>NC_084481.1:41887454-42608704 GCF_030035675.1 Rhineura floridana | reverse complement strand
CCTAGCAGCTCACAGCACAGTTACCAGCCAGTGACATCAGCGGTCTGTGCTGCTGCTTCTGATCTGTAGAAAGCTGCACACTGGCAGGGTGGTTTGCACCACTGTGCAAGGTGCTGCTGCAAGCTATTCAATGTCAGATGAATTAAATGTTCCCCAATTTATTGGGAGAGTTCACTGACAAATTTCATTAGGTACAGTGCTATAGCTTCTGTTTACAAAGTTGTAGGAAACAAGTCTTTGTTAATCTTATGTTGCTGTTGAACTCCACAGAATTCACAATAGTGGAGAAAATCAGAAGTCTTATCTTCAGACAAAGGATACAAGTAGCATACTAGAAAAAGTCAATTCAGGTGTAATTTAAATGTGGATGCATGAGGATAGAATAGATATGTGGCGGTTGCAACACCTTATGGGTGCTATAGATGCTTCAAAACATAGGCAAACCAACCACATACAGGTCTGAAATGTGTTGCATTTGGATTTTTAGATATTAATTTCCTGGTTTTAGACCATGGTTTTTAAGTTATTTTGGTAACATGATTTGGAACTGTGGCATGCAGTCCTTTAATGCAAATGTCAAAATAAAAGAAACCATAAGTTCATTAATTTTCATTTGTCAAAGAAAATAGCAGGGGATCAGAACAATTATGTGATTAAGTGTATGGCCCGCTGAGTAGGGTTTAGAATGGACAAAGAACACAGAAGTTTCTTGAACAGTTTTCACATGTGTATTACATAATGCTGTTACTTACATAAATGCCCAGTCCATGCTTTTCGATGTTCTTTATACTATATTCCTGCTTTGCCTCCAGAATATCTTGGAAGGACATTGTTTAGCACCAAATATTATTACTCTTGTTGCTATTTTAAGAATTTAACAGCAGCTTTAGTTTATATGCATAACAGTTTTACTTCATAAAATAACTGGATAGTTAAAAGCCCCTAAAGGTGCAATTGTATACTCCCTCATGTGACGATGCTCCCCACGGAAACAAGTAAAGCCCTCTCCACCCCTGCTTAATCGCCTCCATGCTTCTGTCGCATACAACAGTGCCCAGTCCTTGCACTCCAAGGCAAGGCTTTCATAATGCCTTACCTGAAAGTACACTGCAGTTTGTTCTTCCCCAAGGATGCTGTATGTGGCTCTACACATTCTTGTTTGAGGAGTAGCCTGCACACTGGGGCCTTGGGGGAGAACACTCTGCTAAATTCTCCCAGGGAATGTGCAGAAGGCCTTGCTTCAGAGTGCATGGGCTGGTGGCAATGCTGCAGGCCCAGCAGCATGGAGGCAGCATGGCAGGAGGTTGATGCTAGCTTCTAAGGAGCAGCTCTCATAAACATGTGTGGGGCAGCAGGATTTCATTCCAAGTTACCAGACTGCCATTCTATTGAAAAAAACCCTAAGAACGTGCAGAGATGTGGATGCATTTATTTATTTTTTATTAAATGCAAAGGCTTAGTGTGCTGTCCTTTATGCTAATTGAGATAATGTACTATGTGGCCATTTCTAAAAGAAAGCACAAAACATATAACAAAATAAAAGCAAGAGCAGTTTTAATATATTTCTAAAATCCAATACAGGTTTTGTTTTCTAAAAATGGTCATCATACCTAAAACTAAGAATGCTGTGAAACAAGATAAGAAATAATTACTTTGGCTAAAACACCAATTCTGAAGAATAATAGAGCTACACTCATTTTAAGGGCTTTTCTGTCGAGTCCTTAGAGAGATTATTTGCATTCCTCAGGTATTCTATTGTACAATTCAGATGAATAAAGACTTACAAATCATTCCTCCACTGCCAGTGAGAGACTTTGATCCAGTGAATACACTATTGTACCTTAACTATAATTGGCAAAAAACCTGACAGTGTGTAGAGCATCACAAGCTTAATAACAAAGGAGAATATCTCAGAGTGTTGACAGATGATCTTCATAATGCAGAAGCAGAGCTGGTACATTTTAGCAATAAATGAGCATGGAGGTCTAAAGGTCTCTGAAGTAACTGACATCAGACCTGCCACTAGCTCAGTACACAAATAGGGTACTGCATCATCCTGTAAAGACAGGTTATTTGCTTGCATGTCTCACTTTTGTGGCTTTCAATGTAATATAAAAATAGTTTAAAAGGTGCATTATGGAATTACCATAACACTGACAAACTAACACAACTAAAATTTAAGATGGCCATCTTGCTGCTTCTTTTCGCTAGGAGGCAATCTCTTATGTTTAGGGTCCACAAAACCATTGTACTGTACAGGACAGGATACTTATCCAAAGGTATGTTGATATCATACAACACCAACTAATCACTACTGTAACTGTAGTGGAACAAGCTGCAAACTGGATAGACAGTTTATGACTGGATAACTACTCAGTTAATTCCATCATATCCAAAACTGGTTTCAGGAGAAATGTATGTGTTCTTGGTGAGCTAAGGACTCCTTACCCCAGCAGCAATCTTTGCACTGCAATGTGTTAGTGAGTGCAACCAAGAATCTCCCCTAAAAAGCCCTTAAGAAAAGGAGAATACAGCAACAGGCGAGAGAAAAGGGAAAACGAATTCAGATGTCCATGTATGCTGTACAGAGTGAAGCATCTCTTTCCCTGGATTGAAAGACTTGTGGAGCCTGTCCATTTGTCAGGGTGAAGTTCTAACTCTTGGTCATTTGAAGTCCTGGACCTGATTAGCTCTATGCATCAATCGAAAAATATTTCTCCCAAACTAAATTTCAAAACGCTAACACAAATCCTGTGATCAACTCATTTCTTTGGACATAGGTATATACTTTTCATTTCCAGATAAAAACAGCAGATGTGAAACAGAGAGGGTCTGGAAAAAAATTATGTAGATTTAAGGCCCCATCTCCCATCTAAGGAATTGTGTCATCAGCCCCTGCCCCCAGTCTTCCGTGCAGTGCTTCCTTCTTTGCCTCCCTCCACAGCTGCTTCGAAATGCAGGCCAAAGCAGTGCAGAATAGCGCCCTTTGGGATTTCATGGCTCAGCCCTTGAATGTTTTCTCCCATTCCCTGTTCCAGACTCTTTATTCCACAATCACAAATATCAGATTAGAAAGATGAAAACAGAAAAGTATGCTTCCTGACTTGTTTCTGAAGAGTTTAGGAATGAAAAGAGGCACTGGGTCATGATTTTAAAAGGTTTAGTAAAACCTAGAATACAGAAGCGGACTGTGAAATCTAGATATCCCTCTGTATCCTCACAGAGGTATCCAGTTCGTTGAGGGGTCAATTATACTACCAACTCCTTGATATACAGAAGATGTGAGCACTCAAGCCTTGCATGGCCTGGTGTTTTTTCTGGAGTTGACCCAGAATACATTTGTATCTCATGCCCACCCCAATCCGAATCCAGAAATCTGGCCATAAATCCCACTATGGTACAATTTAGCAACATTTCTAGAAGTACTCTGCATTAACTTTGTAGTTTTTTGTCCCTTTGGCTAAGTGGCATGAAACATTCAAGAGGCATTTTTACTCATTTACATTCATTGAATGATTGAAGGACAGAAGACAAGAGTGCGATCCTGAAGAAAAGGTAAGACATATCTAATATTTGCTCAAAGGCAATTCCATGAACTGAAGCTTAATTCCTGAACAGAGCCAGCTAATGAAATAATTTTGAGGAAATTATGACGCATTTTCACCTATATAAATCGAATCATCCCCAAAAGCATGCCAAAGAAGAAAAAGATTTTGACTATTGGCTTCGACCAGGGCACAAGGAAGCAGAAGCCAGTATGCCTGCTTAGTATGTGTCAGAAGCTGAACATTAATGTTATTGCTTCACTTCTAATGATCTCATGAAAGCACACACAAAAAGTAAAAAACAAAGTAAAAAAGCAAAGACTGTGAAGTTCTGGTCCCTACTGCTTTTCTATCACAGACAATAATTATACCACTTACAATTAATCTATATTCACGTAAGTTTCAAAGTTAAGACTTTTGATCTCCTCCAAAAGGCCTTAAATTTGTGATTTTATTTTATTATTTATGTATATACTGTTTCATATTTCAACAGAAATCTCTAGCTGGTTTACAATGGAGATAGTTGCATGAGAAATTGAGAAGCAAGAGACTTTAACGTGACCTTATCATTTATACATGCAAACATGGAGTTTGAACAGACTCTGTTAGTATCCTAAAAGTTTGGTTTTGATCAGTGGTGTGATAGCTTGTGTACAGAGTATGCACTGAATATTTGATCACAGGACCTGCACCTGCACTCCTCAAGACAGAGGAGTCTAAATACAGTAAAATTATAGGAACAATTAAGTAAAAGGCTTTTTGGAAGAGTCTGAAAGCAGTGCTGCGATTCTGTTTGAAATCCTGACCAATTCTACATAGTCCTATGATCCTGAAACAGCTGTATAGATTGGTGTGAAAGCAACACCAAATCACTGAGACTCAATCGTACAGCTGCTGGAATCAATATCTGAAAATGGAGAAGGTATTTAAACAGTGCATTCAGGTGGTGTTATTAACCCTTACAGTCAGATAGAGACCAACAGCACCACCTAGAGCAACAGTGGGGAACCTTCGGCCCTCCAGATGTCACTGAACTACAACTCCCATCAGCCATAGCAAGCATGGCCAAGGGCCAGGGATGATGGGGTTTGTAGTTCAGCAACATCTGGTTGGCCAAAGGTTCCCCACACCTGATCTAGAGTATCTGGAATTCCAGAGGGGAAGAGACACCACTGAGAAGGCGCTCTCTCTTATTACCCACCAGTCTAATTGATCTTAAAGGCAATAACACAAACAGGGCGAAGGAAGCTGATCATAAAACATGGTCAGGTTCATATAGGTGTAGACAATCCTTTAAATAACCTGAACCCAAACCTTGTAGGGCTTTGAAGGTAAAAAAACAGCACTATGAGCCAAATCCTGAAAGAACCTATATCTTAGGAGACAGATCCTAGGAGAAGGAAGCGTATAGAAAGCTAGTTTTCAACACCACCCTAGCAGGAAAGCTTCAGGGGACACTGTAAACAAGGCTAAATTCCAGTCGGAGAGAAGGGGGAAAAGGAAACTCCACCGATACATACAGGGAGAGAGTCAGCTCAGTCCTTGCTAAAAAGGGCAGCTTCAGCCTTCCTGAAACACAACCACAAGCTCTGTTTCCCTAGGTTAAAGAAAGGTCAGGCTGTTCTAGGTGGGAAAACACCAAACACAAAAGACTTGCCTGGAAGGCACAGCCCCTTGATTAGATTAAAAGCAGCCAAAAGCTTAAACAGCCCCGCCCCTTGCTCAGGAAGGAAGCCTGAGAGAATACTAAAGAGTCAAGCCCCAGCTGACAGCCATCAGCCTCAAGTAACACATCATTGTCAGAGCACCCTAGCGAGGGAGCCTGCTCCACGAGCTAGAGGGAGCCCCAGCTGACAAAGCGTCAAGGCGAGTTAAGCAGCAGAGCGAGTTCGGCAGCAGGGCGAGTTCGGCAGCAGGGCGAGGAGGCCAGGGCCCCCCACTCTGCCCGTCTGTTCCCTGACCTCAACTAAACCGCAGTCTCCAACCCATTGACGTAATAAACCTTAAACAAAACTATGCAGGTAAGAAGCCAGCAGGGGTGTGGGGGCTTTCCAGTGTTTTGCACTGCCTGCAGCATGTACGACTATCTGCCTGTTGGACAGAAGTCGTGGGTGTGCTCTTGGTGCAATGAGCTCCTGGCTCTCCGGGAACGACTTCATTTCCTTGAGGCCAAGGTGGCGGACCTGGAAAAGCTGAGAGAGGCAGAGAGGTGTGTGGAGGAGGCCTTCAGGGACGTTATAGCTGTGTCCCACTCCAACGATGATAGCTCTCCTGCTATCATGGACAACGATGGTCTCGGGGAAGGAGAGCATCCAGCTGAGGAAGAGGGAAACGATCCCTTAGAAGGAACCCATTCCTTGGGGGATGAGCAGCTATCCTCTCGTGCCGAGGATATATCTCCAGGGGGTGGAGGGATCCTTGTAGTGGGTGATTCGATCATTAGGAACATAGACAGTGGGGTGTGTGATGGGCGTGTAGACCGCAAGGTGTTTTGCCTGCCTGGTGCGAAGGTTGCGGATATCGCCCGTCGTTTAGATAGTTTGGTAGACAGTGCTGGGAAGGAGTCAGTGGTCGTGGTGCACGTTGGCACCAACGACATGGGGAAATGCAGCCGTGAGGTCCTGGAAGCAAAATTTAGGTTGCTAGGTAGGATGCTGAAAGCCAGGACCTCCAAGGTGGCTTTCTCTGAAATGCTACCGGTTCCACGCGCAGGACCAGCCAGACAGGCCCAGCTTCGCAGTCTCAATGCGTGGATGAGACGATGGTGTCGGGTGGAAGGGTTTGGATTTGTTAGGCACTGGGGAACATTTTGGGACAAGCCGGGCCTGTACAAAAGGGACGGGCTCCACTTGAACCAGAATGGAACCAGACTGCTGGCACTTAAAATTAAAAAGGTGGCAGAGCAGCTTTTAAACTGACTGAGGGGGGAAACCCGACAGGAGCTGAGAAAGGTCCGGTTCAGAATAAACCTCCCCCCTGGGATAAAAACCAAAGAAATGATGAAATTTTAAAAGGGGTAGGCCTAGAAGTAGGCATTGTGAGAGCAGGGGCACAGGATATAAATTCAGAAGAGCAAAATTACCACAGGCCTAACCAAAACTGCCAAAGACACTTGAAGAGAGACACTGCTTACAAGTGCCTGTACGCTAATGCTAGGAGCCTCCGAACCAAGATGGGAGAACTGGAGTGCTTGGTCTTAGAGGAGAGCATTGATATAGTGAGCATAACGGAGACCTGGTGGAATGGAGAAAACCAGTGGGATACGGTTATCCCTGGATATAAACTATATCGGAAGGACAGGGAAGGACGTATTGGTGGCGGAGTTGCTCTATACGTGAAAGAAGGCATTGAATCCAGCAAGCTCGAAACCCCAAAAGAGGCAGACTCCTCCACAGAATCGTTGTGGGTGGTGATACCATGCCCCAGGAGGGACTTAATACTGGGAACGATCTATCGTCCCCCTGATCAAAATGCTCAGGGAGACCTGGAGATGAGATATGAAATTGAGGAAGCATCCAAACTAGGAAATGTGGTAGTAATGGGTGACTTCAACTACCCGGACATAGACTGGCTGCATATGTGTTCCAGTCATGACAAAGAAGCAAAGTTTCTAGATATTCTAAATGACTATTCCTTAGACCAGTTGGTCATGGAACCGACCAGAGGGACGGCAACCCTGGACTTAATCCTCAGTGGGGACCGGGATCTGGTGCGAGATGTAAGTGTTGTCGAACCGACTGGGAGCAGTGACCACAGTGCTATTAAATTAAACATACATGTAACTGGCCAATTGCCAAGAAAATCCAACACGGTCACATTTGACTTCAAAAGAGGAAACTTCACAAAAATGAGGGGATTGGTAAAAAGAAAGCTGAAAAACAAAGTCCAGAGGGTCACATCACTCGAAAATGCTTGGAAGTTGTTTAAAAACACTATATTAGAAGCTCAACTGGAGTGCATACCGCAGGTCAGAAAAGGTACCGCCAGGGCCAAGAAGATGCCAGCATGGTTAACGAGCAAAGTCAAGGAAGCTCTTAGAGGCAAAAAGTCTTCCTTCAAAAAATGGAAGTCTTGTCCGAATGAAGAAAATAAAAAAGAACACAAACTCTGGCAAAAGAAATGCAAGAAGACAATAAGGGATGCTAAAAAAGAATTGAGGAGCACATTGCTAAGAACATAAAAACCAACAACAAAAAATTCTATAAATACATTCAAAGCAGGAGACCATCTAGGGAGACGATTGGACCCTTGGATGATAAGGGAGTCAAAGGTGTACTAAAGAACGATCAGGAGATTGCAGAGAAGCTAAATGACTTCTTTGCATCTGTCTTCACAGTGGAAGATATAGGGCAGATCCCTGAACCTGAACTAACATTTGCAGGAAGGGATTCTGAGGAACTGAGACAAATAGTGGTAACGAGAGAGGAAGTTCTAAGCTTAATGGCCAAGATAAAAACTGACAAATCACCGGGCCCGGATGGCATCCCCCCGAGAGTTCTCAAAGAACTCAAATGTGAAATTGCTGATCTGCTAACTAAAATATGTAACTTGTCCCTTGGGTCCTCCTCCGTGCCTGAGGACTGGAAAGTGGCAAATGTAACGCCAATCTTCAAAAAGGGATCCAGAGGGGATCCCGGAAATTACAGGCCAGTTAGCTTAACTTCTGTCCCTGGAAAACTGGTAGAAAGTATGATTAAAGCTAGATTAACTAAGCACATAGAAGAACAAGCCTTGCTGAAGCACAGCCAGGCATGGCTTCTGCAAGGGAAAGTCCTGTCTCAGTAACCTATTAGAATTCTTTGAGAGTGTCAACAAGCATATAGATAGAGGTGATCCAGTGGACATAGTGTACTTAGACTTTCAAAAAGCGTTTGACAAGGTACCTCACCAAAGGCTTCTGAGGAAGCTTAGCAGTCATGGAATAAGAGGAGAGGTCCTCTTGTGGATAAGGAATTGGTTAAGAAGCAGAAAGCAGAGAGTAGGAATAAATGGACAGTTCTCCCAATGGAGGGCTGTAGAAAGTGGAGTCCCTCAAGGATCGGTATTGGGACCTGTACTTTTCAACTTGTTCATTAATGACCTAGAATTAGGAGTGAGCAGTGAAGTGGCCAAGTTTGCTGATGACACTAAATTGTTCAGGGTTGTTAAAACAAAAAGGGATTGCGAAGAGCTCCAAAAAGACCTCTCCAAACTGAGTGAATGGGCAGAAAAATGGCAAATGCAATTCAAGATAAACAAGTGTAAAATTATGCATATTGGAGCAAAAAATCTGAATTTCACATATACGCTCATGGGGTCTGAACTGGCGGTGACCGACCAGGAGAGAGACCTCGGGGTTGTAGTGGACAGCACAATGAAAATGTCGACCCAGTGTGCGGCAGCTGTGAAAAAGGCAAATTCCATGCTAGCGATAATTAGGAAAGGTATTGAAAATAAAACAGCCGATATCATAATGCCGTTGTATAAATCTATGGTGCGGCCGCATTTGGAATACTGTGTACAGTTCTGGTCGCCTCATCTCAAAAAGGATATTATAGAGTTGGAAAAGGTTCAGAAGAGGGCAACCAGAATGATCAAGGGGATGGAGCGACTCCCTTACGAGGAAAGGTTGCAGCATTTGGGGCTTTTTAGTTTAGAGAAAAGGCGGGTCAGAGGAGACATGATAGAAGTGTATAAAATTATGCATGGCATTGAGAAAGTGGATCGAGAAAAGTTCTTCTCCCTCTCTCATAATACTAGAACTCGTGGACATTCAAAGAAGCTGAATGTTGGAAGATTCAGGACAGACAAAAGGAAGTACTTCTTTACTCAGCGCATAGTTAAACTATGGAATTTGCTCCCACAAGATGCAGTAATGGCCACCAGCTTGGATGGCTTTAAAAGAAGATTAGACAAATTCATGGAGGACAGGGCTATCAATGGCTACTAGCTGTGATGGCTTTGCTCTGCCACCCTTGTCAGAGGCAGCATGCTTCTGAAAACCAGTTGCTGAAAGCCTCAGGAGGGGAGAGTGTTCTTGCACTCGGGTCCTGCTTGCGGGCTTCCCCCAGGCACCAGGTTGGCCACTGTGAGAACAGGATGCTGGACTAGATGGGCCACTGGCCTGATCCAGCAGGCTCTTCTTATGTTCTTATGTTCTTATGACATACTGGCAGCCAGTGCCATTAGTACAGGGTTAGTGTACTATGACATAACATCATCAAGAACTTGAACAACCACATTCTGTACAGTAACAATTGTATAACTACGACACCAACCAAAGCTGGAAAAAGGCATTTCTACCCACCCCCGCTATCCATGCTTCCACAGACAGTGCTGAACATAGGAAGGCCCGAAGCTGGATACTTGCTCCTTCAAGGAGAGGGCAAAACTGTACAATACCCAGAAAATATTAAACTCCCAATCATAATAAGTTATTAATATTTATCCTAGACTTGCCTTATGCATTTCCCTCTGTCCCCTGATGCAGTGACCCTTCTGTCTTTTTGAAAAGTAATCATTTCATGAGATAAAAGATTTGACAATCCTACAAAAGTAGGAATTGTGTTTTGGAGGTAGAACGTGACCTGCTTAGACTCTACAGCTTGTGAATCTTTTAAAAACAGTATGCAGAAATAGTCACATCTTCTGGGAGAAATATCGACATCCTGAAAGAGTAGAGGAGCTAACTGACAGAAAGGTCAATTAAAGCAAGTAGGACTGCTCCAAATGTTTGCACATGAAGACGTGTGTGGCTTCAATACTTTTGGAGGTGAAAAACGGCCACTCTCGCCTTCTTTGCCCTTATTCAAAGGCTGTTAACTAACTCCTTCAACTCCATTTTTCTAAAGTGCGATACTATCTAATCAGTAATAATATAGTCTCAACAGCATCATACATTCAATCAAATCTGGCTACAAGACGACATCACAAAGTGTCATGCCTTCATTCTGAATCAGTGAACACTTTTATCCTTGTGCACAGACTCACACAAGGATCACCAAAGAGTGGAGGGTAAGGTAACTTTTCAGTGAAAAGTTCTTGCTGAACCCTACTGAAAAGTGGACTGCGGAATGGTACGATGTAGGCTATCTATTATACAATCAGGAGATGTTCCATTCAAAGATAACAGTTTATCCCAGCGTTACCCAACCTTTTTTGACCCAACACCTCTTTGCAAAATCTTTTGGTGCCCAACGCCCTCCTCAGATTAAGTATATGCCAATGCTTCCTATTCTTCCCTTAAAATATGAGTAATGCATTAAAAGTATTTTCAATGATTATTACTGATAGTTTTTATCATGCCTTTTTATTGCACTTGATTGCACATTGAATTCTTAGTATGATTTATTAATATACATACATAGTTATAGAAAAGTAAACATCACAGAAACAACGGGTAGCGAGTGTGTCCCATTCCTGAAGAAAACCAGCGAATAACTGACTGTCCGTCACCCGTTTGCACACGGCACTCATCTGTTGGAAGAATGCGCCCTCCACCAATATACCCAGCTTATCAAACACTCTCTCGTGATTGGTTCCAACATCCCTCAAGACAGCATCAGAACATTACCTAGTGCCGGGGCGTGGCTAATATCCCCATTCCTTGATATGACACTGGCCGCTATTCAGAATTTCTTTACTAAAGAGCACACACTATTTATAGTGTTATTTCCATGAATTGAGACTGTTAAATACATTCTAACTGGGGACAAAACAGTTTAAAAATTAATGATTTGTGTATTAAATAAAATTAAACTTAAATGCTTCAACTGTCACATCAGACTGCCAAATGTCAATGCCCCCCTAATGAACCCAAAGGCCCCCGTAAAGTTTGTAGTCACGCCAATGCCCCCCTGAAAGGCTGTAACGCCCCCCACGGGGGTGCTACCGCCCACGTTGGGAATTGCTGGTTTATCCTATCCTGTTCATGCCAGTATTTCCATATAGTCAGCAAATCTCCCAAGACTGACAGCAGAGATGGCAGCTGAACAACCCAATTCATAAAGTAGGGTCTCAATGTGTTCCTTCTAAGGTCGATAATTAAACTCATTCAGAAGCAACATAAACAGGATGTCATGGTAGCAAGGCAATGCCTGCATTACTATAGACATGCTCCTTAGTGATGCTGTCCTGTCTCATGACTGGTAAGTTCCGTATAAGCCTGCTCCACAGACAAAGTCATTTCCTACATTTGTTATAATACTCTTTGAAATAAACAGTTTTTAAATAAACAAACAAGTATTCCACTTCTCTATTTGCATTCCTGTTACCGAGGCGTCCGGAAACAGCAAACTTCAGACTTGCAAGTAGAGCACTGGTTCATACATTCACCAGATTCAGGAGCTGAAATAGCATGGCACAGCAGCACAAGCCCCTCTCTCCCACCATTCTGAAAAACTTACTGTGTGAGCGACAGCCTTCATATGAGCAGCCAATCCCATAAATGTACCAAACTCTCTTTCCCACCTCCTTGAGGTGGATAAACCTTGGAAACAGGGCATTTTCATGAAGCCAGTCCTGGTGAATGCATGTTCGGTTGCTCAGTCCCAACACAGAACCTTAAACAGGGAGTAGTGGAGGATATTGGCATTGGGGGGACATTACTGGTGCACTTAGCTATGAGAATATTCATCAGCACAACTGCAGATGAAGAGTCAGCTACCAGCTATTGCATTTGGGATACACAGTCCTCCCAGGATTCACGTTAGAAACACTATGCATTTTGACTCCACAAACACTCCCATGTCAGTTTAGGGAGAAATATTTATGACAGATATAACCCATATTCTGTGCATCTCATTCAATATGTTTTCATAAACAAGTTGTCAACAGTTTTGGTTTTCTTAAGAATGAGCCACTCCCTTATTTAGTATAAGCAAATAATGCACCTATATTTGTTGATTTCTTTGGGTTGGATCATTTTTCCTTATTCTGGGTTTACTTGTGTGTTTTAAGTAGTGAAATTCTAAGAGGAAGCAGATTTAGAATTCTTTGTCCATGCTCTTTTCCTCAATACAAAAATGCAGACATGGTGGTGGTAACAATGTGGAAGGTATACTAATCCCCAGTTCACAGCAGCAGCAGCAGCAGCAACAGTTAAGAATACTGAAAGTGCGCCCGAACAGCTCATTAGGTACTGTACTACTTAAAGTTAAGCTCACACATCTTTCTGAATTGGGCCTGCTGAAGAGGAAAACAAAGCCTGTTCCTATAGCCTTTACACTTTGCACATTATAAACTTCGTTTGCTAATTTACAATCAAATGCACATGCTTGAAAGTCTTGATGACGATGACACACTTGCTGTACAAGCAAGCAGTGTAATTACATAATAGGCTGAAATGGTTTAGCAACAATATACAAATTTTTAAAAAACAACCTGCTGTATAATTACTGAATTACTTAAACACTAAAATGGTTCTAGATGAGATTCAAGCTTATAAATACAGCAAAAAATAGTTTAAAAAAAAAATCTCACAACATAATGCAATAGTTGACAGTGTCTGCCTAAGCACAAATTGTTAAGTGCATCAACATTTTAAATGCTTCCTCTTGTTGCACTTAATTTTTGCCCTACATACAGATGATTGGAAGGAAAAATTTAAAAACCTAATGACATCAGAGAGTATACAGAAAGCAAAAAGTTTAATATATATACAGTTAAAAAAATTCCTTCAAGGATTTTCAGAAAACTTAGCTTGTTTATAGTTACAAAACTGTAACTATAGCAAACTTAACACAATATGGTTACAAATATGAAGAGAAAATAAGTGCTCAGACATCATTCTATTTTTTAAGAAAATGTTGTATGGCATCCTTTGACTTATGCCTCAAGGGTGGGTTACAACACAAACATCTAAAACCATTAACAAAATACATGGTTCAGTACAATTAAATAAAACCCCAACCATCTGTAAGGTATCACTGGACAAGCTATCACTATCAAAGGAAAATTACTTTTCAGCTGGCACCCAAAGCTCGGCAACGACGGTGCCAGGCAGTTTTCTGGGGGGAAGCAGATTCTGTAACTGGGGTGCTCTCGCTGAGAAGGCCCCCTGCCAAGTCACAGATCTCTGGACATCACTTAGCAATAGGAGTATTAAAAGGGCTAGCCCAGCAGATCTCAAGTCACTGAATGGACAATACGGAGAGAGACGCACCCTCAGGCAGCTGGGCCAAAATCAGAACCTTGGCAGCAAACAGGCAAGCCAAATCCCCTGATGACTGCTTATGTTTAAAAAGGAATGGATACAAGATGGAACCACAAAGAACCTTGTGTCGTAAATGCTATGGTGCCAAGTGGGCTCCTTCTGTGAGGAAGGGCGGGATATTTAATAATAATAATAATATAGCATACTCTGACCATGGCAGGAGTGGAACCAGTGCACCACAGTGCCTCCAACTCTAAAGCCACTGAACTAGTCCAGAAGCATACTTGGTCAAAGGTATCAACAGCTGTTTACAGATCCTTGGAAGAGAGTGCAATGCCATTAGCCCTCAAGGAGGCAGTAATAAAGCCTTTCCTGAAAAAGTCCTCCTTGGATCCCCAAGAGTTGAATAACTTCCGCCCAGTCTCTAACTTACCATTCTTGGGCAAGGTGATTGAGCGTGTGGTGGCCAAACAGTTACAGACACACTTGGATGAAGCAGATTATCTAGATCCATTCCAATCGGGCTTCAGGACTGGACATGGAACTGAAACAGCCTTGGTCGCCCTGGTGGATGATATGAGGAGGGCGTTGGATAGGGGAGAATGTACATTCCTCGTCCTCCTGGATCTCTCAGCGGCTTTCGATACCGTCGACCACGGTATCCTGTTGGATCGCCTGGGGGGATTGGGAATAGGGGGCACTGTTTTACAGTGGTTCTGTTCCTATCTCTCCGATAGATATCAACGGGTAGCATTGGGGGATGAGGTTTCAGACCCTTGGCCTCTCACTTGTGGAGTGCCACAGGGTTCTATCCTCTCCCCCATGCTATTTAACATCTATGTAAAGCCGCTGGGGGGCATCATCAGGAGATTTGGGCTGCAGGGTCACCAATATGCGGATGACACTCAGCTCTATCTCTCGTTCAAGTCCTCACCAGAGTTGGCTGTGGATACCATTTCCAAGTGCCTGAAGTCCGTAAGTGAATGGATGGGAGGAAATAGGCTGAAACTGAACCCTGACAAGACTGAGGTGTTGCTTGTGGGAGATAAAAGAAGGTTGGGAGATACAGACCTGGTGTTTAATGGGGTAAGATTGCCCCTGAAGGACCAGGTCCGCAGCCTTGGGGTCATTCTTGACTCCCAGCTGTCCATGGAGGCTCAGGTCTTGGCAGTGAGCCGGGCAGCGTGGTATCAATTACATCTGATACAGAGTCTACGACCCTACCTTCCTGTCCACCTTCTCCCGCGGGTGATACAGGCCCTGGTCTTCTCTCGCTTAGACTACTGTAATGCGCTCTACATTGGGTTACCCTTGAAAACGGTCCGGAAATTACAGCTGGTACAGAATGCGGCGGCATGTATGATTAAGAACAGCCGTCGCCGTGATCACATCACGGCGGTGTTAGAAGATCTACACTTGTTACCAGTTGTTTACCGGGCCCAATTCAAGGTGTTGGTATTAACCTTTAAAGCCCTATACGGTTTCGGCCCAGTTTATCTGAAGGAGCGCCTCCAGCATCACCGAGTATGCCGCCTGACAAGATCAGCCAATCAAGACCTTCTCTCGGTCCCACCAGTTAAATCAGCTAGGCTGGTGAAGACCCGAGATAGGACATTTTCGATTGTGGCTCCCACTCTCTGGAATTCCCTACCTTATGATCTTCGCCATGTCCCCTCCCTCGCAGGTTTCCGCCGGGCCTTAAAGACCTGGCTATTCAGACAAGCCTACAGGATTTCGGGGGTGGATTAGTTTTATTTGTTATGAACTATGGGCAGTTTTAGATTAAGTGTGATTGTTTATATATGTATTTTATCCTTCTGCTGTATGTCGCCTAGAGTGGCCGTTAATTCGGCCAGATAGGCGACCCAGAAATAAAATTTTATTATTATTATTATTATTATCATCATCATCATCATCATCATCATCAAGGAAAATCAACAGGGTTGCGCTCCCCCATCCCTCTCCTGAAACAGGCCAATCAGGACGACCAAAGCCATTTCAGTGCCAAAACCAGGCCTGAAACCAGAATGAAATAGATCTAGGTAATCTGCTTCATCCAAGTACACTTTAAGCTGCACAACCACAACTTTCCTGCCCACCACCTTACCCCAAAAAGGAGTATGTGACTGAGTAAACGTTTGCACATACTTAAGGGTCCAGGTTCCAATGCTTGCTACCAGCTGCTTTTAATTTTACTTGGGCTTCATAGCAGCTACATTTGGATGTCATGATAAACATGGTTGATTCTGTTGGGAACAAGTCTAGGCAAACCTTGTGCTTGTGAGCTCCTTCCTCCCCTCTCTGGCATGGTCATGAGAAGTCTGGAAACTTTCACTTCAGCATTGATTATACAAAACTTGTCATATCACCCGCAATGGACAAACACCAGTTAATCTTAACTATGGTTTGCCTGAAGCACACCAACTTCAGACCATGAGTTATGAATAACCCACAGCAAACAATAATCACAGTTTAGGCTTCTGGCATAACACTAAGCTGTAGTTAACTGAAACTGGAAACAAAACATCTCCTCCTAGTGGCCACTCCAGAAAAGGAGAAGCATGTTAGCCTGAGGCTCATTCTTGTCATAATAAACCAAAGGTTATGATGACATCTGAATGCAACCAATGGCCACATTTGCAATAACAGTAAGCTAAGAATCTTGGCTTAATAAAAACATTGTGCATGATCTAAATGATGGTGCATGCAGCTCAATCACTTCTACTTCACTCCTCCTGATTCAAATGAATAAACAAACCAGTCAGAGGAAAACTTAGCATTACAGCTGAACCCAGGAACATTTTTTTCTCCCTAACAAGCTACCGTTGTCACCTAGTCTTAAGCCATGGCTTATTGTTGGCTGCTCCAGCACATAACTTCTCTTTACTAAGAGGAAGTTCTTGGCCATTACATAAATTACAAAACACTCAGAATTCTCAAACATTAGGACAATAAAACTGCATCCTATGCAAGATAATTAAATAATTTAAAACACGGAATGAGCTTTATTTCTATTATTTATAGAATCAGTCGCATTTTTCTTGTCAATGAAAGCACAGTATAAATGCTTTCTGAAGCTACGAGTCAGAATTACAGAGACCGAAGGTACAATTCAATGTAGTGATTCATAGTTTCTATAATAGAAAGATTCAGCAGTTTTCAATCAAGACCTTTATTCCTTCGCTGAATAAATGATGCCTGAAATTTTTATTCTTGTTCTAATGGAATTTCAATGGCCTTCACTGCAAATCTACTGGAAATTTTCGCATATTAAGTGGAAAAAATTAAATGATGTTAACCACATTTTAATGTGATTAAGTCTGACAGGGTCATTATTTCTGCTAATCATTCAGTTTAAAGAGCTCAAACGAAAGTTTATAACAGACAAGGTTTTTAATTGTGTATTGACTGCACAAGAGAATTTAAGACCAATAAAAAAATAGATTCACTGCATTTCATACGTATAGACAAAATAATCTTTTACTTTCTTGATGAGGGGAGAAGATAATAAATGGACTTCCAAACTACTTTTCCAACATGGTATTATATTTTGTGTTCTCAAAAAAGCTATGTTTTTCATTCTTCTGTTATACTAGTCCTGGGTTGTGTTTTTTTAAACTTGGCCACCACTTTTCCATATGTTACCTATTGTAAGAATTGGATTACTGAATCAAATGAAGGTTCTACTATAGTATACACAATGGCTAGTCAGATGTACTGGGAGAGTCGGTTTATCCTCAGCGTTTTGGTAATGAGACTACCTCTGAATGTGGAGCTTTCATTTTAAGCCATTATGGTTAATGGCCATGAATATTCTTATCCTCCATGAATTGACTGAGTTCAAAAAATATGTTTATGATAGTGGCCATTCCTGCATTCTGTGGCAATGAAATTTATAATTTAAGTACACATTGCATGTTGGGCTTGAGTCCACTTGCTGATTGATTTAATTACATGATCCTGAGTTGTAATGTTCTTGCTACACAATTCATAGTTCTATAAACCTCTATTACACTCCCAATAACCCCTTTTCTCAAAACACTATAATGCCCCAACATCTTTTTTTTCTTTTCTCAAAACAAGTGAGCTCTGGCTATTTTAGTTGCCCTGCTTTGTACCTTCTCTAGTTTTACAGTTAACCATTTCTGAGATGGGGCTCAGGATTAAGCAGCTGATGATGCTGTTTCTTAGGGTTTCATTTGGCCTTTTGGATTGTTTTGTTTTGTGATAACAGAAGCAGACTGGGCCTGTAATTTCTTCATCTTGAATAATTAGTGTCTTATGCAAGCTTGGCTACTTTTCACCCTGTACTCACAATCATTATCTTAGTGTTTTCAGTCACACCCAGTCCCCAAACCACAGCCAGACAGTGGATAACCACCAATATCTTCATCTGACTTTGATATATGTGGTTTGCATATGACCCCCTACATAAAACAAAGCACAGGCTCACACAGAGACTGAAAAGGAAGGAAAACAAAATTGTTGACCATAATCAACTGTGACCTTCCAGCAAACACTCTAAACACTCTAAACTCATCTCAGAAATGCTCATCAGATCAGTCAGACAAGTTACACCCATTAATGATCAATGGTATCAATGGGTGCAATAACAAACCGCACCAGGGTACAACTGCTTCTCTATAATCCTAAGGCAAATCCCTGCCTAGGATTCACAAGTGAAGCCTCAGTACCACAACCTGTTTAAAAACCAGACTGGTAGGGATGCAGAAACGTAAGGGTATCCAAGTGGACCCAACACCTCTTGCTCAGTAAACTTGTCTAGAAAGGAAAGATTGAGAGAAATCTGATAACGGGCTGGAGAATCTACAGACTAGCTTTTTGAAGCAAGGGCAAAGCTGCCAATTTCAGCCTTTCCAGCAACCTGTTTGTCTCCAGCTGAGGTGGGGGCAACTCGGTTTTCCCAAATGTTTTTCATTAGCAAGTACGGGCATGAATCTAGCTTGCAAATGGATACAACTCCTACTGAACATACACTTTAGTGAATGAGCTCAAGTAAAACTAATTCAAGTAAAGAGGGCAAGATTGTGCATCCATCACTTAAGCTCACTGTACTTGAAATATCAAGTTTTCTTTTTTAATTTTAAATTTATTTATTTAACAAGACACAAAGGATGTATACAAAAGGAAATATATAAAATATAATTCAAACACTGTAAATCTATAACTTGCACACAAAAGTAACGCATAGGTTCTACAATGATTCAGAAACTAACTCGATCTTAACAAAAAATGTCCTGTCTATGGTTTTGCTCCTTAAATCTAATGTAGTAAGTTCATTTTGCCATTAATGTGCAAGCCCATATTTTATTACCATTCCTTAACAGATGACACCACAGCTGTTCTCCACTTCCCCACATATAAAATTATAGCAGCTGTCAACAAATAGGAAATCAGTTTCATATGTTCTCACCTTACTGAACCTTCTAGCTAGTTTAATAAAAATATGACTGGATGTAATGGAACCTCATATCCCAGAATTCTTACCAAATGGGTTTTTATTACTTTCCAATATTTTTTTTTTGCCAAATCACACTTCTACCACATTTGGAAAAATCCCCCTTTTCTTTCTGGCATTTCCAACATGTGGGGGAGTCGCTTTTATTCATTTTATTTTTGCAGGTTTATTTTATAACAGTTATTCTTATCTATTTGCATATAACCATAACTTCTTCCATACTTCTACAGGTATATTTTCCCCAATGTTCTGGGCCCATTTCACTATATGTTTTATAATCTGTTCTTGCCCCATATCATATTTGAGCAATAAACGGAATATTTTCGCTAATCTATACTGTCAAATTTTCAATATGTCAAAGTTTTATGAAAATTCAAATATAACAAACAATATCACTGCTCTTTATAAAGACTTGCCATCTTCCAGTCCTCTTCTAAGGCAGCTAACATAGTGATAAGTCACATATTTTAGTTAATAGTTCTACAAGATCACATATGGATTAAAAGTTATTTAGTAAATGCCATTAATCCCATCCACTTGTTCCTCTTCCATCAGGAGCTGAACTCCAGCACAATCAGTCTCATATATGTGATTTCAGTACTTACACACATACATATCAGAAGAGTGGGACCACACCATGTCCCATGCTACTGGGTCTATGTGTGAAGCAAGCTTTTACATTGGTCGGTCACAAAATGTCAGTGTTTGCCATCTTTTTTGGGAGGGGGGATGGTTCAGATGTTAATATCCTTTCAAGATTTTCTGTAATGGAAGCTGCAATGACTTAATTCAGCTTATTTGCTATTTGTCATTTAATACTCTAATTTCTCTGATATAAACACAGTTAAGTAGTGACTAGCGAGCAAATGTTCCAGCGAATTTTTTTTCCTGATGGTCGCCTGGCTGAGATCTTCCAATACCAGCTATTTTTAATAACATTTGTTGCCCTTCATGGTTTCCGCTGAAGACTGCTGTTGAATTGCAGTCCATGAGCTTCTATTTAGAAAAGGCTACCTCCAGGATGCAGTTATATATGAATACCATCTAAACAGCAGGTAGAGAGAGACAAGCATGCAGAACACAAAAACATATCATCTGGCACTGAAAAGATTTGGGGGGGGATGGAATCTGCAGATGGCTAATATCACATATTCTTATTCTTGGTTTCAGGTGTCATCTCTTGCACCATATGGCCATATAAAACAGTCACTATGAAATATTTAATGATGCAATATAGCAACTTATTACACCTACACTTTCATAAATATGCTTAGAAAACAACATGTGGAAATTTGTAGATAATGCAAGATTATTCATTCCTATCCATCCACCGCTTTCCAACAGATTCATAGGATTACACGTGAGCTGCCTGACCACAAGCATATGCCTGTTCTCACCTTCCTAGAGAAAAAGTGGTGACAAAATGAATGTACTCATTCATGCACATTTAATGTAGAATGCAAATAATCAAACAAGATTTCAGATTGTATCAGCTCACTATCCAAGATTGGATTCCTACAGTAGCGTTCTAGGGCTCTTGCACTGTTATTGATTTGCTGTTCTTATGTTTCTCATAGTGTTGTATGCAGCATCACTCCTTGCAGAAGCTGCTCTAATCATCTCAGTCGCCTCAATATTAAAGCTACAGCTACATGTTCCTACCATCCCAATCTTCTTTCCAATGAGCCTTTACAGACCTACCTGCATTTATGGATCCAAGTCTATCAATGAGACTTCATAAAGATGCAGGTGCAGAGGGAAAATAACGTAACTGCACTATTCAATATTTCCAGTGCTGAAGCAGATTGCTGTTGACTCACTAAGGCAAGGAACGAAGGCAAGAAGCTGACATAAAAAAAACAGAAGAGCTACAAATAAAGAGCTGATGACAAGCCACTGGTCAGCAATGGCTACTGCATCTACTCATTCCACAAGGGTCTGGGGTATTTCTAGGGAATCTAATCACTACATCACCACAGAGCTGATTATTGGGGGATGTTGCCTCAACTGTCCTTTTTTATTTGAGGTTACATCTACCTCAGAGGCAGTGACTTTATGAAATTGCTCTTTTCCAAGGGCCCCCTTTCATGTTACATTTGCATCATGGGAACTGTTACAGAGCATTTCAACTGTACCAATGTTGCCTCCATTTCTGTCAGGACCAACTATGAAGGGTAAAAAGCAAGCACTCCCATATTACTTGAGCAGTATAGGAAGAAGCCACACTACAGTAGTTCCAACACATCAAATATAATGTGAGAAGGGGCTATAAGTGAAATTCTACGATATCACAGCATGCACAATCTAGCAGGATTTTAATTAACAGAAGAGTGGGCTTCTTTGGAAATAGCAGGTATTTCACTGTGTGATGATATGCTTCTGATGCGGACGACCTTCTTCCACTAGGAAAGCTCTCCTACGCTTTCACTAGTTTCAGCAACGCTTCCCTCTTTGAGCTCTCCAATGAGCAAGCTTCTCATATGAGCCGTGAACAAAGAATGGGAGAACATTATTCTCTTCTGTGGCAAGAGGAAACATAAGTTGCATTTTTTTTGGTCTTCAATGGAGAGTTGTGATCTTGTGAGAGTTCAGTTCCTACATTTTGTTCCCATACAAGTAGACAACTCAAATAAGACGTTTCTCCTTGTTTGCTGCTGAGTTGTTGGTAAAACCAACTCTGTGATTTTAAAGTCCTGAAGAAAGTTCATCATGTAGTTATCTTATCTCATTTTTTATTGGGTAACCTCCCTAACAGACTGTGGAAATGCTGTTGACATATCTTGACTTCAGCAAAGCTTTTGATGAAGTGCCCCATGATATTCCGATTAGCAAGCTAGCTAATCTGGGCTGGATGGAACAACTATCAGGTGGATCCACAGTTGGCTCCAGAATTGTACTCAAAGAGTGCTTATCAATGGCTTCTTCTCAAACTGGGGGCAGGCAATAAGCAGGGTATCACAGGGAATTGGTCCTGGGCCCAGTGTTACTCAACATTTTTTCATTAATGACTTGGATGGGGTGGTGCAGAGCATGCTTGTCAGATTTGCAGAGGATACAAAATTGGGAGGGATAGCTAATACCCTCGAAGACAGAAACAAAAGTCAAAGTGATCTTGGTAGGCTGGAGCATTGGGCTGAAAACAGAATGATATTTAACAAGGATAAGTGCAAAGTTCTACACCAGAAAAAAGAAACCAAATGCACAATTACAAAATGGGGGATAATTGGCTCAGCAATACTACATGCAAGAAGGATCCTGGAATTGTTGATCACGAGCTGAACATCAGCCAACAGTGTCATGTGGCTGTAAAAAAGGCAAATGCTATTTTAGGCTGCATTAACAGAAGTATAGTTTCCAAATTGTGTGAAGTATTAGTTCCCCTCTATTCAGCACTGGTTAGGCCTCATATCTTGAGTACTGCATCCAGTTCTGGACACAGCACTTGCAGACAAACCAACAGGTTCAGAGGAGGGCAACAAGGATGATCAGGGGACTGGAAACAAAGTTTGGTAAGGAAAGACTGGAAGAACTGAGCATGTTTAGTCTTGAGAAAAGAAGGCTGAGGGGCGGTATGATAACACTCTTCAAGTACTTGAAAGGGTGTCACACAGAGGAGGGCCAGGAGTGCAGGACATCTAATAATGGGCTCAAGTTACAGGAAGCCAGATTTTGACTGAACATCAGGAAAAGCTTCCTAACTGTTAGAGCGGTATGACAATGGAACCAATTACTTAGGGAGGTGGTGGGCTCTCCAGCACTAAAGGCATTCAAGAGGCAGCTGAACAGCCACCTGTAGGGTATGCTTTAAGTTGGATTCATGCATTGAGCAGGGAGTTGGACTCAATGGCTTTATAGGCCCTTTCCAACTCTACTAGTCTATGATTTTATGATTATAACCTCTTATACTTTTCTCTACTTTTTTCATTCCCCATGCAGCTGATACAAGGTTCAAGGTAATTAAAGACTCCTTCCACAATAGCTAACACCTGTTCAAATAATGTTTACAGGTCTCTGATGCAGGTTTTTAAGTAAGACAAAAAATTCAGAAGTCATTCTCATGGGTACATACAGAATTAAAAATTCAGGTTGTCTGGACATAGTCCAGTATTTGAAAAATAATGGAATACTGTACATCTTGCGAAACATACCACCAAATGTTCCTCCACTTTTTTCTGATACCGAAAAGGCAATAAAACTCCCTACAATTTATGTAGAAACTCAACAAATGAGAAGAACTTACAACACAGTTCTACAAATATATTTTAATGCAAACACGTATATTCAGAAAAGCCACAAAATATGGTCAACGACCACACAACTTTGCATTCCAGTCAAACCTAAACAGAGTGAAACGACATGTTGTAGATGTCAAGACATGTGCCTAACAAGGACCACTGGACGTGGTCATTTACCACTGGGTTTTTTTAATGGAAATGAATGGGTCAATTTTTAATTTTTTGCATAGCAAACCAAATGTGGTCTGCTGAGACACAATTTTGAAGAACTGTGCAAGAAACCCAAGAATAGTATCTCTTCTGAAGCCATCTTTGTGTCCTGTACTACAGTTTCTGCATCCCTTGGCTAAACCATTCCCTTTGAATGCTGGAACCTATAGCTGGTTCCAAATAGGTTAGGACGATGGTAGGAACCTAAAGTATTTGAGGGCCTATTGAGAAACTAGTCAAAACATTCAACTTCATGCACCTGTCTAAATGGGCTAACATGACTACTCCTTCGGAATTAGCCTTAATTAGGTGCACTATTGCCTTCAGTTAAAAACAAAATCAGATCTCCAAAATTATGCATAATTTGTGACCTACTAAAACAAATGGAGCCAACTATGGTAGACCACCAGGGGGAGAAACTGTTAACAATTTTTTTTCTCCTGCCATCCTGAGGCTGGAGGAAAAACAGTTGATAAGCACTTGACAGATTGGCTGTGCAGTCCTCCTCAATACAATAATATTTTAAAAGTAGAGGTACAAATGATATTTAGGGTACAATCTGAATCGCATTTACACTGGGATGAGGGGAGATGGATGCAGCGGAACTCAACCAGGGATTAGCCAGCCCAGCCTGGCTCAGCATGTGAAGCTGGCATAAGTTGTCACAAGTTCTGAAAAGGGGGCATGTCGGGGGAGAGGCCAAGATGAGCAGACTTAGGCCACATCCAAAATGTGTTCGGAGCACTACTGCAGGTCCCAATTCAGGCAATAGTTACACTGGGAAAAGGGTCGATCTAAGAAAATAAACACAACAGAAGTCCATAGAGAGGGCTTACTCCTGCAACTTGAGCCCATCATTCCGTATCCTGCACTCTGGGATGATCAAGAAGAGGTCGCCCCTTCTCTGTGTGGCAACCTTTCATGTACTTGAAGAGTGCTATCATATCTCCCCTCAGTCTTCTTCATGCTAAACATGCCCAGTTCTTTAAGTCTCTCCTCATAGGGCTTGGTTTCCGGTCCCCTGATCATCCTTGTTGCCCTCCTCTGAACCAGTTTGTCTACATCTTTCTTGAAGTGCAGAGACCAAAACTGGACACAGTATTCAAGATGAGGCCTAACCAATGCTGAATAGAGGGGAACTAATACTTCACGCGATTTGGAAACTATACTTCTGTTAATGCAGCCTAGTATAGCATTTGCCTTTTTTGCAGCCACATCACGCTGTTGGCACATATTCAGCTTGTGATCAACGACAATTCCAAAATCCTTCTCACATCTTGTATTGCTGAGCCAAGTATCCCCCATCTTATAACTCTGCATTTGGTTTCTTTTTCCTAAACGTAGAACTTTGCATTTATCCTTGTTGAATTTCATTCTGTTGTTTTCAGCCCAATGCTCCAGCCTATCAAGGTCCCTTTAAATTTTGTTTCTGTCTTCCACAGTATCAGCTGTGCCCCCCCAAGTTTGTATGATCTGCAAATTTGATAAGCATGCTTTGTACCTCCTCATCCAAGTCGTTAATAAAAATGTTGAAGAGCACTGGGCCCAGGACCAAGCCCTGTATTACCCCACTCGTTACTTCCACCCAGTTTGAGAAGGAACTATTGATAAGC
Source organism: Rhineura floridana (assembly GCF_030035675.1). Lineage (NCBI taxonomy): Eukaryota > Metazoa > Chordata > Lepidosauria > Squamata > Rhineuridae > Rhineura > Rhineura floridana. The sequence goes on along the minus strand of NC_084481.1, from coordinate 42,583,490 downwards.
ACTCTTTGAGTATGATTCTGGAGCCAACTGTGGATCCACCTGATAGTTGTTCCATCCAGCCCACATTTAGCTAGCTTGCTAATCAGAATATCATGGGGCACTTTGTCAAAAGCTTTGCTGAAGTTGAGATATATTATGTCCACAGCATTCCCACAGTCTACAAGGGAGGTTACCCAATCAAAACATGAGATAAGATTGGTTTGGCAGGATTTGTTCTTCATATATCCATGTTGGCTCCTAGTAATCACTGCATTGTTTTCAAGGTGCTTACAGATTGACTGCTTTATAATCTGCTCCAGAGTTTTTCCAGGGATCGATGTTAGGCTGACTGGTCTGTAGTTCCCCGGTTCCTCCTTTTTGCCTTTTTTGAAGATAGGGACAACATTAGCTCTCCTCCAGTCATCCGGCACTTCACCAGTCCTCCATGATTTCGCAAAGATAATAGACAGCAGTTCTGAGAATTCTTCGGCCAGTTCTTTCAATATTCTAGGATGCAGTTTATCGGGTGATTAGGTATTTCTTGACCGTTTGTCTATCAATCTCAAGCTCCAATCCTGTCCTTTCTACTTCATATTTCCCAGGAGGGTCATAGACCCTTTTTGGAAGAAAACTGAGCCAAAATAGGAATTGAGCACTTCTGCCTTTTCTTTGTCATCTGTTATAATTTTGCCATCCTCACCGAGTAGCTGTGCCACCATTTCTTTTCTCTGTTTTTTACTATGGACGTACCTGAAGAAAGCTTTTTTGTTGCTTTTAGCATCCCTCGCTAACCTCGGCTCATTCTCAGCTTTAGCCTTCCTGACACCATCTCTGCAATTCCATGAAAATCTTTTCCCAAAAAGTTTCAACAAGTGGCCATTACCACCACATGTGTATCTTGGCAGCAACAACAGAAGTGCGTGGGACAATATTAATTGGCTGCCACTGTGCAGAGGTGGGATGGCTGGACCCCATCTCTCCTGAGGGAGTGTTTCCAGGATGAGCAGAGGTAAAGCTGGGCATGCTGCAGGCAGTGACAAACATCTTGGCAGTAATGACAGAGGTGCTGGCAGCCAAGTTATGAAGGAAAGAAAAGGGTGAACTTCAATCATCTTACTCCCTGCCCCTTTATAGCTCAAGCTACCCTCTAAGACTATTGATTTTTTTAACACTAATTTACTTGTGATTTGATGCATGAGATGGTGTTAATTAGCTGTGGCTGCTGCACAGGGGCAAGCAAACTGAACTCTATCCATCCTGAGGGTAAGTTTCAGAAAAAGAAGAGAAAAGATGGCCATGCTTCAGGCAGTGGCTGCCCAGTGATGTGCCAATGCTAGTGAGGGTCATCTCAAGATTTATTTAATTAATTTGTATCCCACCCTTCCTCCCAGCAGGAGCCCAGGGCAGCAAACAAAGCACTAAAAACACTTTAAAACATCATAAAAACAGATCTTAAAATACATTAAAACAGAGTTAAAAACGTTTTAAAAAAACAACTTTTAAAAAGGGTTAAAAACATTAAAAAAAACATATTAAGCACTTCTAACACAGACACAGACTGGGATAGGTCTCAACCTCAAAGGCCTGTTGAAAGAGGAAAGTCCTCAAAAGGCACCGAAAAGATAGCAGAGATGGTGCCTGCCTAATATTTAAGGGGAGAGAATTCCACAGGGTAGGTGCCGCCACACTAAAGGTCCATTTCCTATATTGCGCAGAACAAACCTCCTGATAAGATGGTATCTGTAGGAGGCCCTCGCCTGCAGAGTGCAGTGAACGACTGGGTATGGATGGATGGAGACCACACATGGGATTACACCTTTGGTATCTCTCCTTTTGGGATGCTACTGGGGGGCAAGGGCTGCATCCACAGGGAAGTAGCAGGCAGAGAGGACGACCCTGAGTGAGCGACAGGGAAGCAGAAATCTCCTAAGGTGTGAGACTGGGAGAGGAAAGCTCCCAGGTGAGAGCGGGTGTGTTTTTTGGTCATTTTCGGTGAGAGGGCAGGGGAGGGGTTAAGAGTTACTTTTGTATTGCGAGAAGATTGTGTACTTGTATTTTTTTACTTTATATACCCTGCTCCTGATTTTCTCCTCTCTTATTTTTTAGGTAGTTGCCATTATATACGCATTATGTTTTACAGTTACCTACCTGAGATAAATAGGTAATAACTTCTGTTACGAGACTTTGTATTTTATTATTTCTTATTTTGTATTTTATTATTTCTTATAATAGTTTTAATTTTTATATTGTACTGATATTATGTATTGATATGTATTGTTTGTTATGTTCTACTATGTTTATTAATTATTTATTTATTTAAAATATTTATACCCCGCCCTATTTCAGAAGAACTCAGGGCGGCTTACAGATAAAAACCATAATCAGTTAAACAAGTAAAATACCATTTAAAATTGTTAAAAATGAATTAAATCAACAATAAATTAAAAAATATATGACAATATTACAATATATGACAATATTAGTTAAAAGCACGTCTAAATAAAATAATCTTCACCTGGGCACGAAAAGATGAAAGTGAGGCAGCCAATCGAACCTCGCTAGGGAGGGAATTCCACAGTCTAGGGGCAGCCATTGAAAAGGCCCTATTCTGTGTTTTTACAAGGCAAACTTGTGAGAAAGATGGAATAGTGAGTAGGGCCTCACCAGATGATCTCAAAGGTCGGACAGGGTCATAGAGGGAGACACGATCTAACAGATAGCCTGGACCTAAGCCGTATAGGGCTTTATAGGTTAAAACCAGCACTTTGAATTGTGCTCGGAAACAGATTGGAAGCCAGTGGAGCTGATACAACAGTGGGGTTGTATGTTCTCTGGGCCCAGCTCCAGTTAACATCCTGGCTGCGGCTCTTTGTACCAGTTTAAGTTTCCGAGCAGTCTTCAAGGGCAGCCCTACATAGAGCGCATTACAGTAGTCTAATCGGGATGTAACTAAGGCATGTGTCACCGTAGTCAGGTCTGACAGGTCAAGGAACGGGCGCAGTTGGCGTACCAATCTTAATTGAGCAAAGGCACTCCCGGCCACAGCAGAGACCTGTGCCTCCAGGTTCAAGGCCGAGTCCAGGAGAACTCCCAAACTGCGAACCTGTGATTTCAGGGGGAGTGTAACCCCGTCCAGCACAAGTTGAATCCCTATTCCCTGGTCCGCCCTTTGACTGACGAGGAGCACCTCTGTCTTGTCAGGATTTAATTTCAGCTTGTTCGCTCCCATCCAGTCCATCACTGATACCAGGCAACGGTTCAGAACCTTGACGGCTTCCTTGGTTTCATTAGGTGGAAAGGAGAAGTAGAGTTGGGTGTCATCCGCATATTGGTGACATCAAACCCCAAAACTGCGGATAACCTCTCCCAGCGGCTTCATATATGTATTAAATAACAAGGGGGACAGGACAGAATCCTGGGGGACCCCATAGGTCAATGGCCAAGGGGTCAAACAGACATCCCCCATAATCACCCTCTGGGTTCGTCCCTCTAGGAAGGACCGGAGCCACCGTAATACCATGCCTCCAAGTCCCATCCCAGCTAGGCGACCCAAAAGGATACCATGGTCGATGGTATCAAAAGCAGCTGAGAGGTCCAGCAAAATTAACAGGGACACACTCCCCCTATCCATTTCCCTGCGTAGGTCATCCACCAAGGCGACCAAAGCCGTCTCAGTCCCATAGCCGGGCCTGAAACCAGATTGAAAGGGATCTAGATAATCAGTGTCATCCAAAAAATCTCTGGAGTTGGGCCGCCACCACCCGCTCTATTATCTTGCCCAAAAAAGGTATATTAGAAACTGGGCGATAATTACTTAATAATGAGGGGTCCAGGGAGGGTTTTTTCAACAAGGGTCTTATTACTGCCTCCTTTAGACAGGACGGTATTCTGCCCTGAAGTAAGGAGGCATTAATCACTTCACTGACCCACTCAATTAGTCCTCCTCTGGCATTTTTTATAAGCCAGGAGGGACAAGGGTCTAATATGCAGGTGGTAGGATGCGCCTCTTCAAGGAGTTTGTCCACATCCTCGGATTGAACAAGTTGAAAAGAATCCATTCTAATCAAGCAAGCAGAGGCCGGAGTTACATCCACAGAGACTGTATTAACGTTGGTGTCTAAGTCAGAGCGAATCTGAGTGACTTTATCTGCAAAATGTCGTGCGAATTCATCACAGCGGGCTGTTGCATGGTCACCATCATATTCACAGGGGTCAGAATTTAAGAGGCCCCTGACCACTCGAAACAGTTCCGCCGGACGAGACTTGGCAGATGCAATGGAGGCGGAGAAGAAAGCTTTCTTTTGAGCCCGCACTGCCACGGAATAAGTCCTTAGATAACTTCTAGCCCGTGTTCGATCAGATTCGCTCCGAGTTTTCCGCCAACAGCGCTCTAGCCTTCGTCTTTCGCGTTTCATCGCCCCCAGCTCCTTCGTAAACCAAGGAGCAGATTTGGTTCCAATCCGCGAGAGGAGGCGCTTAGGAGCGATTGTGTCCACCGCCCTGGTCATTTCCTCATTCCAGAAGTCAACCAGGGCTTCAACAGAATCACCTGCCGAGGTGACAGGAAACTCCCCAAGAGCTGTCAGGAAACCGTCTGGATCCATCAGTCTCCTGGGGCGGACCATTCTAATTGGTCCCCCACCCCTGCGGAGGCTCTGAATCCCAGTATGTTTAAATCTAACCAGGAAGTGATCTGTCCATGACAACGGAACTAATGAAAGGTCCTCCACACCAAGATCACATACCTCCTGACCAACACAGAAAACAAGGTCCAGAGTATGACCAGCAACATGAGTGGGGCCAGATATTACTTGGGACAGACCCATGGTTGTCATGTTGTCATGAAGGCCATGAAATCCTGAGCCACTCCAAAAAGGGGAACATCGGTGTGGATATTGAAGTCACCCAGTACCACCAGCCTAGGGGATTCCAATACCAACCCCGAAATTACCCTAGTTAGCTCAGGAAGGGAGACGGTTGGGCAGCGGGGTGTAACCTATCCTGTGGTTTCTTGACAAAAAGGGTGGTATATAAATCCAGTAAATAAATAAATAAATGTACTTAACCCCTGCACCGCCACCAGCATGTGGGAAGAGTTGGGAGAATATTCAGCTGAGGAGGGTCAGGTACCATCTATGTACAGTCTTTAAGGATTGCTCCCTCACCCTGACAGAAATAAATTTAAAATGAATGGAAAACCACAACATGCTCCATTTTTCTTAATCTATGTTTGTGCCCAAGACATATTCCCAATGATGTCTCAGTAAGTGTAAGTCACCAATTTGATTTCAAAATAAAAGTTTATATACAATGGAAATCAAGCCTCTCTCTGTATAGTTTGATCTCAAAGGTAGAACTTCAAAATTGATAAGATGCTGAGTGGCATGTTGACCGATATTACGAGATTAAATTAGTAATTATTATTATTATTATTAATTACTAGTATTTATTAGTCGCTTTTTTCAACAATAGAACTCAAAATGACTTACAAAAAGGAAGCAAAAACACTATAATTGAAATAGCTTACAACAAAAGCAAACAATTACAAAACAATTTCGAGCAATACAACCATAATAGAAAAAATAAGAAATAGCAAATATTGCAGCACAAAAACTATTTCCAAACTAAAAATATAACATAACATATTATAGGAGGCCGCATTACACGTCTAATCAATATTACAAGAGCAGAAGAAAATTAAAGCAGTTTCAACTTAGTTACTAGAGCACTCCAACCATGATGTTATACGCAGTCTCATTCTTTCTAACAACAGAAAGTCCTTTTAGTCTCCACCAGTCTCCATCAGCCGCTGCCTTAGCTCTTCCCGGTGGCCCAATCTCAAGCATCGGCGTCAAATGGCATCAAGTGGCCGATGGCGCCAGCGCGTCTCCAGGGAAGTCTTGCTTGCGAGTCCGCTGAAGCAAAGAAGCTCCTCAGTGGCGCTGGGCAATATGCAATGAAAACGAGTGTGGGGGGCAGACTGAGAACCGCCACTGCTGTCACTATCTCCCCTCACGTGTTGGAACTGCGTACCTGTGGTTTGGTCTCCCTCGCGTCCCCCCTCTCCATGAGGAAAAAGCCTCCCATGGCCGCCGCGGCCAAATGAAGTGTAAAACTTGGCAGATTTGCAACCAGTTATAATGTACATCCCTTAATTGTTCAATTATTCCTAACTATAGTTCTAGCTTCAGACAAAACAATTTAAATGTGGTTAGCTAAAAAAAAGAAGCTGAACTTTCCTATTTCTTACTTGGGGGAACATCAGAGGAGGCGGGAGTATCCAAGGCTGAGGCTCACAGTCTCATTCCTACAGCACAAGATTATAATGTTGCATCCAAACATAGTCAGTAAGTTCCAATGAATCCAGAGGGCCTTTTTCCTAATTCAATGTGCATAGGAGTGCGCTGTAAAATTGTCAATTATTTTGACAGAACAAATACCCATTAAAACAGAATCAATAATGACTACTGTTACAGGAGAAAAGATGTGTATCTGCTCTAGCTTCCATTCAATAGAAAAGGGATGGAGAACCTGCGGTCCTCCAATGTTGCTGGACTACACATCTCATCATCCCTCACCATGGACCATGCTGACAGAGACTGATGGGAGTTGGGAGTCCAACAACATATGGAAGACCACAAGTTTCCTGCCCCTGTAATAGAACAGTTAAGTAAGATTATGACAATATACTTTTTTAAAGATTCTGTATGCTTCCCCATGATGTAAATGGGATTACTAGCAAGAAATGAGGTTTATTTTATCCTCTAGGCCAAGAGTAGCCAACATGATGACCTCCATGTTTTGGACTACAACTCCCATAAACCTCAGCCAGCATGGCCAATGGGCAGGAATGATGGGAACTGTAGTCCATAACTTCAAGGATACCACATTGGCTACCCCTGCTTTAGACTAACGACTCCTTTTCTTATAACTAGCAGGTTAACACAGCTGAACATTTATGGATTTAGCATTGTAATCAGTCAAAAGCAGAACAGAAGGACAGTTATCTGCCCATAAACAATTCCTTTCAAATGCCATTTATTGAAATGTTTTAGGAAACTTCTCTCCACCATACAAAAATGTCTTTTAGCACAAATATTTCAATAAAGGAATGCCAGAACTACATTAGATCCTCTAGAAAACGAATGTGCTGTTTCATTATTAACATTCCCTTACTTGTTACTACTCCTTGAAGTTTTCTCAAAAAAAGCTTATTGGCATTGTTGGACTTATTATGTCTGATACTATGCACTAGTACATCAACCAATAGTGCGTCAACCTCACAGAATTTTTGAGCTCATCTCATCTAAAAAGTGTCCCTGCTGAATGTCCTAATGCATCTTATTATGAGTCTTCAACAAATAAAACTTCATGTATGAGCTCATGATGCGCTTTGCTGCTGGAAAGTCACAAACTCTGTGGGAAGCTTTTTATCTTCTCAGCAGTCAGTTTTCCGAGAACATCAGTGCAGCTACTGTAGTTACCTGTAGATTACTTGTATTTTCTCACATCTGTGTCCAGCAATCTAAACCATGATGATAAAGGGTCATTAGGTTTTGAGTGAGGAAGGGGATGGACTAGACAATTTGCTCTGATAAGCTCCTTGTTGTGAGCTCCAGTTTAGAATGTGAAATGCTAGGTATGTACACTATAAACTGGAAGAAATATACAGCTGTCTTCAAACACCAATTAAAATGGCGCCACTTAATCTTTTAAAATCACTAGAACACAAGATGTATTTTTATTTTGCAATTAAAATACTAACAATAAAATAATTCTACCATTGGAAAAGGACATCAGTGGTCTATTAGATACAAAAGAATTCAGCTACAATTACTAAGATAACTGCTGTTTGGAGCACAGCAAAGCAATTTCCCACAGTGGGACTTACAGTTCAATTTACCAGTTGGGCAAATATTTTGTGCTCCATAGTGGTCTAGAGAGTTAACAGTTACAGGTAATATTTGAGCAGTGTTATACTTGGAGAAAAGTTTCTTCAAGCCAAATAGGTTATTTACATCCCAATCCCTAACACTTTACTTACAAGTAAATCGCATTCATATCAATCAAAATTATTTACAAGGAAACATGCTTAAATTGCAGAGAAGCTAACTCAAATGTTATGTTTTATATGTTTTGCAGATGTCAAAGTCAATACTGTATCAGAAAAGTCAATACTGTATCAGCAATGTAACATTTCAACTGGTCCTCTATTCATCTGGAAAATCACTTTGCAAGAAACAAATGTATGCTTTTCCTGACAATGCCCATCAAAAGCAGCTTACAAAAATAAAAATACAGTGCAAGTCAATTTAGATCCAAAGTGTGCCATATTTTTTCAAGTCGGTTTGAACAAGGGTAGGAGCAACCAAAAGGACTTTGTAGTTGTAGGAAATCTGGTATTTTAAAACCTATTAATTGAAAACATTCTTTTTAAAAAAACAAATAACCTGTAAAGTAATGTAGAAAATTAATAAGCTTGAAAGATGGGTCTGGAGCAATCTCAATTATTAAATACATTACAGCAGCAATATGAAGCCTCAGTCAAGAATGCTGCTGTGCTAGGTGTACAAACTTGGAACTTTATGGATTTCCTTTCTCTATATAACACACTACCCACAGACCCAAGTTCAAATAATTATAATAATCATACTTCTAAGGGAAAGGCAGTAAAGGCAGGCTGCACTACAGAGAGTCATATATCAATGGATACCATCCAGGACCACGGCTTCTTTTCTGGCAATTGTTATATATTTTCCCTAGCTATTCTGTCTAAGTGTTAAAAAAAAGTAGATGAATGCCATTCTTACTTACTTCATTGTTTTTACGTTCATGTTGCTCCAGTGGAAGTTTGGCAGCTGCTCTACCAAAGCAAAATGTAAAAAATAACCCCATTCTAGGTACAACTAGTAGTCTGTACATAGACATCTACTTCTATATTAGATGAAGCGCATTAAAGTATTCTATTTTTTTCATAGGCTTTCAACGTTTCCATCTAATGCATTTCCAGATCTTTTATTATTATTCCTTTGCCTTCCTCCATTAAAGGAAATATTCAACAACTAACAGATTCAATTAAGATAAACCAATGTTAATAGTCAACAATATTTGAAAATAAAAATCCATTAAAATTTTCACACACTAAGCAATGGTAAACTGAAGTCATTTAGAAGACCTGAATGTGTCAAGAAGTTTGACAATTATGACTGGAGCCAGGAAACTGTAGCAGTGCAGAATTTCTTATGAATTTCTCCAGTTACTTTTTATAAATGCTGTCTTAGATGACAGCTTAATGTGTACCACATGCAATATTTATTCTTCTTTAGTGTCAGACTGTCTAGCCATCCAAGGGAATACAAAGAATGTCACTTATTAGGATAAAAGCACAAGGAAGGTAATCAAGGACATATGTAACATCAGCCAATCATGTCTTATTTCAACATCTTATTCCATTCATAACAGTTCAACAATTATTTGCTTACTAATAACTTGCTTTCAGCCTGTTTGTGTTCCCCATAATGGTGGTTTGCATTTATTTTGCTCTTTAGAATTGGACACTTGCTGTGCCATGCATGTTTGTCAAAACTTTGTATCTTCTGTCAGAAAAAGCTTAGCATATCAAATCATTTTGATCTGCTGCAAACCATGAATAGAACAATCCAGTTACCCACAGTGTTAGCAGGGCAATGAAATAGCTGTATATTAAAACTACTACAAAATGTATATAATGTACTGCCATAAAAAGCACTCAAGAAACAAGGAAGCCTTTTATATATAACATATTGATACCCTAGAAGATGGCAGACTTGTTACCAGAAGAAATGTACAGGAAGACCTTGCACTGACATATAGCAATTATTCTTCAGTGCAACTAGGTAGCACACCTTGCAATTTAAATGATTTATTATATTTTTATTTAGCCAAACAGAAAACATAGGGGAAAACCTGCTGATACATTTCCAGCTACTCAATCTGTCAGACAAGCATGTGTTGTGGAAAATCAGTAATTCTGAAAGTCAAATAAGATAGGCTGATAGAGGGAGCCAAAGACAAACATTTATCATGATGATTTTTTATAAAAAATTTAGAACTCCAAATTATAGGTGATCCAACACTGCATTAACTCCTGAATTTCATATTAACTGGTAGTGCCACTAAATACACTTTAGATTTTTGTATACAATGCAAAGGATATTCAGTCATTTGGTAGAGGTTCACAATGTACAGTCTGCTTATAAGATTTCTATGCAAGGCATACAATAATTTAAAGACAGAAAATCAATGTAAAGCCCCTACTGGTCAAGCTATCATATGCAGTTCAAAGAAATTTATTATATTTATCCATTACCACTAATTAATTTTATTAAACTTCTAGCCTGCCCCTTCCAAACAATTCAGAGCAGGTAACAGAAAATAACAAAAGAAACCACACAAAATTTCCAGCTAAATTAAAATGCCACATTCATTTAATCCTAAATACTGAATACCAGTCCAAACGAGAACATTTAGATCTCAATATTAGAGGTCTTTGGGAAGGGAGTTGACATAAGAAGAGCTCTTCTGGTTGAGGCCAAAGGCTCATCTAGTCCAGCTTCCTGTCCTCACAGTGGTCGAGCAGTTGCCCACAGGAAGCCCACAAGTAGGACCCGAGTGCAAAGAGCACTGTTCCCATCTGCAATTTCCAGCAACTGGTATTCAGAGGCATACTGCCTCTGATAAGGAAAGTAGAACATAGCCATTGTGGTTAGTAGCCATTGAGTTCCACAGACATAATGCAGTGACTATGAATTCCTTCTCAGGAGCCCTTGTTCAAATCGAGAGTATATATGGCTCAATCAGGCACTCTCATCTGATTGCATTGTTGTGCTGGTACAAAGAAGAAGAGGCAGTTACTCAAGTACGGAGGGGCCTGCACAGTGAAGTTCCGTATAAATCTAAACCAGCCCTTGAATTGTTGTCAGCAGACAGAACTAAACCACTGGAGATGCTGTAGCAGCGATATAATGTGCTCTTTGTGACCCACCCCAGCACAGAGGCAGGCCACTGTGCTGGTTACAAGTTGAAAACCAAACTAGACATTAAGACAAGTGTAACAGTCTTCCAGTATGGATTCAAAACAAAAAAATGAAAAGGGGCTGTTGGAAGGCTATGAATATGGTCAGAGGCACAGGGAGGCTGTTTAACCCATTCCTCTTCTTTTCCAATCAAAACTTATCTCCCCAAGTGCTTTTTCCACCGGCATGGGTGGTAAAGATACAGAGAGCTGGTGACTTTAAGTCACGAAATGGTAAGAAGTGCAATTTAACACATTCATATCAATTTGTGTGGCTTTCAGTGGGGTGTTTTTGTTGTTCAGAGGAAAACAGTTTGCTATCTTTTTAATAGCAAAGACTTTTCTCTCTCTTCATTTTATAAAGAGGTAAGATGCCATTTTTAACATTGTGGCACAGCACATCAAGCCACTGCAGCCCTCATCCAGCACTAACACTGCACTTACCCGGGATGTTTGGTTCCTCTCCATGGGGAAAGAGGATCCTTCCCAAACTGCATGCCACCAAGATATGCCAGATTTATCTGGCACAGACAACTTACCCACGCTATAGAGCAGCAGTGGGAAACCTTTTTCAGTTCAAGAGCCAATCCCCTTGTAGGCAGGGCCAAAGTTACAAAATGCAGCGAGCTACTGATGAAGAAACTGCTTTCTTCTGCCACTGGCAGCTCACTTGGTTGCTGTGTTGCAAATTGAAGAAAGGGCTTCGCTTTCTCAGCACAAAAGTGAAATGTGGCAAGTTGCCAATGAAAGAAGAAAGCAATCTCTTCATCACCAGCAGGACTCTGCAGCCAGGTCCCCACTACTCAGCTACTTTCTGCCAATCATCTGAGCAGCCCAGGGGGGAGCACGGATTGAAACCATACCTTTCCTGCAATCTCCCCACAAACTGAGCTACAGAGGGGGCAGGGATGAGAGTAGGTGGGAGGAGAGGACATTAGGTCAGATGGGGAGGTCTGCACAAGCTGTATCCTGCTCATGGACTGGAGGTTCCCTACCACTACTGTAGGGTCTTTCTTGAGGGAACCAATAAATTTATTACCCAAAAGATGGCAAAATACCTGAAAGTTCTCTCTTAGACCTGGTTGTTAAGCTGAACTTGTCATTTTTTAAATAATTGTTTCTATTGAAGTTGTGCTTTTGTATCATATACTTAATATTTTGTCTTATTAGTAGGTTGACCATAATAAATACTTAACTGACTGCCATACTGCCTACACAAACGTGGAACTAACTGCTGAACAAAAGAGTATGCAAACAGCTATGATGCCACTGCTTTGGACCTACCAACTGCTGCTGAGAAGACCTGAGGTAGCTGGAGCTGTAACAAATCCTGAATGTGCTTCCCTGGAGGCAGGAGTTGTTGAACAAGGGCAGCTCAGATGCTAGGCCAAGCCAGAGCCGATTAAGTGCTTGACCCTACAGTAGAGTGGAAGCCCTCCATTTGGCTCCCCCCTGCCTCTGGACAGAGACATTGACCCCCTCTCACACATGTTTCCTAAAACATCTTAAGGCTCATGTTGCAGCTTGGATTTTGACTTGTGTTTTTAGGTGTCTGGTTGCAATTTATCACTTGTGAATGAGATGACCAAGCTCTTATATAGAGTAGATGCATTTGCTACATTAATCATCCTCAAATATATTAATAGTAATTTCAATACTCAAAATGTTAATCCTTAACATTACAAAAACAGCAGCACCAACACAGAGGAGGAAAGTATCTACAGGCTTGCAAGTACCCAGTTGTTTGCCGAAGTACAAAAAATCTTTAGGGAGGAAAACCAGAGAGCGAACCCCAACAGCCCAATGAGCTCTGGGCAAGCTCAGCAGATTCTGTATTCTGGAATACAAACTGGTGTGAGGAGCATAAAATTGGTGGGGAAAGCAGGTTCCACTTGTTCCCTCTGTTCTTGATGTTCAAAGATGACTGCTAGTTCTCATATAGACAAATGGCACGGACAATGTACAAGTGGTATCAGCAGATTGGAAAACCCCCAAGATTTAGAGAAATAAAAAAAAAAGTAAAAAAAAAACCCTAAGCATGTATGTCTACACAAAAACAGCCCAATGAGAACTGAACTTAGCAGCCATGGAAAGTTGACTTTGGGTGGTAAGGACAGAAAACCGGGTGGGAGGGAGGAATGGCATGGAGTATAATGAAGGGGGACATGGCTGACAGGCTTGAAAACTGAACAGCAGCACTTCACACAGCCAACATTTTGTTGCAGGTTCCACTTGCCTAAATATATGCCCAAATTGCTAGGACAAACCACTGAACTACAAATTCATAGCATCAACCTCCAACACAAAGCTGTATCTTCTAGTGGACTTTTTAAAAAGTGTATTTCTTTTACAACTGTTTAAACTTGCAATAAAGTATACACTGTAAGCAAAGGCATTCAAAGGCACTGTAAATAGGAATTGTAGTCGTTTCCGGAGTCACTATCATTACGGACATGCAGGAAACACACATTTATTTGGTAACACTGGCGATATTCAGAGCTGCCACTATAGGTATAGATATATAATATCTGTACAGATGTAGTTGCTGCTTTGGTAGCCAGGGATGATAACACAAAATGCCAAAAGAAAACCATCCAGTAAGAACTTACCATCTTAGCTATTTTGTTGGTCTAAGTTCTTCCAAACCAGCAAGCTATGACCCACCTCCCCATCTCCACCCCAAGAGCCATATTCTGCAATTGTCATTCCCCTTTTGCTGGAATAATCCCATTTAAGCAAACAGACAATTTCAACTAAAGCTAATGGAAATGTCAGTTATTGCTTTTGGTCATTCACAATTAACAGTTATTCACAATTAATGAGTTAGCCTACATTGACATTCAAATCTGATCAAAACACTTTCAAGCAAAAAGGCGGCGGAGGGATGCCATTTATCGAAACAGTGATCTAACATTATGGATTGACCCAAATAGCCCTACAGACACCTATAAACAGACCAAAGAACAGTAAAATAATAGCACATAGAAGCCTTGATACTTGCAACAAATTATTGCAGTGTGGCATGCTCCTCTTCAAGATACTCCATTACATTCCCTGTCCCACCCAGTTTTCTGGTTCCCTATCCCCAAAGTCAGCCAGCGGTCCATGGCCACTGAGCATATGCTCAGTTTTCTCTGGGCTTTTTTTGGTCCCTTCCCTTTAGAGAGGTTTTTTTTTTTGTGGTACTTTTGTAAACCTTGGGGTTTCCCAGAGGCTACTGACACCTTCCTTTTGTGTGTAGATAGTGCCTTTTTAGCTACATAAGGACCAGTGCTTGAAGAATTGAGAATGCTAGCAGTATATACAAGCAGGTCCTGCAACAAAGTGCTGAAGCGTGGAGTGCTTCTATTCAGGGTTCCAGGCACTCCATTCCATCCGCCTCATTTTTCTTTGCCATCCCCCATGACAGCTCATTAGATTCTGTACCCACAGAGCATGTTTAGTCTTCAATGTACTGTTTTGGGTTCCCTCTCCATTTAGGGGTGTGTGTTTTTTGAGGGGACACATGCGCCTAAACCAAGTTATATTGAATTTTTTAAATTTCTCCATTATTATCTATAAATAGCTCTCCCTTCCATCCCTGTAGTCACTGAAAAATACCTTCTAAGTGTGAATCAGAAAGTGACATATACAGACAATGTGATATACACGTGTGCACACACACATGAATGTTGTCTTCTTGTTCCAGCCACTCCGTTCTAATCTCCCTTCTCTGTAGTGGGCAGGGTCCCCTCCGCCAAGTCTTTCAACATTGTGTGCCATTACGTTATTATGGAGCTGTTTTGGGGGTTCTGCTTGCATATTTTTTTGCTGCAGGGTTTTTTTTGTAATCGTGTCTATTTCAGAATTATCCTGAGTCTGCCAGCATTTCCCTTTTGTGTGCTGGTGGTGCAGTTTAAAGCACAATTTTCAAATTAGTATAGAGATGATCTATATACAATGGCTACCAGCCATGGTGGCTATGTTCCATTTTCACTGCTGAAAAATTGTATGCCTTTAAAAACCAGTTGCTGGGAATCAGGGGGGAGCTCTGTTGTACTCACGTCCAGCTTACAGGCTTCCCATAGGTATCTGGTTGGCTGCAGTGAGAACAGGATCATGGACTAGATGGGTCTTGGCCTGATCCAGTAGGTCTCTCCTTATGTTCTTATCTACCTTACTGCCCACCCTCAAAAACTGTTTACTCAGACATAAGTCCCACTGAATTAAACTAGGACTTTCTCCCAAGTAAGGGTGCACAGGACTGCCAATTCCAATGCAGGTGTCTTGACATATTTATTTTATTTACTATATTTGACATCCTAGGCTTTTTGTTTACAAAATGACAAAATATAAAATGTGCATAATAACAATCACATTATACAACACGAGCTCAACATCTCAATAAGCAACATTCAGCAATATCTGGCATCAGTACCCCAAATCTTCAGAAGAATCAGGTTTGCTAAGCAAAAGCAATCTCTAACAGAAAAACAGTCCAAAGTGTATTCAGAATCAATGTAGCATAATGGACTAGAACTAGGGAGATCCAGGTTCAAATCCACACTCAGTCCTAATGCTCACCGAGGGACCCTTATTCTCTCTCAATCATACAAAGGGTTATTGTGAAGATAAACTGGGGAGGTGTGGGGCAAGAACCTATGAACGCTGCCTTGACTTCCTTAGAAGAAGCATGAGAACTGAAACGGTCCCATCTCTTCTACCCTCCTACACAATTTGCAAAGGGAACACAGAGTCTCAGATGTAGATCTAAGTGCACAGGATGGTACGTACACATAGGACAGAGCAGTCCTTTAGCTCTCTTGGCCCAAAATTGTTTAGGGCATTAAAGCACCACCAAATTAAAAACATTAAAAAAACCCTCTAAAACATATTCAATCAAAACATCTTTAAAAATATATTCAACCTATTCAAACAAAACATCTTTAAAATGTATTTAAAAAAAACAGCTTTAAGAACATCTTAAAAGGTAATTCCAACACAGACACAGACTGGGATAAGGTCTCTACTTAAAAGGCTTGTTGAAAGAGGAAGGTCTTCAGTAGGTGCCAAAAAGCTAACAGAGATAGTGTCTAATATTTAAGGGGAGAGAATTCCAAAGGGTAGATGCCACTACACTAAAGGTTTGCTTCCTATGCCGTGCAGAACAGACCTCCTGATAAGATGGTTTCTACAGGAGGCCCTCACCTAAAGAGCACAGGTATCGACTGGGTATATAAGGAGTGAAACGATCTTTCAGGGATCATGGTACCAAGCTGCATAAGACTTTGTACACCAAAACCAGAACCTTGAACTTGGCCTGGTTGCTAGTGGGAAGCCAGTGTAATACTTTCAGCAGCAGGGTAACATGTTGACAAGACCCTGCCCCAGTGAGCAGTCTCATTTTGCACCAGCTGCAGCTTCTGGACCAATCCCAAGAGCAGCACCACATAGAGCACATTATAGTAATCCAACCTGGAGGATACCAGTGCATGGACAACAGTGGTCAGGCTATTTACCAGCTGAAGCTGGTAAAAGGCACTCCTAGCCACTGAGATCACCCGTGCCTCTACCGACCAAGGTGGATCCAGGAGCACCCCAGATGATGAACTTGCTCTTTCGGAGGGAGTACACCCCCATCTAAACAGGCAATTGACCAATTATCCGAACTCGGGAACCACCAACCCACAGCATCTCTACCTTGCTAGGATTGAGACTCAGTTTATTGGCCCTCATCCAGCCCACCTCTGAATCCAGGCACTGGTCAAGGGCTTGCACGGCCTCTCCTGATTCAGATGTTACAGAGAAATAGAGCTGGGTATCACCAGCATACTGCTAGCTTGCCCCAAATCTCCTGATGACTGCTCCTAAGGGCTTCATATAGATGTTAAACAGCATAGGGGACAACATGGCACCCTGCAGCACCAAACAACACAACTGCCAAAAGGCTGAATAACAACCACCCAATGCTGTTCTCTGAAAACGACCCTGGAGATATGATCAGAACCACTGTAAAACAGTGTTGCCAATACTCATCTCACTAAGTCAGCTCAGACAGATACCATGGTCAATGGTATCAGAAGCTGCCGAGAGATCAAGTAAAAATAACAGGGTCACACTCCCCCTGTCCTTCTCCCAATAAAGATCAGGGCAACCAAGGCTGATTCAGCCCCATAACCAGGCCTGAACCCCGACTGGAATGGGTCAAAACAACCTGTTTCATCCAATAGTACTTTCAATTGCTGCACCACAACCCTCTCAATTACCTTCCCTAAAAAGGGGGTATTTGTGACCAGGCACTAGTTTTCACAAACAAATGGGTCCAGGGTGGGCTTTTTCAGGACCAGTCGGATCACCACCTCTTTCAGGGCAGCTGGGACCACTCCCTCCCACAAAGATGCATTGACCACACCTTGGATCCACCCAGTCATACCCCCTTAAAAAGCTTTAATAAGTCAAGAAGGATCAAGAGGACATGTTGTTGGCCACATTGTCACAAGCACCTTGTCCACATCAACAGGCTGCAACAACTAAAACTGATCCCAAGATGCTGCAGCAGATGTTGCACTGGACACTTCACTGGGGTCTACAGTAGATGTGGATGGGGCATCAAGATTGCTACAGTGGCGGGCAACTTTACCCTCCAAGTGCCTTGCAAACAATTCACAGTGGGCCTCTGAAGGGTCTAAAACTCCATTTCCTGGAGTTGATGTCAACAGACCCCTGACAATATGAAGAACCTCACTGGACGGCTACTTGAGGATGCGAAGTGGGCTTTCTTTGCTGCCCTCACCACCACAGAGTAGGCACAGTTATGATGTTTCACTTGTGCCTGATCAGCCTCACAGCACGTCTTGCACCACTTGCCCTCTAGCTGTCATCCAGCCTGTTTTCATTGTCCTTAGTTCACCAAGGTGCAAACCAGGCTCCACAATGCTGGAGAGGACACTCAGGGGCAATTGTGTTAAGAGCCCCATGTGTCTCATTGTTCCACAGCATGACAAGGTCTTCAACAGGGTCACCTGCTCTATCTACTGGAAATTCCCCCAAGGCATTCAGGAATCCAGTGGATTCCATCAGTCTCTGGGGGCAGACAAACTTAATCTGTCCACCACTCCTGCAGGGAAGGATTGGGGCCGTAAGCCTAAACTTCACCAGTAAGTGGTCTGACCACAACAATGGGGTGACATCCACCCCCCTATTCCCAGACCACCCCTTCCTCTATCTGGAGAAAAAACCAAGTAAAGAGTGTGCCCTGCCCTATGTGTCAGACCGGTGACAAGTTGAGACAGCCCCACCCATGGTCATCATGGAGGCCATGAAGTCCCAAGCCAGAACACTAGAGGCAGCCTTAGCTTCAAGACTTCAAGAAATTTGATTAGTACTTTTTGCAAGCATAATTCATGACTACAAAGGGCTCAATAGAGAGCTGTTCTCTTCGTTATCAATGCATTACACCAGACCAGGGGGAGGCCCATGCATGTTTCATGCATTCATATCTACTCCCCATCCTTTCTTGGTGCAAATTACTTGATCTCCAAAACTCCCATTTCTAGTAATGGAGATACAAGCTCAAGGAGGTGGGGACAGAACTACTGAGCCTTACGTTGACCCTTCTGCATGAGGGAGATGCCCTATATTTGTTAACGATTTGTTCCTAAAATCCTTATTTGCTTATCTTTCTGTCAATTTACATTTTTTCAGTTATTGTCATGGTCAAATCCTTCTTTTTAAAGGAAGACTTTTTGTATTTTATGCTGTCTATGGTCTTACTTAACAAAAGTAGTATCTTTTTTCTTTGTTTGTTTATTTTATTTATTACATTTATACCATGCCTTCCTTTCATCATAGAAACTCAAGGCAGCATAAATGCCCGTTCCCTGGCAGTCTCCCATCTAGGCACAGATCTGCTTAGCTTCAGCAAGGTGGTGGCCTCATGTGTCTTCAGACCATACTGTGGGACCTTTTTGACACCTGTTTGTGACATTTGTAATCTGAGGTTAAAAAACATAACGTATTAAGCTGCTGTAATCACAGCAATTTCTTACCCAAAGGTATAACCCAAAAATGTTTTTGTAAATAACATCCCTGGACAGATACATCATCTACTAATTAAAGATCTTTTCTCCAAAATCTGTATTCTGAATATGACAATGTTTCAATGTGCAACTCTCTGTAAAAATCCTCA
The DNA here is from genome assembly GCF_030035675.1 of Rhineura floridana. Lineage (NCBI taxonomy): Eukaryota > Metazoa > Chordata > Lepidosauria > Squamata > Rhineuridae > Rhineura > Rhineura floridana. Next base: position 42,564,291 of record NC_084481.1, on the reverse strand, counting down.
CAACAGTACCGGAATCAGTCCATAAACATTGAAAGATGTTTTACATACCAAGAGTGCATAAACTGGTTAACAGAACCATTTCCCCTTGATTAGGATGCCAATTGAGTGAGGTGGATAGTTAAGCAGTCGGGTACACATGAAAATGAATTTTCAGTTGCTAAAATGATGGTCCTATTCAGAAATGTATGCCCTCTTGGTATAAAAAAGATGGGTTTTTCCCCGAAACAAATTCCAAATATGAACTTGTATCAAGCTATGAGAGTCAGTGCCTACCAACGCCAGGTGTATGACAATCCTTACTACCTAGCAAAGATCTGAAAGCAAGGTTCTCTCTGCTACAGGACTGGTGCCAGCAATCTGCCTACATGTCTAAACTAGGGGTTCATTCAGTTGGACGAAGCCTGAATACCAAAGCAAAGTTGGCTGCTTCAGAGCTATTTGGACCTCTTCTGAGGCCAAGAGAATCTTTCCTAAAGCAGTCTGAAGCAAAGCTTTGCAGCTTTGACGGCTGCCCTAATATACATGCCTCCAAAGCTGTCCTAGCTAGTCTGATGGTGGAGGCACATTTTGTGGCAGCTATCAGCCTACAGCCTGGGGGTGGGGGCTTCCTCAGTAGCCATTTTCAGGGGTGCTGTCTGGATGGGGAAAGCCAATCCTATGCCAAGGTGCCTGTTGTCCCAAGGATCGTTGGTGGGAGGTGGAATCACTCCAGTCATTTTCCCATGATAGTCAATGGGGAGGCACTGCTTCACACTTGAGACAAAGTGGCTCTTGTTTGGTAACAGTCAGAGACGAAATGATGCACTGAAGTACCAAGCTAAATCCAAATGAAATAGTGCCTTCTGCCAGTACAAATACCAGTATATACCACTGTGACTCTCTTGTTAACCTTCAAGGAAGACAGGACAAAGCAACTGAAGGATATAACTTGTTCAAAAAGAACAGATGGAATAAAAAGGGAGGTGAAGTCATGCTATGTTTAAAATATATATCCCTGCACAGAAATACAGGAGGATGAGCTTTGTAGCTCCACCGAGAGCATCTGGATTAAAATAAATGGGGCAAGGAATAAAAGGAACATGGTGGTTGGAATCTACTACCAACCACCCAAACAAAGAGAAGACAAGGATGAAGCTTTTGAAAAGCAAATTGTCAATGTTTCAAGAAGGCTTGATATAGTAATAATGGGAGACTTCAATTACCCCGATATCTGTTGGGAGACAAATTATGCCAAACATGCCCACTCCAAGATATTCCTGACTTGTGTAGGAGGTAACTTTCTCCTACAGAAAAGACATTTGGTCTTACTGTAAAACGGTTTTCTCTGTGCATATCAAAAGCTGATCTCAGGTGGGGTAACTAGCTCTACCTAGCGGTTGAAGGCAGAAGAGTGCTAAAGAGTTTTTTGTTGGTGCTTTTTAATAAGGACATCCTGCTCTGTGCAGCTCCTTATTTCAGTTTTTGATAACAAGCCAACCAACAGGAGGAAAGAACAAAGAGAAATAGGAACCATTGACACAAAACAGGAGACAACAGCACTCATACACTCTCTGCTTTAGGCCTAAGATGAAAAAGACAATGATGACAGCCCACCTCTCAGCTTTTGACATGCACAGAGAAAACCGTTTTACGGTAAAACCAAATGTCTTTTCTCCTGTGCGTGGAAAAGCTGATCTCAGGTGGGGCATACCAAAGCTGACCCATGTACGGTGGGAACATAGCTGGGCTGATTACACTAGTGATCTGGGACAACATGCTATAGCACCCTCCTCCTGATGCATGTGTGTTAATCTTATAGTGCTTAATAAACGTATTAGGTGCGGCCCATGTAGCTGCTGCCCTAGTTGAGTGGGCCACTATCCTGGCCGGCCGGGCTAACTTTAGAGAGGCATACGCCAGTGTGATATATGCCTTGATCCACCTAGCAAGTGTGGACAAATACACTTTCTTCCCTAAAGATGCTGGGTGGAAGGAGACAAACTGTCTGACAGAGATGTTTTGTTTTAGAGACATACACTTTCAGGGCTCTTCGCACATCCAGTGAATGCCATGCTTTCTCTGTGGTGTGAATGGGATTAGGACAAAAAGAAGGAAGTACCAGCCCTTGCTGACAGTGGAAGGTAGACAGTACTTTAGGACGAAAAGAAGGGACAGTATGTAGGACTACTCTATCCTTATGAAACACACAGAAATTATTGTCAACAGACAGAGCATTCAACTCAGACACTCTCCGGGCCGAAGTAATGGCCACAAGGAACAAGACCTTAAAGTATAGGAGACATAGGAAAATTTGACTTAGGGGTTCAAAAGGGGGCTTTTGTAGGGCCGTTAACACCTTATGTAGATCACAAGTTGGGTAACGATGGATTGTAGGAGGTGCCAATGCCGTTGCCCCACATGGATTCCAGCGGTTTCTCCAGAGATGTAGATAGAACCGCCGAAAAGGTTGAAGCCTGGTGTCTGAGAGTGTTTGGCCTAAGACTCAAGGACAAGCCATCCTGTAGGAAGCACAGAATGTCGTTTATACCTCCTTTCCTTGGAATTAAACCCTTCTTTTGTGACCATGTCGAGAAGGCCTTCCATGTAGTCTCATATATTCTAATTGTGGAAGGGCATCTTGAGGCCATCATAGTTTCCACCACCTGAGCTGGAATGTCTAGTTTTAAGAGGCGTCGCCTCTCAGTCTCCGGACATGAAGTGCCAGCCATCCTGGGTCTGCGTGAAGAAGCTGTCCCTGCGACAATAGATCTTCCCTGAAGGGAATTTGCCATGGAAGATCGATCAACAGACCAACGAGTTCTGGGAACCAGGGTCTCCTTGGGCACCAAGGAGCTATCAGTAGAACTCTTGCCCTTTTGGCTCTGATCTTTTGAAGTACCCTGGGAATGATTGGAAGAGGTGCGAAGGTGTAGAGTTGTCCTTCGGGCCACTGGGACATCAGAGCATCTATGCCTTCCGCCTCTGGTGTCACGTATCTGGAGAAAAATCTTTTCACCTAGCGGTTGAGGTGTGTGGCAAATAGGTCCACCTGGACTCTGCCAAAACATCTCACTATTTCCTGAAAGGCCAACAGGTGAAGCTTCCATTCTCCCTGATGCACCTTCTGTCTGCTGAGCCAATCCGCTTGGCAGTTGTCCTCCCCCTTGAGGTATGTCGTGAGAATCGAATCCACGTGCGTTTCCGCCCACTGGAACAGCAGGGCAGCTTCCTTCTGTAGTTGTGGGGAGCATGTGCCTCCCTAACGATTCAAATGTGATCTGGCCAATACGTTGTCTGTCTTGACCAGCACCGCCCCCAACTGTTTGATCTCTGTGAAGTGCCTCAGGGCTAGCCAAATTGCACAAAGCTCCAGAAGATTGATTGGAAGTACTAACTCCTGTGGTGACCAAGTTCCTTGTATCATCTGGCCATCACAAATGGCTCCCCAGCCTGCCAGGCTGGCATCTGAGGTGATCAGGGTCCATGGAGGGTCCTGGAACAGCATTCCCCTTAGTAGATTGGATTTGTGCGCCCACCACAGCAGGAAGTGACGGACCACTGGTGAAAGTGCTACCTTCCGGTGACACCTGGCCGCAAAGATGAAAAGGCAGTAGCGCCCACTGGAGTGGTCGAGAGTGGTGACTTGTCCATGGTGTAGTCTGATAGATTGAGACCATCAACCCCGAGATACCTGCCAGATGCATAAGATCTGCCGAAGGTGAAGATAGGAGCTATGTGACAGCTGTAATTATCTTTTTTAGTCTGTCTTGAGCTAACTTTATGAGTCCCTGCTGCGAGTCTATGGTGGGCCCCAAATGTATTATGTGATGGTCTGGACAAAGCTGGCTCTTGGTTTGGTTGACAAGGAAGCAGTGATCCTTGAGGCATGCTAGGGTGATGTGCAGATCTTCCCAAGCCTTGTACAGGGACGGAGACCGGAGCAGAAAATTGTCCAGGTAAGGAAAGACGTGGACCCCCTGCATCCTGCGATGTGCCACCAGAGCAACCACGATCTTCGTGAACACTCTGGGGGCAGACGCCAGACCGAAGGGCATGGCCCTGTACTGAAAGTGATCCTCCCCCCCCCCCAAACCGGAGGTAATGTTTGTGAGGCGGAAAAACAGGGAAATGCAGATAGGCCTCCTTCAGATCGATAGATGAGAGGAAGTCTCCCTTTCTCAATGCCTCCTTGATGGACAGTAGTTTCCTCACGGAATCTGCAGTATTTTATGAACTGATTTAAGTTCTTCAAATGGAGTACTGCCCTGAAAGATCTGACTTTTTTCGTGACGGTGAAGAATACGGAGTAGATTCCTGAAAACCTCTCGCCTGTTGGAACGGGCTCTATTGCCGCAATCTGCAGAAGGTGGGCAATCACTTGAAGAGTCCTTTCCCATTTGTCCGGAGACGTTGAGAGGAGGGAGGGAATAAACTTGGTTGGAGGGAGGGAGGTGAATTCCAGCCTCAGTCCGTATCTGAGGGTGTGCAGTACCCATTGGTGCGAAGAAGTGTCCCCCCAGCAGTGGGCAAAGTGTTGAAGGCATCCTCCCACCTGAGGGACCCTGGAGTCAGAATTGATGCTTATTCCCCTGAGACTGGGATCCAAAACTATTCCAGAAGGGACGGGTGGTACGGGACTACTTTGCTCTTCCAAATGCCCTGGAGCCTCGAAAGGACTGGGAGGGCAAATAAGGATGGAAAGGTCTACGGAATAATTTTTTGTCATTGCGTTTTTGGCAGTAGGAATAGCTTTCTTCTTTTCCTCTGACTCCAAGACCCCAGCTAGGCTGTGGTCGCTAAATAGTTTGCCACCCACATAGGACTCAGATGCGAGATTAGAGCGCAGGGAATGCTTATCAAATTTACAGATGATATACAACTGGGAGGGATAGCTAACACCTTGGAAGACAGAAACCAAATTCAAAGGGATCTTAGTAGGCTGGAGCATTTTGCTGAAAACAACAGAATGAAATTTAACAGGGATAAGTGCAAAGTTCTACACTTAGGAAAAAGAAACCAAATGCACACATATAAGATGGGGGGGTACTTGGCTCAGCAATACTACATGCAAGAAGGATCTTGGAATTGTTGATCACGAGCTGAACATCAGCCAACAGTGTCATGTGGCTGTAAAAAAGGCAAATGCTATTTTAGGCTGCATTAACAGAAGTATAGTTTCCAAATTGTGTGAAGTATTAGTTCCCCTCTATTCAGCACTGGTTAGGCCTCATATCTTGAGTACTGCATCCAGTTCTGGACACAGCACTTGCAGACAAACCAACAGGTTCAGAGGAGGGCAACAAGGATGATCAGGGGACTGGAAACAAAGTTTGGTAAGGAAAGACTGAAAGAACTGAGCATGTTTAGTCTTGAGAAAAGAAGGCTGAGGGGCGGTATGATAACACTCTTCAAGTACTTGAAAGGGTGTCACACAGAGGAGGGCCAGGAGTGCAGGACATCTAATAATGGGCTCAAGTTACAGGAAGCCAGATTTTGACTGAACATCAGGAAAAGCTTCCTAACTGTTAGAGCGGTATGACAATGGAACCAATTACTTAGGGAGGTGGTGGGCTCTCCAGCACTAAAGGCATTCAAGAGGCAGCTGAACAGCCACCTGTAGGGTATGCTTTAAGTTGGATTCATGCATTGAGCAGGGAGTTGGACTCAATGGCTTTATAGGCCCTTTCCAACTCTACTAGTCTATGATTTTATGATTATAACCTCTTATACTTTTCTATACTTTTTTCATTCATTTCATGATGTGGCTGCAAAAAAGGCAAATACTATTTTAGGCTGCATTAATAGAAGTATAGTTTCCAAATCGCATGAAGTACTAGTTCCCCTCTATTTGGCACTGGTTAGGCCTCATCTTAGTACTACGTCCAGTTCTGGATACCACACTTTAAGAAGGATGCAGACTAACTGGAACAGGTTCAAAGGAGGGCAACAAGGATGATCAGAGGACTGGAAACAAAGCCCTTGAGGGGAGATTGAAAGAACTGAGCATGTTTAGCCTTGAGAAGAGAAGACTAAGGGAAGATATGATAGCACTCTTCAAGTACCTGAAAGGTTGTCACACAGAGGAGGGCCAGGATCTCTTCTCTCTCATCCCAAATTGCAGGACACAGAATAATGGCCTCAAGTTACAGGAAGCTAGATTTCGGCTGAATGTTAGGAAAAACTTCCGAACTGTTAAAGCAGTATTATTTATTGATTTATTGCATTTATGTACCGCCTCATGACAATGGAATCAATTACGTAGGGAGGTGGTGGGTTTTCCAACACTCGAGGTACTCAAGAGGCTGCTGGACAGCCACATGTCAGGTATGCTTTAACTTGGATTCCAGCATTGAGCAGGGGGTTGGAGTCGATGGCCTTATAGGCCCAACTCTACATTTCTATGATTCTATGAACATCAATTCTATAATTTCGATTCAGTGGATGACTGTTACATTGTGTTAACACCACCAGCAGTATACCGCATCAGTGTTATTTACCTCCACACAGTAGTCATTGCTTTTGAAATATTAAACATGATAACTACATTGTGAATGTTTACATTAGCAAATAACACTACTGGTGTTTAACACTGGTATTTCTTCTTTTAAACTCTTCATCAGTAGTTTTTTCCTTGAGAGAAACAGATGGGAGCAACCTCAGTACAGCAATTGAGAATTTTCTTTGAGAAGTTCAAGTTTTGTACAAGAATGCCTTGTGTAAAAAAGTAGAGCTTACTTGCAACTGGTGAAGACAGAGATCTCCTTGAGCATTATCCTGCCTGACTTTCCTCACTATCAGAGTCTCTCTTTTGTGTTTTAAATATTTTATTTATTATAAATTTGTACTATTGTCCTACACACCTACTTATAATAGAAATATTGCCCATTTCTTTTACCAGAAGCTACTGGTTAGTTGTGGGGTAGAAACACACTGTTATGCCGGTTCCAATCAGTCTCCACCTCTCTCTTCTGAAAATGGGGGTACATGATGCTAGTCAAACCTCACCCCTTTTTACTGTAAAGATCTGGTGGGAGCGGCTTGAATGCTTTTTTAAAAAAAATCAGCTTCAAAGAGATTTCGCAACTGATCAGCAGATCAATCCATTCCCCCTCCAGGTGTGGCTAACAGGAACGCTTTGCTGTAGATTACTAGTGTGTTTACAGCCATGATTCCATAACACAGTTCTGTTTCACTCTACTTCCTTTCCTTGCTTTTTTCCAATTGCACTCAAATTTGTTGGGCTGTATATGGGAACAAGGGCATACAGGTGCAACTGCACAAATTCAATGTTATTTGGGGGGGGAGTCACAGCAAACACCTCTCAGGAGGTCCAAGCAATGCTTTTCCCAGACAGCCTCCACTCCCTTGGAAGGAGTAGGTGGACCGTAGCCTGGAGATACTCCTGGATCCAATATTGTCACTAGAGGCTCAGGTCCCTCAATGGCTAGGAGTGCCTATTTGGCTGGTTAGTCAGCTACAGCCCTTTTTTGGATCAAGATGACTTGGCAACAGTACTCCATCCTATGGTAGCTTCCAGATTAGATCATTGTAATGTACTCTGTGAGGAGCTGTTCTTGAAGACGACACAGAATCTTCAACTGGTCCAAAATGTAGCAGTCAGATTACTGGCTGGGAGCTTAAAATTGGAACTCACATGACCCCTGTTTTAAAATGGCTGCACTGGTTGCCAGTTCACTTCCAGGCCCAATTCAAGGTACTTGCATTAGTGTTTAAAGTCCTAAACAATTTAGGCCACAGGAAAAGGCATTCTCTGTGGCACTCCCTAAGCTATGGAATTCCCTCCCTACGGGGGTGCGTCTAACACCTTCATTGCATAGCTTTCATCATACACTGAAGACACAGCTCTTTACCCTGGCCTTTGTAACCTGAGATATATATATTTTAGGACTCACCCTACTCTTCTGAATGTAAATTGTTTTAACTGATTTTAATCTTGTATGTTTATGTCGTTGTAACCTGACCTGGGACTTTATGGTGAAGGATGGGTCAAAAATCCAACATCACAACAACAACTCTATAGTATTCAACAACACTACAACAAAATAGAAAGTAGCTTCATGGATTTTTGTTTTCACCATGATACCATGAAATTGGGATGCCTGTGGAAAAGCAAATAAACCTTAAATTTAAATACTTCAAAATATATTAACGTCAGAATTAATAATACAAGTAAAGATAACCACAATTTGTCCTGTTGATTGGTATGCAACAAATGTTCTTGATATTTCATGGCCGCCAGGCACTGGGAATTTCAAGTGCCTAAAGCCTACACCTCTCCTAAGATTCCGTCAAACCTTTGTGACATGATTCAGATGTGCAAACTTATTAATTTACTTTAATTTACTAAGGCTTAATATTATATTTGAAGTGGAGTACTGAATTCTCTTTCCATCTGCAAATGTTAGCTCCAAGATATGCCAGCATTAACAAAGATCCCTTTCCAAAATTTGCACTGACGTGTGTACATAATATACAATTCATTTTATTGTTCTAAAGGGAGAATGTGTCAACATACTGAAGACATGGATGATATATGCACTCTTGTATTAGATGACAACTCAATAGCACCCTGGTGTATAAAGCTACAATAAATTAAATTTAAATGATTCCATTTTGTACCCCATATAGTTTCATAGCTCAGGTTTTACTAGATAGCATTTCACTAACAGAAATTACATTTTATTTATAATATATGCTATTACAGAAATAGTATTACCTAAAGAGCTACATTTCTACAATCTCTATAAAATGCTTACATTTTGTGAAGGCTTTTGATTATTTAACTATTTGTTTAAAGAACAGTAAGCTGTATTTTAAAATGCTGAAGGAGATTCCTATATATGTTATGATTAGTGTCATCTGATCATAATAAAAGTGCAACTAACACAGCTGCCATGTCAGCTTCTCCTCAGGGACAAGGTTTTAATCATAAATCAACTGAATGACTAATTTAACATTGTTAATACCAATAAGTAGTTCCTTGGAGTCATTCCAGTTTTTATATCTTTCAAAAAGGTCAATAAGCTACCTACTCTAGTACACAAAAGTCCTATCATTCACACTATTTTCTCCTCTAAGATTGAAAAATGACATGTTATTTAAATGTTAGTGTGTTTTTACTAGTAATTAAAAATATAAATTGTTCAAAAAGGGTGACATATAGCAAATCAAAATGATCTCATTTTAGCTTTCCAAGTTCTCCTTCTGCCACAACCTTAAAACATCTCTTTGATGATAATGTAAATACTACTACATTATAAAAGAGAAACTATGAAAATATTTACTGCTGTATCCTATTGAATTAACATTAACCACCTTATAGCATTGCCAAATTAAATCAAGAAATATGCTGTGCTAGCTGAGCAACTCATCCAACTGTAGTTCAGATTAACAACATGAACCAAAAAGCAAATGAAAATACATCTGCCAATAAAATATATTCTAAGCATCTGCATCTGTTTACACTGCCCTAAACAATGAAAGGCTCATCATTACACTCTTCATAATAAAAATTACATTACACTTTAATGAAAAAGATATACAGCATAAAAAGAGGATTTAAAGACCAGCCACTCTGCCAGGATGAAGGAAAAACTGGTCATCATTCTGACTTCAGTAGATTCTATTCCATATCGCACAATGTTTCCCACTCATAAATACATGACAAATACTTCCTCAATCATTTTTTACGAGCAGGGATGCACAGGGGGTTGTCAATGGCTAGCCTGAGGGAAAATAGGAACAGCAGGCGGCAGAAACTGTACTGAAAATGGCTATGTGGTAAATTCTCTTCTGGAACATCATTCAGCTATCCTAGCCTTTGATCTTCCAGCTACAATTACACTAACATCCACAAAACCTGGATTTTTTTTTTAAACTAAACCTCAACCATCAGTTATGCATAAACACAGTAGGATTTTTACTATGATTTCACAATATAAACAAAATATTTACAAATTTAAAAACTGTAATACGTAAGCTACATTTTGCATTCCATCATCATCACAACTGATCTTACAAAAAGGGTGTCTGGCAACAGCTAAATCACAGACTGGCGTCTCCCAATAGTCTGTCTACCATTAAGGTCTGAGAAATGGTATTTACTATACAATTAAAGGCAGTGAGCTCTACCTGTGATCACCCTAACACAGGTGTGATTATCCATTTTAGGTAAGGAAACTAACCTACCCATTTTCAAATAAACTTTGGTGCTTATATTTTTACTGTGTTACTTGAGAAACTGCTACAAGAGCACTTAATTCAGAATCCTAAGATTTGCTGCATTACATCTGTGTGAAACTTGAAAATGCCTTCCAGACCAGAACATTGTGCAATCAAGCAACTGTGTCTTCAAAGTTTCTGGAAAGCTAGATGTAATTTCAAATTACCCATTATATAGAAAGAAGCTGAACCAGAAGTTTTAAAATGCCCTTAAAATGACTGTTTTAAAAGTTACATTATACTCCTTAGAATAAATATAAATGCACAATACTACTAGGAAAGGGCAGTTTTTAGCTGAAACAATTTCACAGAATTTATTCTAATAACTTATTGGAGTTAACCATCTGACATTAATTACTGCTTTGGCTTCCACTCTATGAATGTTTATTTTTCAGTTTAAAGCCTTCTCACTCTTTGATATCATATGGAAATGAGAAATTTTAATGGAAAATTGAAACCATGTGTATCTAAATACTTAATGAAGTACAGGGAAAGTGAGAGGGTATGTTTTAGGAGAATTCTGATACAGTGCTCTGAATACTTTTACAAAGTAATAAGAAAATAATTAAATCTTAAATGTGTTTCACAGTGACATTTCTATAATTTTATATCATCTCAAACACAATAGTTTAAGCACCTCTTCCCCAAAACAACTGTTTTATCTCATCTGAAGCTTTTTCATGACAATGCAGTTAATGCAGCATTATTTTCAATCACTAGATTTCTAATGTATCCCCACTCTCTGGAATCCTGGTCACTGCCTATTTGACAGACAGCTTATTCTGCAGTTATTGCATATGCATTCATATTGACAATAGTAAGATAGTTTCTGAACTGTGTATAACAAATAATGTGTATGAGATACTACATCTTCTATGTTTTAAAAATTGACACACAAAGCTGAATTGTGTAAACAGCTTGAATTTTCCAAGAGCTACATGGGGCATATGATTCTCAGCATACATATGGAGTACTCCATTTCCTTTTAAGTATATTACTAACCATATTAAGGCATCATTTTTCCCTTAAGGATCCAATAAATAGGAGGTTGGCATGAAAAAGGATATTTCTAAATTTAAATATTATTGACAACTTACAAATCTTTGTGCATTGTTATGGTTATTTTTCTTTCAGTGTTGTACTGCAAAATAAACTAAAAGGTAGGAGGGAAAATGCTACTTGATTTTTGTATATCTTCAAGAGTTTTTTTATTTCTACTGCATTCCAAAAGACAAGGTAATAGGTACATTGCCAATATTAACATGAAAGCATTTAAATTTACTCTTAGTGCAAAAATATGACGAACCACTATTTTGACAAATACTAAGGTGCCTTTGAGAAGCATCATGAATTTTCTACAAAATAAACTTCAGTAAACTTACCATTTGTTTTTCTTTCTAATATAGTCTTTTTCAGAGAGGTTAACCAAATAGATCATTGGTTTTGAAGTTAAAAACAAGTGTTTGTTCAGCACATCAATCTAAAAGTCAGAAAATAAAAGCTACGTTAACAAGAAACCTATACTGTAGTGTTGAGAAAAATTTTTAAAAATCTGTTTAATATCTGAAGTATAAAAGTAAATTATTAAAAAGAATGCATATGATTTGCGTTGACATTAATTCACTAGATATAAACCAAAAGGTTTATATAAAGATATGCATTTGTTTTACTTAAAGACATTAGACAGTGGATGAGTTATAAGCCTACCTCTTTGTCATTCCAATCATGATAGAAACGGACTGGCTTTTTTTCATCTATTACCCAGCTTTTGACTTTGCACATTATGTCCTGTGCAGAATGAAAAAGAAACAAAATACATTAAAGTAGAATATATTCAGTTATATGCCAGACAGTTACCAGTTATTTATCATGAGGGAGTCATTTTAGATAACAAAATATTATGTGCCTTGTAACTGAAATTTCATATATAATGAATGAGAAAGGGAAACAGGAGTCATGTTAGGGCTACAGTTGATGAACAAGAAATAAACCTTTTAGGGACTTCACTGAAAAATATAAGTGATATTTTCCTCTCTCAAGCTGAATGAAAAGTTCTATGTATGAATTAAACTACTGCCCAAATCTCCATATTGCCACAGTAATTAAGCATCCTATAGAAGAAACCATATATAAGAGAAATGTGCTACTGTGACAAAGGAATATGTGTAAAAAGCAATGCGCATGTTTTTAAAACATTGATAGCAAAAGAAATTGAGCTGATTATTGATGATCCACTATTCAAGAAATTAATTCAACTGGCCAAAGGCCTCCATATTCTACATAATTTTTTTGTCAACATCTTCTCCTTTCCTCCAAAAATGAAATCTGCCAAAGCTTCCATTACACAATGGCAAGAGCCTTGCACTGATGACCTCCAACCAGCTGCATTCACTTTCAGAACATCTCTCCCTGCAGGAAATCTAAAGGCCTTTTAGTTAGCAAGCTAGTGTGCATTCAGAAGGAGTAACTGCAGGAAGAGCCCAATGTGCTTTGTTTCTCTGGCCTTTCTTCACAGAAAGATTAATCATCTGTGAAATGGAAACGGCAAACAGCAAGTGACACAAACTGAACCCTTCCAGCCTTTCCTCATCAGTTTTGTGGCTCTGAATCTGAAAGCTGCGTGTGGCAAGGGTTGCCTTACAGGCAGGTGTTAATAAAAGGCTCTTAGGTCTGAAAGGTCAAACCAAGCTCTTCTAGAAGTAGTACATTTTAGTATCAATTTTTGTCAGAAATAATTTATGGTCATGCTTTAAATACTGAATTTTCATGAAATTTACCAATGGCATGATATTCAATTAAAGAATTTAAAATGAATTTCTAGTCATCAAAATTTTCTCAAAAGCACATGTTTACTTTGTCAATAAATAGGTTAAACACAAATACACAGCCTTAGTATTTAGTATACTAATATCTCCATCTTGCAACTGCTTCAGGAGGAAAACAAGAAGAAAGCTCTTCTAAATCCTTAGATCCTGATTTATAACCCTCCAGGAATAGGACTCCCCACAGATTTTAACAAGAAAGGGGCAAGCTGAAAACTTTTAATGAAATATAACATGTTCTGCCTAAGAATAATCACTTTTACTCTCTTATAACTGATTTTCACTCATAAATGTTTTAAAAGTGGCTAATGTAATACCATTTCCTACAAGGAGAAGATCAAAGTGCTATATTACAAATGCATTATGATTAAAAAAGCACTGTGCAGCCTTGCTATTAAATGTTCTTTAAACCCTAAAAGGCTTCCCATAGATCTCACTTGGCACTGCATATACAACCTTTGACAAGTAATGTAGACCATTTTTATTCATTGCCTAAAATTGTAGGCAATTATGTGCGTCACACTGGCCACCTGCAAGTTCTGAATGCCTGCTCCAGTTGTCATAGCTAAAAACTAATGTCGGAGGGGATTAATCTAGGGGGAGAGAGTCCTCTTTAATGGCTCCAGCAGGTGAAATGGCCCAGCTGGTTACTATGATGAGTGGCCAGAATAGCTTATGTAGAGACATGCAACAAGATTACACTTAAAAAAAAAATAGAACTATCTTATCTTGGGGACCTATCTACATTTTGTGCTTTATTCAATAAGTAAATAATTTACTTAAGTTTAAAATATGAATTTCTTAACTTAGACTTCTCTTCATTACTAGAACAATTAAAATCCTGCTTAACTAGTGTTGGAATTTACATCGTTTTATGTGATTTAGAATAAAGTGTTAGTTACAAATTTCATCTTTAAAAAATAATTAACAGTGCATTTTTTCCTAACACTAACATACACTACTTTGTAAATTAGATGGTAAAATTTGTGAAACTAAACCGTTGAGGTTCTAGATTCCATGTGATAATGATATAAATCTGTCTTTAATATTTGGTTTATCCTTCAGTCATCTCTGTACAAGCAAACAGCTAAAGTGTCAATGTAGTTTTACCCTTCCTACCCCAATTATTCAATTGACCCTCTTCAGTGTTAATACAAAAAAGAATTAACACATAAGATATTACTCTAGTTTAAACTTGGGAACCTAAACTCACATTTTGATGAACTAGATCTAGTTTAAAGATTTTTAGAATAATCTTTAAGATCAGCAAAAAATAGGGTTTTTCACGATCTTTGTGCAACAACACCAAAAATCTAGGGCAAGCGGAGAACCACTCTCAGTGGATTCTTCTCAACTGTGAAACTCTCGTCCTCTGGAAACGTGCCCAAAGCCTGAACCTAAGCATCTGCCAAAAGCGTTTATAAGACTTCTCTGGGCTGATTTTCAATTACCAGTGTTAAGCAGACATGAACATTTTACTTTTTAGTACACACACTACAGTATTTTGTATTTTAATTGATATTTCATGTGTTGCATTAATGTGCTACTCACTCCAAACCCGCCAGAGAAGATAACACTGAACATGAAACAAACAGAGAGAAATATGAATTCCTATCCTCAGGTGGTTAATGTACTAGCACAGGCCTAAATCTAAACAATAGACTGACATATGCATATCTGAGATTTTTTAATGCGTAATTCACAAAAAATAAAGCTTAAAAGACAATCCTGAGCAAAGTGAGCCAGGGTTGGTCCTCTCCTTATTCCACTCAATGGTTTTAATAGTTTTCAAATAGCTTGCCTTCCAAGAATATTATCCAGAAACTATCAGATTCTTTTAATATAATAGAAAGGTTGGTAAAGTTACAACCAAGCCTTCCTACACACTGTTTATAATCCAGTAAGTCCCTAGTTATGTCATGAGAGCTATGAGATTTCTCCTGTTCTTTCCATTCTAGCAGGCCATCTCTCTCTCTCTCTCTCTCTCTCTCTCTCTCTCTCTCTCTCTCTCACACACACACACACACACACACACACACACACACCCTTTGGAGGAAAAAGACAGTAAAAGCCAACAGCATGTGCTCCAGGGACTTGGTGCATCATGGCCATTATGCATGATTATAATATTCTACAGAAGTAAAGTACTGCAAATATGACATTTCTTCTGGCTTTAGAGACCAAATAAATGGCTGAAAGAAAGAATTAGGTCAAACAGAAACAGTATTTTCTGATGCAATATTCGGCAATTAAACATTTGCCTCCCTGCTGGAAGGGTGGGATACAAATCAAATAAATAAATAAATAAATAAAATAAAGTGAAAGTACAGAAAAAGCACTGCTGAACTGTCATCCATGTCAAAATAGTGGTTGGAAAGAGAACTTTTTACTTGAATTATTATTCTTCAGACTGTATAGAAGGCAGTGTCTACAACCTAGTTTTCACAGATGTTGTTAAACATGCTTCTATATTCTTTGCCTACCTGAATGCAACTACAAGCAAAAACAAAAGCCTTACACGTATAAAGCTAAATGTCAAGGAGGGGAGTTCTAAGCCTTGCCTTCTCCTCAGCATGCTAGTTTTCAATGTCTGGGTGGGGGAATTATATAGAGGATGCCATCATGCCAGCAGTTTAAGTGACACCTATTTGCAGGGCCAGCTCCAGGCATGCCGGGGCCCTTGGGCATCATCAACTTGCCCTGGCATGTGTGTGCACAAACGCGTCCCCGCCTACCTGTCTCCTGTCTTTTACTATTGCCATTAACCAAGACGGCGGCCGCAGTTTCCCTAAGGGGATGAAGCCTCCGCCGCCATCTTGGTTGATGGCACGTGTGCGTACTACACACACGCATCTCTGTCATCAACTAAGATGGCGGCAGGGGCTTCAGTACTTTAGGGAAACTGCGGCCGCCATCTTCATTAAGGGCAATACTAAAAGGCAGGAGACAGGTAAGTAAGGGCATGGGGGGCTGCAGATCACAGAAGGGGAGCGGAGGGCCTGCTGAGGACCGCCCTGTTACCCTGTAGCTCCAGGGGCCCTCGGGCCAGTGCCCCACCTGGCCGCCCTTTAGAACCAGCCCTGCCTATTTTGTATTGGTAGGGGTTGAATTAATATTCACTAATAGGCAAAAAAAAAACCCTTGCGGTTTAAGAACATACCTATAGCCAACAGATATTTCTATTGAACTTTAAAAAGCAGGGAAATTGGGCAGCTATAGTGAATGCAACAGAGGAGCGGGAGACCTGACCTCCTCTCTGAGATATTGGACTTCCCTACAAATTTGTCAAAATGCAAACACAATTTGGGTTGGTCTTTCACAGTCCAATCCACTTGCTGTGTAGCTTGGAAGAATTTGGTAGCATGTGCCTCTAAGCATATGGTGAGTAGTGACAACACCTGCCATCTCCAAAGACGGAGAATCACATTTTGAATGTTTGTTGGTGTTCTTCTTACTTTGCTTCTTTCCTGTGTTACTAATGTTTCTACAGAGAATCTAACCTAGAAAATTATATTCTCTCATTATTCATCCTAGAAATCTGGGTCAAAATTATTTTTATTAATTTCAAAGCCTTTTTATTGGTCAATGTCATATGATGGTGAAGACAGCCTTTTGTGATTCAACTTGGAGGTTCTATTTCTATTTTGAGTGCTTTAACAGTTGAATCTGAAACTGAAGTTTTAAGTCAGATTTACAGTATGTTGCTACTTAAACAATAACTCTAGCTGTTCGAAAAAACAAACTTGGCCTGCCCAAGATGCATGTTTTCAGCCTGCTATGCTTAAACCACTCCACTTAAGGAAAGGTGGGCATGGTCAATTAAAAACGTAGAGCACACCTAGAATTTTGCTAGAATATATTTTACCTCTCACTGTTTTATCTTACGCATACTGAGATATTCCTCATGTCCATTGGAAACTATTCTGTAGAATAGTCAGTGCCATTATTCCACAATTGTTTTGGGAGTTTTTTTAGTGTTGCAAAGTGTTGCTGTACTTCACATATTCACAGAAACAGAAGCAAAAGAAAAGGATTTACTATAGGAAACGTCACTAAAACTGCAAAGTAAATCAAACCTATTTAAAGTGACTATCTGAACTCTATCAACTGTCTTAATATTGTGGCTTCCTCCCTGCTAAAACAGGATCAGCACAGCACATCTTGTTTCTGTTATTTGGGCTGATTCCAGGTGTTGCCACAACTCACCATATGCTCAGAGGCACGTTACCAAATTCTTCCAAGCTACACAGCAAGTGGATTGGACTGTGAAAGACCAACCCAAACTGTGTTTGCATTTTGACCAATTTGTAGGGCAGTACAATATCACAGAGAAGAGGTCAGGTCTCCTGCTCCCTGGTGCATTCACTGTAGCTACCCAATTACTCCGCTTTTTAGATAGAAATATCTGTTGGCTATAGGTACATTCTTAAACTGCAAGGGTTTTTTGCCTATTAATGAATTTCTCTGCTTTTTAATCCGGGAGGTAAGAAATGGGATCCTGTGCTAGTTTCTGAGAATGGATTGATCATTTGCATGCTTATTGAGTTCAATGGGATTTACTCCCCTGCAATCATGCTTAGGATAGGTGAAACTGACCATAGGGGATGGAGTGGGGAGGAGGAGAAAGGGCAGGGGTAGGAGGAGGAAGGGCAGGGGTAGGGGAGTGATGGAAGCAGTCAGGAGGACGAGGGAAAGAGGAAGGCAGGTTTAATCATTTGCATGTTTATTGAGTTCAGTGGGATTTACTCCCATACAATCATGGTTAGGATAGGTAAAACTGATCATGGGGGGGGAGAAAAGGGAGGGAGGGCTGGAGTGGGCAGGGGAGGAGGAAGAAGAAGGAAGAGGGGAGGGGAGGAAGAAGAAAGAGGAGAGTGGAAGGAGGGGAAAGGCAGATCTGATCATTTGCATGCTTATTGAGTTCAATGGGATAGACTCCCATGAAATCATGGTTAGAAAAGATAAAACTGACCATGGGGGGAGGGGAGGAGGAGGGGGAAGAAGGGGAGTGGGAGGGAAGGAGGGTAGGGGCAAAGGAAGGGAGAAACAAGGGATAAGAGGGAGGGGATAGGAGGGAGGAAGGAGGGAGAGCAGGACAGATCATTTGCATGCTTTTTTGAGTTCAGTGGGATTTACTCCTGTGCAATCATGCCTAGGATAGGTGAAATTGACCAGGGGGAGGGCAGGGAGGGGGGAAGAGGGCAGGAAGGGATGGGGGAGTGAAGAAGGGAAAGAGATTGGGTGGGTGGGAACTGGGCAGAGGGGAAGCCCCTTTCCTTTCTAAAGGGAAAACACTGTAAACAGTATCACTGTTTATGAAGAGAAAAGTAGTAAAGACAGGAAATTCTGTGTGGCCTGTCTGGCTCTCTGTGTGCCTGAGCGTGGATCATTTGAAACACAAAATTATGGGCAGATCAACAACATTTTTGTAGACCCAGAAGAACAGGAAATCATGGTAAGTTAGCAATGTTAGAGGGCAGTATCTTTATCTGGGATAATGCTTTTAAAATCTAGCTTTCTCCCGCATGTATGTCTGTTATTTACATATGGTCACACTTCAGGAAACAGAACCCTCTATCCAGAGGAAAGCCCACATGCGTGAAGAGATGCCCACACTACATAATTACAAATCTTCTCCAAGAGAAACCTACCCTAAGTTGCTACAGAGGTAGCCACTCCTACCACAGAGTGAGCATTAATATGAAGAGATGACATCTTTCCCACTACTTTCTAGGCAGAAACAGAGATTTTCTTAAGCCATCAGGACTGTGTAACTCTGGATATTTTCTGAGCCACTGAGAATGAAATGAAATCCCAGAAAAGAGCCATCATTCTTGTGTGTGTGTCAGCTGTTCTCATAAGGCAGACTCTGAGACCACTGCTCACAATGCCTTACCTTTAGACAATAGTGCAGACTTTTGGCAAAAGTATTTTCCAAGAATTGTGAAAAAGCAAACTGACTTGTAGGACAAAGGCTGAGACAAAGATTCCTCATTAGCTTACAGTGTGCCCATCTGTGGGGGTCCTCTGAAATGTAATAATATCAGGCTTAAAGAAAGAACATATCAGAGCCTGATTACCCAGTTCAGATTCTACTGAGGAATTTCATGGACTGATGAGGGATTCTTTGGAAAACACAATACTCATCTCAGGGGAGAGACCTTTTCTGCAGACTATGCAGAACTTCAGAAACTCCTTCATCTCTACCTTGTTGGGGTGAACACTCATTCTGGCACACCAGCTGATGAGGGCTCTCCATGTATTGCATCTTCTGTTGCTAAAATCTCTCCCAGAAGAAAGGAGATAAGATATTAAAAGTAGCCCATTATCCTTAATGCCGTTCAGCCTCCAGGCTAATAGTTGGAATAAGTCTATTTGCATATAAAGTATTAGCTTCTGATAAAGTCCAGCCTGCTCAGTAAAAGACAGGGTCTGCTAATGGTTAGGATGAGCAATTACAGAAACACATGCTTTCCTTATTAGAATAGGACACTCGTGGAACTTTCACTCATTGTTCTTGAATCAACTGATGAAACTGACAGAGTAGCAGAATGGAGAATACATACTGCAAACATTCCAGCATGCTGGCCAGAGAGCTTCTGTCCCAACATGTCAGAACACATCAGTGAGATAACACAAACCGATCCAACAGGCAGTTTTCAGGGGTTGCGAAATGGACCCATTCTCTGAACTTTTTTGTAGCTGCTGAAATACCTGGAAATGGGATTCCCATTTGGATGGTAGAACTGTCTGAAGGCTGAGCCAGTCTGCTCTCACTTTTGAAATCCCAGTTACATGAGCCACTCTGATGAAAAGAAATTTACTCTTCACTCAAAATAGTAGCTTTCTGGCTTCCATTCAAAGCAATGTTGAACAAGTTTTGCCTTGTCTGTTTAAACATGCTTTTCCTGAGGTGGTGTTAATGTGTTTGAACATGCGACTGTCCCATATCCTGGTTTGAAGGCTATTAGCACCAGTCAGATTGACCTCAAATAGAGGGTAATTTGAGACTTAACTTCTGATCAAGACACCTGACCCAACAGTTCTTGGAGGGTCAACTGAAGAGGTTTATGTCCCTGGAGAAAATAATTCTTTGTGGATACTTCAAATGCATTTCATAGAACTGCCTGTCCAAGGCCAGTTGCCAATACACAAATCTCTGCATCTTCACCACAATAAGGGTTTGAAAGTGATTCTGCATGGTGCACTGTAGCTGAAATGGAAGCAACATCTTCTGCAGGGATCAAGCATGAAATCTTGACCATGCCTCAACATCCTGGCAGGAGACCAAGGTTCCCAGCAGCTGAGATAAAAACAAAGAATTCAGAATTTATAACCTGAGTTTTCACCCACACATCTACAACATAGGTTATGTACAAAAAGGAAAACAACACTGGAAATAGTTCTGTGATTTCCATTTAAGAGAGATCTGAGAATCCTGGCTTTTGTGTGACTAAATTGTCAGAGAGAAATAACCAATCTCTCAAGATGCATCCAGGACATACACATGGTAGCTCAAGCACTGTACCAGTTGAAAAGTAGTCTTGTCCATGTTAATAATGAAACTGGGCTCCTCCAAGCACCCAATCATCAAATAAATATTTTCTCTGGCTCATTGAATGGATTGTAACAGGGTAAGGATACTGTCTAGCCAAGTATACATACTGAACTCAAGAAAGACAAGGAAAGAAACCAAGGTTTTTATAAATACATTTGCAGCCACTGTCAGCCAGCACAGAAAAGCTCAATATTGAAAATGTCTCCAGTTGTACAAGAACCATAGGAACCTCTAATGACTTAGTAATACAGGAATCCCCAGAGAGGCTCCTGAAAGATCTATGGTGCTAGAAAATTCCAGCATGTGGTATTGCCACAACAGAATGAAGAGTTTTCATGCAAAGTGTTTCAGCAACTTCCCTGTTCTTTTTTGGAACTGCAAAACAAGCTGAGTAGGCCCAGATTCCTGCAGGATAAGGAAAAATCACTCTATGATTTGAATGTCCATGACATACTATATGGCTTTTAGAAGCCTTTGATGGTTGTCTAGTTCCTGAGGGAACAGGGTTGAGAAGCTCCACAGTGTACCCCTCTCTGACTTTTGCCAGCACTCAAGCATCCAATATGGATTTGGTCCATTGGCTAGAGTTGACCCTTTGTGAATGAGGAGATGGGGGAGAGGGGAAACTGACATCATGTACGACATGATTTCTTTGCTCTCCCTTAGAAAAAACTGGGCCCAGAGGAAATAGATAGACCATTTCCCTTGCCAGTGTATATTTGGGGCAATTCCAAACCCTTTGGATTTCCATGGCTTGCAAATCCACTGCTTTGAACTACTGATATTTGGGCTTGTGCTCTGTCATCTTAACTAAAGGAAAAGCTTTTTTCTTATCCTTCATTTCAGCTAGGACAGATACAATAGGACTCACAAAAGAGCTTACTGCCTGTCAGAGGAGAGTTGGACAAATGTGACCAAAAGCCTGGATCCTCAATCGCAGGTTCTCAGCCATAGGTCACTGTGTTCCACTGCATTGGAAGCAATGACTCACACTCAACATTGCACTGCATCCATAAAAGAATCTGCCAGTAATGGAGCTACGAGAGAAATTGCCCTAAGCAATGGTCTTGGACATCTCTGGTTCTGCTGTAGTGTTCTTCCACCCAAAGATACAGACTGGGCACTCTTGGTGAACAGAAAACTGGTAACAATGCAAAACTACCACAACTGAAACTTCAAAGCCCTTCTTGAGAACTATCACTGTCCACTTGTTGCAGGAGTGTTAATGAAATATTTTACCATCAAGCTGGCATGATTGCTGTCTACAGTGAGGCTACTATATGAGCTTCTGCCTGTGGGATGTTAAAATGTACCATAATGCCATCTGCAAAAACAAAGTGGTTGTTAGCTAATTTGCATATAAGTCCCTCTCTCCTACATTTGAACATTCTAACAATTACTTTAAAGTCTGGCAAAGTGATGATAATAACTTTTGGGAAAACCTGAGGAAAACCAGATTTGGCCCCTTAGGGTGGGAATCCAGGGGCTCTTCCTTCATACAGCTCCCCCTCTCCTGGCTTCTCCTCAGAAATCTCAAGGCTGTGGGTAGTCAACCAACAGTGCCAGGTCTCAGATAGGGGTTAACTCTTTCCCCCTCCCCTCAAGAGTTTGCCCTCTTCCCTCTGAAGTCACTCGAAGAATCTTTCAGAGGACATGGAAGATATGTTTCATAATGCCTTGCTATTCCCTTGCAGCTCTGTGTGGGAGGAGTAGACGGCCTCTTCAGCAAAACCAAAAAGCAGCCCTGGCTGCTTACCAGGGGATGACAGTAATCCTGTTCTCTGTAGGGGAAAAATGATCGATACTGAAGGTATTTGTTCTATTTCTCAAAATTCAAAGCCCTATGAGATGGAAAACTGAAACCCAAGGTAACAGAGGAACTTTCCCAACCTTGTGCACTGCAGACTTCACTTCTGTAAACTGTGCTGGCTGGGCCTGGTGGCAATTATAGTCCGAAACACCTGGAGGGCACCAGGTTGGGGAAAACTATACCAGAAGAGCACTTTCTGAGTTTATGCTTGGACTGTCCATGAGAACAGATCTGCCAACCAGTTTTTGTTATAGGATAGCAATTGTGCCCTTTCTTTTGCACACACTTTCAAAGCTCTTCTCAATATGACAGTTCCTCAAAATTTCCTTCCCCGTGTCCCATTGCCAGTCACTTACAAAATTACATATGGAGACTAAAAGTGCAATTGTATACATGTCTACACAGAAGTCCCACTGAGTTCAATGGGACTTAATATCAAGTAAGCATCTATAGAATTGCAACCAAATTTAAATAAAAATATGTAGACCTTCATAGATTTCTGCCAAAACCCTTTTTCCTGTTCAGTCTGGGAAGGCAAGAGGTTCTACCTTCTGCTTGCTTCTACCAAAAGGTATTATCTCAGATGTAATGACTGCCTTCTATACATCCTGGTTGATTGGTAGGTATATCGAAGCTTATGCCAAGGTGACAGCTAGGCCAGAAATCTTATTGCAAACACAGGATAATTCCACCACTGGGGACTTGTTTCCAATAATTCAAACAGTCTTAAAAAGAGAAAAGGCTGCCAACAGGACTTTTGTTGTTGTTATGTGCTTTCAAGTCTATTACGACATATGGCAACCCTATGAATCAGCGACCTCCAAGAGCATCTGTTATAAACCACCCTGTTCAGATCTCATAAGTTCAGGTCTGAGGCTTCCTTTATGGAATCAATCCATCGCTTGTTTGGCCTTCCTCTTTTTCTACTCCCTTCTGTTTTCCCCAGCATTATCATCTTTTCTAGTGAATCATGTATTCTCATGATGCGTACAAAGTATGATAACCTCAGTTTCATCATTTTAGCTTCTAGTGACAGTTCTGGTTTAATTTGTTCTAACACCCAAGTATTTGTCTTTTTTGCAGTCCATGGTATGCGCAAAGCTCTCTTCCAACACCACATTTAAAATGAGTGGATTTTTCTCTTATCCGCTTTTTTCACTGTCCAACTTTCACATCCATACATAGAAATCGGGAATACCATGGTCTGAATAATCCTGACTTCGGTGTTCAGTGATACATCTTTGCATTTGAGGACCTTTTCTAGTTCTCTCACAGCTGCCCTCCCCAGTCTTCTGATTTCTTGACTATTGTCTCCATTTTGGTTAATGACTGTGCCGAGGTATTGATAATCCTTGACAAGTTCAATGTCCTCATTGTCAACTTTAAAGTTACATAAATCTTCTGTTGTCATTGCTTTAGTCTTTTTGACGTTGAGCTGTAGTCCTGCTTTTGTGCTTTCCTTTTTAACCTTCATCAGCATTCTTTTCAAATCATTACTGGTTTCAGCTAATAGTATGGTATCGTCTGCATATCTTAAATTATTGATATTTCTCCCTCCAATTTTCACACCTCCTTCATCTTGGTCCAATCTCGCTTTCCGTATATGTTCTGCATACAGATCAAACAAATAGGGTGATAAAATACACCCCTATTGCACACCCTTTTCTATTGGGAACCAATCGGTTTCTCCATATTCTGTCCTTACAGTAGCCTCTTGTCGAGCGTATAGGGTGTGCATCAGGACAATCAGATGCTGTGGCACCCCCATTTCTTTTAAAGCATTCCATAACACTGTCACTGTCACACAGAATGGAGACTAAGTTCGGAGCAAGGAGACAGCATGCAGAAAGACCTGACACACTCACAAGAATCGTGGACATTCCACACAATATATTTAACTGTTTAACACTACACAAGGAGAGGATATGATTTAATATTAACCATGAATTACAACTTTATCTAAAAGTAACACTGAAAAGTGAGCTAAGGTACCCATTTCCAGTACAACTATTCTTGGAATAAAGGGAAATGAACAAAAGCCAACAAGAGCATTTCAGAGAATTTTATATTTCTGACTTGTTTTGCTAAATTTCATGTCTTCTTTTTTTAATTATCAAATTCTAATTTACTGCCTCTGTTAATTTACAGTGTTTTGTATATAACTTACAAACACTTAATCATCCTGGTTAGGTTTCAAACATAGACCAATTACTTGATACTGTGTTCCGCCCCCCTGACTAGATTCAAACTTTGAAGTAATTGTTTGCTGAAAGAAAGATCTGTTTCTTCATTTCAACCATGTGTACAAACTCATTTTCTATGACAGCCAGACTACAGGAGCATCATAAAAATAAAATAACTTACCAAATGTGATATTAAATTCGCAGACATAAAGCAAATAACATTACAAAGAGAATTGGCCATGACTGAAAATGTTCTTTTCAAAAGAAAGTGAAACTGTCAAACACTGTTTAACCAGACCTTCAAATTCTGAACACACACCAAGACTGATACATTACAATATTTGGATTTAACATAACAATGCTATGTGTACATTTTCTCCATTTCATATAATGCTAATGTGATGAAAGACAACACTGATGAGAGTTCCTGTTTACCCATGACTTTAAATATTTGTTTAAGGAAGGTTTTAGTGAAACAGTATTAACACACGTCTTACAAGAGAAATTCTCAGCACAACATGAGACTATGGGATCATGAAAACCCACTTTTTCTTTGATACAACTTGCCTCTGCCCAAACCACCTTGAACTGTACATCAGATATAATGCTGAAACAGCCTATACACTTTCAAACCAATTAGGCCTGTAATACATGATGTGCACCCAAAAAAGTGTATGTGGGTGAGAGGGTAAGGACTGGACATGTTCAAGCTTAGGCATGCAATCCTAGGTGCTACTTATATGCAGCCAACATGTGTATGAAAGTCAGGCGTAAGCCTACTGATTGTATTGTAAACCCTGTGTTTACAGTGATCCAGTGCCTTTTTTGTTTGTGTTGTAACCAGTGATTGCACAAGCAAAAGTTAATTTGTGCAATCGATCTTTCTCCCTCTTCTCCTCCCCCGTCCCGTAGCCCAGCACCTCCACAAAGAGATTCTCATGGGGGCTGGGTGCCCTCCTGACTATGTTGTACAAGGCAGAGAGAGTTCACACAACCATCGGATGCAAGCCTTTATTGAAAGCATTTTTATACCACTTTTCTTAAAGCTCATTTTAATCTGCTTATCTGTTACCCACTAAGATCTATTCAGCCATAAACACGAACGGTAAGGTTTGTATCTAAAATGCACATTTAAAACATTGAATTACTATCACATAATAAAAGCCTTAAGACCAACTGGAAAAACCCTAGGATATTAGAAGCCTTCTGAAATAATATTTGAAAAGTTTTTTAAATAGTCAAAATTAGTTGAACTGAAGATTTTAAGTAAAGAGGAGAAACACAGTGTAAACAGTATGGTTTAAATATTTATGTTCAAACTAATTCAAAGCTTTATTGGGAAATTATTTGAAAATTAGTAAGATATTATAACTTAATAGTATAGGATTTTCTTGCATTATTTAGATTTTAAGGAGAAAAGGGGACTGAAAACTGTTAACATATTTATTTTAGCATTCCTGAAGATCTATGCAACTAAATATATGTACCTCTGGGGAGTCACCTGAAAAAAGTTACTTTTATTTTAGATTTGTATTCATGCCACTTGCCCAATTTGGCCTGTATTGTAGTCATTCATTATGTTACTAATTTTATGAAACAATGCATTTGTAAAAATGGATTTTTTTCTGATGGAAAATACAGCAGCAGAAAATTGTCTATGCCAAAGAAATGTATCTATTGCAAAAAATCAACAGTTGCCTAGTCAAGTCAACCAGGCCATTACAACCACCCTTTATTTCTTCTACTCCTGCCAAATCCTCTGGGAAGCTTAACACAATGCCATTATCAACCACAGGAAAGCCTGCTGAGGTATCTACGGAAATCAACACTAAGCTTTTTCCTCAATGATTTGCAGGTGTATGTCATCCACTACAGTAGTAGCAAGGCTATGACCAGGTCAGAAGTTGAACTGAAACAGATGAAATAATTTTACATTAGGCAAGAGTATCTAGGGATGTAAATATAGTAACCCACTTTATACCTTACCCCTAATGATAAACACATACTGAGGGATAGCTGGAAGAAACTCTTTCAAATAATGGGGTTTTGAGAAGGGTCTTTAAATATAGCAGCAGCCAGTTCTCCAGCAAGATGCATTCATGATTCTCAGACGCAGGAACAATTTATCCCAGTCAGCCTTTACAAGTTAAGTGTGATAAGTTCAAATGCACAGGTGGTCATTCGCACTTCTCCAGCACCCTGGAATTTTAAGCACAAGGAATGGGGGAAAAGCAGCTACCTTTTACAATGATGACATCTTTCTCTGCTCAAAGAATTCTTTTTTTAGAACTGTGTTTTTTAAGATTATGAATTACAGAATCATATAGTTGGAAGAAACTTCACAAGTCATATAGTCCAATGCTCTGCTGCTGAAGGAAATACCCTACTGTAGCACCCCTGACAAATAGATATCCAACCTCCCCTTAAAACATCTCACCATCTGCTCCAGCCTGTACTATCAGGAAGTTCTTCCTAATACTTAATCTAAATACACTTTCTTGTAATTTGAACCCATTGATTTGGGTCCCACTCTCTGGAGCAACAGAAAGCAAATTTGCCCCATTATCAGACATTTAAAGATGGCTATCATATTGCCTCTTAATTGCCACTCCCACAGACTAAACCTATCAAACTCCTTCAAGGTTTCCTCAAAGGACTTGATCTCCAGGTCCCTCACCACCTTTGTCACCATCCTTTGGATATGTTCCAGATTTTCAATATCTTTCTTAAACTGTGGTGCCCAGAACTGGACACAGTACTCTAGGTGAGGTCTGACCAAAGCAAATCAGAGTGGCATCATTACTCCTCAAGACTGGACTCTTGAAGCAGACTAGAATTGCATTAGCTTTTTTACCTGCCACATCGCACTGCTGACTCATGTCTACCTTGTGGTCTACTAAAACCCCAAGGTCCTTTTTACATGTACAGTTGTCAGGCCAGGTTATCACCCAAACTGTATGGCTGCATCTGATTTTACTACCTAAATGCAGAACATTCCACTTATCTTGGTTGAAATTCCTTCTAGTTAGTTTTGGTCCAGTTTTCCATCCTTTCAAGATCATCTTGGATCCCATTTCCATCTTCTAAGGCAGTGGTTCCCAACCTGGGGGCTGTGACCGCCAAGGGGGCCGCAAACAGTAAAGAATTGATTGATTGATTGATTGATTGACTGATTGGATTGATTGATTAAAAGTCTTTCCTCCCTGGACGCTGTCTGCTCCCCACTGCCACTGCAGGTGACACCTCCCCCTTGGTCCAAACAAGAGGGGGAGGACTTTTGCTGAAGTGGCAGTCTTTCAGGTGCACCGAGGACAGCCAAGGAGCAGTTAGGAAGCTCAGGACTTGCTTGCCCCCCATCTCTGAGGATAAGTGTGTGTGCCAGTGTCCCCCTTTCTTCCACCTACACTCTCCCCCCCCAATCTCTCTCCAAGATGCTACAGGAGTTGAGAGCTTCACCCGTCCCATGTGCCCAAATGCATGCATGCCTGCAGATGCTTGCAGGAGGGCAGGTGTGTTTATGTATGTGCATATGCTGATCTGTTTTCCGTTCCACTCTCATTCCCCAGGTGCATGCTAACCAAGTGATCAGTTCTGATGATCATCCCAAGGCCTGCAAGTACTAGCCCCCCTCCTCAATCTATCCATCCATTTGTCTTCACAATTTAGCATCCCCACCACTACCACACTGCTGCTTCTTGGTGATGATGATGATTAAAAAGCTCAGCAGGTTGACTGAGGCTGGGATCCTGGTACTGCAGCAGAAATGTATTTATTTCTTTAATTATTATTGCATTTATATCCTACCCTCCCTCCAAGTTGCTCAAGTAGGTGCACATGGTTCCCCCCCTTTCCATTTTATCCTTACACAGACCCTGTGAGATAGGTCAGGCCGAGAGATTGCGTTTGGTCCACGGTAGGCTTCATGATTGGGTGGGGACCTGAACCTGGTTCTCATTCCAACACAGTAACCCACTGGTGTTGCGAGACAGGACTGTGTATCTTCAGACTGGGGGGGGGGATATCAATTTGATTCTCTGTATTAAGAAAAGAAAGCAATACCTCCCTGTCTTCAGAAAGCTTTGAATAGAAAGTGATATTTGGAGATATGATTTTGCCACACACCATTTTTTCAATTAACAGAGACTAAAATTACAATTAGCATGGGGGGTCACAAACTATTTTGAGCTTATGAAGGGGGTCCCATACTCATAAAGGTTGGAACCACTGTTCTAAGGTATTAGTTCCCTCACCCAGTTTGAGATCATCTGCAAATATGTTTAGTGTTTTACTCCTTCTACTCCAGGTCATTTATACGGATATTAAATAACAGGAGGCCCAGGACAGAACCATCGAACACATCTCTTCAGGTTGACAGGAAACCTCTGATGAGTGCTCTTACAGTCCATGAACCAGCCACAAATCCACCTAACAGTATCTTCATCTAACATTTTACCAGCTTGCCAAAAAGATCATTATGGGGGACCTTTTTTAAAGTTTTGCTGAAATCAAAATATACTGCACCCACAGCTTTCCCTTGATCTACTAGGCTAGTAAGTCTATTAAAAAAGGAGATAGAGGTTTTTTTGTTTATACAACATTTCTATACTGCCCATTAACAAGAAGCTCCCTGGGTGGTTCACAAATAAAAGTTGACCCTATACCACCTCTCTTGGGCTACAACTACTTCTCTTCCTCATTTGATCTATTTTTGCCAAGCTGAGCAGCTTCCCTTGGGGGAGAAGATGGAGGCAAAGTACTCCATTTTTTCCACACAATGGACCTACCGCTTCTTTGTTTTCAGGCTTGCTCCAAACATAAAGGGAGGGGGGCAGTTTGCTAACATCTCTCATGAGCCTTTGCTCATTCTGAATCTTAGGCCCCTTGACACTCTCTCCTACAAGCTTTAGCTAATCATTTGTACTTATCCTTGGTGGTTTGGCCCTCCTTCCATTTCCTATACAAGCCCCTTTTAAGTCAGAGCACAATGGAGAACCCCTTATGCACCCACTCCAGCCTCTTTAGCTCTGCCCTATTTTTATTGCTCATTGAAATATGCTGCAACTGTGCTTTCAATATCTCTTTTAAGAAACTGCCACCTGTCTTGAATCTCCTTCTCCCTCAGTATTTCTACACAAGGGATTACACCCAGTAGTTCTAATCTGCTTTCCTAAAGTCCACGGTGCATGTCTGCACATATTTACTGTATGCTTTTTTTAAAAAAAAGATGCTCAGGTGTGGATGGCTTATGCATTTCATGCATTTGGGTCTGCAAACAATTCAGACTTACCAGTTTATTTTTCTGGATACCCATTGGGAGCCCTGTTCATTATTCCAGAGTCTGATTTGTTCTGCTAGACAATGATTCATACAAGTGACTATAGGTGGTAAGGAGTCCTGATCTTCTTTTTGCAGGCCACACCTAGTGCACACCTATGATATCACTAGCACATGCTAGTACCTAGAATCCTCTGAGCAGACTTAGTGTGGCCTGATACAATTCCAATGACACAATTCTAAACACAATGAGGGTTCCCACAAGACAATTCACCAATCAAATACACACACACCTTTTATTTTTTAGAAACAAAATAAGATGTTGGTACTCCTACCTTGATAAAACTGCTGCAGGTGTCAGCACACGATGGCTGCCAATGGCAACAAAAAAAAGAGAGATGACAGTCCTCTGTACCGGTGAGTACTATCACAAAAAAGCTATATATGGCTGTGCACAGCCCCCCCATCTGACCCATGGCTCCAATCCGGGGGGTCCAAATTGGGCCGATCCACCGCCAGTTCTCTGTATCCAGCCCCATTTCAATTTTTAAATACATTTTTAACCCTAATTAAACATATGATCAGGAGCTCAGACGAAGGAGGACGGGCTGTCTTTCTCCCCCACCACTGGTTGAGAACAGGAGGGTTTGGTCTTGTGGGGTGTTGTCGTGAGCCAAGCAGGGAGGGGGCAGATAGATGAGAGTGAAACAGAGGATGAGGATGGACTGGGAACCTGGGGAGGGGGCAAATAGCGGGATGGAGTCCAGGGCACTCCAGCCCCCGTCTTGGACAGCTGAGCCCCCGTCAGCTCCTCGTTCCCCTGTGGAAGTGCCACTGCCACCAGAGAATCAACCTTGCATGTCAGACATTTCCGAGCTGAGCGCTGCCCAGCTTCCCCCACTAGAACCATCAGTTAGCAGCCCCCCTTTGTCAGAGACGGAAGCTGAGATCAAACCACCTTCGCCCCACGCTCGGAGGCGTTTGGGGCAGGAAATTCAACAGACTGAGCTGAGGAGGAGCCTGCATGTGCGCATGCAATCCAAGCCTACTTAAGGGGACTCGGAGGGGGGGACCCAGTTGCTGACTCTTAGTGCCACGTTAGCATGCTTAGTCAGTGTTCGTTTAGGGCCAATGTTCCTAGCAAGAGTAGTTAGGTTAATGAGGTGCACTGCTTTTGATGTATCTAACTTTAATAAAAAGAGAGAAAACCATACACACGTCTGCGACTGAGTCCTTGGACAACGGGCAAGACAGGTGCTGAGCCTTCATGAGTCCATTTTCTGCAGGCAAGGCATTCATGGAGTGCAAGCTGCTGTGCCTTCACATGATGGAATCCTCTGCTTGCCAGTTGATAAGCAAAGGATTCCATCTAGTGGGGTGCTGCTTCAGGGGGCTAGGTGTTGGGTGAGGGGGCAGGCAGAAAGAAGAGGCTTGGTGGGAAAGTCTGCACCGTGCATCATAAGACATCCCCCCCAACCCCTCTCCTACCTTCTCCCTGGAAGATGCAGCTGGCAGTCAGGTAGGTCTCTGCATTTTTGCCATTTTTCTTTTTCCTGCCATTTGCCTGCCTCTCCTTACCTGATGCGCCACCCCTTGACAGACCCGGATCACTCTTCCCATGCACACCCTAAATTTAGGCTGCTGGAACTTACAAAATCTTGAAGAAAAATCAGGAATTGTCTGTGCTCAGAGTTACCCTGTCCTTAATTCTTAGAGTATGTCTACCCTTCTGAGTCACTATTTTGCATCTTGCTCTGGTTGCTAGACCCAAGGCTTCTGGGAAAAAACATAAAGTAAATCCCATAAATCTATAGTCTGCCCACGCCAGCACAAACCATGGTCTATGAATATAATGATACCATCTGCATAGCAAATCATTCACTTCCCGTATTCTCCTTTTCCTAGAGCATGACTCTCAACAGGAAAAAATGACGAAAACTCTACAACTTGCCAAGGACTTTCAGCTTCCTACCCAGAGCCACTTAGTCACACAATACTTTCAAAGCTGTCTCTGGCAGTATCACTTGTTCTCATGTGGATCAGCAGGAAGAGATAATGGTCAGTAGACTTGATGAGTAGACTTCCTAAAGTTCTAGACAGGTCCTATAGCAGCTCTAAGCAGAATTCATACAAAGGACTGCACAGACATTCTGAAAAAGGGATCATTTATATAATGCTATCAAGTTGCCGAATTCTGGCAACCATTGCCACTCCACAACTTACTCTCTGCCTCCATGCATGAACTTGCTTCCTCACTGTTGGTTTATTGTTTTTGTCGTTTTAAAAAAGTCACTGGTAGCAAGACAGAGGGGCAGCTCAAAGAAGTTGCTCAGATGGTTGTGTCAGCCTTAAACCCATACATGGGTCAGGATTGTCTAAGAATCCTCAGTGGTATTAACAAGTGTTAGCAAATGCTAGTTCATGGAAGAAAGGGAAGGGTTTTTTCAGTTCTAATTATGATCATTCCTGATTGACAAATGCTCGCTACCGATAATATGGCATGAATGAGAAATATAACACCCTT
Organism: Rhineura floridana; assembly: GCF_030035675.1. Classification (NCBI taxonomy): domain Eukaryota; kingdom Metazoa; phylum Chordata; class Lepidosauria; order Squamata; family Rhineuridae; genus Rhineura; species Rhineura floridana. Next base: position 42,531,899 of record NC_084481.1, on the reverse strand, counting down.
CAGAAATCCTGCAAATTGTTTTTCCTGGTTAGCTAACTGTATGATTCTAATAATGCCTGCATAACAAGGAATACCATTTCATTTCAATTATCAAAATGGCCCATGCACTGAGTGACCATGGAATATACTTCGCTTTCTAGCACAAGCCCCGTACTATCCATATACCATTATGGTGATTAATGATACTTTGCAAAGAAACGGAGAAGGGTAACAACTTAGAACTGTCGGACTATGTTCTCCTTGACAACAATAAGCAATTCTTGAAGGAACAAAGTTGTCCTAGGAATCCTCTAAAACTCCAATACCTGGGACATACTTTTTTTCTAGATTTATATAGAAGATACACTTCCTCTACTCAAAGATACAGACTTCTTAGGATTAAAGATAAGTGAATGGAAAGAAATTCATAAAAGGGAAGTCTTCCATCCTCTCCTCCCCTTTGGAGCCACCTGTGCCCCCAAAAACACTTCAGAAACTCGGGGAGCCTACTGAACAATGTGGAATGGGGTACAGCAGGTGCTGGAAATTACCCCAAATCAGAGAGAGATCTACTCAATTTTAGTGAGTTGCCATCACCCAGCAGCCCTCTGTGCCCTAACCCCCAACTGGTTCAGGAGGGGCCCCTGACCCTCCAAAGAAGCTGCAAGGAAAAGAAGGGGATGGGAAACTTCTTTTCTTTCAACTCCCTTCTGTTGACTTATCTCAAGATCCAAACCATTATATTTATTTTCTTAGCCAGATTCCAGAAAAGGATGCAGGCATTCTCCTTGCAACTGCTGGATGGCCCAGTCAATATTAAGTTCTGGAGCCTGACCTTCCACTTTGCCCAATGCCAGTCAAAATTCAGGACTAGGACTGTGCTTTCTGATCTTTTAGGATCTGAAAATTTCCAGATTCTAAAATGGCTTCATTTTTGTTTGAGCTAAACAAACCAACTCTGTGTTCCAGACAGATCCCTGTCTATTAGTTTGGCTAATTTGAGGGCAATCCCATCAGGTAACCTTAGACAAAGGTTAAATTAAGGTTAAATTAAGTCAAAGATTTTCTTTGGCAAGTAAATATGGAAGGCCAGAACTCTAATTCATCTGCATCTTCAGAGTGTTCACCTATGGCAAAGCTACTGTGACATTCTTACATGGCGTTAATAGCGGTTAATATACCACTGCCAATCTTAAAGTACAATGAATGCAAACACGGTCTAACTTGGTGTTTTCATACATTTTAAAGAGAAATGGAAATTTATACATGAAATCAGATGTAATACCCATTATTAGATTACATCGTAAGAAAAGTGAGCACAAAGATGCTCACACAAGAGGACTTACCTGCCCCCTCTTCCACTCTCAAAGCTTGGGGGACCCTCTAAAAGGTGTGGGATGAGCATGGGGGCTGCAGCACTAAGTTTCAGCCAACTCTCTCTCTTCATTACAGTAGGTCTCCTGAGCATCCAAGGTGGCTTTTTAGGAGGCAGAAGGAGAGCTAGGAAAGTGCTCCTGTGCTTATAATTCTCTTAATACAACCTACTGTGTACTTTGGAATTGGTGCACAAATACATATCACACAAGATGCAAACTTTAGATGCAGAAATAACAAAAGAAACATGAATGGAAGAGCAGAACATATGATGAATGTTTTTGAAAAATGCAATGGAGACCAAAACAATTATGTCCTAAGATATGTAAGTAGTAGACATTTTTATTATCTAGCTTTCTAGATCAGAATCTCATAGTATAATTCTTCAGTAGACACTGAAGATGAAAACACTGATACTGCATTTCCAAACAATTTAATTTCTTGGAAAAAATTTAGAGGCATGGCGATCTTCAGTGTTCACTATTAAACTACATATATACACTACATAAAAGTCTACTGTACTTTTTGTATTTGTAACTTTCTTTTAACCCCCCCAATCTTCTGTTTTACATAATCACAATTTATATATGCAAATAAAATTGGGGTAACTAATTAATTGCAATATGGTATGTACTTGATGGAATAATTTTAAAGTAGAAAGCTGAGGTGTCTTAAAACTGAGACCAGCTAGTTTTTCCCAGTGCAATAAAACCTGCAGCTGATGTCAACTGTGTCAACCTTATTTAAAATCAATCCTGCACTGAAAGAAAAATCTTTTTAAAATTGAAGGAATTCTTACTTACATATTCAGGTTTTAATTTCTTGTCACCTCCTCGTACAGCCACTTTTTCTAGTTTGTCTATAATGGGCATGATCATTTCCTCATCTTTTAGCCTAAGTTCTTCATGTATTATTTCAATGTCTCGAACTGGTTCAACGCTTCCTTCAATGTGTGTGATATCATCATCATCAAATGATCCTTTGAGGGGGAGCAAAATTCAGATGTTAAACAGTATTCTCAGTTGACCAAGCAAAACAAGCAAGCAAAGATACATTACCTAACCACAAAAATAAATAAATAAATGCCATAATAGAGCTAAAGTAGATGAAACCATCTACCAGTCATAGGCACAATGGCAGCACAAAAATTAATTACAAGCATTTAAGTGCTTTTTCAAACAAGGAATCTGTCAGTACTTTTTAGTATCAGTATCAGGGTCAATGCATCTCACAATGTATAACAGTGACCAAATAAAGGTATCTTTATATATCTCTTAATAAATAAAATGGTTCAGAATAATATAGAAGCATTTTAAGCCACTCATTAGATACAGTAAACATTAAAACTGTTCTGAAGTTTATGTCAAAGAATTCTGAAGTTTATACTATACTAATGCGTTTCCAAGGGAAACAGACTTTACCAAAAAAAACTGAGTAAGAAAAGGAAAAAAAGGCCTGAAATCATCTGGCAGACCTCTTCTCTGCTTCAAACTACTTTATCACTATGGTTTTGACGGTGATTAGATAATGAACCACTCAGATGCACAATTTACACAGCAGCTAATTTCATCGGTCTGATTTGAGGGTATGGTTTTTAGGGGGCCATCAAAGAAGCAGATGAAGGTTCATTTGTCATATATGAGTGACAACCATTCACACTATCTCAACAAAATGGTGCTGGCCCTTATTAGAAACACATGCTATTATCACATATTTAAAGTGCAGTTGAAGCCATAATTTCGAATTGCCAATGGAAACATAAGGGTAAAACAACCAAATATTACTGACACATGTGTACTGACTTTATGCCCCTCTAAAGACATAATATGGCAATATAATTCAACTGAGATACTCTTGAGTTATCAATAAATAATAGCATGAAAACAAAAATTAAAATTATTTCTTAAGAAAATTCTAATTTAAAACTATAGGCCTACTCATGATTATGTACAACATAAACTTTAGGCACCATCTAGTAATACTCCCATTGATCTCAGAAATTGTTTTTAAATATCTTAATGCACAAATACTAACATTTCTGTGGTAACCAATAATATTAAAATGACATTTTTATTATCTAGCTTTCTAGGATCACAATCTCATAGTATAATTCTTTATTCTATCTATAATACTTTCATACAAGGCTGTATAAAATAAAATAAAATAACACCTACCACATGACTAGAGAAATGCAAGTCTGCCACATTTTGGGACAATTCACACATCACTTTTTCCCCACATGGGGAATATCACGATCGGCACACTGTGAGACCTATGACCAGTAAAGCTAGTGCTTTTTTGTCCTAATTACACAACTGGAAATATTAATGGCAACTTCTCAATCTAAAAAAAATACACTTTGTCATGAAGACATTGTAAGGTACAATAGTGGTCAAATGCAAAAATCCCAGTGGGTATTTCTTCTGCAGGCTTATCTTTGGTTCATCCCTCTTTTTGAACTTTTGTCTCGGCTTTTGATAACCTGGACCATGGGTTGTATTCAGTATAGTGCTAAGGTGAATATTCCATCAGCTCAAGGATCTCTCTGTACAACAGAATGTGCTCCCTCTCTCCTCACCCCCTAAATCTGTTCTGGGAGTTACCCCAACCCACTGGATCAGATTTGAGGATAGCACTGAATGCATGTGGGGGAGAAGAGGGGAGAAGTCCTGTTGCACAAACAGAAATCATTGCGCTCACACAATTATTTAGTTGAATACTGCCCCATATCCTTAGAAGTATCACCTCCCATTTTAACTACTGAACTATTCTATTCCCCTCTCGTGTTAAACCTTTATTTCGGTGAATTCAATGGCCCATATTACTTTTTGCTTATCAGGTCTAGCAAATTTCCATTCTTTGCTATCCCCTCTACTGGCTACCAATTGTTGTTCATATTAAATTGGAACTGTTCCTTCTGACCTTCAGGTTCTCTCCCTTCTTTGTTTAGCATCTTAAAACTGCAAACTTTCCTGTGTGTAAACACCACTAAACATGATGGGTTTATTTCCAAGTAAAAAGATTTAGAACTGTGATACTCCAGACCACACACTTTATTGGCCTTTGTCTCTTCTTTTGGTTCGATTTGTTTTCCTTGCCTATTCCAGTAAGCATCCCTTCTCAATTACTTCTCTCTGTCATCTAGTTTGCACAACAAAGTATAACACAGTTAATAGTTGACTATAACCATGCCAATCTGGGCTGTTTGCTCCTGCCCACTAGCATGCAGGCCATCATCCTTTGTTTAGCATTAAGTCCGAACTGGAGATTGTGGTTTGTTTTGCTTAAACCAACCACTGTTGGTAAGCAAAGGGCAAACCTTGGCTACAAAATGTGGTTTGTTGGGAGTAAAACAAACCACAATCTCTGGTTCAGATACAATGCTAAGATAAGGATCGTAGGATAGCAAGATGAAACAAAGCAGCTGCATTTGATGCATTCACGATAAATCATTAACTATAGTTTACTGTGATGTGTGAATGAGGATGGTGACTGCAATACTCTTTATGTTGTCTATCATATTCTTAGGTCCTTTAAATGTTTACATGCTTTCCCCCCCACTTCCTATGCTTTACATTTATTTAATATTTTAATTTTTCCCAGGCCCCTCGGAGGGAGTTAATATGGCAGTTATTTTCATTATGTGCTGCTTATTTATATCTGGAAATTTTTAGCTGTTTATTTTCTGCATTTTTTTCATTCTTGAAATTATGTATAACCCATCTGGGACCTTTGGTAAGGAGAGGAATTATAAACTGAAATAACAACAATTTTATTTAACATTTTAATAGTAATCACATAGTACAATTATTTTACGAGTGCTTACTGTAACATAAAAGTAAATGCAGGAGGATGGCTACAAGCTGCTGAAGCTATTTTCTCATTTGTAAAAACAAAAGGTGATCGAAAATGAAATCTGATCAGTTACCACAGAGGTCATAAGTCCTTAAAATCTGCAATTTCTCTTTCAGAATCCATAAACAGGTGTATTCTTACCCTCCCCCTCCACATGCCTTGCCTTTTCCATTGAACAAACATTCTGTCTAATCCAAGAAGCAGAGCTGGTGAGGATATTGAAGGTCATCTAGTCTAACCCCCTGTTGATTCAGGAAACCCACTAATACATCATCCCTGATTGATGGCCATTTAGCCTCTGCTTAAAAGTATCTAACAAAGATCAGAGAATCAGGTAACATTTTCCCTCATCTTGTAGCACTTTCCTACATATATTGGAAACATAGTTGCAAACAAAAACAACTTCATATTAGCAACCACTCAAACATCACCTGGCCAACGAAAAGAATTGCACTGACAAACAGCTTATGCATACCACATATATGGTGGAGAAACACGTGGACTGTGTGTGGTTTTGCCATTCTGGGACACTGGATTGTATTCAACATGATGCTAAGGTTAACATTCCATCAATGCAAGGATTTCTCCTTGCGCAACAGGATGCTCTCCCCCTCTCCTACGTCTACACACCCCCTAAATCTGTTATGGAGGTTTGCCTGCCCTCTGAAGCAGATTTGGGGAGGGTGCAGGGGAAGAGAGGGCATACATCTTATTGCACTAGCACAAAGTTTTGTGCTAGTGCAAGTATTTCATTGAATACTGCCCAATATGTATGCCCAGTGAAGATGAGTGTCTGTGCACACTCATTTAGCACTGAATTCTTTATTCACCCAACCCACAAAAGCAGAGGTCACAGGCCATCAATACAACAATCTCTCTAGAATTACCTGCTGTTTGCAGTTCATGTTTTTGTTTGTCTGTGGCCTGAAGAAGGTGGGCAAGGGGGAAGTGCTCAGGGAAAGGGCCATAGCTCACTGACAGAGCAGCTGCTTTGGGTTCAGTCCCCAGCATCTCCAAGTAGGGCTTGGAGGGACTCCTGCCTGAAACCATGGAAAGCAACTGCCAGTCAGTGTACACAATACTGAGCTAAATGGACCAATGGTCTGACTCAGTACTGACCAATATGCCACCTACTGTGAGAATTTAGAGACTCCCCATCCTAGCTAGAGCTCTCTTCTAAAACCCACACATACAATCCCAACTACTGAATTGGAGAGGGGAAATACACATACAGCATCTAGCTACATCCATCGTCTTCCATCCATGCAGGCTTCTGCACTTATAGCGTCCCATACTGGAACGGGACAATGATACAGTAGCACAATTATATTATTAGTTTATTTATTTGTTAAGTTTGTATCTCACATTTCCACCAAATGATGCTCAAGAAGCCCTTATGAAAGAAACTCCATGAGTAATTGTTGCCCTTGCACCTTTTTAAAACAGCTCCAGAAGATGATCTACAGGGCTTTGAAATAAAGAGTTTGGAAGAGAAACTATATTATAGCTTAGCACAAGGTCCAGTGAACAGATGCTGAACACATAATTAGGATGCACATCATTCTCTGGAAGATGTGTACTGTTTAGGTTGACATAGCTACCTTCTCTCTCTTTTTTACATTTGCAGAAAAGATCTGGAAAATGTCTGATATACCAAAAGCACTGCAGGAGTATGTAAAACTAATCAAGTAAATGAATGGTGCAGTTGCTTCAAAGAGTACAAACTGCATTAGGTAGGACAATGAATGCTGTATCATTCATACAAGCAGTCAAGGAGTTCCAGTTGGGGAAGCAAATGCTTGTCAAAATCTCAGGTTATTTAAGGGAGTTACCATATTCCTTTCAGGTGAGGTCTGCAACAAAATGTTGCAATGTGGATTGCTCTTGGTCAACATTTCAGCTGTGCCTTCTTTCAGGACAATTGATTTCATTCCCCCTTCCATTCTGCCACTGGAGGGTATGGAGTTTTGTTTAGTTTCCCTGCCCCTTAGATCCCCCCCCCAATAATTTTGACTTGTGCAAACTTTTGGGTTACTCCAAGCATGCTCAAACCTCCCCTCTCGTTACTCAGCAGCCCTGTAATGGCTGTATATTTGCCATAAGACAGTACATGGTTTTGCTATTAGCATATCTGACTTCTTTTTACTGTGGAGTAGGATACCTCAGGATAACACTTCATGAATCTGATTAAGTAGACTGCAGTCCACAAATGTTTATATTAGTCTTTAAGATACCACAAGACTCTATTGATTTTACTGTAACAGACTAACAAGGCATCCCCTCTAGAAATAATTATTTAGGTATACAGCTGTTTAAATTCCCAAGAACTGATGGACAGTCTCAGACCTGGCACTAAGGTTACCTTTATGCTTATGAACTTGGGGGAGAGGAACAGCAGGGGCAGAGACAAACAGTTTTAACCATCTGTCTCATATCAAGGGTCACCAACCTATTTCAGCCCACGGGCACATTTGCAAACCAGAGAAATTGTCATGGGCACCAAACAGGGAGAGATCAACTGAGCACACACAACTCCAACAGAATGCTTTTTTCAAACCAAATTTCAGCAAAGCGAGAGGATCCTTTGGGAGCCAGTAAAGGCGTGCGGGCACATGCGTGCTCAGAAGTGCCACACTGGCAACCTCTGCATTATATAGTTGTAGGAAGTACACTGGTTATGGAAGCCAGCTTCTTAATATCGACACTCTGCAAACCTGTTAATGGCGTATTCCAGGATGCAATGGAGGGTCTTATTTCTGAAGCGTGTGTTTGAGAGACAGAGTTGTATAAGCCTTCAGAATGGTAAAGAACAGAGTGCATTGTTCTTCAACTTTGGGTCCCCAGATTTTGTTGGACTACAACTACCACCATCCTTGGCCATTGGCTAAACTGGCTGGGGTTGATGGGAGTTGTAATCCAACAACATCTGAGGACCCAAGTTTGAAGAACGCTGACATAAGAGGATCTTATGTAGCTCTATCACCATGCAGTATATTCACACTAAGAGAATCTGGGAAATATGACCCTTGTCCCTAGAGATATGCAGCAGCATCACAATGTATATTTCATTGTCATGAGCTTTCTGAGGCAGAGAAGCGATTAATAGATCCATTAAATATAATTTCCCAAGTATATTTTCTGAGGTAGCTGTGATCTGTGAACACCAAAAGGTTTAAAGGTGATCATGACCCTGGCATGATTTAGTCTAGATGTGTTATCTAACGGGCTCAGTTCTCTCTACATAGGCAGATGAAAGGAACACTCACTGGGTTTCATTCTTAATAGTCAGTGCTGAAAAAGATTTCTCAGCCTAAGAAGGTAAATCAAAGCTGAGTTGTCCTTGGCATGTAGAGTTGTTCCAACTAAGCCATGTGTGGGGAACTATGGCCCTCCACACGTTACTGGACTCAAACACCCATCAGTCCAGTCAACATGGCCAAAGTTAGGGATGATGGGAGTTGTAGTCCAGCAACATCCGGAGGGCAACAGGTTCTCCACCCTTGAACTAAGCAGAATGTTCAGTTGAATGCCTGTCCACAAGAGACGGCATGATAAAAGAGTACTTCATGACCATCAGTAATTGTTTGAGGTCTCTCAGTTTTGAAGATGCATACAATTCATAGGCCCAAAGGAAGGCAGCTGTAACTGGAGAAGTAGTGAAGACACACATGGAGTGTTCACCCCAAGTAAAACTAAATGTAAATGTACAGCCTTCAAGTCAATTCTGACCTATGGCGACCCTATGAATAGGGTTTTCATGAGGCTGAGAGGCAGTGATGTTATAAAATGAGCAAAATTCAAGGTTGTCTTGCCCATGTCTGTTTTTGGGTAACACTTTTTCTGAGATAGGGTATGCCTTTTATTAGTCTTTGCCCTGGGGTGGCACAATATTTCAAAATAAAACGAGAAAGAACAGGGCCTATTGTAGCTGTCCACTGCTTAATGTTTTTGTAGAATACAAATTATGAATCCTTGCAGTCTACAAACACTGTATCTGGCAAAGACAACCTGAAGACCTTTTAGTGCCTCAGCCAAAAAACACCAATGGTGTCCCCACTGTGATGTTTAAAAAAGCAAATAATTGACATTTTGCTGACTTTTAATGACACCAAAATATTCTGCCTAGTGTGCTATCATACTCTGCCTAATGATAGGCCCAGAATAGTGCTATAATTTATTCTAAATAGTGTTTCCATTTCTCCAAAGACAGCAAGAATGCTCAAGTTTCATTCAGTGTCTGTCACCATACACAAACTTTTTTCAGGTCAAGGGCCATATTCACTTCTGGGCAACCTTCTGATGGCCACATCCGGTGGTGGGCAGGGTCAGAAGCAAAAATGGATAGAGCAAGTAATGTAAATTTTAGCTTTGCTCAGTAGGAATGTTTCTACACATGCTCTTGCACTCCCTCTATCCTCCATCCATACACACAAGTGGCAGGCATTATCTGAGTTCAAGGACACATTCCAGCTAGGCAAAAATACTTAGGGTATGAAGCCAGGCCAGTGCGGGCTGTGGCTCTGGGGTGAGTTCCGAGCAGCAGACAGAGAATCTGGAGGGTTGCATTCAGCCCCCAACCTGAGGGTCTCTACCCATGGCATACAAAGAAAGCACATGGGAGTTCTTCCTGTTTAGGCCCAAAAGACAGCAGAGCTCTCACTGAAACCATAGAAGCATCATCCTAGTATATGAAAGGAAGGCATTATGGGAACAGACATAAAGGCCATCTTTAGATAATCAGCTTCCCAACTCCTTAAGAGAAATAAACGGCTCAACTCCATTTGATTTGAAATCCCAGCTTTTTTTTTTTTACAATAATTTTTATTCAAATTTCCATAAAACAAACAAAACCAAATCATAAAACATTCAAAGACAAAAAACAAATCAAAAATGATTAAACAAAAAAATAAAATGTTGACTTCCCATTTGTCGCAGATCAGTTATAGGTCTACAATATATAACAATCCTGTCTCTTAAATTATATTATAAAATCACTTTCCTCCAGTAGTTATCTTAATTAATCATCAAATCTGATAGACATTACTTTATTCTTTCCACAAAAAGTCAAAGAGAGGTTTCAATTCTTTAAGAAATATATCTATCAATTTTTCTCCAAATAAACATGTCAATTAATCCATCTCGTTAATAATAATAATAATCTTATTGTCATAACCATAGTCCAAATAAACATATCGATTAATCCATCTCATCAAATCTGTTAAGTCCAATAATTTCAATAGCCATTATTCCATTATCCATATTAATTCCATCTTCCATCTTCAATAGTCCTGTTAAGTCCAGTAATTTCAGTGTCCAATCTTCCATTATCAGTATTCCATAATAATCTTGCTGTCATAGCCATAGTCATATAATAAGAGTCTGATGGGAATTTCCTCTATCCCAAATATTTTCTTGCCATCCATTCTGAATAAGTTGCTGAAATATTGTTGTAAAGTCATATCTCTGTTCTTCTTTTTTACAAAATGCACTGGCTCATCTCTTGAGAGTTTTTCCATTGTCACATGGCTGCAGTTAATTCCATAGATTTTCTCTATATCAAGCTCCATCACGTCATTCCAGTCCAGAAAATTATCCAAGCCATTGATAACTTTATCTCTAATATCTTCATTAATTTCTTCAGAGATAACGTTAAATTCCAAACAGTAGATTTTATTTCTAATATCCATAAACTCCAGATCTTTTTCCAATTCCACATTTGTTCCAATCTCCAGGGCTTGTATCTTCCCTTTATTTTTTCTTTTCTCATCTCTGATCTCATTCTCCTCTCTCACAGGATCCCCTATTTCTTTAAGCTCCTGCGTCATTTTGCTCAGTTCAATTTTCAGCTCCTTACTACCCTGTCGCAGGGTTTGTTTCATTATCTCAATCTCATCCATTATTTTCTGAAACATAATTACTTCCAGATTCTCAGCCACTTTCTTGATTGCCATTTTTAAAACCACGAAAACAAAACAAAACAAAAATAAAGAAGAACTACTTCTTATTTCAGCAACAATTGGGTTAATATTCCAGGCTTGATGACATCACAGTATAAACAGAGCAGCCTGCCTTATCTCTCTATGTTCAAGAATACAAAACAAATTTAGTTCCCAGCATCAAAACAGCTAGTGGCATCGTGAAGAAGCAGATTCGTCAAAATAAAATAGACCAGAGAATAGTCCCAGACAATATAATGTTCCAAAGTTCATATTTTTTATTTTTTTCTCCTCAGGATAGAAATCCCTCTTCTGTTTATATCTTTAGAATGCACTTCCAGGACAGCTTTTTGCAATAGAAACAGAGATAAGCTGTTAATTTCGTGAATAACAGAGAAGAGTTATAGCTCACCCAGAAGTTCTTTAAAGCTGATTCATTTGACAAATTTCTTTTTGCTGCAACAATTTAAACCAAGTAAAAAAAAAATAGAAAGAAGGGTGCTTGCCTGTTAGTCCGTTTTCTCTTTGAAGAAAAGATAAACGTATCGCATTAATCAGATAGAGCTTGTTCGGAAGTCCGTCCGGCATTGCTGGCTGGACCTTTTCTCATAAATTAATGAAATCCAGTCCTCCCAACAAAAACAGGCTTTTGAGGTTGATCTCTACGTTTCTCCCTGCCCGGGAGAAATTTCATCAGTCAAAAAAAAAAATGTTCTGACTGATTTATATCTGAATAAGCTTCTTCTGAGGCGGGAGCCCGTCTCAAAAGCAGGCACAAGCGAAGTCACCCTTCCCGGAATCCCAGCTTTGTATGAGTAATACACTAAGTTTGTCATAAGAATACTCTTGCAGTTCATTTGACCCCTAAAACATAGCAAATTCCCTTTACTGCATCATGCCAGGAGCAAACATTTTAAACATCTGTCCTCATACTGTTTCCAGTTGTCTTCATCACTTTATTTCTTTGATCTTTGTAAAATACTGAGAACTAGTTTCAATGGCTATGTATTCCTTCTTCTCCCCCACCTTCGTAATTCATGATTCACCAATGCAGAACTTTAAAATGGCCCCAATTATTCAGCAGCAACACTTCCTTTACACTGTGGGATCTTTCCTTACCCTCTACAGCTCTCTCTACAGGGCCCTTTCCCAATCTTAAGGATCACATCTCACCAAATACACTTTTTTCTCCTTAGAAGCCTGAATTTATTTCTTTATTTTATAAAAATATTTGTATACCTCTATTTCTTTAAAAACATCAAAGCAATTGGTATCCCTACTTTAAAGGATCACTTGAAGGAATTCAATCCTTCTTCCTTAAAAAAAAAGGGGGGGGGAATACAATACAAACAAAGGTCAATTTGATCTTCCTGCAATACAGTAAAAGCACCATGGCCTTCTCAGAATTTATGCATTCTACCCTTCTTCTTAACCATATTTTAACACCATAAATTCTATCTATATTTTATATGCACACTTTAAATTATAAGTTGCCTTCGGATATTATTCTACAATGTGCACACTCTTCTGCCATTTCTTACACCGTCCACATGACAATTATTTCAAAACATCCAGAGATTTTGCCAGTGCTTATGTTATACCTGTCAAGATCTGATGACTCTATGTTATGTATTCCTCTGAACAGAACCACTACACTTAGTTACAGGCTATCATCAACCAATTCATTCTCTTGCTAAAATCAAGTCATCCAATTACTCCTTGACTAATCAAGGCTGTTTTGGCTTTTTCTTTTTTCAAAAGGTACTCAACAGCATAAACAGTTCACTTACAAGAAATGGAAAGGGGCTAATCAGCAGAATTATTGTTTTGCTGCTACAATTTGCAGTATTTAAATGCAGTTGCTGATTGGACTGAAAGTTTTATGATACAGCACAGGAAACTAGTTTGACTTAAATACGAAGCTGCCTGTGCTTTGTCTACTGTAGAAAAGTTATGCAGAAAACTAGAATAATATCTGTACCAATTCACTTTTGATATTTGTCTTTATGCAAATATTGCATAAATAATAGTTATGATTCAACAAATAGATCTGCTTTTTCACATTTTTCTAAGCATGTCCATTTTACTTACTAATTTGCCTATTTCACTTTCATATTTCCATTAGAAACAACTGGTCCCTTTACTTTGACATATACTGTAGATGAAAAATTACTAATACAGCTACAAAATGTTGACTCAATTCAGAATAGAAATAGAATTATGCTGTCCAGTTTGCCCTAAAAGTTTTGCCCAGAACTTTTGAAACCTTATAACTTGAGAAAAAATGCAATGTGATCAGAATCCATCAAGCCTCCAAAAAGGGGATGGGAAGAAGGAATGCATTTCCCCTTTGCACATATTTGACATGAGGGATGAATTGCTCTCTGCCCAAAGGACTACAATGAGTGTTGCACTTATCCATGGCTATTAATGGTATGGAAATGGACGTATGGAAATGGAAATGGACTGCCTTCAAGTCAATTCCGACTTATGGCGACCCTATGAATAGAGTTTTCATGGTAAGCGGTATTTAGAGGAGATTTTCCATTGCCTTCCTCTGAGGCTGAGAGGCAGTGACTGGCCCAAGGTCACCCAGTGAGCTTCATGGCTGTGTGGGGATTCAAACCCTGGTCTCCCAGGTCGTAGTCCAACACTCTAAACACTATGCCACACTGGCTCTCTTAACACAGAGGTATAAGAGTCCCCAATCTGGATTATCTTGGATGCTTCACACAAGAGAAGAGATATGGCAATGAAACCATGGGGTTGGATCCAGAGACAAATCAAGCAGAACCCTGCACAAGAAGGCTTTCCTGGCTCCCCCTACCCAACTTCAGATCCTCTTGCCCCCTGCCCCAAAAACCCACAACTGAGAGCCAATGTACCCTCTGGAATGGTGTGGGATTGTGTAGAAGAGGCTGTAGTAGAATGGGAATATTGGAAGAACTTGGAAAGCAGAAATGCGTTTATGTTTATGAAAAACATCTCTGGATCCAAACCATGGAGAGTATTTGCACCAGATCTTTGCTCTTGCTGAGATTTTCTGTTTTAAAAAAAAGATTATTTTCTTTCTTGGTTCAGTCGGGCAATCTGCAGAAAATACTGAACGGCTTTCCCCATCATTTGAGTCCATTCTTGCTTTGGCTTCTCTTCATAAAGAAGTCAGAGATGTTCCTCAAACTCATCAGTAACTAGGGCACAATAAAACAACATTTGTTCTTTAGTCCAATTCCTAGTGCTATAAAAGTGCCGCATTCCACCTGCTCAAAACTTGATGAAAAGAGGACATGAGCGCCAGGTCTCAGCCTAACAAACCATGTTCTCAGAGTTGCTCTGTACTGGTACAGGATTTATGCATCTGACTGCACAGAGAACATAAGAAACACCGTGACAGAGAATATTGTGAAGTCAGAGTAGAAGCCTAGTTTTGATCCCAAGACTATAAATATCTATGGAAACATACATATCCTGAAATAATTAAAAGTCAACTGATGTAACCTGGACTCAGGAATTAAATGTTTTGTAAGAAGGAACATTTTTCTACTCTATCGGCAGGCCTACCAACAATTTATATCTAAGTAAGTTAAAGATATAGCTGAAGAATAAAATTCTCTGACATACTATAGAAGAATTGGGAGAAGAATTTTTCAAATACTTTGCAACTTTGGTTCTACAGTGCTTCATAAAACACTAACTAGTTGTAATCATTTGCAGTGTAATTGTGGACATTTATATGCTTTTCTTATGCACGGAACATAGCTATTAGAGCTGAATGGTGATGGTGTGAAGTATAGGTTAGATTGGGTGAAATTAAAGCAAATTACTCAGCGATGTGGAATTCTGAAAATAGAAACAGTCAATGATTTGCAACCCTCTTGATGATCAGCTTCATAGAACCCTAAATGGCAAGAACTTACATATTTTAAAGTTAACTAGATTTTTTTTTCAATATTGTGTATAAATATAGTTTAAATGGAAGTACTCAGTGACTTTGGAAATAATTATTTTGCTTGCTTTACACGTCTTGTTTAGATAAAGACTCTGTTCCATTAAACATGCTTTTGTTCTTAATTTCTGACTGGTTCTGAAAAAGACTACTATAGTCTGTGCAAGGACATTTTTAATATACATGTTTTATATACACATAGTAGGTGTTTCTTCTAACAGTATATGTCACTAAGTGGGAGGAAGGGAGGGATATAAATACTGGGAGGAAGGGTGGGATATAAATGTAATACATAATAATAATAATAATAATAATAATAATAATAATAATAATAATAATAATAATACGTGAAATTCTAGTAAATTGTAACAACCTTTAGATGGATCAGGGAACCCATTAAGTGGCAAATAAGACACATGCCAGGCCAAAGAATCTGAACTGCTAGCAGTTTAAGACTAATCCTATGTCTGCTTACCTGGGACTTGCTTCCAAGTAGACATGTATTGTTAACCTGTCTGTAGTATACTCCTACAGTGATAGCCTACTAACATCATCTTGCAAGGATCAGGGAGCATCCCTTTTGCCACAATTACCTCACCTTTATGAAGTATAAGACTAATTATATGTCAGAACTGCACTGTTGATGACTGGGGCGAGCTTAGCCATTGTGATGCCTAACCTAGTTGTTCTCAAACCAAGGTGGAGGTGAGGGTGAGAGATAAAAATCCCTCTCTAAGAGGGTGTGGAACACTAGCACAGTACGTTCCAACCTCACTGGGACTGTGGGTCTCTAGGTGCCACAAGTCCAATAGATTGGAGATGATGCAACAGGGAAGGTGCAGGAGTTATGCTGGGGATAAAGTAGCAGAGACACTAAATTGTTCAGGGTTGTTAAAACAAAAAGGGATTGCGAAGAGCTCCAAAAAGACCTCTCCAAACTGAGTGAATGGGCAGAAAAATGGCAAATGCAATTCAATATAAACAAGTGTAAAATTATGCATATTGGAGCAAAAAATCTGAATTTCACATATACGCTCATGGGGTCTGAACAGGTGGTGACCGAACAGGAGAGAGACCTCGGGGTCATAGTGGACAGCACGATGAAAATGTTGACCCAGTGTGCGGCAGCTGTGAAAAAGGCACATTCCATGCTAGGGATAATTAGGAAAGGTACTGAAAATAAAACAGCCAGTATCATAATGCCATTGTATAAATCTATGGTGCAGCCGCATTTGGAATACTGTGTACAGTTCTGGTCGCCTCATCTCAAAAAGGATATTATAGAGTTGGAAAAGGTTCAGAAGAGGGCAACCAGAATGATCAAGGGGATGGAGCGACTCCCTTATGAGGAAAGGTGGCAGCATTTGGGGCTTTTTAGTTTAGAGAAAAGGCGGGTCAGAGGAGACATGATAGAAGTGTATAAAATTATGCATGGCCTTGAGAAAGTGGATAGAGAAAAGTTCTTCTCCCTCTCTCATAGTACTAGAACTCATGGACATTCAAAGAAGCTGAATGTTGGAAGATTCAGGACAAACAAAAGGAAGGACTTCTTTACTCAGCGCATAGTTAAACTATGGAATTTGCTCCCACAAGATGCAGTAGCCACCAGCTTGGATGGCTTTAAAACAAGATTAGACAAATTCATGGAGGACAGGGCTATCAATGGCTACTACCCATGATGGCTGTGCTGTGCCACCCTAGTCAGAGGCAGCATGCTTCTGAAAACCAGTTGCCGGAAGCCTCAGGAGGGGAGAATGTTCTTGCACTCGGGTCCTGCTTGCGGGCTTCCCCCAGGCACCTGGTTGGCCACTGTGGGAACAGGATGCTGGACTAGATGGGCCACTGGCCTGATCCAGCAGGCTCTTCTTATGTTCTTAGAGGGTATAGTAGCTGGGCAGAAATGCCTAATGATGCAGGGGGAGGGTTATCTAACAATTTAGAAAGAGGGCACAATCTGAATTACTTCTGCTGTCTCTGCAGGTACACAAATGTTCTTTAGCCATCTGCTGTGGAAAAGCAGCACTCAACTACACAGATGCTAAGAGTGGCATATTCTTTTTAGGAAGGGGTGACAAGAACCAGGAAAGATGCTTTCTTTCCTTGTTGCTGCAACACATCTGAGAAGCTCAATCCAGGCAACAGTGAATGATCTAGTAAATTCAAGCTGTCTCAACCAGAACTACAGTAAGTTTTGTATATTACAGTTAATTATCCATTTTGTTATCTACTTTGCAGTCAAAATGGACTGTTGACAGCAGGGTTGGAATCTGTCAATCTGTAGAGGCAGAGTTTGAAGTCTGGGAGATGCTGGCTTGGATCTTAAAATATGAAGAGCACAAAGTTAATGGAAGAAAACATTTCTGTCCCTTCCTTCCCCTTGCAGGGACCCGAGTCACCTGAAACATCTCTGGATGGGGGGGGGGGGGCTGCTACAGCCCAAAATCATTATATGTCTGAATTTGGGCAATTCCCCCTTTCCCCAGCACCTTTCCACGCCTGATCAAACACATTGTTCAATGTGGCCTTTCCTCAGATTATGGAAAAGAAATTAAGTACAAATTGTAACGCTATGACAAAATATACAGAAAATCTCCAAATTGCCAAAGAATCTTACATACATGCCTACCTAAACCTAAAAAAGAAAAAGGTTAAACACATCACCTTCTCTTAGAAATTACATGATGTAACTCTTCATATAGTGTGTGTTTAACAATTTTCTTTTTAAAGTAGCTGGCAGGGGAGGTAAAACTTTATTTCCATGAAATGTATTCTCTTCCTTTATTTTAGGATCCAAGCCACTATCTTTAATTTCACTCACTGTGAACTGACATCATTTATATGTATTAATATGTTGGTTTTGTTTTAGATTTTGTACCTTATTTTTATACTTTATGGCAGGGGTGGGGAAACCTTTTATCTGGCCACAACTTTGGCAGGTGGATGGGGCAACCCACATGTCAATCACATGACACCTTTCTAATGTCACATGATTGACAGGTGTTGTCCCACCGACTTCTCAAAATCCCTTGTGTAGGGTTGTGTAGGGTTCCCAAGCTTGGGAACCTCCGTGCAAAAGACGCTGCCAGTCCTATGCAGTTCTGTGCTTTCTCCCTTCCACCTCTGATGTCGGAGGTAGAAAGGGGAAGCATGGGGTTGTTTGCAAAGCTCTCCCTGTGCTTCTCCTTTCCATCCCCGATGTCAGAGGTGGAAAAGAGCCACTCAGGGAAGCTTCAAAGAGCAGCGCTGGGAGGAAGAAGCAGGTTTCTCTCCTTGATGATGAGATGATAGGCAGTTGGGAATACACCTAACTCTAGCAAAGGAACAATCAAGAGCCCACCTTAAGCTCCCAATTGTTCCTTTGAAGCCCCACCCTTACCCACCCCACACCTGATGTCATGTATGATGCCAAACGTAAAGTGGGTGAGCACAGTTTCCCCAAAATGGCCTGGAGGACCAAATGGGGAAGTCTGACAGGCCAAGTTTGGCCCATGAGCCAGATATTCCCCACCCTTGCCTTATGGTCTTAATTTTTACTTATAAATTACCAAGAGAACCTTTGTTATTGGGCAATATAAAAATGAATTACATTAATTTAGGTAAATTCAAGCAAGCCAGCTGTGCATGGAACCCAGGTCCATCCTTCTTAGTAATAGCAAATTGGAACCTTTGCTGGCTAAGCTTTTTAGCTTCTCCATCTGGAAAGACAAGATACCAAACAGCCATAAAAGTTTTAATTCTTGCTCAACTTGATTGTAGTTTATGAGCAGCATGTAACCAATATATTTCCTTGAAACTCAAGAACCCTTGGTATTAACTTGGTAATAGGGAGCATCTAAGTACTGAGCAGGGGGTTGGACTCGGTGGCCTTATAGATCCCTTCCAACTCTACTATTCTATGTTTGTGTGGATCTTGATCTGTAATTAAATAAAAGTCACTTTTTAGTTGTACACTCCACACCAAACTCTCATTATTCCTTTAACAAAAATCATTTTATCTGTTTACCCAAATGGAAGCGAGAAGGCTGTATTCCCCCCCCCAACAGCTTCACATGTCACATTCATCAGAGCAAATTTTTTGTCTTTAAAAAAGCTTCCCGCTAAAGCAGTTTTTTTCTCCTCCATTTAGTTGACTATATTTTTACAAGCACCAGACTAACAAACTAAGATTGAGAAGCCATCTCATGCATATTGCTGTTGTCCCACATCATTCAGAACAAACCTTTTTAGATCATTAACTACCACAGGAGTGCTGATTACATAGGCACCAGCAATTTCCTAACCAATGACCACCTGAACAATGATGTGTTCAGCTTCTCAGACCCTGAAGCCTTTCAAAGGTGAATCATTTCACAGTTTGGAACTAGATCGCCATAGCAACTTCCCTTTGAGGGTTTTAGAATCACCATCCAGTAATTCTATGATCATCAAGCTCAACCATTCCCAATGGTTCTTTTCACAGCAGATGGAAAAGGAAGCCTTGAAATTTTACAGTCTATTTCAAGCAATTCATCTGGCAGCCTATTAGAATTCAAAATATTTCGACCTTCAATCACAAAGCATGTTATCTGAAGCTGTGGTGATCTCAAGTCAAGACAAGCAGACATTTTAGTCTAATCATCCATGATGAGAAGAGACTGACAAAAAAACTCTTAATTCAACCACCATCAAAATGCTTATTTTAACTGCATGCAAGTCTTTCAACAGGCAATGAAAACACACCATGTACCATTTTTATCACATCTGTTCAAGGGAAATATGAATTCTGAATATTGACATGAATCTTTGAACTATAAGCCTCCTTCTGTAATGTTTCTTACAAAGAGTAAGAAGCATGTATTCATATTTTTCTTTAAAAAATGCATGCAAGCAAATAAATTAACATTTCTATATACTAGGAGAGCCAATGTGGTGTAGTGGTTAAGGTGTTGGACTATGACCTGGGAGACCAGGGTTCGAATCCTCACATAGCCATAAAGCTCACTGGGTGACCTTGGGCCAGTCACTGCCTCTCAGCCTCATGAAAAACCTGTTAATAGGGTTGCCATAAGTCAGAATCGACTTGAAGGCAGTACATATACTTTTTTATATATACTAGATTTGACTTATACTACTTAAATAGAAGTGAAACTGTAACTAAAACAGCAGTTCTATGTATGGTTTGACCAAATCAGAATGAGCCGGAATATGTGTGAGTAAAGTTTGTAAACTACAGCATTATCTAATGTTCATAAGGTATTCTTCATATTGGTTTGCTTATAAAACCAACATATGTTTTTCTTTGAAGTACTATAGCCAACCATTACAGCATTATATGTGCTAGGTGGCACATTCTTCCTAACATTTTAGCACAACATTAATAAAATAATACACACAATAAATTTCACCAGGTTTGGCTTAATTATTTTGAACTCTGGTTTTAATACTGCTTATACCTTTAAAATTAATGTTTAAACCTTAGTAAAATATACTATGGTCAAAATAATCTACAGTGTTTCAAGTACTACTGTTTTAACAGCAAAGACAATGACAGTAATAAACTATAAAATTAAATTGCCCAGATTTAAAAAGTAGTTTTTATTTAGTATTATTATTTATATTTGTATTTATTATTTGCTTTCCCTGCAAAGGCAACTAACGACAACAAGACACTAAAGCCAATTGTAACCAACAAACAATTTTTAAAAACTGCCAAATTCTGTACCAGCAGCAGTTTCCAAACTGTCTTCAAAGGTAGCCCCACACATAACATACTGCAGTAATCCAACCTAGAGGTTATCAGAGCATAGACAACAGAAGTTAGGCTGTCCCTGTCCAGGCGGGGTACAGCTGGACCACCAGTTGAAGCTGATGAAAGGGACTCCACACCACCAAGGCCACTTGAGACCATATACACTGTAATGTAGTGGCAGATTTAGAAATGCAAGGTCCCTTCATGCTATGCTCCCTCACAACCTCTCTCTCTCTCACACACACTGCAGATTCGCCAGCACCACTAATCAGCCAACCCTGCTACCATGGAGAAGAAGGAGGCAAGAGAGGAAGGTCCCTTCGGGCTGAACAACAGAGCACTGGGAGGGACGCAAATCCCCAAGAAGCCCTGAGCTGTAATAATCTTGCTGCCACCTCCCTTGGGAGGAGGCGGCGGGAGGGAGAGACACGGAAGGAACAGGCATACATGCACCTGCAGAGGCAGCTGAACCCGGGCCACAGCCATTATAGCAAGCAGCAGCAACAGCAGCTGATGGGTGGCTGCCCTTTTCCTCGTCTTTTTCCAGAGGAAATTCCCCACTGGGTGTGCCTTCTGCACGCATTCATGCCTGCCTCCACCCTCTCTCACCAGTCCTGTCTTCGCTGCATATGTTGCTTTGGGGTGGGATGCCTGCAGGAGCAACGAGTGTGAATGGCAAACATGCACCTGGCAGCGGCAGCTGGAAACCACAGCAATAACCTCCCTAGCAGCGCCAAGAAGAGGAACAGGAAAAGGAGGCACCACACTTTGTTATTTATTTATTTGATTTATATCCCGCTCTTCCTCCCACTAGTAGCCCAGGGCAGGCTGGTGTGGGCAAATATCTACAAACACCACCTCCCCCATGGCCAGAATTAAGCAGATTTTTCACCCGCCGCAGCTTGCAGCCTGTCTCTTGCCTCACAATGTGGCGCACCCTCTTCGTGTTCCTCCTCTGCAGTCTGGCCTTGCTCAGAAAGGCTGTTGCAGAGGCTTCCACTGTATCATTCAGCTGGGAGGGGGGCTCCTCTCCTGCCCTATCCTTCTCCCAAACGACACAGGAAGTGGATTAGACTGTAAGAGACCAACTGAAATACGTTCACATTTTTACATATCTGTAGGGCAGTACAATATCTTGAGAGGAGGTCAGGTCTCCTGCTCCCCTGGTGCATTCACTATAGCTGCCCAATTTCCCTGCTTTTAAAAGTTTGATAGAAATATCTGTTGTCTATAGGTACGCTCTCAAATCGCAAGGGTTTTTTTGCCTATTAGTGAATATCCACTCATATCAACCCTGGCTGCCCCTCCTCTGAGCCAACTAGAACTGAGTTAGTCAGCTACAGGGCAGGGTTTCCTCAGCTTGCAGCATAGCTGGCAAGCAAATCTCAATATCAGCAATATGTTCAGTGATATATATTCCCCCACCCCACTCTCACAAAAAGGCAGAGAAAGGATTTCTGCTAGTTATAGGCTGGCCCAGAGGGAATGGAACTAGTTAATGCTCAAGAGCATGCTTGTTCACATTAACCCACAGTTTATTTTAACTATGGTTTAATGTGATGTGCAAACCAGGAACTATACCATGTCTTTTACCAAATTTGCTCAACATGTAAAGAGAAAACGAATGTTATAGAGGAAAGTATGTTAACTTTTAACTAGGATAAAACTGGGACTAAAGACGCACTAAAGCAAAAATGAAAAGATATAAAACAGAAGACTTGAAAGGAACCTATAAGGACATTGAGTGTAACACCCTGCTCAGTGTAGGAATCCAACTTAAAGCATACCCAACAGATGGCTGTCCAGCTGCCTCTTGAATGCCTCCAGTGTTGGAGAGCCAACCATCTCCCTAAGTAATCGGTTCCAACAGCCCTAACAGTTAGAAGTTTTTCCTGAGTCAAAATCTAGCTTCCTGTAACTTGAGTCCATTACTCTGTCCTGGACTCTGGGATGATTGAGAAGAGATGCTGGACCTCTTCTGTGTGACAACCCTTCAAGCACTTGAAGAGTGCTATTGTATCTCCCTCAATCTTCTCTTCTCAAGACTAAACATGCCCAGTTCTTCAGTCTCTCCTCATAGGTCTTTGTTTCCAGTCCCTTGATCAACCTTGTTGCCCAGTGACAAATAGAGGGGAACTAGTAGTTCACGTGATTTGTTTTTTCTTTTTTTTAATAATTTTTATTCAAATTTTTCAAAAGACAAACAAAACAAAGTCAAAAAACATAACAATACAACAAAAAATAAAAAAAAATAGTTGACTTCCGATTTGTCGCAGATCAGCTATAAGTATATAATATACATCAAACCTGTCCCTTAATGTATACATACAGGATCACTTTTCTCCATAGGCTGTCTTAGTTAATCGTCAAATCCCAATATCATCATTTTATTTTGATCTTTCAACAAAAAGTCTAAGAGAGGCTTCCATTCCTTAAGAAATGTATCTGTCGATTTTTCTCTAAGTAGACATGTCAATTTATCCATTTCTACTAAGTCCATTAATTTCAATAGCCATTCCGTTGTTGGTGTTGATTCCATTTTCCACAGTAGTTCACGTGATTTGGAAACTATACTTCTGTTAATATAGCCTAAAAGAGCATTTGCCTTTTTTGCAGCCATTGTTGGCTCATATTCAGCTTGTGATCAGTAACAATTCCATGATCCTTCTCACATGTAGTATTGCTGAGCCAAGTATCTGTTGACCATTGAACTATACTGTCACTGAGTGTTTTTTTTCCATCAAGTCTGAAAGTGTGGAAATCTATAGCTAAGTTATGTCTTTGCCCAGTATGGGAACGGACAGTCAAGGCCGTTGTCATGGCAACATCAAGATAGACTGGGAGAGTTCTAGCAGTTATCTGTGTTGAGCTGAGTCTTCTGTGTAATGTCTTTGAACTGAGAACTTCTCTCCTAGGGCGGGATCTTAAAGCCTTAAGCCATAATGTCTTAATAAAAGACTCTTAACCTGATCTAATGCCTCTGTGAAGCTTCTTGCTCAACTTAACTCCAACGTAACGTATGCTGCTTCACGCAACAACACACACAATTCAACAGGGTTATGGGCCCAGATCCACAGCGCGTTACACAGGAGTAACACAGGAGTAAGTTGCTGGTCTGAACGGCAGACGGAGATCCAGAGGGCAGATTGATCGATTGTACCAGACAGAGGTGAGCAACATGGCTGTAAACCTGTCTGGGGGAGGCATGCCAATGGAACGATTGACGGAAAAGAATTATGGCAGCTGGAAGCCGAGGATGAGGGCTTTGCTGATAAAAGAGGATTTATGGGACATGATAGATGGACCCACTCCGGCGGTACTGACTGCGGCCTGGACGCGTAGAGATCAGAAGGCGCAGGCTTTTATACTTCTGGCTCTATCTGACTCTCAACTGCTACACGTGAGAGATGTTACAAACGCCAAACAGATGTGGGACGTGTTGGAGGCTCTACATGTGCAACAGACTGCAGGATCTAGATTGTGTTTGGCACGGAAGCTTTACCAGATGCGCTTCACGGGTGAGTGCGAAATGAGTGAGCATCTCACGGAGTTCAGACGTTTGTTTGCTGAGCTGACGGACCGAGGCGTCGAACACTCTGAACTTCAGAAGACCTATTTGATCCTGGCTTCGCTCTATGGGACTTGGAATAATATGGTCATGGCTTTCGAAGCCATGCCTGATGGAGGTTTGAACGTTGCGTTTATTGAGGAAAAACTGTCCCAGGAATGGCAGCGGAGACAAGAGGCGAAAAGTGCTGAGGAAAAGCAAAGAGCCAAACTGAAAGAAGAAAGCAGCAGCAGACAGGAAAACAAGCAAGAGCAGCAACGGCTGAAGGCTTGTTATGCCTGTGGGGCTCGTGGACATCTTCAAAGAGACTGTGCAGTCAAGGGAAACTCCAGGGACGGAGGCTTGAAGCAGGGCAGTGTGAACTTTGTTTGTAAACAGAAGTCTCAAGATTTAGGACCTGCTGACTGGATTGTTGACAGCAGGGCGAGCCATATATTAATCACAGACAGAAGTTTGTTTTATACTTCAGAAGATGTGCAGGACTTTGTTTTACTAGCGGATGGATCGCAGAAGAATGTGGAGGCTCGAGGTCTGGTGAGATTTGATAAACTTGGAATAATGTCAGAATGTTTGTTTGTTCCAGAATTGGCTCATAACATACTGTCAGCCAGAAAACTGGTGAGTTGTGATTTTTCTGTATTGTTCCACAAAGACAAATGTTATGTAATGAGGGGAGATCAAGTGTGTTTGCAGGGAAGCCTTAATGATTCACAGTTTGTAATAAAGAGCAGTCAAACAGGGTGTGCTGTGTTAAACGCTGAGGCACAGGTACATCAGGGCTGCGTCCATGAATGGCATCAAAGGCTGGGGCATGCAAACCTTGACACGATTAAGAAACCCCAATGCATAGTGAAAACATGAAGTTGAAGGATTGTGGACAGTTAATGGATTGTGATTCTTGTCATAAAGCTAAAATGACTATTGCACCAATTAACCGGGAGGCTGAAAGAACCACAACAGCTCCCTACCAGCTAGTTCATGTTGATTTATCAGGGCCAATAAATGCTTCACGAGGAGGTGCGAGATTCTTCATGGTACTGGTGGATGATTTTTCAAGATACACTAATGTTTATTTGCTGAAGCATAAAAGTGAAGCTGAGCAAAAGCTGAAACTGTTCATTAAGAGAATCGAAACTCAACATGGCACCACAGTGGGGGCTATTCGCTCGGACCAGGGGGGGGAATTCACGAATAAAACATTGAGTGACTTCCTTGAGAGTAAGGGAATAAAACAGAATTTCACTGCTCCACACAGCCCGTTTTCCAATGGAACTGCAGAGAGAAAAAACAGGGTGCTTCAGGAAGCAATGAGAGCCATGTTAATGGATTGCAGTTTAGGGAATTCTTTCTGGGCAGAAGCAATTCTTTATGCGAATTATATTCACAACAGGGTATTACACAGTGCACTTGGAATGTCTCCTTATGAGAAAATCACTGGCAGAAAACCGAAAATACAAC
Source organism: Rhineura floridana (assembly GCF_030035675.1). Classification (NCBI taxonomy): domain Eukaryota; kingdom Metazoa; phylum Chordata; class Lepidosauria; order Squamata; family Rhineuridae; genus Rhineura; species Rhineura floridana. The sequence goes on along the minus strand of NC_084481.1, from coordinate 42,506,055 downwards.
ACATTCAAAAATTCGGGGCAAGATGCTGGATCCACATTCCACAGGGAAAAAGGAGGGGCAAGCTTGCACCAAGGGCACAGCAAGGTTTTGTTTTGGGATTTCAGAATGCATATTTCAGAGTTTGGTGTCCAGAAACACAGCAGTTAATTCTGAGCAGAAGCATTAAAGTCTCAGAAAAACCTTGGGATCAAAGGGAAACAGTTGTTCTTACAGGGTCAGATGACACACAAGCACAATCATTAAAGCCAAATCTAGACAGAAAGGTGGAGGGCACACATATTCCACTCAGGGATGCGTTAAATGAAATCATTTGTGGGAAACGTAGATCAAAGAAACGTAAGGCTGAGGAAATGGAATCTCCTGCGCAGGCTGTGCCAAGCACAGATGGGGGGGGCTGAGAGAGCAGAAGCTCTAATGCCTTTGAGACGTTCTCAGAGATCAAACATAGGGAAACAGCCTGAAAGATTCACAGTGTTGGTGGTGACCAGTCCTGGAATGCACAAACTGGTTGAAATGGATCCTGAAACGTTATATTTGACTTGTGTTCAGCCAAAGTTTGATTGAATAAAGTGTTAGCTAAATGTACAGAGATGTTCAGAACTGTACTGAAATGTAAACTGTATTGCAAGGTGTATTGTAGAAATGTATTATTGTTATTGTTGTAATGAATTACAGACGTGATGGGAAAAAGGGGGGATTGTTAACCATTGAACTATACTGTCACTGAGTGTTTTTTTTCCATCAAGTCTGAAAGTGTGGAAATCTATAGCTAAGAGAAGTTATGTCTTTGCCCAGTCTGGGAACGGACAGTCAAGGCCGTTGTCATGGCAACATCAAGATAGACTGGGAGAGTTCTAGCAGTTATCTGTGTTGAGCTGAGTCTTCTGTGTAATGTCTTTGAACTGAGAACTTCTCTCCTGGGGGGGATCTTAAAGCCTTAAGCCATAATGTCTTAATAAAAGACTCTTAACCTGATCTAATGCCTCTGTGAAGCTTCTTGCTCAACTTAACTCCAACGTAACATATGCTGTTTCACGCAACAACACACACAATTCAACAGTATCCCCATCTTATAACTGTGCATTTGCATTTTGCTTTTCTTAGGTGTAGAACTTTGCACTTATCCCTCTTAAATTTCATCCTGTTGTTTTCCGCCCAACGCTCCAGCCGATCAGGATCGATTTAAATTTTGTTTCTGTCTTCCAGGGTATTAGCTACCCCAATTTTGTATTATCTGTAAATTTGGTAAGCGTTCACTGCACCTCCTCATTCAAGTCATTAATAAAAATGTTGAAGAGCACTGGGCCCAGGACTAAGCCCTGTGTTACACCACTTGTTATCTCTCCCCAGTTTGAGAAGGAACCATTGATAAGCACTCTTTGAGTACATTTCTGTAGCCAACTGTAGATCCACCTGATTGTTGTTCCACCTAGCCCACATTTAGCTAGCTTCCTATTCAGAATATCATGGGGCACTTTGTCAAAAGATTTGCTTTATATTATGCCCACAGCATTCCCACGGTCTACCAGGGAGGTTACCTGATCAAAAAATGAGATAAGACTAGTCTGACAGGATTTCATCTTCATAAATCCATGTTGGCTTCCAGTAATCAATGCATTGTTTTCAATGGGCTTACAGACTGACTGCTTTAAAATCTGCTCCAGAATTTTCCCAGGAATCAATGTCAGGCTCTCATCTGTAGTTCCCAGGTTCTTCCTTTCTGCCTTTTTTGAAGATAGGGACAACATTAGCCCTCCTCCAATTGTCCGGCACTTCACCCATCCTCCACAATTTTGGAAAGATAATAGACAGTGCTTCTGCAAGTTCTTCAGCCAGTTCCTTCAATACTCAAGGATGAAGTTCATCGGGCCCTGAAGATTTGAACTCACTTGAAGCAATTCGGTATTTCTTGACCATTTGTTTTATCAGACTCAAATTATAATCCTGCCCCTTCAACTTCACATTTATCAGCAGGGCCATAGATCCTCTTTTGGGAGAAGACTGAGCCAAAGTAGGCATAGAGCACTTCTACCTTTTCCTTTTTATCTGTTATCATTTTGCCATCCTCACTGAGTAGCTGTACCACCATTTCTTTTTTCTTTTACTATGGACATACCTGAAGAAAGCTTTTTTCTTGGTTTCAGCATTTCTTGCTATCCTCAGCTCATTCGTAGCTTTAGCCTTCCTGACACCATCCCTGCAATTCCATGATACCTGCCTGTACTCTTCCTTTGTGGCCTGGCTTTCCTTCCACTTCCTGTATGTGTCCTTTTTGTTTGTTTTCAGGTCATCTCTAAACTTTTTGTGAAGCCACATTGGCTTCTGCTGTCTTCCACCTTTTGTCCGTGTTGGAATTGTTTACCACTGTGCCTTTAGAATTTCCTTTTTTAGAAACTCCCACCCATCTTGGACTCCTTTCCTCACTAGGGTCATTTGCCATGGAACCTTACTTATCATTGTTCTGAGCTTTTGCTTCCTTTAAAATCAAGAACTCAAGTATAACATCGTCACTTTCCCCCAGAGTTCTCGTAACTGCCACTTCATCCATTAACTCATCTCTACTGGTCAGAAGTCAAGGACAGCTGATCCTCTAGTTCCTTCCTCCACTTTCTGTAGGAGAAAGTTATCTCCAATACAAGCCAGGAATTTCTTGGAGGGGCCATGTTTGGCAGAATTTGTCTCCCAACAGATATCGTGCTAATTGAAGTCCTCCATTATGACCACATCATGCCTCCTTGAAACACTGGCAATTTGCTTTTCAGTAATTTCATGTTCCAACTAATAACATAAGCCATTTTTGTCCAGCTTTGTAGGTATCCAAAATGTAAAGATAAAGGCCACTATAACTGTGATATGAAACAACTCAACAAAGAAATTTACTTTCTATCACAATTATAGGAGCCCTTCTAGCACATACCAAGGAGAACTGCATACAACAAATAAAATAACAAAACATTAAGAATTAGTCAGAAACTACTATTTCCAATAAGAGTCTTACCTAAAAATAGGTGCTAAATTCTTCCAAATGCTTTCAAACATTAATCGAAGGAATTGAAAGTTTTATTTTAGATTTGATTCATCACTTTTTTATTTAAGTATTTTTTTATGGTGAAGGGCAGGTAAAAGATCTTATTCACTTAAACAACATAAACAGCAAAAGGGGTGGGTCTCACAAAACAGCATTCCTTAAATGTCAAATGCTAGGGTATCTTTAGCATATGGCAAAAGCTGTACAATGAAGATGCTAGAGGGAAGGAGTTCCATAATTTAGGGGTTACCACAGAGAAAACCCTCTCCCATGCCACCATTCCCCACACTTCTGAGGATGGTGGAATTTAACACCTGCAGATCTTAACACCTAAGAAGGTTGATTGGGAAGGAGATGGTCTTTCAGACATTTGGAGCCTAAGTTGTTTAATGCTTTAAACGTTAAGGGATGTATTCAACTAAGTCCTATTCAGAGCAGATCCATTAAAATTAAGTTGGTCATATCTATTAACTTAAATGGGTCTAGTCTGAGTAGGATTAGTATTGACTACTACCCTAAATGAGCAACATGAACTGGGCCCAGAAACAAACTAGCAATGAATGCCACTGTTTTAAAACAGGAGTTATATGAGTTCTAAACCCAGAGAGCAGAACCCCAACCAGTAATCTGGCTGCTGCATTTTGGACCTGGTGAAGTTTCAGAACAGTCTTCAAGGGCAGTCCCATGAAGAGTGTGTTGCATGATCCAATCTGGAGGTTACCAGAGCAGGAGTACAGTGGCCAAGTCATCTCTGCCCAAGAGGGACAATAGCTGACAAACCAGCTGGAGCTGGAAATAGGCACTCCTAGCCACCCAGGCTACCTAAGCCTCTAGTGACAAAGCTGGATCCAGGAGCACTCCCAATCATGTCTCAATATTGCCTTATTCACTCAATAAGGCAAGCATTCAAAACTCTAAGGTTTTCAACTACAATATCTGCCTTGAACATTTAATTAAGATTAAAACCATTGCTAAGTATCATTCATAAAATGTGTTTGCAATAGTCAGAAATGAAGAGGATTCTGTGATTGCCACTGACTCATGCCTTCATGCTCTATTCTGCATCAAGGACTCCCAATCTTTACAACCAGGTATAGGGAGGATGAGTTAGGAAAGCTCCATTCTGTGAGTACGGTTCTTTGAATCCAAGCACGCACAAACAGAAATATTGAATTATGTTGTATTTTAGCTCATATGACTATGCAACATTTTACAAAATGTTTCCTGGATACAAAGAAAGAAATATATACGTCTTAAGAAAATCATCATTTTTTAAAGGTGACTAGTATATAATGGTTGTGAATTGTGGCAGAAGGTGCCTGATTTACCAATTTGTTGTTTAACTCATCTGCACGCACCTGTCTCTCACTCATGTGCTAATATAGCCTTCAAGAATCCAGAAAGCCATTACAATTATTTATTAACATCTAATCAAATTTACAGTAATTGAAGCACACTGAAAACAGTATTCACTAGCTAATTAATATTATAAATAGCTTCATTTAGCAATGCAAACGGTCAATGATATAAAATATATGGATACTTTCCATTTTCAAATGGACAGAATTTAGCCTGAGTATTTAAGCATCTTACTTTTTTTTATCAAAACTACCTAACACACACTCATTATGGCTGCATTTACATATGGCTCTCTCTCACACACGGCGCACGAACACAGCAGTTTTTGCTTCCGTTTCAGATTAACGGCAACTTATTGTGACATCTGAACTTGGGCAAACTATGCTAACTATTAACTTTGGTTCCCAGATTAGGAGAGCAGCAGGAGCACTTTAAGCTCTGTTACCTTCTCTCTCTTCCCCCCCCCCGCCCCACTACCTGCAGAGCCAGTGCCTGCAGCCCCAGAAGGGTTGGAATCAGATAGAAGATAAGCTGCACTTGTCAAGAACATCCAACTCCCTGTTTATAAGAACTAGGCAAAGTATTTAAAGCAAGCACCTTAGTGTGCGTGCCTTGGCAATGTGCTAAGTGCAACTGCCAAGTGAACACTTGAAGAATGTGGGGGAGCAGGTAGGAATCACTATGACCCAGCTTTAACATCAAACACTTCATCATAAAGAGAAAGTCAACTGCACCAAAAGCTTATGTCTGACTTCATGAAGGTACAGGCTCGACTCACTGGAAGAGTACAAGATTTACAACAGATAGATATGTTACATAACACTCAACTTTGTGCAATTAACCTCTCTCAGATTAACAACGTTATCAAGTTTAACAAACATACTTCAGTCCTATACTAACACCTAATCATGGAAGAGTTGGCTACAGCATTAACACTTAACTATTGCTCCTGGGCAGCAAGATAATGAACTGTCATTTAATGCTACCAATCAACTTACTGTGAAGAACCTGTTAAATAACTTTTGATCATGTTTTTTCTGCTCTGTGAATAACTAGTCGATTAATGAATACATTATCTGTTCACCTATAAAGTGAACAATTAGATAGAGTAGTTATGCTAGGATAATTTACTATTCATTGATTTAAAAATTACTGAAGTTTCTCTTTTTATGATTAATGTGTTGTTGATCACTACATGCGACAGAAATGTCATGAACGAACCATTACCCTCCGATAAGCTACTTTGATTAAAAATAAAACAAATATAAAGAATATATATATCCTTATATACATATACAAAAGTACATACACATTCAAAAAACAAAAAGGGGGAACATGATGTGTTAGGAGAAAAAATATAATAACAGAACAATCAGATTTTACCATAGTGGTTCCCAAATATTTGTCCTCCATGGACCACATGAAAATTGCTGAAGGTCTTAGTGGACCACTTAATTATTTTTCTGCCTGGTGTAGCAATTGTAATTCCATAGAATTCAAACTGTAATACAATATAAGTAATAACATACAATTAAAAATCAATATGAATATTCAGAGCAATGGATGTGCCATCTCCCATCTTAAATCACAAATCCACTAATAATAATAATAATAATAATAAATTTAATTTCTTTGTCGCCTATCTAGCCAATGGCCACTCTAGGCGACTTACAAAATTATTAAAATACAATTAATAAAATACAGTAATACAATAAAAACAATAGATCTACAACAACAACTGGGTAGGAGGCATTACAATTATATCGATTAACCCTCCCCGGATACCCCGAAGGCCTGCTGAAAAAGCCAGGTCTTTAAGGCTTTCCGAAATACATTTAGGGAAGAGGCATGCCGGAGATCTTGTGGGAGGGAGTTCCAAAGAGTGGGGGCCGCCACTGAGAATGCCCTCTCTCTTGTACCCGCCAATCTGGCTGTTTTTGTTGGCGGGATTGAGAGAAGGCCCTGTGTGGCCGATCTTGTCGGGCGGCATAATTGGTGGCGTTGAAGGCGCTCCGTGAGATAAACTGGGCCGAAACCGTATAGGGATTTAAAGGTCAATACCAACGCCTTGAATTGGGCTCGGAAAACAACTGGAAGCCAGTGTAGGTCGAACAACACTGGTGTGATGTGATCTCGGCGGCGACTATTCATAAGTAGTCGAGCCGCCGCATTTTGTATCAGTTGTAATTTCCGGACCGTTTTCAAGGGTAACCCCACGTAGAGCGCATTACAGTAGTCCAAACAAGAGGTGATCAGGGCGTGTACCACCAGTGGGAGCTGATGAACAGGAAGGTAGGGTTGCAGCCTTCGTATGAGGTGTAGTTGGTACCAGGCTGCCCGTCTCACTGCCGAAATCTGAGCCTCCATGGACAGCCTGGAATCAAGCACAACCCCAAGGCTGCGGACCTGGTCCTTTAGGGGTAAACTCACCCCATTGAACTTCAGGTCAATGTCACCCAACCTTCTCTTGTCCCCCACAAGTAGTAGCTCGGTTTTATCAGGGTTCAACTTCAGCTTGTTCCTTCCCATCCATCCACTCACGGATTCCAGGCAGTTGGACAAGGTCTCCACAGCCAACTCTGGTGAAGATTTAAACGAGAGATAGAGCTGAGTGTCATCCGCATATTGATGACACTGCAGCCCAAATCTCCTGATGATTGCTCCCAGCGGCTTCATATAGATGTTAAACAAGCCATAGAGTACCAGAATGATGCTCGCAGGCCACTGGTGGTCCATGGGCCACAGATTGGGAACCCCTAGTCTATTGCAAGAATACCTACCCCACAATGGAAAAAAATATTATTTTTAAATGCCTGGCAAAAAAAAAAGATAAGCCAGGTGCTGCCAACCTTTTCGGACCAGAGGGCACATTTCAAACTTTGAAAGAGTGCCGGCAGCATCAGTCATAAAATTTCTGCCATAGGCAAGGCATAACACAAAATTAGAGAGCAGCCATGGTGAAACTTTTCCCATACTTGTATTTCCATACTAGAAAAGGCTTGACCTGTTGAATTTCTGCCTGCCAAGAAGCCTGTTTTTCCCCAATGCCAATCCTAAACCAAAGCCTAGGCTGCCATCCTGTACCCGCTTACCTGAAAGTAAGCCCTATTAAACACAAACTTACTTCTGAGTAGATACGTATACCACTGTACTGTAAGTTTACTATACAGTGAATTCTTAATAAGTTCCTGGCCTTTAGCTCCTGCAAAGCAGGAAACATGCCTAATAGGGTTGCCATGCCTTGGAACCAAGAGGTCTTCTGTATCTTTAAAAGTTATGCAGGGGAAAGGGAGAATTCCACCTTGTGGTTTTTCCCATTACAGTGTTGCAAGAACATCTGCACTTGGCTGACTTTCTCTTCCCCTAAAGATACAGGATCAGTCTCAGGCCCTGAACCTGGCAACCCTAATCCCTAAGCCTCTTTGCAAAGTTTTCACATTCGCCTTTTTGGGGGGGGGGGAGGATTCTTTAACATTCACCCACACTTATTGTGTAGTAATATTTGCTGAAAAGAATACCTGATCTCAGGTGACTCCAGCACAAGAAACATATATCCTAATTGCTAGGAAAAAAGGAAGGGCAAGCTATGGAGATTCCAAGGATTAGAAAAAAAGACAAAACCATGAAAATACACTAAAAGGGAGGGCAAAACAGCAGCTCTTTAGGATCCCAGAGACTCCTACTGCCTGGTGTCCAAACAATCCAGAATCACAGCTGACTTCACTCTCTGGCTATTAGCACAGACAGGTAGGAGCAGCCAGGCCAGCATATTTCACAGAAATCATTTAGAAGGGTACCAGCACATTTTGCCCCATAGCTTTCTTTCTAGGAGGAATAGAGACTTGCTTTTTTTAAAAAAAGGAAGCTCAGATTCTAGGCTACCTGCTGGGGGCGCAACAGAAGACTGGTTGGTAACCCTTGAGGAAAATCAATCAATCAACAGGTGAAGCTAATATTTTATTTTATTTATTTATTTTTAAAACTTATATACCGCCCGACTAGCAATAGCTCTCTGGGCGGTGAACATAGATACAATAAAATACAATATAATACAAAAACATCAGTCTAAAATCAAATTTCACAATCTAAAAACAGCAAAGGCTAAAATCAAATTACAAACATTACAATCATTAACAAAAAATTAAAATGCCTCGGAGTAGAGAAAGGTTTTAACCTGGCGCCGAAAGGATGATAGTGTCGGCGCCAGGCGAACCTCCTCGGGGAGACTATTCCATAGTTCGGGGGCCACCACTGAGAAGGCCCTTGATCTTGTCACTGCCCTCCGGGCCTCCCTATGAGTCGGGACCCGGAGGAGGGCCTTCGTAGCAGACCGTAGTGTACCAGCCGGTTCATAGCGGGAGAGGCGTTCCGACAGATATTGAGGTCCCGCACCGTATAAGGCTTTATAGGTTAATACCAACACTTTGAATTTGGCCCGGAAGCGTATTGGAAGCCAGTGCAAGCGGGCCAAAACAGGTGTTATATGATCAGACCGCTTCGTTCTTGTTAGCAGTCTGGCCGCTGCATTTTGCACCAGCAGTAGCTTCCGAACCGTCTTCAGAGGTAGCCCTACATAGAGCGCATTACAGTAATCCAAAGGTGAAGCTAATAAAAATATCAAATCTGGAACTGAATTATTAGACATCCAGAAAATAATTTCTAATCAATTTAATGATTTTGAAGAAAGGCTGTCAGAAAGGGTAAACCTCCAAACTTTCAAATACAATGGGGGAGAGGGGGAATGGAAAGAAAGTGAGGAAAATTAGAAAAACTACATCAAGAAAGAGATATTTAACTCTTTAAAAAGGTATCTGAACTTTCTCAGACGGTTAAGAATTTAGAAACAAAATGTCATGAAATTCAAACAAAGAACATGCCTGTCAAGAAGACCTTAACATTTTTAAATGGAAAAAGATCAACATAAATACATGAAATTACAATTGAGCAGCATGAATACAGCTAGAAAAAGTAATCTGAAGCTGAGAGGGGTGAAAGAAGAAGCTGAAGGAGAAGATCTGGTGGGGTCTCTGGAAGAAACTGAAAGTTTACCTGCAACTTGACCAGGATTAATGTTAAATTCACTAAAAGAAATAAATTACCTAGACAGTTTTTTATATAAAATTTATCAGAGAGTCAAGGACACAATGCAGAAGGTTTGAGCAGGTTGTCCATTAAAAATAGAGGACATTGAAGTAGAAATCTTAGCAGATTTGCATCCAGAAATATTGAGAACAGACCTCAGATTTATTCTAAGAGAAAGAAGAATAGAATATAAGTGGGGCATTCCATTTAGTCTCAGTGTGCAGATGGGAAGGGAATGGGTTGTAGTTCAATTGAAGTACAACTCAAATCAACAGTGTACAACTCCTGGAAATAATCAACAACTCTGCAGCTTAAAAACTACTTCTGGTTCTTTTTTAAAAATACGCACTGTTGTCAACACTATTTTTCCTTTAATGTTCATTAGTGATGAACAAAATAAAAATGGCAACTTTATAACGACAGCTTACAATCCAAATCAGATGTTACAAATGAGAAGATGGACAGAAGAGAAAAGTAAACAAATTCATCTCTTTCATACCATTACAAACTATCAGGTGAAATTTTTAGTGCGGGGACAATGTTGCAAGTCAAATAGCAAAACAGCACTTGGTCCCAGTCAAGCTGGGTGGGGGACTGCACTGTAGCTAGATGTAACTTCTCATTTATTATTTAATATCAGAAGCCCTGAGATATTTTAGGCTTTAAATGTTGAGACCAACACCATGAATTGTGCCCAGACATTAAAGGAAGACAACTTTAAGTAATGGATCTCAAGGCAAACTGAGGGAAAGTGTCTAGGAGTTCTGTGGCAACCTCCCCAAAATATGTAATCTCTACATTTGGCTGGTGGGGTGGGGGGAGTAAAGGGAGAGAATAATCTTCATTCCTTGGGTTAAGGGTTCTCCATTTTTTAAAAAAATCCTGCAGTTTTTTGGCTAGGATATGTTTAAAAGGAACAGCCCTAAAATCAAAGTTTGTATCTAGTCAATGTACAAGTTTCAGGCTATAACATTCACAGGAAAAGATCCACAATGTATTGAAGTAATTTAGGGAGCATAACAACCATGAAGCTCACTGGGTGACCTTGGGCCAGTCACTGTCTCTTAGCCTCAGAGGAAGGCAATGGTAAACCCGCTCTGAATACTACTTACCATGAAAACCCTATCACAGGGTGGCCATAAGTCGGGATCGATTTGAAGGCTGTCCATTTCATTTTTCATAGAAAAGATGCAGAATAAGTGATGCAAAATAACATGTATGGAAGAAATTTGTTTTTCAGATTTTGCTTATAGGAAGATCTGAAACTTGGGTTGCAATCCTAACCAACATACCTAGCAGCAAGCCCCATTCAATTCAGTAGGACTGCCTTCTGACTAGATATGGTTAGAATTATGCTATTGATCTTTCATCTGCATATTATATAGCTTTCTTTTTTTTCATTTAGCATGCTATCAGAATCTATAGAACAATCAATGTACTAAATATCACCAGACCTTTTCTACTAGCAGCAACACTCATAATACCTTAACTCTTATATGCATTCTCCATTTTCACTCTATGAAAAGTAGATGAAGAGTTGACGCACAGAAATTTCATAATTTCTCTTAGGAATAATGGCAACTGCAAATGTTTTTTTCATGGGAAAATAGTAGTTTCTTTATTTGGTTGCATTGAAGAAAATTTGAATGAACAAAACAAAAAGTGCCCAGCAAGGCTGGTATGTAACAGTATCAACTTTCAAAAATCCAAGGTAATACCATTCTTGCAACGTATATAACTATTGTTGTTTTGCATTTTTGTTTACTTTTTATAAAATATTTTGTTAAATAAAATCTTTTCTCCATTTTAAAAACTTTACTCAAAGTCACTCTCTGCAGATGCACCTTCAGCCTCGATTGCACAATTTGAAAACTTTCTCATTGTTCTTATAATTCTGGCACATACACCAAATTTATTGCATTGTTGCCCCATACAAATAGTATAAATGTGGATTGTTACTACCAGTTCTATACCTCACTATTTTTCTTTTTCCACCAAGTTTGCTAGCATCTGCTTGGCTTTTACCAGTGTAATACCACACTAGGCATATATGGGGGGGGGAACGATAGGAAATTGCGCTCACACATGTTTAAAGCTTCCAACTAGTTTCAGGCTGCCATTTAGAAAACAATAAAAACATGTAGTAACCTTGTTTGCATGTTCCTTTTAAGTTCGAATCACTGAAATCCTGTAGAGCTTTAGTGCACAAATCACTGTGGGGGTTGTCAGGTCAATTCAGTTTGAAGGTGAACCTTTACCTTACTAAATGTACTTACACTGTACTTTCAGTTTGTAACAATAGCTTTAAAGAAGTCTAACAGCAATACTATAAAAGGTTTCTTTAAAAATCAACAATAATTTGCTTGAAGATAGCAATTCTGTTCCATTAACACTCAAAACCATTCTAGTTTTAAAATATAATGGTAAAACATAGTCTTCCACTCCCACTTTCTTTCTGGCAGCCAGTGCCACCCTAATAGCTCTTGGGCAGCTTAATGGGTTAATTTACTAAACAGCAGTTTTAGAACCAGATTTAGAGATCAATGCCCTCCGTTTTCCAGCTGCAACTATTGCCTGTGATTATATGGGACTAATGGTAATGCCCTGCATTGTTTCTTACCATTGTCATCAGTCCCTTCATGTTAACCACCATGGGAAGATTCCATTTTTGTTCTTTGGAAGATTTCATAGTGTCTTAATGATTCTCCTACCCCACTTTATTGTTGTTACTGTTATCTCCAAAACATTATGGAGCGGGCAGGTTGTAGTAAAGCACTGGTCTTCGTGGAAGAGAACCTGCTGGCTATGCCTACATCATTAAGAAACTCCAGAAACAATTTAAGAAGTTGGCACTTTCCAAGCATGCTACAGAACCACACACAGAAAGGGCTGGCCTACAAGACAGACATTGGTTAGCAGCTGAAGTAATATATGTCATATTGCCATATTTGGAGGAGGACAAAACCAATCTTGTTTTGCAGAACTTTGAATTCCTAAATACACAAACACTTACAAGCCCAGACAAGAGGAATCACTGCAACCTGCACTGACATTCAGGGATGACATCTAAGGCCTCAAACTATTATGCTAATAGAGGACATCTATTGTTCAGGTCTACTAGGAGCTTGCTTTTAGTTGAGATCAGCCACCGTCAACCTGGTACTTTCTACATGTTTTGGACTCCTGCCTCCCATCAAGCCTAGCCAACAAAGCCAATGCTCAGGGAAGATGGGAGTTGTAGTCCAAAACATCTGGATGGCACCAGGTTGTAAAAACTGGCCTATTCTCCACTTCCCCCAAAAGCATTTGTTCACAGTTTCTAATTTCACTGTACCTTCCTAAAAAGATACCAAAACAAACTTGTAGAAGATCCTGATTATTCACTCTCATGCTTGGGTGGAAGGTTTCCGCTGAAACACTCTTGGGTCCTTTCCTCTAAGTCTGGAAAATCTAGCTCAATTTTATAATCTTCTGACAAGCCACAGCAGACTCTTCCAAGCTACATGTATGGAAAGATCTTATGAATGCTCAGGGCTAGGCAGAATGGCAACTGACAGATCTCCCAACCATCGGCTCCCAATCCTGCTGCGGATCACAGAGAGGGAGCTCCCAGGCACACACACCCATAACCTGCATGTGTGCCATCAACCAAAGTGGGCAAGGAGGCATCAGCCTCTTAGGGAAGCCTCGGCCGCCATCTTGGTTGATGGCAGGCATGAGCATGCAGCACAGCCAGCATTTACCACAGTGGGAGAGGTAGGTGGCACATGCGGGTGGGTGCCATGGGCCCAGGGCAGGCTGGTGCCCAAGGTCCTAGTTATGCCTGGCGCTAGCCCTGCACACAGTTTTGCACATTGGAGTCCAATTTCCATATGGCACTAACTCAGTACTAAAGTTACACACTAGAACTGTTAACCATGTTGTGAAACATACAATCTCCCTTGAAGTATAAATTACTTCATTTTAAGATAGAACTCAAAAGCACTTAAAATGCTCTTAGATTGCTATTTAAAAACTACAGTGAATAAAAGACTAATCATAAATAAATGAACTTTTTAATGAGCATGAAAAGCTTTCCCTACTAGCAGAAAAAGCACTTCCCCAAGAGACCTGTCATGTTAAAGTAGTAGTCAATAGCTGCATACAATCAGTAAACAAATTCAGCTCTATGAAAAAAAGAACTACATCACCGTTTAGTGGTTGCAATTTAGATTATTCTAGCGTGTAATACTTTAATTGTATAAAACAAAGCTGGTGTCACAAACACAAAAGAACTTCTTGCAAAGCAAGCACCACAAGTAATTTTTATGCTGCCACTGATGGCTGACAAGTGATGAGCACTTTGTTCAAATTTATACACTTATGCATCTAAGGCAACAGGTGGCTTGTAAAAAGAAACACTGAAAAGAGCTGTTTTAACTCTTTCAGAGCAGCATTTTTACAAAATGATTTATTAGATCACCTATAAACTCTCTAACAGCTAAAAACACTCAATATTTTAGTTTGATAGATTGACAATAAAAGGCAAAATTATTTAAATGAAACCAATGCAATGATACTGACATTTAAAATCAAGCTTAGGGTTGGAATATACAAGTATTAGCTACCGCATGCTGAAATATAAAAATGTATGGAGCTAAAATACAATGAAATAAAGTAAATAAATCCAATCATATTGAGTATGCAGTATGAGTGAGCACTTAGTAGAGAAGATCACAGGCATTATAATAAAAACCAGGAAAGAATCAGTGGGACACAGTTATCTCTGGATAGAGTCTATAGGGAAGTCGGGAAGAGCATACTGGAGGGGATGTTGCTCTATACATCAAAGAGGACATAGAGTCCAAGAAGCTGTAAAACCCAAAAAGGGGCAGATTCCACCACAGAATCGCCATGGGTGGCAATAACAGACTCAGGAATAGTTTATTGCTGTAGATGTACTACTAACCCCCTGATCAAGATGCCCAGGATGAATGAAATCAAGGAGGCATCCAATGGAGGAAATGCTGTAGTAATGGGCGATTTCAATTACAGTCACAGAGACTGGGTAAATGAGGATTCCAGCCATGACAAATTTCTAGATACTCCAATTACTATGCCTTGAAACAGTTGGTCATGGATCTGACCAGGGGGCAGCGACTCTGGACTTAATCTTAAATGGCGCCCAGGACCTGGTGCAAGATGTAAATGCTGTTGGACTGATTAGATACAATGACCAGAGTGCTATAAAAATCAACATATATGCAAAGTGGACAATTGCCAAGAAAATCCAACAAGAGTCAGATTTTATTTCAAAAAAGGAAACTTCTCAAAAATGAGGGGATTGGTAAAAAGGAAGCTGAAAGGGAAAATCAAGAGGGTCAAACCTCTCCAAAATACTTTGGGATTACTTAAAATCCATAATAACAGAAACTCATCTAGAATGTATATCACAGATATGAAAAGGTACTATGAACGTTGTGGCATTGTTAATGAACAGAGAAGAGAAGCTCTTAGTGGCAAGAATGAGAACAAAAAGGAACGCAAACTTTGACAAAAGAAAGGCAAGCAAGCAATGACCGGTTTTCACTTCATTCTAAGCCAAACTATGGTTTAGTGGGACCTCACAACATGCAGGCTCCCAGAGAAGAGCTCACAGCCACTTTGTTCCTCCCTGGTCCTCAAAGCACTAAAAACAAGCTGCAACTAAAAACAAATGTTGGTTACAAGGTTGTGGACAGTGAGACCATAAGCTCTGGTTCAGACGATATACTAGGCCAAACCTTGGCTTAGCTCAGTGTAGCACAGAAGCAAAAAAATGGGGAGGACCAAAGCAGCTGTAAACTCTTCTCTAGGAGCCCACACACTCCCACTATGCCATCGTTTGGCTTAGTGCGATGTGCAAACCAGGCTAATAAAAGATTAAAAACAGAGAGATTTCTTAAACAGTTCCTTTCAAGACTAAGATTAACCGTTTAGGTTGTAAACCTATACCTGCTTACATACAAACCCATCTTAAGTCAATAGGACTTGCATCTGAGTAGACATGTTTAGGATTCTGCCATATCTCAAAACCTCCGATAAACAGAACTCCCACAAATAATAATCAACCACATTCCTTCGTAACGGACACACTCATCTCAAAGAATTCCATCTTCCATTTTATTTATTTATTGTACTATATTTGTTAGTCGCTTTTCTCACGTAAGTGACCCAGAGCAACATCTTCATGCAGACCCCTCCAATAAATCACACTGGCTGACTTTGGGGTACATTTGGACCCCAATGAGATTTCCAATGGAAGGTTGAGGTAACTTTGTCCCCCAGATACTATTTTTTTCAGTGTTTCAGCACCATTGTCCTTGACAATACCAAAAGACCTTGAGCCAAAAAACACACTTATTCAGAGGAGGTAGATTTTTTTCTGAGCAGTATACACTGGCCCCTTTTCCATGTATATTGAGTAAACAGCACAATTTCTGGTGTATTTTTGACCCCAGTGTTTTTTTTGTTTCCACAAGGAAAGCAGTAAGTGGTAACTGGCTGAAATGTGGGGACATTGTACAGATTAACATTTGTGACAGTGCGCTAGAAGGACATCCATGTAGGTCTATTATGTATAAATTACACAATGAAAAGTACACCTGGGGTCTAAAAGTATCTCACACGTCTACATTAAGGTTCAACCCAGTTAAAACAAACACAATCAATAAAAATCAAAAGACACTACAATACATTAACATCTGTTAAAAATAAACACAATGAATCAATAAAAACCTAGAAAACACCAGTACAAATAAAGGATAGCTCTACTGGTCCTGTCCCACTAAAAGAGGGCACCAATAGCTGAAACCCCACACATTAAGGGCCAAAAGCCTGGGTAAAGAGGAATTCTTTGCCTGATGCCTAAAGATAGATAAAGATGCTGCCAGGTGTGCCTCCCTGGAGAAAGCATTCCACAAATGGGAGGCCACCACTGAAAAAGCCCTCTGAACCTCCTGGTTTATTTCAGAGAAAAGTTGTTATACAATTATTAATGTTAATATATTTCTAAACTTGGAGTTTTGTTGTTGTTATGTGCCTTCAAGTCGATTATGACTTATGGCAACCCTATGAATCAGCGATCTCCAAGAGTATCTGTCGTGAACCACCCTGTTCAGATCTTGTAAGTTCAGGTCTGTGGCTTCCTTTATGGAATCAATCCATCGCTTGTTTGGCCTTCCTCTTTTTCTACTCCCTTCTGTTTTTCCCAGCATTATTGTCTTTTCTAGTGAATCATGTCTTCTCATGTGTCCAAAGTAGGATAACCTCAGTTTCATCATTTTAGCTTCTAATGATAGTTCTGGTTTAATTTGTTCTAACACCTAATTATTTGTCTTTTTCGCAGTCTATGGTATGTGCAAAGCTCTCCTCCAACACCACATTTCAAATGAGTTTTTTCTCTTATCCGCTTTTTTCACTGTCCAACTTTCACATCCATACATAGAGATCAAGAATACCATGGTCTGAATGATCCTGACTTTAGTGTTAAGTGATACATCTTTGCACTTGAGGACCATTTCTAGTTCTCTCACAGCTGCCCTCCCCAGCCCTAGCCTTCTTCTGATTTCTTGACTATTGTCTCCATTTTGGTTAATGACTGTGCCGAGGTATTGATAATCCTTGACAAGTTCAATGTCAACTTTAAAGTTACATAAATCTTCTGTTATTACTTTAGTCTTTTTTACGTACAGCTGTAGTCCTGCTTTTATCAAGTGTATCTGAATATGGTTTTACACCTCCTGAAAGCTGCTTCGTAAGAAACTAACACCCCAATTTCACAATAAGCTGTGATAGCTCTCTCTCAAATCACTTGTCAAACAACTGCCAATGTTTTGTTTTAATGGTAAGGAATCAGAGCCATCCCACTGATTGTATAAGCCAGGCCTGCACAACATAAAGCCCATGGACCAGTTGCAGTTCTTCACTATTTGTAGACATCTGGGGACATTCCAAGCAAATACTTTTTGTGGCTCAATCCCAGATTCCTGAGAATACTGGTAGGCCAGGCTCGCCAAAAGCAGGGAGAGAATGACTAGATTAGATTCTGCACTACATCCCTACCTTGCGGAGCCATGTAGAGCTTGCACCAATTTTTCAGTCCTGTAGCAACTAGCCAACACCTGCCTACATATAAGGCTCTCTCAGGACCAATTTACATATTCTATTTTTTAGGTGTATACATTTTCACATATCCATTTTAAAAAAAAATAGGTGAATGAAACACATGTGTCATACCAGCTCACCTAGAGAGCAAGGATTGGTCCCAGTGTCCTGCCAAATACACTCAGTTGCAAACCTGTGTTTGTTGCCACTTAATATACAGAAAGGTTGTTACTGTGTGAACTGCCGGGACAGGGAATGCCTTATGCACTGAAGCAGAGTTCAGTGAGGAAGAGTAAAATATGAAGGCAACGGCAAAACCTAGGAAATTGCCTTGTATATTTGTCTTATCTACAGCAGCGGTTAGTGGCTTTCCAGCATTTCAGTCAGGAGTCTTTCCCAGCAGTCTACTGGGAGATACCAGGGATTCAGCTCGGGACTTTTTCCCAGAAACAGAGCATAAAGAGATACATAAGGAAGAAAAGGGGGTAACAGAGATAGACATGTTAGGGTGCAGAGTGAGAAGGAAAAGTACACAATGAGGTAGTATCATGGCCCAGCAAGTATGGACCAAGTCAGGGACAGGGAAAAAGGATGAAAGGGCAATAAGAATTAGAAAGAAAACCAAAAGGCAGGACCAGGGAATAAGCCAGAGTCAGGACTGGAAAACAGGATTAGGAACACAAGAGCTCAGGTAGATCTTGTTGTTCAAACAAGGTTCAGCTGAAACAGGAAGCCCTTTATACTTCTTTCTGCCCATAAGGATCCAAGTACAGCCTGGGTGGATGGAATCAGTATGGAAGGGTCTTCACTGCAGTTCAGGGGTTCATCACACAGTGCAGATACTCATAGATTCAATAGCTCCTGACAATACAGTCCAAGTATGTCAGAGTAGGAGCAGTGCAGAGTCCAGAATAGACTGAGTGTAATAATCTTTATTAGCTATATGGGAGACGATAGTTGAGGTGTGTGACTAAGAAAGGGGTTGGCATGGAAGAGTTTCAACTAGAATACATGGGTGGAGTTTCACTGCATCAGGAGCATCCAATTTGCAGGTAAAATGGTTGCTCTGCTGCAGAGTAAGGAAAGGATCATCATATTGATAATCTGCTTTGCCAGAGGGCAAGTTGGCCCAAAGGTGTTGTGTGCAGAGCCACATTCTGTCCCCAACTGAAAAGCAGAGTGTGTCCTACCAATGCTGGTCTACCTGACCTTTTCAGACTTCCTTGACATAGTCCAGTTGCTGGATCACCTCACTCTGGACCTCTTGTAAATGTGGCAGTCAGTGGGAATTAAGAATGAGGCAGGTATGGCTGGATGATCTGGAGAATGTCACCCATAGTTAGCAGAGAATGAGATCTGGTGTGTGGATATACAAGTAGCATGGCTGTGAACAATTCCATGAACTGCAAGAGCAATCATTCTGATGATAGCTGAGCAAACCACTGACGTACCCTTCTAGGATACTGTTCACCAACTCTTATTTGCCCATTGAATTGCAGATGGTATGCCATGGACAGGCAAATTCCAGAAAACTAAGACCCCCAGTTTAATATTATATTAAGCCTGTAGAAGCAGAACACCTTCACCTGGGCGATTAGGGGGACTGATGGTAGGAATGAAATGAGACATTCCGGTCACTGTATCCATCACAACTTCCCTCATGAAGATGGGAGTTCACTGAATTCCAAGGAGTTGTTAGCACACAGGTTTTCAGGGGTAGCAGAGTAGATCCTCGAGTTTGTGATCCAGGCACATATGTCACAGGACTAGATGTAGTGCTTAAGAGTCCTTAAGGTAGGGGAACAGCACAGCCTAACTTGATACATCTGCTTCTACCATGAAAGGCCAACTTCAATCAGTTGAACCAAGATGGGAGCAGAGGTGAAGGTTGCTTTCAGCACAATGTAGTGCCCTCAACCTTTTGGACTGTAACTCCAATCTTCCCTGACCATTGGACATGCTGGCTTGAGCTGATGGAAATATGCATCTGATAACATCTAGTGGGCATGATGAAGGGTACCACTGTATTAGCTGGTTGAATACATCTTGCATTGCAGGAGCACAAGATAATTGGATCTACTTTTCCAGGAGCACATTGAAGGGAAGAAATCATATGGGAGAAGTTGTGGATAAACATATGACATTAGTTGGTCAACCCCAAGAACTGTTTGATTCCCATGGATAAGCAGAGACCATTCCACAATAGTTACCATTTTCTGGAGATCCATTCAAAGGCCATAAAGAGAGAGAATGGAATGCCAGGAATTCCACCTCCCCTAGTCAAAGGCAAATTTCTCTAATCTTGCATAGAGCTGATGCTTCCACAGTTGCTATAGGACTAACAGGAGATTCCGGCTATGTTCCTCAGGGCTCTCAGAGAAAACCAAGATGTCATCCATATATACTACCACAAACCAGTCCACAACGTCTATGAGCGCTTCATTGGCAAAAGTGCTTGAAAATTCCAGTAATGGGTGTGGAATGGGGAAGGAATTTATTCAGTGCACTTTTCACAATGGACCAACCTGATCTGATACTCCTGAACTTGCCTGCAGATCAGAATGCATCTCACTGTCTGATTACACACTTCTCTGGACTTTGTGATGCAGCTTCATGCATAAAAAGTGCACAGAAATATGTATTTTATGTAAAAGATACATATAAAACGCATATTTTAAAGATGAATGCACTGAAAAGCATTGAAAAGTGTGCATATCGGACTTCCGGGAAGTGGTGCTGGCTGGTGGTTGTCTCTGAGGGAGCTCTGCCTCAGAGGAAGCTTTTTCCAGGTTAAAAGCCAGCCAAGAGGAATCTTGGACTGGCTCAAATGTTCTCCAAGGTATAGGAGAACCGATCAGATCTCCCACAAGACTTCGTTGAGCTGTCGGCGGCTGGAATTGATCAGGAAATTCCTGAGATAAGAAGGCAAGCCGATCGGCTGAAGACGGAGTCTGGACTTCCACGCAAGCTGCACTGGGATAAAGCGAAGCGTTTTTTCTTTTTAAAACGTTCTTAACCAGCGAGCCCACTTCTACCTAAATCTTATCATTCGGCTTACATTACTGCAATAAAAGGGATTTGTTTATGAATCAGCAACTGAGAAACCTGGGTGAGTCATACCTTTTCTCTTTTAAATATAATTAAGGAAGAAAGAAAATATAAACAACTTATATACTTTTTCTACGACAAAAAGCTGGCTTGAATTTGGAGTTATAAAGTTTAAAAACGGATGAGAGGCAATTATTATATTTTGGACTAATTTTCTCTTTGGACTATTTCTTTTTGGATAAATCCGCTGCTCGTATATGCTAATAACTGTTTAGTCTTGGCAACAGAATTGTTTTGCATTCTTGGATGCAGATAAGAACTGCTGGCTGGATTTCAATAATAGGCCTGGAATATTAACTCTTTTTTCGGTGGAGAGAAAAAAAGAAAAGAAATAGATTGCCTCTAGGTTCTGAAATAGTGATTAATATTAGAAATTAAAGGCTTCTTTTTGAAAATGGCAACTAAAAAAACAACCAAGGGGCGAAGAGGCTCTATTGATACACAGGAAGAGGATATACCCCCAGAAATGTTTAAAAAAATAATGGAAGGGATCAATGCTATGAAACAGGAAATGAATGAAATGAAAACTGAATTGACAGATATAAGAGACTATATTAAAACACAAGTGGATGAGATTAAAGGGACAATTGGGCAAATAAAGGAGGATGCAAAAAATACTAAAGAAAAGGTACAAACCTTGGAGAATAGAACAGATATATTAAATCTGGAATTTGAAAAAAATTTGGACTATGGGGCTGTGACTGAAATGAGAAATAAAGAGCATTGTTTGAGATTCCGTGCAATCCCTGAGGAAACAGGTGAAGACATCAGAGATAAAATTGTTAATGCTTTAGTAAAATTTCTGGACTTGAATGAAGATCAGATGGAGTTTGAAATAGACAAAGTTTATAGAATTAACTCCAGATATGTAACAATGAAAAAAATTCCAAGAGATGTGCTTGTTCATTTTGTAAAGAAGACGACCAGAGATATGGTATTACAGCAACATTTTAAATATACCTTTAAAATTGATGGTAAGGAAATACTGGTGTTGAAGGAAATTCCTATTAGACTTTTACGTAAGAGAAAAGAATATGCTTTCTTTACAGAAAAACTTAAGCAATGCAAAATTCAATTTAGATGGGATGTTCCAGAAGGAGTGATTTTTACATTCAGACAACAGAAATATAGATTGAATACTGTTCAAAAAGCAAGGGACTTCCTGAGAAAAGCTTCAAAAGATATGGAAGAAGATAAACTCAAAGATATGGATATAGTTCCTGGGAAACAAAGTCAACAAGGATATGCAGAGGAGGGGAAGGAAGATGATGGATCAAAAGGAGCACCAGGCACATTTTAAAATACATGCTTAATGATGGATTACAAATACCTAACTTGGAATATAAATGGAGCTAACACGGCACAAAAGAGAAAGAAAGTGTTTCATTATTTGAAAAAATTAAAATTGGATATAATTTGTTTACAGGAAACTCATATTCAGAAGAAAGACTCCAAATATTTGATTTGTAAAAATTTGGGTGAAGAATTTATTTCAGCTGGACCAAAAAAAAAAAATGGAGTTGTTCTTTATATTAATCCACAACTGCTTCCTAAATTGGTATTACTGGATGATAGTGGTAGATTTGTGGGGGTTGAAATTACTTTACAAGGTACAAACATTTTGATAGTGGGTATTTATGCCCCCAATGAAGATAAAACAAGGTTTTATACAAGACTTATGGAAAAACTGTCAGAGCTTTCATATGAGCATTGGTCTGTCATGGGTGACTGGAATGGGGTAATCTCACCAAAAATTGATAGGCTTTCTGAAAAAAATATCAAAGAGACACAAGGTAAATTACCGAAGATTTGTTTTGAACTCATGGAACATTTAGAATTGGTGGATACCTGGAGATATATAAATGATAACGCAAAGGAATTTACTTATTTTTCAGAAAGACATAAAACATTTTCGAGGATTGATATGATTTGGATGTCTAAAATTTTAGCGAAGGATATCTTTAAAATGGATATATTACCAAAAACTTTTTCGGATCACAATCCCGTGATATTAACTTTAAAAAAAAAAAATCTTGGATTTAGATGGAGACTAAATGAATCTTTATTACAGAATGATAAAGTAGTACAAGAATGTAAGAAGAAATTAAAAGAGTTCTTTGAATATAATTTATATAAAGGAACAAGTGAAAATATTGTTTGGGACACAAGTAAGGCATTTATGAGGGGATACTTTATTAAATGTAACTCTGAATTAAAAAAAAAGAAACAACAGAAAATGCAATTAATTTTGGAAGAAATAAAACAAAAAGAGGAAGAATTGAAAAAGAATCCAGCTAAAGTTTCTATTGTAAATCAAATTAAAATGTTACAGAAGCAAGTATCAATGTTGACAGTCAGAGAAATTGAAAGGAAATTAAATTTTGCTAAACAAAGGACTTTTGAATTTGCAAATAAACCTGGGAAATGGTTAGCATATAAATTAAGAAAAGAACGTCAAAAAAATATTATTTTAAAGATACAAGAAGGAGACGAGATGCTCACAGATAATGTAAAAATTAAAAAGATTTTCCATCAATATTATTCAACATTGTACAAGTGTCAAGAAATTCCATCTGAAAAAATAGAAGAGTACTTATCCAAACAGAATTTGCCTAAAATTACAGATTTTCAGAGACAAGTTATTAATGGCCCTATTACGTCAAGAGAGATATCTGAAGCTATAAATAAAATTAAATTAGGAAAGGCGCCAGGACCAGATGGGTTATCTGCAATGTATTATAAATGTTTGGAGGAAGAACTCTTGTTACCCCTACAGTCTACAATGAATTCTATTTTGCAAGAGGGAAAGATACCCGATAGTTGGAAAAATGCTAATATAACATTAATACCTAAAGAGGATCAAGATTTAACTAAAACAAAAAATTATCGGCCAATATCTCTATTGAACAATGACTATAAAATTTTTACAATGATCTTGGCTGAAAGATTGAAAATAATATTGCAACAATTTATTCAGGAAGATCAATCAGGGTTTCTACCTAAAAGACAATTACGTGACAACGTCAGGAATGTTTTGAATGTGTTGGAATATTTAGAACAACGAAATGATAAACAAGCAGCTTTGATTTTTTTAGATGCTGAAAAAGCGTTTGATAATTTGAATTGGAAATTTATGTTCCAGGTTTTGGAGCAAATGGATTTTGGAGACAACTTTATAAAATGGATTAGATCGATTTATACATCACAGAAGGCCCAGATAATTGTTAATGGAGACTTAACGGATTCATGTGAAATACAAAAGGGTACAAGACAGGGATGTCCATTATCTCCCCTTTTATTTATTTTGGTTTTAGAAGTGCTGCTTAGAGATATAAGGCAAGACAAAAGGATTTCGGGTTTAAAAATAAAAAAAGAAGAATATAAATTGAGAGCATTTGCTGATGATTTGATAATTGTATTAGAAAACCCTTTGGAAGGAATTCATATATTGATGGATAAATTAAAAGAATTTGGACCGTTAGCAGGATTTAAGATCAACAATCAAAAAACAAAGATGTTGGTGAAAAATCTAACTTTAAGTGAACAGAAAGAGTTAATGGACAAGACAGATTTTACAATAGAAAAAAAGTTGAAGTATCTAGGTATTATTATGACAAATAAAAACTCAAAGTTGTTCCATAACAACTACGAAAAATTATGGACAGAGATTAAGAAAGACTTGCTAAGATGGGATAAATTACAACTGTCATTAATGGGTAGAATATCTGTGATAAAAATGAATGTATTACCGAGAATGATGTTTTTGTTTCAAACAATACCTGTAATATCCTCTGATTTACCTTTTAAACAATGGCAAAAAGATATTTCTAAATTTGTATGGCAAGGAAAAAAACCAAGAGTTAAATTTAAATTACTTCAAGATGCTAAAGAAAGAGGAGGACTGGGATTACCAAATTTGAGACTTTATTTTGCTGCCTGCTGTTTAGTCTGGATAAAGGAATGGATTTTATTGAGGAATAAAAGACTATTGGATTTGGAAGGCCATAATTTGAAGTGGGGATGGCACGGATATCTATGGTATGACAAAGTAAAAGTAAACGTAGACTTTAACAATCATTTTATAAGACGTCCTCTGTTGAAAATATGGAATAGATACAAACCAAGGTTTTTTTCGAAAATACCATTATGTGTCTCAAGTCAAGAAGCGTTTTATAGAAGAGAAATGACTGGAAAAGAGAAATGGTTAACTTATCAAGATCTATTAGTAAATGTACATGGAGAATACACAATGAAAGAGAGAGAACAACTGATAAAGGAAGGATATAGTTTTCATTGGTTTGCTTATTTACAATTGTTAGAAAGATATAAAATGGATAAGAAAATGTATGGGTTTGAAATAAGTAAATCTGATTTTGAAATAGGTTTGTGTACAAATGATGAAAACATAATTGCGAAAATGTATAAACTTTTACTGAAAATGGATATGGAGGAAGAACAAGTAAAAGAGTGCATGGTAAAGTGGGCAAAAAATTTTGGTTATAACATACAAATGGATCAATGGGAAAATATGTGGAAAAAAGGCTTGAAATTTACATTATGTTATAATCTTAAAGAAAATTTTTATAAAATGATGTACCGTTGGTACATGACTCCAGAAAAGCTGTCAAAAATGTATAGTAATGTCTCTAATGTTTGTTGGAAATGTAATCAACAAGAAGGATCTTTTTATCATATGTGGTGGTCATGTAAAAAGGCAAAATTATTCTGGGCACAGATAGGCAGGAAGATGCAAAAAATTTTAAAAATAAATATTCAGTCAAAACCAGAATTTTTTTTATTGGGCTTTATGGATAAACAAATAGAAAAGAAATATGGAAGAATAATATTATATATGATTACGGCAGCAAGATTATTATATGCACAAAAGTGGAAAATGGATTCAATACCAACAATGGAAGAATGGCTATTGAAATTAATGGACTTAGTAGAAATGGATAAATTGACGTGTTTACTTAGAGAAAAATCGACAGATACATTCCTTAAGGATTGGAAGCCTCTCTTAGACTTTTTGTCGAAAGATCAAAATAAAATGATGATACTGGGATTTGATGATTAATTAAGACAGCTTATGGAGAAAAGGGATTTTGTATGTATATATATTAAGGGACAGGTTTGATGTATATTATATACTTATAGCTGATCTGTGACAAATCGGAAGTCAACCACTTTATTTTCATTTTTTGTTGTAATATTGTTATGTTTTTTCTTACTTTGTTTTGTTTGTTTTTGGAAAAATTTGAATAAAAATTATATAAAAAAAAAGAAAAGAAAAGTGTGCATATCATGTAAAAAGTACATAATTTTAAATGTGGAGTTTTTTCTGCATCCTTTCAAAACATCCACAGAAAACATAACAGACTTAGCATCTGCAGACTAAAACGGGATAGAATTAGGTTGCTCAATCAATTCCTAGTGGAATGTGATTTTCCATTCTTCACCCTCTTGGATTTGCACCAATTTATAGACCCATGTTCATCTTATCAAACCATAAGGCTCTCCTACAGGCTCTCAATGAGTTCAAGAATAAATGACAGGGGGCCCTGGTTTTTAACAGTGATGTGGATAATTGCCCAATAATCAATAATAAGTGCATCCTTCTTTCTCACAAAGAATATAGGTGCTCCTGATGGGAAGACAGATCCCCACATAAATCCCTTTTCTCAATTGTCCTGGTGATGTTCCAGAAGACCTTGAAGTCTGGGATATAAAGGAAATAAGATGCACTCAAAGGAAATGTGTGCTTCAGGCTGAAGATTGTTGGGGTAGTAATAGGGTCAATGTGAAGGCAACACTACTGGTCCCTTTTTCTCAAAAACAGCAACAAAGTAAGTATTTCTCAGGTAACGCTACAACACAAAACAACTCCTGAGGAGCTGTGGCAAAAGCTATAGTCCACAGAACAACACCCAGAGGCTGGGCTTGTATCTCTCAAACCCTTAGCCTCTCTTCTTCTCTGCTCCCTTGCAACAAATTGCTTCTGAAACTTAAGGTAATTTTTGTTTCACTTTGTGGTATGGTAGATGAAGGGAGGGTTCATGGAAAGAGCCAGAAGAAAAACCATTAGCTTTTATCACATTTTCTACCTGGCAACACAATTACAAAAATTCTGTTCACAGGTTTTAGTTGTGAAAATGAATTTGCCACATTACCAGGACAACCTTGCAGAATATGCACAGGCTAACAATTGGTATCTACTCAATTCTAAGTGATGATTTTATCCTTGAAAAGGCCTGGGGGGTCCCACCTACCGGAAGGAATGCCTCCTCCCATATGAACCCATCCATTAATTACGATCAACAGCAAAGGCTCTGCACTGAACTTCCTCTCTCATGTTGTAAGGCTTTCTCAGTTGCTACTCATATTTAAATGTTCTCCCAGTAATGCAGCAATCTGAAAGTTTAATTCTAAGAAGCTGTTATAAAAAGGGAGGAGTGCTACTGTGCTTATTAGAATTGTCCAAAAACAGGTCTTCTGTCTACATACCATTACCAGCCACCTAAGTCCTACTTGTAAGAAAGTAGTTCCTTTTTAAAGACACAACACTAGTCTACAGAAAACACTCTAGATGCGTTTATGAGAAGACATATGATAAAAGTCTCTGGTACTTTCTCAAAATTTGTGCTGTTTTTATGCTTCAACAATATCATTATTGCAGTTTCGAGGAGCTTCAATTAAAAATTTGAGCCAAAAAAAGCCACCAAAAGGTCAGCAAGTACTGTTCAGGTATCCTGGTACAATATGGTATCCTGGTATACTATTTGGAATACTAAGAAAAACTATCCTTGTTGCTCAAAAGGTAGCTCTCTTGTTTCTGTTTTACAATGTCAGATCTATAGGTCCCTGCTGAGGAAACTAAATGCGGGCTATAAATACATGACATTTGCTGCTCGTATGTTGGTAAAGATATTGTCCTTCTGACGTATGGACTTTTTTTATTTGTCTGTTGTCTAAAAAGACTGGAAGTACTCAAAACTATCTTAGTCCAAAGGCTAGGCTACAATAGACTAGAATACTATCATCAAATCTAAACTATTTTACAGAGGCACTGTTTTACAGTGGTTCCGATCCTATCTCCAGGGTCGCTCTCAGAGAATAGCTTTGGGTGACTGTCTTTTGGCCCCCTGGCAGTTGTGCTATGGGGTGCCGCAGGGTACCATCTTTCCCCCAGGCTGTTTAACATGTATATGAAGCTCTTGGGAGAAGTCATCAAGAGCTTTGGGGCGAGGTGTCAGCAGTATGCTGATGATACCCAGCTCTATTTCTCCGTAACAACTGAATCGGGAGAGGCCACGCAAGCCCTGGACCGCTGCCTGGACTCGGTGGTGGGCTCGATGAGGGCCAATAAACAGAGTCTGAATCCTAGCAAGATGGAGGCACTGTGGGTTGGTGGTTCCCGAGTTTGGATAATTGGTCAGTTGCCTGCTTTGGATGGGGTCGTACTCCCTCTGAAAGAGCAGGTCAGTAGTCTTGGGGTGCTCCTGGATCCATCTTTGTCGCTAGAGGCCCAGGTGACCTCAGTGACTAGGAGTGCCTCTTACCAGCTTCAGCTTCGGCTGGTAAGACAGCTGCAGCCGTTTCTGGACCAGGATAGCCTGATCACTGTTGATCACGCACTGGCAACCCCAGGCTGAATTACTGTAATGCGCTCCGGAGTATATTGCTGTACACTACCCTGGTATTTTATCAGAGGGTTTATATAAATATCAATAAACAAAATATCTCTGTGCATGCAATTTTTAAAGTAATACAAGAGTATAATTGCGAGAAGACTTCACCATGATCTTCAGTGTTTTAAGAGTTATTCTCAAGAATGTCACCACATTTCAGTTATGTGGGGTGGATATGTTTCCAGCACTTTATTTTTCTGCAGAAAACTTTCCAAATCATAAGTTAATTAATAACACTATTAAGTCCCGGGCTCCTGCTTGGGAGGAAGGGAGAGATATAAATCAAATAATAAATAAACAAACAAACAAACACTAAATAAACACCAGTTGCAAATACAATATTCAGCAAGTTTGGCAGTTTCAAAGGTGAAATTAATGTTTTTTGGGTGATTATCCCTAGCAAATATGCAAGTCAGCAATATTATGAATAGTTTTTTGGGCTGCTATAATATATTAGTGTGTCAACAGTTTTCAGTATCTTTGGTTTTTTGAAGCACATACTATTGCTTTTTAAACTTACAAATATCCCAGTAAAAATCTCTACATAAAACCACATTAAGTGCGATTTCATTTTTCCCTTCAAATATTTCAGGCCAAATATTCTTGGTGTATTGGTATGGGTACTTTTTTATCTTTGTTCACTAAATGCAAGCAAAATAAATAAGCAAAATTAAATCACTTTCTAGAGCATCTGATTTTTTTCCAATGCACACTGAAATTTTTCTGATGCAAATTACTAATTTGCATACGAAGATTTTCCAGGAAAAAAATCAATTTAAATTTTTTCCAGAAAACTAATATGAGCATGGAAATGCTGACAAAAGGAAAAATCGTGCTGCAAAAGTACTTAAATCTCATATTGTTAAGAACCAAGGTGAAATATAAGGTATTATTTTATCATTTATTTAAAATATTTCTATCCCACCCTTCTACCCTATAATAGGGCACACAGGGCGGCATACAAAAATAAAATCAAACACGTATATAATAAAATTGTAAACAGTGAAATCACAAAAGCATTAAATTAAAATACATACAATTAAAATACAAAAAATACTATACACACACACACACATATATATATATATATACAGGGAGTGGTACTAAAGGGACTACAAAGGAAAATTTAACGTAGAAGGCATAAGATCAGTGTCAGGCTCTACCTTCAATTCCTCCCAAAGGCTCTCCAGACCAAGACCATTTTCAGAAGTCTCCAGAAAACCAACAGGGAGGGAGCACAGCGGACTTCTTGGGGTAGGGTATTCCAAAGCTTGGGGGCTACAGCTGAAAAAGCTCTCTCCCACGTGCCTGTCAGTCTAACATCTTTTATTCCAGGCATACAGAGGAGACCAGAGGCAGATGATCTTAAATCCCGGGCAGGTATATATGGGCGTAAGCGGTCCCTCAGGTATATTGGTCCAAGGCCGTTTAGGGCTTTAAAGGTCAGAACCAGCACTTTGAATTGGGCCCAGAAGCAAATTGGGAGCCAATGGAGTTGATAAAGTACAGGGGTGATATGCTCCCTGCACCATGCTCCAGTTAACGTTCTGGCTGCTGCATTTTGAACCAACTGTAATTTCCAAACTGTTTTCAAAGGCAGCCCCGCATAGAGTGCATTATAGTAGTCAAGCCTCGATGTCACCAATGCATGTGTCACTTTGGCCAAGTCAACCGCCTCCAGGAACGGACGCAGCTGGTAGACCAGTTTGAGTTGGCCAAAAGCACTCCTGGCTACTGCAGCCACCTGATACTCAAGCAGCAGGGCAGGATCCAGGAGGACTCCCAAACTGCAGAACCCCATCCAGAACAGGTTGCAACCCCATCCCTGGTGCAGATTTTCCCTTGACCAGCAGTACTTCCATCTTGTCTGGATTAAGTTTCAGTTTGTTAGCCCACATCCAGCCCTTCACAGCCTCCAGGCACCGGTTTAGGATGAGCACTCCCTCCCTGCAATCAGGTGGTAGGGAGAGATAGAGCTGAGCTATTATTCTCAATCCTGAGTTATGCCAAGCTCTAGATACCATCTCTATCCCAAAACACTTCCCTCCAAGACATCCGGTCCTCATGCCTTATTCTGTCTTTCAGCCTTAAATCCTCTGGCTGTTCACTAGTCTTTGTGCTTGAATAGCTGCTGCCATAATTTCATAGCAGGTTTCCTGATTACAATAGTTACTCCAAGAAAGAGCAGGAAAACAGGAAACCATGACCCACAGCAATCTCCTACACCTTCAAAGAGGACTTAACACCAGTATTGAATTCTATGAGGATAGTAAACTGACTGTGGCAACAATACAGACAGGAAGCAGAAGGAAAAAGCAAGGAGTTCTCTACCACTCAGCTAACCAATATTGCCTAAGTTGACACCTGTCATAAAATTTTCCCAAATCCATCAGCTCTGAAACAGTGAAGCAAATGCACTTGCCATTTGTTGTAGGTCACCCTTTCTAGAAGTTTTAACATCATTAAAAACCGAGTACACAATCTAAAATCATATTAACAGGTCACCACCTTCACCTATGATTCACTTAAGAAGGAAAATAAGCCTGCTGAAATGGTAGCCTCAAATTACTGATGATGTTGAGCCTCAGCTCTCCCAGAAGGGACAGGAAGGGGGGAGGCATGAGTTTCAGGCGCCTCCACTGCCAGGAGACACAGAAGACTTGGGAGTTGTTGAGTCTGAGCGAGACCTTGGGGGGCGGGGGAGAAAGCCTGAATTCCAGCCAGTTCCCAGTTGCTGCTGAGAATCTGCTGGGGGAAGTTCCAGCAAAAGTGCCAACTCCTCCCTTACCAAGCAGTTCCCAGGATGCCATCAGCATGACGCAGCCCCCTGACCTCGAGTCCGTTACTCAAGAGCAGGTGTCTTCCGATGAGCCGTTAGAGACACGCCCCCCCCCCTCGCTCCCGCCGCCACGAGAAACGGACAGGGCAGAGACAGGACTTGCGAAGGAGTCAGAGATTACGATCGAAAATGTTCCCTACTTAAGCTTGCGCTTACAGTGCGGAGCTGCTGTGTCAACTTCCTTCATACGCCGCAGAGCATGTCTAGAGTGTAGTTAGGGATTTTAGTGAGTTAGTGCAGGTTTTTCTATGAAGCGCAATGCCTTTGATGTATCCATTACTTTAATAAAACGAGATTTAATTGCACCCGCATCTCAGCCTCATAGTTCCGGCTCTGGACAGGACAGTGGTATAATCTTCTTTATCTCAAACCAAGCGTTTTTTCAAACAGAACCTTTTACAATGTGAAACTATGATGTGCATTATGCTGTAATGTAAAAACGGTAAAACATGAAACTTTCCTTGACCACAAATATTTAAGACACCCAACACATCATTCTCAACTATAGTTTAGAGTGATATGAATGATGAGGAACAAGCAAACAAGTCTTGGGCTCACATTCCCCTCTCCTCAGCCAAGAGGAGGAGTTTGGAAGCTTTACTTCCACTTTTACCACAGCTTGCCATGTCATCCACACCCAGAATGGCAATTAATCTCAACAATGATGAGTGTAAACAAACCAGCTTCAGCAACCATGTTTTGAAGTAGGTTTGTTTGAAAGTAACCATAGCAAATATTGAACACAGTTTTTTCACTACTGTTAAGACAACAGTCAAGCAAAAGCTTCCAAACTCCTCCTCCAGTTGCAACCTTCAAGAGCAGCTTTACAGATGGCATGAGGGAAAACATAAAGTGCATGTGCAATGCTCCCCCTGTACCCATTTCAGTCCCTGCCACTGTATCTAATTTACTGCGTAGGTATTGTGCTCAATCAAAAACTGTTCTAAGGTAAGACATTAACCATTTTTAAGGCTTCAATAGCCACCAAGGAGATAGAAAGATTTGAAGTATTAATGATACTGTCGGAGTCGAGTCTAGGTAGATACAGCAAAAGATTTACAGTCCTTAAACTAAGGATGGCCAACCTTTTTTTTTGGCCTAAGGACAGCATTCACTCTTGGCTAACCCTCCAGAGGCCACGTGGCAGTGGTGAGTGTGGCCAAAAGTGGATGCAGCCATCCCACACCCTTGCACACACACCACACAAACATTCCAGACAAATAACACAAACATATCTCTCTGCCTGCCTCAGCACTATGTCTACTTTGATTTCCCCCCCTTTTTTTCCACTGCCATTAAAATTAGTGGGATCGGGGGGGGGGGGGACGACTGAAAATTTTGCTTGGGAGGCCAGATCAGGTCCCCAAGCCTGAAGTTAGCCACACCGCCTTAAAGAATAAAAATATATCACACTTGAACAAAAGCATTATACACTGGCACCTTTGAAATTTTAAATTCATCTCCAAATGCATGTTGACATCTGAAAGTTAAAAGTTTTTGGAAATGTGGTAAAGTGTCACAGCATAATACAGCTGCACAAACAGAACAATTATAATTGCCAAAGGAAAGCCATACATGCTGAGGGGATGAGATGTAGCTCTTGTTACACTTTGTTCACTAAAATGATGGTGCAATGGAGTGTGGCTAAGTGATATCATCATATGTCTCTCCGCTGCTGCCAGCAGTTTCCAGTAATATCTATCAGCAGGGATGATTTCTACTTTGAGAACATAAAAATACAACATGCCTGGGGAATGCAGAGTTTAAAAAAAGGAAGATGTTCCAAAGGCTATACCCAAGTCCTGTTAAGCAATTCCTGAAAACCTGCAAGACCTTGTCAAATGTTCTAGTATGAAAATGTTTTATATAGGAATTTTGTTGAAAAAAGTGGCTCTAAATTGTACATTGAGGGGGAAAACTAATAAAAATAAATCTACTCAGCTTATTCTGCCCATGTGTTGAGTCTCAATTTTTTAAAATAAAAAAGATTCAGATGTTAGACAATATAATGTCTATAATGTATGTGTTTTTAAGGACAGAAAAAGTCATATTCTCTGAAGAACAACATGAGATTTTTCCCCAAAGTAAGTACACATTACATGTGTGCTGACTTATGTAAAAAAAAAAAGTTTGAAGCAGCAATCAGAACATACACTTGCAACAGCAAACTTTGAAACTACACCATTTGCAAATACTTAAATTGTAGTTATCTCAATGAGGTTACAATAGTGTTATGAAGTATACCACATTATTTACAGGACCATAATTATTAAACATGTATTACAAATTTAACAGATATTGCACAGACCTAGAATATAAGCTATTCTAAATATTCTTTCAAATTATAATTGTCTCACATGCATAATATACTATTCATAGCATAAAAACTTACACTTTGTGAAATCCTTTAAGTTCATTGTAGAATGAGATACAGAAAAAAATCTGGTCTTTTATCTTCTCTATGTTGTTCTAGATTTAGATTTGTGTTTTGTAGTAAAATACAGTTTACAGGATACAATTTATCATCTGTATGTTAAATGGTATAATTGGGGTGGGGGCACCAGAAGTGCACAGTGCACTTTCAGACATTTCCTAACAACCAAAAAGTCATTAAAAAGATAAAAATTCATTTTCTCAACCATGACAAATGCAGAATTAAATATAACTCCCTCTACTCTCTGGGACAGCAAACTAAATACAAGGGTCAAAGGGAACAAAAGGTATTGCTAAGTAAGAGATAAGGAACTGTATTCAACATAGCACTACAGCTAAGGTTCTATCATTGCAAGGATTTCTTCTTGAGTGATGGAATGATCTCCTCTCCTCCCCTCCCCCACACACCCTAAATCGGTTCTAGGGCTTTTCCCAACCCTCCAGAGCAGATTTGGGGATGACATGGGGCACACGTGGGAGGAGAGGGAGGAAATCCCCTTAAACTAATCCTTGTGTTAGTAGCACAAAAAGTTAGTGACTATAACCCAGTGTCACAATTAACAAATGTCTCAGTGATACATAGGCCCAGTTCAAATTCTGCTTTTATATTTTCATTAGCAGTCTGAGATTAAGCCATAGTTTCCTGGTTCGGATGTAACTGGATACTGACTTAACAAACCTGAAGTATTCACCTGTGGCACATAATCAAAGGAAAGAGGGAAGACTAGAGAACATGCAGGCACAATGCTCATTCTTGATCTAATAACCCACAGTTTATTGGACAAAAATTGTTGCATTTGACCCAGGCCTAGCATATAATTCATCTTGAATACTCATGATGCTTCCCTTTTCCCTTCACCCTACATGCTTAGCAAAGCTACATCGTAATGCATTAGGAATTTAATTTTAGAAGCAGAACAGAACATCACTTTCACCAGAAAGGTGATGGAGAGAAACTGGATTTTGCTGTGCTAAGAGGTGATTGGAATTGGGGGTGCTACCTGGCAATGCCTGAGTGGTTACCTCTGTACTTCTGTACCCCAGGAAAGTAACCTACAAATTTTCAGAAGGTTGGGTACAGAGACTACTAGGGTGTACTGATGAATGAAGCAAACAACTTCTGGTGTGTGTTCTGCTGAAGTGCTACAAAAAGTCACATAAACCAAGTGGAAAGCTAATTTGATAGGAGTAGATGTGTGATTATGTGGCACACAGGCAGAAGAACTGGAATATTCTAGCCTATTTTCCAAGCAAGTACCACTAACTTGAACTAGAAAAGGCAACAAAATAGACAAGGGTGTTACATTATTTCAACTTCCCTACCTCAAAGCACTGTTATTGGAGAGACCTAATAAAATAATTTCTGATTAGAAGCTAGACTTGTCAATCACATAGAGCTTCCCGCCGGCATTTTTCTCACATGGCAAGCTTGAGCAGAAAAGTTTCAATTTTGCAGACATATTGTCTGCACAGTTTAACATACTAATCTCAAAAAAGCTTCAGCTCAGGGTGCTTAGGAGAGATCCCACTTCGGCTTAGATAAGCCCTAAATCTGTCTGAAGTGGTCCACTTCAGTTCTCAGTTCAGGATTAGTGCACATCCATCCAATGCACACCCCTAACTTTTAGTCATTCTATAAGTTCTTTCCTGAAATGATTTTGAAACCAGCCAATATCTCTCAGGTCACTATGCATCCTCTAATGCTGAGCATATTGCCTATTCTTGCAACACATTCATGAAAGCAGCATTTCTGAGTTCCAATAACATACGCTGACAAACAGCGCTGCTGGCATGCATTTTGAATAAGCAGTCTTGCCAAGAATTCAAGCAAAAATGTATACACAACGCTCAACTAATTCTGATTTGTTACAACAATGTTAGCACAAAGACAGTATCTGGATAAGCTGTCACCATCTACCAACCAAGATATAAAAGAACTCAGTTCACAGTAGGAAAAATCAAGAACTATTACAAAGCATATTTTTTTAAGTTAAAAGTACATGCACATTCCTAGATGAATCCTGAGATGGAGTAGTGCTTATGTAAAAATAAAAATAAAACCATAACAAACTAAAAGAATTTGTCTTCAGTTCTGGTTAACGAAATATATTGTTGGGCTGGTGACCAGTAGGCATTACTGTCTCTAGTAGTTTTCCATTTATTTTATTTATTTATTTTATTTATTATTTCAATTTATATACCGCCCTTAGCGAAATAGCTCTCAAATAGCTTTCCATGAAGCCTGCAAGTGTGAAGACGTAACTGTGGTTAAGGGGGAGTTATGTCTATGCCCTGTCTGGGAACGGACGGCCAGGGCCATTGCTATGGTAGCCATCTGATAGCGACTGGGAAAGTTCTAACAGAGTCTATGTGTTGTCTTTCTTCTGAATTATGCCTCTGAGCTGAGAGGCTGTCTTTTGTGTTTATCTATGGAGAGAGATGTACCAGAAGGGGGGTGACTGAAGAATCTCTACATGTATTTACTCTTAAGCCTCTGGCCTTAATGTCTTTCAATAAAGACTCTTAACATGCTCTGAAGAAGTTTCTTGCTCAACTTAACTCCAACGTAATGTATGCTGTTTCACACAACAACGCACACACGCCAGCAGTGGTAGCAGAGGATGGTTACGCTCCACAGCGCATTACACCGGAGTAAGTTGCTGGTCTGAATGGCAGACGGAGTTCCAGAGAAGGCAGCTTGATTGATTGAACCAGACGGAGGTGAGCAACATGGCTGTAAACCTGTCTGGGGGAGGCTTGCCGATGGAACGACTTAATGAAAAGAATTTTGGCAGCTGGAAGCCGAGGATGAGGGCTTTGCTGATAAAAGAGGATTTATGGGACACAATAGATGGACCCACTCCGGCGGTGCTGACTGCGGCTTGGACGTGTAGAGATCAGAAGGCGCAGGCTTTTATACTTCTGGCTCTATCTGACTCTCAACTGCTACACGTGAGAGATGTTACAAACGCCAAGGAGATGTGGGACCGGTTGGAAGGCATTCATGTGCAACAGACCGCGGGATCTAGATTGTGTTTGGCACGGAAGCTTTATCAAATGCGCTTCACGGGTGAGTGCGACATGTGTGAGCATCTCATGGAATTCAGACGCCTGTTTGCTGAGTTGACGGACCGAGGCGTCAAACATTCTGAACTTCAGAAGACCTATCTGATCCTGGCTTCACTTGATGGGACTTGGAATAATATGGTCATGGCTTTTGAAGCCATGCCTGACGGAGGTTTGAACGTTGCGTTTATTGAGGAAAAATTGACCCAAGAATGGCAGCGGAGACAGGAGGTGAAAAGAGCCGAGTCGATGGAGGCTGTCAGGAAGCAAGAGGTGAAAACTGTCGTGCCGAAGGATAATAAACAGAAGCAGCAACAGAGGCTGAAGGCTTGTTTTGTTTGCGGAGATCGACGACATCTCCAGCGGGGTTGTCCAGTCAAGCGAAACTCCAGGGACGGAGGCTTGAAGCAGGGAAGTGTGAACTTTGTTTGTAAACAGAAGTCTAAAGACTTGGAACAAATTAACTTTATTGTCGACAGCGGAGCAAGCCATATATTAATTAAAGACAGACATTTGTTTTACGTTTCAGAAGAAGTGAAAGACTTTGTTTTACTTACTGATGGATCACGGAAATCCGTAAAAGCTAAAGGTCTGGTGAAATCTGACAAACTTGGACTAATGTCAGACTGTTTGTTTGTTCCGGAATTGGCTCATAATATTTTATCAGTTAGCAAACTGGTAAGTTGTAATTATTCAATTTTGTTCCACAAAGACCAATGTTTTATAATGAGGGGAGATGAAGTGTGCATGCAGGGAAGCC
Organism: Rhineura floridana; assembly: GCF_030035675.1. Classification (NCBI taxonomy): domain Eukaryota; kingdom Metazoa; phylum Chordata; class Lepidosauria; order Squamata; family Rhineuridae; genus Rhineura; species Rhineura floridana. Next base: position 42,468,568 of record NC_084481.1, on the reverse strand, counting down.
TTAATGATTCACAGTTTGTAATAAAGAGCAGTCAAGCAGGGTGTGCTGTGTTAAACGCTGAGGCACAGGTACATCAGAGCTGCGTCCATGAATGGCATCAAAGGTGGGGCATGCAAACCTTGACACGATAAGAAAAACCCCTTTGCACAGTGAAGACATGCATTTAAAAGATTGTGGACAGTTAATGGATTGTGATTCTTGTAATCAAGCTAAAATGACTATTGCACCAATAAACCGGGAGGCTGAGAGAACCACAACAGCTCCCTACCAGCTAGTACATATTGATTTAGCAGGGCCAATAAATGCTTCACGAGGAGGTGCGAAATTCTTCATGGTACTGGTAGATGATTTTTCAAGATTTTGTCATGTTTTTCTGTTAAAGCATAAAAGTGAAGCTGAGCAGAAGCTGAAACTGTTCATTAAGAGAATCGAAACTCAACACTTGGTCACGGTAGGGGCTATACGCTCGGACCAAGGTGGGGAATTTACGAGTAAAGCATTGAGTGACTTTCTGGAGAGTAAGGGAATAAACCAGAATTTCACTGCTCCACACAGCCCGTTTTCCAATGGAACTGCTGAGAGAAAAAATAGGGTGCTTGGGGAAGCAATGAGAGCCATGCTGCTGGATTGCAGTTTAGGGAATTCTTTCTGGACAGAAGCAATTCTTTATGCGAATTACATTCACAACAGGGTGTTACACAGTGCTATTGGAATGTCTCCTTATGAGAAACTTACTGGCAGAAAGCCTAGAATACAACACATTCAAAAATTCGGGGCAAGGTGCTGGATCTACATTCCACAGGGAAAAAGGAGGGGCAAGCTTGCGCCCAGAGCACAGCAAGGTTTTGTTTTGGGATTTCAGAATGCATATTACAGAGTTTGGTGTCCAGAAACACAGCAGTTAATTCTGAGCAGAAGCATTAAAGTCTCAGAAAAGCCTTGGGATCAAAGGGAGACAGTCCTTCTTACAGGAACAAATGACACACAAACACAATCACAGAAATTTCAGCCAGATGTTAACGTTAAAGTGGAAGGTACACAAATACCTCTCAGAGATGCTTTGAATGAGCTCATTTCTGGAAAACGCAGATCAAAGAAACGAAAAGCTGAGGAAATGGAAGCTCCTGCGCAGGTTGTGCCAAGCACAAGCACAAATGGGGGGGCAGAGAGAGCCGAGGCTCTGGTTCCTTTAAGACGCTCCACGAGAGCGAATTTAGGCAAACCGCCTGACAGATTTACTGTGGGATTAATAACAAGTCCTGGAATGAATAAAGTTGTAGACATAGATCCTGAGACACTTTATTTGACATGTGTTGAACCAAAGTTTGAGTGAATAAAGTTTTGAACTGTACTGAGATGTAAGTTTGAACTGTACTGAACTGAAAATGCAATGTACTGAAATGTATTGCAAGAGGTATTGTAGAAATGTATGACTGTATGACTATGTATTATGGAGATGTATTTCCTGTGTATTTTGCAATCTTAATGGAAAAAAGGGAAGCTGTTGGGCTGGTGACCAGTAGGCATTACTGTCTCTAGTAGTTTTCCATGAAGCCTGCAAGTGTGAAGACGTAACTGTGGTTAAGGGGGAGTTATGTCTATGCCCTGTCTGGGAACGGACGGCCAGGGCCGTTGCTATGGTAGCCATCTGACAGCGACTGGGAAAGTTCTAACAGAGTCTATGTGTTGTCTTTCTTCTGAATTATGCCTCTGAGCTGAGAGGCTGTCTTTTGTGTTTATCTATGGAGAGAGATGTACCAGAAGGGGGGTGACTGAAGAATCTCTACATGTATTTACTCTTAAGCCTCTGGCCTTAATGTCTTTCAATAAAGACTCTTAACATGCTCTGAAGAAGTTTCTTGCTCAACTTAACTCCAACGTAATGTATGCTGTTTCACACAACAACGCACACACGCCAACATATATACCTGCTTCATTCTGACTTGGTGGAAGAACCAGAATGCAATAAAGAATGAGACACCAGTATTGCCTCATTAGCTCCCATGGAGAACATAAGATATAAAGCAACAATCATTTCATAACTGAAGCTACAACTCAACATTGCTTGTTGAAGTAAAGAGCAGATAACTGTGTAAAACTAGGTCTGAAGTGGGTTTGACAAGAGCTGACTAGACAAAAGTAATTTTATTGTTTCATTGCTTGACAATGAAGCAATGGAGAAAATGAAGCAATTAAAGCAATTGAAGAAAAATAGTTTTTGCTACGTATGCTGTAAACGTACTTTGTTTAGCAGAACAATGTGAATGTTTGTTCTTGTGGATAATGTCATTCACTGAACACCCAATACAGCACTATTCAGTAATTTAATATGAACTCTGACTCAGGAAGCCGAATTCCAATAATCAATATTGATACTGATCTACTGATTTACTGTACAATAGAACTAAATCTCTAATCCCCATTCCATTCAAAGCCAAAATAGTCTTAATGAAATTTGAATCACCAACATATATTTGCACCTCATGAAGAATGGCCAGTTTCCTTAACCAAAACTAAATGTAATCAGCATATATTTAAACTCGAAATATTCTGTCAGTCACTGCTTTCCCAAAATAATATAAGCTGCTACACATCCATATGAAACTATCCTCAGTACAATATCAATCCAAGACACTCTGCTTTTTCTTAGGCTTTATGTTTTTTATTCCTTACAGTTACCAAATAATAATATCCTAACTCCTATACCTTAATACCATTACTTTGCTCAACAATCTAAAACATTATGAAAAATAAATATTAGTTCAACAACTTTTATTTTTCATCGTGTACTAAATGCAAAGTTCCAGATGAGCTGTGTATTTGGGCACAGTCACACACTGCAAGGGAAACACAGGGTTGGGCCCATATTTTCCAGGACTGCAATTCCACTAACTCAACACTTCTCCTGATTTCTCCTGATTCCACCTTCCACCTTCCTCCTCCTGTGCCCCTGAAAATCTGCTCAGGTGGGTTGTGGAATACCATGAGAAGGGCTTGGGGGAGGGGAGGGGCTTCAGGGGAAATAGAAAAAAGTGGCTTCTTCCCCTCCCCTCCCTCCGGCAGGAGCCTCTGCTGGATCAGAGTCCCTTGCACAAAACGGAGGAGCCCTTCTGTTCATGGAAACACCAGTCTGGAGCCAACAATTCCAAACTCTGTGTTTCCCCCTCAGAATGTTAATAGGGTGGGAGGGGAGGTTATACTATTGTCACCACTTTATCATAGTAAATTCACATTTACCAAGGTAACATGTAGCATTGTTTAAGAAGCTTGTCTTTGATGCTCCATTTATTACACAAGCAACATCCTTAATTTATATATATATATACATATTATTTTATTAAACTTATATCCCATCCTTCCTCGCACAAGAACCCAAGACAGCAAACGCATCTGTGATAAAATACTATTAAAAACAAAATAAAAATATTTAAAACATTTAAAATTGGTTAAAAACACCTAAAAACAATGAAAAACAATAAAACACGTAACCAATCATGTGTCTGAATAGGCCCACCAAAACAGAAAAGTTTTCAGCAGGCATCTAAAGGAATAAAATGATGGTGCCTGCATAATGCCAAAGTGCTACTACACTAAACACATAACTTCTTATAAATGTAGAACAGACACTGCTTGGCACTTGAAGAAGTGTAAGTTCTGCAGATCAAAGTGATCAAATCAGTACATATTTAGATATAAACATTTTAAAAATCCAAGTTTACATACGCAGTAGATGAAAGATTCCATCACAGGCGCTAATGTGCGACAAAAAGGCATTTCCTAGTCCCTGTCCAGCATGGGCTCCTTTCACAAGGCCAGCAATATCCACTATATTCAGAAAAGCTGGAATTTTGCTGAAAGATAATTTAAGATATTAATAATTAGCAGCATAGTTCAATATTTGCAAATATGTTCAAAGCAGCTACCCAGAAGACTCTACAGTAAGGGAGCTAACCTGTGGCCCTCTAAATGTTGTTGGACTGTAACATCCAGCACCTCTGACCACTAGCCATGCTGGCTGGGGCTGACCCAAGATGGAGTCCAATAACCTGGAGAATGATAAGAGTAACCCCTTCCCTGTGCTCTAATCTAACAACTACACGCCATTTCAACTAAATAACTGAGCCTAGAAAAGTGAAAAGATACAGCTATCTAAGTTGAACCCTTGTCGCTTCTGTATCTGTTTGTTGTTGTGGCTACTTTCAGTGCACAGAGCCTGAAGATGTGGACAGAATTCTTTGAGAAGTGATGAAACCTACCATACGTGTGCTTGACCCTTGCACTTCCAGACTTCCTGCCAGAGCGGGCAAAGGCCTAACCTAAGTGGGTGAGGGGACTGACTGATGCCTCTCTAGGAGAGGGAGCTTTTCTATTGGGCCTAAAAGAGGCAGAGGCAAGGCCTTTATTTTTAAATGCCACTTATAGGGAGCAAATGACTCCTAGGTTACAATTCCCTCCCTGGAGACATATGTTTGGCCCTTCAGTGCTAGCTCTTAAGCAAGCCTTTAAAACCCATTCATTTTCAGCCACTTTTACTTATCTATTAATTTATTATTTGATTTATATCCCACCCTTCCTCCCAGCAGGAGCCCAGGGCAGCAATTTTAATTCAAATGCCATGCTAAACTTTTTAGTATTTTATATTGCAGCTTGTTTCAAACTGATGGTTTGTTAGCTGTTTAGTTTTATATGAGTGTCTGCTGGTTTTTGAAATGTTTTAGTTTCTATTTTAACTTTGGCTTAATTTGTTGGAATTATGTCTTACCCTTTTTATGCAAGCCACCCTAAAAAGGACTTCTCAGTAGCTGCTCCCAAGTGCTTTCTGCCAGCAGGCAAAAGCCTTATTTATAATGGAATATAAATAGCCACCCCATAACATAGTTTGCCTGGGCAACTTACAAAACAAATACTATTACAATATAAAACAATAAAAATGATTTAAAACTACTAACACAATTAAAACACCGGTTTTAAAAGAGTTGTTTTTTAAATACACAAAAGTCTTCACCTACATCAAAAAGACCACAAAGATGGCATATCTCTCTGGGAAACCTGTTCCACAACTGGGGTGCACTACCAATGAGGTCTCTCCCTGGATGTTACTTGCCTCATTTTATTTGGTGGTAACACATGGAAGCTTCAGATAGATGCTATATGGGGAAACCAGTCTTTCAGGTAACCTGGTTCCAAACAATTTAGGGCTTTAGAACAGGAATTGATAACCTATGGTCCTCCAGATGCTGTTGGACTACAGCTCCCATCAGCCTCAGTCAGCGTAATCAAGAGTCTGGGTTGATGGAAACTGACAACCAACAAGACCTGGAAGACCTCAGGTTAGCTACCCCTGCTTTACATTTTAAACCCAGCATTTCATATATTGGGCTCTGAAATGGGTTGGGAGCCAATGCAGTTGATAAAACACAAACTAATATTTGGACAAACTACCAGTTAATAATCTTACAGCCTTATTCTAGACCAACTGCAGTTTACAAACCATTTTTAAAAGGCAGCTCTGCGATACTAACTGGGAAGTTACCAAGACTTATGTATAGAACTTAGAAATTGGAGAATGTCATGAAAAGATCACATCAACATAAAATTCTGCCACCTATTTTCATCAAATGGGTGTGTAGGCAAGTACTATAGCTCCTGTTAGCAGTTTCCCACTCTGACACCTTCCAACAAACCGTGGCTTACATTACTTATGAGGAGCCAAAGTTTTCTGAAGGCCAAACTGAAAAAAGCAAATACAGGAAACTTGATTTAATGCAGGTCTCAAAACTAATCAAATATATTAACATACACTGCCCTTTGTAAATCCAGTTTTGTGCAAATAAAAACCACAAATAACCTGAGGCTCCATGAACACTAACACATTTTATTACAGCATAAATATGTGTGTATAATTGGATTTTAAGTATCGTGTTTTATATGAGCTGGTCAATGACCAAAATAAAGAAATCTATCTATTTGTGTGGATAATCTACTTCATCTGATGAAAGTAGACTTTAATCCAAACGTTTTTGACTTTATAACATTTGCTAGTTTTGAAGGTGTTACAAGACAATTTGTTGTTTTTGCTACAACAGACTATCATGATTACTGATAGTGAACAATTTACCTCTGGAAAATTATTCCAGTGAAAAAAGTCCTCTCTATGGGTCATACACAGACCACTGAAATCAATGGGCTTAAGTTACTTAAGTGCATTTATTTTAAGGGGTCTACTCTGTGTATGACTGACATTGGATATCACCCTGTCTTTATACACTGCAGACACTACCAACATTTTAATCACATTCATCCAAAATATTATTTATGGGAGTGTTAGCTGTTTCACAACAGGAGACCAACAGTATTGAAGAATTAACATTATTTTTCAACAGCACAGGAAAAGAAAATCACACATAAAAGTTGTTTACATCAAATTATATAAGGGGTTTTGCCTTTTTTATTTTGAAACACAGCAATGAAGAAATATTCTTTTTTACTCAGAAGGAATCTTATCCAATTCCTCAGCAATTTCCTCAGTATCTTCCTCTCTCCTTATTCAGATAATTCAAAATTAATTCTATCCAACATGCTAGCAGAAATCCTAGCAGAAATCAGCAGCTATCACCAACATGAGAGGCTTCCATCTTAAGCAGGGACCAAGCTGAAGAATACAAAAAAAGAGACAATGGGTCCCATCATGTGACAACTTGTTGTACTATGCTGATCCTATGCAATAAGAGGAATGACAAGGAACAGGAAGCACACAATTGTTACAAATGAAACAGCTCCCAACCACTATCATTGACGTTTTGATACTTCTTGAAAGCTTTAAGTATTGTAGATTGGTTTAGAACAATTTTTTAAAAAGATTCCATTGACTAAATAATTGATTTTAATCAAGCTTCTGTTTGGCCAGCATTCATGTCATAAAGGAAAGTACAGCTAAGTACTGATATAAATGTTTAATTTTGCTGATGCATAGCTGAACAATGCACTATATTTAACATGTTTTGTGAAACATTAGCAATATGTACTTGAGTAATTGTAGGTTAATAAAAATCTGAAATATTATGTAATTTTACTAAGCAATGCTTACTTCAGTTATAAGTAGTTGTTTAGTTTGTCCACAGTTCGGGATGGGACAATTAAAAAAAAAAGAGTTGACAGAAAATAATGCCTCCTGAAGGTAGGGGCATTAGAAGTATGTTAGGCATTTGGGCTTAACATCACAGTCCTGAATTCCTCAAAGTAATACATAAATTATTCTAAGAAGTCTTCCAAGGGCCACATACCAATGGTGGACAGGGCCAGAGACAAAAGGGGGGGGCAATGAATGTGACTCGTCTTTATACAGTACACCACACTGCAGTCACACAAAAATCAGAGATTTACACACTTGCACACCACACACATCTCATCATCCAGGTAAGCAAGATACATTGCACTCAAGACACAGAGTAGGGTCAGTACAAGTGTGGCGTACGATGAGGTGTGTGGCCTGGGGAGCAGCCCAAGGGCCAGACAGAGAAGACTGAAGGGTCACATACAGCCCCCTGACCTGGCATTCCCCACACCTGTATTAAAAGTCTTCTTTATTCACATTGGACATGCACCAGGCAAGAGTTCACCTATCCTTGTAAAGCATTTGGAAAGCATTCCTACCCACAACCAAAAAATAAAATTGAAAACACATCAAAACTGTTAAGATCCCTAAAAAAGTTCATTACTTCTGATTATAGAAATTGAAACTTCTTGCTCCACAGTGACCTTCAACTAAAACATCTTTTGAAAAGTTTTTGTTGTGGGAAAGAAAGTGGTTAAAATGAAAGGAATGAATTAGGGGGTCTAATTTCTTTGTTCACTGTCAAAACAGGACTGTTCTGCCCAAACTCTAGGGGTATATCTAGGGGGATGAAGAAAATATGCAGTAATGAAGCATTTTATGTGATCTTCTTGAAAGGCAGACTTGTCAACACCCACCTGTATGTGGTAAATAAAAATCACATCCAGATAACGAAGATTTTGTAAATGGGAAGACAGTCAGGGTTTGGTCTGGTTTTTTAAGCTGTTCATATGCCACAAATGGCTTACGCAGACAGACAGACACAGATAGAAAGACAGACAAATAGAAGGTATAGGCATGAAATATCTGTTGACTTGCTTGCAATATAGTTTCAGGTTACTTGAAGAAGAATTTCTCTTTTCAAACTATGAAATCCTCTCAGGTGTGATTACTGTCGAAAAGCAGCCCAACTATACAACGGTACAACCCAACTGTAAAATGCTTATGTGCTCTGAAGCAGATGTTGCAGAAATATTGTCTATTGAGAGTTAGTATTGAGAAGCTTATTTCTTTTGATAGAAACAGCCAACTGATAACATGTGAAGTACTGACCTTGGAGGCTTATGATACTGACAGAGGAAATCATATCTGTCATCTGGCACAGGTACTCTACTCTCATTTGGATCAATAGTGCAGAAAGGGAAGTTCTCTGCTGCAGCTTGACTCTTGGTTAATACATTGAAAAAGGTAGATTTCCTTTAAAGAAGAAAAAGTTGCAGTATTTAAGAACACTCTCATTAATACCACATATGTAACATTATGGAGAGTACATTAGTGTTGGGCATTGGGCACCAAACTATATTTTGATACTTTCGACAGTGCTTAGGCTTTTGCATTATTTTTGTATAGGAAGAATGGAAAACATCCAAGTTTTTTTGTGTTTCCATTGGAGTCTCCCAAAAATTGTATTATCTGCAGCTCAAGAATTTTCATTTCTACTACTTCTTATCTACTGTAATGACTTCCTAGACTCGGACACCTCTTAGCTGCTAACTGAACATTAGCATAAACCCTATTTTCAAGATTCAAATGTTCGAAGGGTGCATTTATTGGATCCATTATTCAAATACAAAGCGTTCATTCTTTGGTCATTGCATTTAGAGCCATACTCAGTCAGACAAAGCACCATCTAGTCCAGGATACTGTTTCCACAGTAGTCCACCAGATGCTTCTGAGAAGTCCACAAACAGGGCTTGAAAACAATACCCTTCTGCCATTGTCACTCTCCAGCATCAACTGGCATTCTATTATATTCATCATGCCTTTTAATTGTTTTTCCTGAGAAACAAGACATTCATGCTGAAAAAGGTATTTTCTCTAAAGTACATTTCAGCTAAAATATTATTGCGCATTTACAAGCTGCCGTAATCTGAAACAGCTTTTTAATATATTCCAAATACATAAAAGATGCAGATAGTTAAAAGCAAAGTTAGACTATCTACTTTGAACGTAACTGGCACATCACCAAAATTGTCTTCTAACAAGCAGAAAAGAGGTAAAAAACTAAGTATTAAAGGCAATGCTTTCCAAAAAATTTAATCTGAATAAGCATATGGATCAATCCAACTACATCATACTCAGAGTAGACTCACTGAATCAATGGATACAGCTAGGTTAAGCTCATTGAATTCAATGGTCTACTCTGAGTAGATCTTAGTTGGATACAGTCCCATATCTTTAAGCATTTTCATAAGTCAATTTACAGTAAAAATAAATAAATTTGGTAGGATCTCTTTATGATCACACTCTTAAAATAATTAAAATGCTTGCTTAGGTTTTGCAGCCCTTATTATACTGACATAATCCCCAGAAAAAAGATGGGTGTGTTTTTTATTTCAACGGTTTCAAACTTATAACATTTCTTTTGAAAATCTGTAGTCCTATTGCATTTATAGAACTGCTCCAAAACTGTATGAGTAGTACGACCTGTGAACACTATTTCATCAATAGTTCATGACAGCATCTGTTACTGATGCTAAAATATATCTTTTACATATCTTGATGTCTCTTTCATCTTAACACACCATCTTATTTCACTTTACAAAGTAATTTAAATGCTGTCTCTTCCTTCCAGTACTATCACCACAGCTTCAGCCATGCTGTTCCATTTCTAAAATGGGCCTCCCTTTCTACATTTATCAATCACCCTAATAAACCTTCCCTATATCTCTATTGCTACCAACTGTCCCCTGCCGCTATTTCCCAGTATTTATCTGTCAATCCTTGACCTGAACTTCACAACCTCAAGACGGAGGCTATGGCACCAATTCTGTAGAACATCCAGCACACTGTTGGCACTAAATATTGAGAAAAAGAGAGTAAACTGTGTCCCTTCTTTCCAAATAATTACCTTTGTCAATTAGAGTTTAAGTAAATGAAAAAGATGTTGACAGTCTGATAAGATCCTTTACCTTCATCCTCTTTACTGTTGTCTCTCTTAAGTTAATACTGCCCATCTTGTATGAATCAGCCATAAACAGGTTAGAAGCTGTCAGCGAATGTGCTTTCAATGCAGCATTTTGTATTGCTAATGCTTGTACTTCCCATACTTCACATCTTTAAAAACAATCTAAGGTAGCAGATATTCTTTATTATATCTAACTAAATGAGACACAGTGTTCTTCTATGCATACCTCCAACCAAGCATAACTATTCCTTTCAAAATTATTTATATGCAAAGTAACATAAAAGCAAAATATTCTATTTGTGATTTCTTAAAAATCAACTGTTAAAAGCCTTTAAGGTTAAAATGTTTGAGGGGAAAATCCAAATTATTTATAAAACTATTTTCATTTAATTCATAAAAATATTTTTCTTATCATTTATCTATTTATTAAGCCAGTTCAATAAACCATATCTACTGCTTTAAAACAGCAATCAGAGAATATCTGAGGTTCTTCCAGTTCAAACAATGGCAGGTCTTTTTGTTCATAAATGGTCTAATTTAAGTAAAACATAAGCATGAACTTATAAAAATTAATTCAAGAATTCCTAATCTCACCACTCACAACATCAATATTTCACAGTGTACATACTGCAGCGTAACTCATCTCTGATTTATTCAGGAGGGCCTACTGTCTTTAGGATGACTAGGCAAAACTTATCCCCTTTAATCACCTACCCAACATTTGGCAATCCAACAATGCCAATTTTCAGGGATGTCCCAAATCTTCCAATGATTGGATGAGGTTTAATTCCATCACCTCCCTTTTTTGGGGGCATCTGAAATGAAAAACAGAAAAACACAGAGTAGTTTAAATCCAGAACTACCTGCTTATCCTCCTTAGCAACATGCATTGTGATACATAATCGATGCAAACATATGTTTTCTGAAGCATGACAGATACCTTTTTGGGAGCCATAACAGCTACGCATAACAACAAGGCACAGAGAATACACTCTGGGATACCCAAAATATAGCAACGGGGGCAGCGGCCAGCCAGGCACACGGCTGTGCATGGCACCCTTCCTGCATCACAGATCCGAAGTAGCTAGATTTGACGACTGCTACTACAGCTTCTGCAAAGCCCTTAGAAGCTAAAAATAACAGGCCCAAGAAGGGATTGAAATTCAGCACCCAAGACTGCCCCACTTCCGAGCCTGACGTGTTCGGCTCTGAGTGGCAGCCGCGCTGACTTCCCAGGCAATCAAACAAGCTGGCGGGAGGCCTCTAACAGCGCAGAACACAAACTCCTTCGCCGGGACACGGCGAGAAACAAAATTATCTCCCAGAGAGGCAGCACCCCAAGCCGAGAAAGCCCCAGTTGCCCCTCAATATCGCGCCTGCGTACGCAGAGAAAGAGAGAGAGAGAGGCAGGCTGCCCGCTGCCTAACTGGCTTGCAATGTGTACCAACGAGCTTAGTTCCCTCCCCGTCCGGCAAGCACGCCACTCTTCCCAGTCCAGGTGGCCACCCTACGAAGACACCGAACAGCAAACACGGCCCGGCCGCGATACCCTCTCCAACGGGCCTTATGAACCAGGCGACCTTTGCCCAACCAGGGGGGCCCACCCTGGCTGACACGCACCCACCCACATACGGTCCCAAGAGCCTCAGCCCGGCCCCACCGCATGCCTGTTCCAAACAGCAGACCGCGCTACGCTAGGCAAAACTAGGCTGTGGCTGCACCCCCGCACACCGGAGGCAGGTGGGCAAACAAGCAGCCCCAGTTCCTTGCCACACAAAAAACAACAGGCCTCTACGCGGCCGCCCCGCGTGGCAGCGCTACCACCGGTTCCCTTCACCTCCAACCACCGCCTGAGGGAAGGCGGAAGGAGCGTAACACACCCTAACACGGGGGGGGGAGGTGGAGGTGGGTGAGGAGAAGCCGGACTGGGCCTCCTCAAGCCGCCTCCCCGCCCGGCATGCGGTGCTGAATGACACGGGGAATCCACCCCGCCATGAACACACACGCACGCACCCTTCCTTCTCGTGGCAACGTTGGCGGCTTCACCCTGCTTGCGAAGGAGGGAGGTTGCACTCTCTCTGCCCGAGCACTGGCGAGAAGCGACGGGAGACGGAACGCGGAACTCCTTGCGTGCAAGCACGCTGCTGCCGCCGCCACCCTAGCAGAAGCAGCCGGCGGAACAGGCGGGACGCGCTTCCCCATTGGGCGGAGACTGGCCGGGGGGAAAGGTCATGGAGACGGGCGGAGGGGTACGGGGGGTTAGATTGCCGGGCGCAGAAAGGGATGCCTGCGCGCTGCCTACCTGAGGGGAGAAGAAAGGGGAAAGGTGGTCGGCCTCGCGCTGTATTTTCTCGCGGCCCCCTTACCGTTCAGGATTCCAGAGAGACAGAAACCTTTTTCTTTCTTCTCCACTCAGAACCTCGAGTCATGACCAATCCTCTCGTGCTTTTCGACTCGTGAATAGCTTCTACTCGGCCACCGATAGATTCTTTCTCCTCCGCAGCCTAATTCTTATGCTTCCCTTTTCAGAAGTCTGCCTGATAGCTGGCATGAATGGAACTGCGCAGTAAGAGAACCTCATGGCACTGAGGCTGCCACCCTAACCCCCACTTACCTAGGGGAGAAGCGCCTTTGAATTAAATAGGACTTACTTCTGAGTAGTCATGATGAGCATTATGCTGTAAATTGGTAACTGTAGCAGATTCGTTTCTGTGGTTTTGTTTTGTTTTGAAGAGCAGGGCTTGTACCTACCTAGAAGTTTTGCCTAGGAATTAAGTAGTTCAATCCTCTGCATGTTAACCGGCTGGAGGAAGATGTGCCTGGGACTTACTCCCAGCCTTGGGAGGACCTACACTTTCCCAGGAAAGTGTCTATAGGATTGCAGCTCTAATTTCCCCAAGTATGGGAAACTGAGAAGGTTCTCTCTGTCAAAATTCTCAGAAGCCCTACATGATTTCCTAGAAAGGGAGGGGAGTCAAAACTGACAGCACAAGTCCATGCATGTTTGTTCATAAGTCCGCTGTGTTCAGTTGGTCTTGCTCCCAGGTACATATGAACAGGATTGCAGTCAATTAAAATTTATATTCCATCCTTCCTCCCAGGAGGAGCTCAGGTCAGCAAACAAATGACAAAAAATATCTATCAAACATATGAAAAACAAAACATATTAAAACATCATAAAAACAAAACGTCTTTAATGACATTTTTTTATTAAAAAAAATCTTTGAAAATATCTTAAAAGTGGACTGGGATAAGGTCTCTACTTAATAGGCTTGTTGAAAGAGGAAGGTCTTCAGCAGGCACCAAAAAGAGATGGCACCTGTTTAATATTTATGGGGAGGGAATTACAAAGGTAGGTACCACTACGCTAAAGGCCCAGTTCCTTTGTTGTGTGGGATGGATCTCCTGATGAGATGGGATCTGCATGTTTGCTTCGAACAGTCACATTTACTTTACCAAAGAGATCAAGTACAACAACGATGAATGTCCATAGCAAGGGAACTTTCTGGTCATGGTTTCTTCCTGAGTGAGGAAACACCACTTCCTTCCAACTATGAGTTTCTTTTTGTCATATTGTTTAAACGGGAGACCGTCCCACTGAACTTAATACTACTTCTACAAAGACGTGCCAAGGATTGCACTATAAGTATCGTAGGGCGCAATCCAACTGACCTTTCTGCCGGACTGGGGTGAGTTGGATGCCGTGGAGTGCTAGCTGGGCCTCCACCATCAGCAGCTTTCCACCACAGCAGAGATGTGACTCCACTAGGAATCTGCTGGGGCTGTCAGGGGTCCACTGGGGATGGCCAGCCTGGCAGGCAGAGGACTGCCATAAGCAGGGCCAGCGCCAAAGGGCAGTCAGTTCAGGCCCTGGCTGAGGGCCCCTCCTTAGGTGTGGAGGTAGTGCTCCCCTTTCATGATCCTGGGCAGGGTCGATTCCCGCCCCTACCGCAGATCATAGAAATGGAGCTCCCAGCCCCCCCGGACCATGCGTGCCCGCAGTGCCCGCTCACTCCACCCACCTCTCCTCCCTTTCTGTGAATGCCCTGCGTGTTGTGCACACAGCTGCCATCAACCAAGATGACAGCAGTGGCTTCTCTAAGGGGTGATGCCCCTACTGTCATCTTGACTGATGGCAGGCATGTGTGTGCACGCAGCGTAGTGCACATGCATGCCATCAACGAAGATGGCAGTGGGAGTATCAGCCCCTTAGAGAAGCCTCTGCCCCACCTGCACGCCCAGTGTACAGGGCATTCACAGAAAGAGAGAAGAGGTAGATGGAGCAGTCCCACACAGTCTGCAGGGGCGCCCCGGGGCAGGGTGGTGCCCAAGGGCCCAGACATACCTGGTGCCAGCCCTGGGCCTAAGCCCTGAAAACAGGGCTTTCTGGAGGTGTGGCAGGAGCAGAACCGTGGGGAGGACTTACGCGAGATCCTCCTCATGTCCCAACCCTTCCCCCAGGTCCCAGTGGCCCATCTAGTCCAGCATCCTGTTCTCACAGTGGCCAACCAGGTGCCTGGGGGAAGCCCGCAAGCAGGCCCTTAGATTACTGGCCCTTAGATTCCTAATATGGCCTATGCCTCCTCTACAACACTCCATGCAGCTCCATCTTTTTTCAGGGCCAAGAAGCTAATGCTCTTAGTAAGACAAAGGTACTTACCAACAACTGTTACAGCATCAGCCCCTTTCCTCTGAAATTTGCAGTGTGGACTGGCAGGTGCAGAGAAAAGGATAGTACCATGTGAATTTGCCCTAAACTGTAGACAAATTAAGTCTGTCCACACCCGACTTTTTTAATTGTAGCCTGCCCTTCCTTTCCACACAAGCAAAGAGCAGCCCAGGAGTTACTTGTAGGGGCCCCAAGTTGCCGAATGATTATGCTCAAGCAGGAGGCAGCCAGCTCTTCATGTCAAGTTACTTCGCCGTTTCAAGTGGCAAATGCAAATCAGGTCAACGTTCTTTGCTTGGAAATGATAATGTGGACAGATCTTAGCAAGTAGATTCTGGCAGTAGATCCTTTTTGAAGACTTGTCCTTACTCTAATAAGTGTCTCCACACCTGTGTTTGTAGTGAGTGTTGGACATCAGCAAGAGGAATGGTGAGGTGCAACTCATATTTTTATTGGCAAATTAAGTTTTCACTTAAAATGTATTGGGCTTTAGGTGAAAAACAATATAATCCCACCCTTGCATCCTACCATGTCACACATAGGCTTAGTTTGCACAACGCAAGAAGCTGAACTATGGCTTACCAAGACCGCATAAATGTGCAGACTCCTGGAGAGGAGCTCACTGCCACTTTGCTCATCCCTGGACCATTATACTGCTGCACTGTCCTGAGCTAAGCCAATGTTTCTTCTTGGTTACAGTTCATGGTTATTGAGGAGAGAACTTAACCAGGAGCCCCAGTTTAGATAGTTCACAACCCAGAAGCAAAAAGGGCAGGAGAGTACTAAAAAGTGGCTGTGAGCTTGTCTCAGGGAGCCCACACGTTTGTGCAGTCCTGGTAAGCCACTGTTTGGCTTTCTGTCATGTGAACTAGACCATAGATTGACTTTATTTTATTTAAGGCACTGCCTTTCATAATATCTGTCCGAGGACATACATGGGCATGTAGGAGTTTTCTAGAAATGGATTTACAAGTCGTTCATTCTAATTATCCAGTAGAAAATGTCAACCAATTATCAAAATAAGAAAAATACCAGGAACTGAGAAGGGGGGGTGGGAGAGAATGGGGGGAAACATATTCCACATGCCAGTTACTCAAAAAAGATCCAGAAAACAGGGCTAGCCATTCAATACATCAGGTTAAAGCAATCCCATTTAGAGAAGCACCATGCCGGTGTTGGGTAAATAAAAGGCAGGAATTGGTGTCGGAATGGTACAGTAAAACGTTTTAAAGTATTTGAGGGGGGGTTCCATTGGTGCCCTGCTTCATGCTACAAAATACCTTGGTCCGGCACTGCCAGAAAGGTACACCAGCCATTCTGAAATTGTTCAGCCTTTTGCCTGGAATAATGATGATGATTGATTAAATTTATATCCTGCCCTTCCTCCAAAAAGGAAGGCCAGGAGAGCTTATAAATAGTCCTTTATTGCAAAGCTAGCAACACCTTTGACAGATTGCAACAATTTCCAGAGTTTTCTAGCTCTGTGAGGAGGATAGGAGTCTCCCAACAACTCAGTCCCTTTCACAAATTACCCTTCGCAGAATTCTTTGGGGGAAGCCATGACTGTTTAAAGTGGAATAAATGTGTGGTGTGAATGTGGCCCTGGTGTGTTACCAGAGATCCTTTTAACTGGAGATGCCAAGGACTGAACCTGGGACTTCTCCATGCAAAGCATGTGCTCCACTGCTGAACTTTAGTCCATCCCCAATTACACATTTTCACAGGCCTAATTGACCTGTTAACATAGCTAGCCTTTTACACTTTAGGCAGATGATCCTAAATATATCCAAAATAAAACTACATTAAAAAAGGGCAAAGCCTGAGTCTCTGCATATATTTTTCAGAAGTAAGTCACACTAAGTTCAGTGGGACTACTCCCAAGGCAGGATGCAGAGGATTTCAATGTAAGGCTTATCGTGAAAATTATAAAATAATTAGCACAAATGAAACCAATAACTCTTAAGAGTCACTTCAAAGTCACCATCAGAGTCACTTCTTCTGATGTCCTTAGTAATTGCCAAATTATCAGCAGGCAGTTCACAAGTAATCCCAAGGAAGCAGTTATCTCTAGAAATGAATCTGAATAAACACCAGATAGATCAAGGCAGCAGGGTCTCGCCATACTCAAAAGTGCAATTACCTACAGTATCTATCCCTCTTCCAGTACAAGCCAGGTGCTAGTTCTCTGAGTTGTGAGGAATTTGTTTCCTAAATCTTTCTTTTTTCCTTAAAGGCTTTCATTAGACACCCCTCTCAGCCAATTGCTAGGCCAACGTGTTCTTCCACCAACCACTAGTCACCTCAAAACCCAACTGTGCCAACCTCCATATATTGGAATATATGCAAATACGCCTACTGCTGAACAATGAGTTCATTCAAATCTACTTTCATTGGCTTGCCCATGTGACAAACCCAGATTATGATCTGGCTGCACCTTATCTGTCTCCTTGGCAAATACTGGAATGGTGCCAAATGCTTGGGCTTATATACAATCTTCTACCTGAAGGTTGGAAACACTTTACTTGCTTTCAAAATGCAGTCTCCCCTGCCACCCTATATAACAGAATACCAACTTGCACATAGAAATTTGTTTTGTGGGATGCCTTCTCTGATACCTGCTTTATTTATGTAGAATAACAGGATTAATTAATATCTTTTGCTGTGTTGGTCCAAAGTAACTCAGACCTGATAAACTGATAAAGGGAAATTTGAGATGTTATCAGTAGTCTCTTCCCTTCTTCTATCAAGTAAGTGGCAAGCAGCACACAGCTGATATTCAGCAGAAAAATTGTCAAAATAAATGTTTTGGGACTTCATAATCTTCAGTATAAAAGAATAAAGATTTTCTTATCCAGTGCTTGTTAAGTTGGCATTTTTCTATAACAGGACATGGTTGCAATGTTAACATGCTAAAAGGTCCGTGTTTGTTCGGAATAGCAATAGGTCAAAGAAACAAATCTTTGAAGACAAGTTTTAGAGATAATAGCAAAATGCTTTTCCGCATCTCAAGGAAGATTCAAGCAGGGAACCAATGACAAGGGAAAGTTAATATGAAGTGCTAAGCATGTGAAAATGTCTAACAACCTCAAGAGAATGAAATGAAGCGTAGAAATGGAATAGAGAAAAAACAACATCCAATGACAAAGTGGTTGGCAGAAAGAAAAGACTGATAAGAAAGCGATCTGAAGAGATCAGTAATTCCATAGTGTTGTATAACCCTTTCTCCAACATGCACGGTGAAGGGGAAGACGAGTGCCTTCTGCTTTTAGTCACTGAAGCTTCTTTTCTTGAATTTTCTCAGTTGTTCAAGAAAAGTCTCCAGATATCTTGTCAGAGGCAACATTTTCTTCTCATCTACACATGTTGCGTTATTAAGTGTTATCCTAAGATGACGAATAAACCTGTAGGAACCTGCCTATATGCTAAAAGAATCCTCTGACCAAATAGGTTCAGTTTGTGGGTCCAAACCATGGAATTCACTCCTCATGGAGGCTTGCCTGGTGCCTTCTCTGATGTCTTTTTTTTTTTTTGCACTAGTGAACTCACCCCCCTTTTTTAAAAAGGTAGGCCCTTTAATAATCTGAATTTTATTTTAAGCACTGCTGGCATTTGCTCTGTTTTAATGCTCTGCATTTTAATATGGTTGACTGTTTTAACTATGGAAACATTTAGGGGGCGCAGAATAAATAATTTGAATAAAATTCAAAAGAGGAATGAATAGATTCATACACTGTTATTTGCAAAATTATAACCATGTCAGGATACATCCACAACTACCTGTATAATAACACTGGCCTTAGTAAAGCCACCACTGGCTTTCGTCCAAAGACTGCTTAGTAGCAATTTGTTATGGAAATATTTATATATATGCAGAGATACTCAGCGGTCTGAGCTGTGTGTGCCAGTGTGTGTATTTACCTAAGAAGCAGGAGTTTACCCTACATTTAGATCACTGAGACTTAAGACTTAGTAAAATAAGAAAAGCTACTTTATTTACAGAAATACATAGTAGATAGAAAGGGCATGTCTAGTTCTAACTAAGTTGGAGGCGCAATGCCCAGACTTTGGTATTGCCCTCAAGGCTCATGAAAGAGAACAAAGACAGAGATGTCTCCTCCCACCTCGGACAGTGGGAGAAAAAAGACAAAAGGTAGGGGGGCAGGTCAGCTTCCCTGAGCATATCAGTTTACAATGGAAGGAAGTTAGGTAGAGAACAGCACAGGTAAAGATAGGCAAGCCTAGCCAGCTGGAGGACCCTAATTCTTTCTGGAATACAAACAAAAGAACCCATGCAGGAGTTGCTCTTGCCCCACTTCCAAGACCCCTTCTCAATGAGTGTTTGGTTCAGCCCACAAGGTTCATCTTGTCTCGCAGCTTGCAGTATCTGACTTTGCCCAAAGCCTTTGAGAGCGTCTGCAGTCATGTGTTCCATTGGACAATACTCCATCTTGAGTAGTCCTCTGCGGTAGGTGTCTCTAATGAAACAATGTTTCACGTCTATGTGTTTGGTTCATGAACTCACCCCTTCTGACTCCATGAGTCTGATGCATCCTTTGTTGTCTTCATTTATCATGACAGGCCCATGCATAGAGATGCCTAAATCTTTGAACAGTTCAAGTAGCCATGTCAGGTGTCTGCTAGGTTCAGAAGCTGACACATACTCTGCTTCTGTGGAAGAAAGTGCTACAGTCTCTTGTTTCTTACTTGCCCAACTGATCACTGAATCTCCATAGTATAAGAAGTCTCCACTGGTGGATTTTCAATCTGTAGTGTCTTTAGCCCAATCAGCATATGCATATCCCATTAGTTTGGGATCTCAGGTAGCTGCTAACTTCAGTTTCATGGTTGCAGTGCCCTTCAGATATCTCGCCACTCTCTTGATTGCTTCCCAGTCTTTCTTGGTTGGCGAGCAGGTTTTTCTACACAAATATCCTACCGCTACTGCCACATCTGTCCTGGTAACAATGCTGATATACAGAAGTTTTCCAATGGCTTGTTTTGTATCTCTCAACTTTTCCTTCAGCATCTGAATTTTACTTAAATATCCACTTGCAGCCTACAGCTTTCCTTCTTTGAGGAAGCTTGGTCAGTGTCGAAGTGTTATTCTTGTGTAGAGTTTCCAGCTCTTCCTTGGCTGGCTGCCTCCACCGCTCAGCTTCAGCTTTGGGTAAGGCTTCAATCTCTTTCTGGCTCTGGAAGTTCATCTCTCATGAGGTGAGCAAGTCTTTCTGGTGGTACACCTTTGTTAGTGCATTCAGAGCGTCTGGGTGCTGAAGCTTCGGCTGCCCCTTCTGGCTCTGATGCCTCTTTTGGCTCAGACTCCTCGCCTTCCTCTGCTGGTGTATTATTGCGATCCCTTCTGCGGTGAAAGAATAGCTCAGCTTGTTCCATTTCTCTGTCATCTGTTTGGTGTGGCACCCATTCTGGTTGGTGTGCACGCTTTCCTTCATCAAAGCGGACAGTTCTGTATACTCCAACTTCGCCAGTTTGGGGATCTACGACTTGGTATCCCTTCTGCATTGAAGACTATCCAATGAATATTACTTCCTTGGCAGTGTTGTCAAATTTTGACCTCTTTTGTTTCGGGATGTGTACAAAGGCCTTGCAGCCGAATACACGAAGGTGAGACATGCTTGGTGTCCTATCATGCCATAGTTCAAAAGGTGGTTTGTTGGTTGCAGCTGCCAGAAGTTGGTTCTGTAGATAGGTGGCAGTAACCACTGCTTTCCCCCAGTACTTATGTGGTAATTGCATCTTCCAACAAGGAACGAATCATCTTTCCAAGAGTCCGGTTCATATGTTCTGCAACCCCATTTTGTTCTGGAGTATAAACAACAGTAGTCTGGTGCTCTATGCCTTCCTCATGTAGAAAGTCTTGCATAGTTCTGGACATAAATTCTCCTCCATTGCCAGACCTTATAGTTTGTGCCTTCTGCCAAATTTGTTGAACACAATTCTGACATAGTCCTTCAATTTTTGAAGTACTTGACTTTTCTATCTCAATAGGTACATTGTAGTATACCTCGAGTAATCATCTATGAAAGTGAGCATGTATAAATTTCCACCCTGTGATGGCGTTCTCATGGGTCCACAAAGGTCAGTGTGAACTAATTTTAGAGGTTTTGTAGTTTTCCTTTCACTTTTCTTGGGAAATTTTGGTTTCACACTTTTGTCTTTATGCAACATCACATTTTTCTGTGGATTTACACTGTCCAATTTTAATGCCTTTAGCAAAATTTTCCTTCTCTGGAGCACTGATTCTGTCTAGGCTGGCATGTCCCAATCTTCGATGCCAAACATGTAAACATCCAGAATCACAGGTTTCTTTGGCTGTATTTGCATGCATAGTTTCAAAATATTCCAAATGCAAAAGTCCATTTTTCAATTTTGCAGTACAACACACTTCTCCTTGATCTAAAACTTGGCAAATTTTGTCATATAAATGCAGTTCACCTCCAAGCTCCATTATTTTAGTGGCACTTATTAAATTATCTTTAAATGCTGGAACAAATAGGGAATTTTTCAGTTCATGCTCTCTGGCGCCCTCTGGCATTTTGCAAAGTAGCTCCACCGCCTATTCCTTGAGAACAGAAAACATCTGATGCAGTAATTACATTGTGTATGGGGTCTAAAATTCTTAAACAAAACTTATCATTTATTAAATGTGCGGTACAACCAATGTCAATTAAAAATCTGGTTTTATAATCATCATTCTTTCCATCAGATACATGGTAACTGGAATGCTTCACTTTAGTTTGGCTATGTGTTTTTCTTTCAGCTTGCTTCTGTTTAAAAGCAACTCTTCTCTGTTCCTTCCAAGACAACCTCTTTCAAGGTGATTAGGAGACTTGCATTTGAAGCAATTCTTCCTTTGTTTGTACCCTGCTGTGGCTTCAGGGCATGACTCATATCTCTATCCTGCCTTTGGTTGCTGTTTCTGCCCACAGTAAAATTTGCTGTTTCAGACAGAGCTTGTTCTTGTCTCTCTTTATAGTCCTAATCTTTCAAATATGCCATAATCTGATCCAAATTCTGATCTGTGTGTTGAAGTATGCAAGCCATTATATAATGATGTTGATTTTAAGAGTCCAGGAGTATAACCTTTTGTAAATCTTCATCCACTGATCTCCCACCTCCTTCTAATTCTCAGAACAGACTTGTAAATCTCTCTAGATGTGTATTCAGATCTTGTCTGTCAGACTGTTTCAGCCTGTACAGTGATGTATAGAGAAACATCACATGATTTTTAGATTTTTCTCTGATACACTTTGTCAAGCTTTTCCCATATTTCCTTCACATTCCTACAGCCCATGCAAACATTTAGTGCTTCATCTGATAAAGTAGAAACAAGAAGAGACTTCACTTTGGCATGTTTACACTTCTAGGATGCAGTGGCTGCTTCATCTGCTGCTGAGGGTTCAGGATCAGTCAGGACTCCATGCAGATTCTCCCCTTCCAGAAGTGCTACCATTCGGAGACTCCAAATTGCATAATTGTCCTTATCCAGCCTTGGGATGCTTGTCTTAAGTGTTGATTCTTCAGCCATGATTTCCTATCTTTTTTCTACTTTTCTATCTCTAACCTAGTCTCCTTTTGATCTCTTTTGTATATCACACACAGTACTAGCCTTTTTAGCCTTCAGGAACAACTTGCAGTTCAATTTAGTTTACTGGGCCTGCATAACCCTTTGTTATGGAAATATTTATATATGTGCAGAGATACTCAGCGGTCTGAGCTGTGTGTGCCAGTGTGCGTGTTTACCGTAGAAGCAGGCTTTTACCCTGCATTTAGATCACTGAGACTTAAGACTTAGTAAAATAAGAAAAAGCTACTTGATTTATAGAAATACATAGTAGACAAGAAAGAGAAGGATGGGAGAGAGATTTAAAGTACCACATGGATGGGGTAGAAGAAGAAGCTGGATTCTTCTGCAGCACACACATTTCCCTCCCCAGATGGTTTCTGCCATTTGTTCCTCTGGGGGTTGTTTCCAGTAACCAAAGTCACCCACCCAGAGAAAAATGGCTTTTTAACAAAAGAAATGAAACAGCAGCATTTTAGGGGGAAAGCATGAGTGAAGCAGGGCCAGCTCTGTCATTAGATACAGTGAATCAGTCACCTTGGGCAACAAATCATTAGTTATTGATGTTATTATTGTTGTATTTTTACTGCTAGGGAAGAGAGGAGGTACTTGTAAGTTTTTCTACCTAACTAGCTTGGCTGGCCTTGGTTTTTGTTTGTTTATTATTATATTACTACCCTGCCTTTTCTCCAAGGAGTTTAAGGTGGCACCTTTTATCCTCACAACAACCCTGTGAAGGTCAGGCTGAGACAGTGCCTGGCCCAAAGGTCACCCACCAAGTTTCATGGCTGAGTAGGGATTTGAACCCTGATCTCCCAGGTCCTAGTCCAACACTCTAACCACCATAATACACTGGCTTGATATGTATCTTGATGGCGGGGGCTCCACTTCAGGCAGCAAAATGTCTTGGGCCAGCCCTGAATGAGGAAAGAGTTCCCTTCATTCCTGCCCATGCTGCATTTTAATGATTTCATAAACTCTATAGTGATTCAGACAGACCCCAATCCTGTCCCAAAGGGCTGCCAGTGTCACAATTAGTTTGGCCTTTAAACAATACAAGGATGAGTGTGAACTCTACAAGTAGGAGGGTTGAGGGGAGAGACTGATTTCAGTCCAAATCATTTCAGGGAGCTCTCTCTCTCTCTCTCTCTCTCTCTCTCCCGTTTTGATTCTCAGTTCATATGCCATGTCCTTCAGAGAATATGCCAAGTAAAATAAGCGTTCAGCAGTAAACAACAATTCCTTCCACCCAAATTGGCCCTGTCAAAATATATGATGCTGTTATTTAGGACATCCTTCTGTCTAGGGTTTTTCAGTCACTATGATCTCCAAAAGCTTTTTGAGATGATTACTGCCTGTAAGGAAACTGTGAAAAACAGCCTAGGCATTTCTGGAAACAATAACCTAAATGAAAAGGAATGTCAGGGCCAGCTTGCCTGGAGAGAAATATTGTGTGCCACCTCGTGAGTGATATACTTCCATGTTCCTTTGTTTTCTTGCTGGTTTGCAACATTCCAGAAGTACACGAGAAGAGTAAGTCAAACATTCCCAAAAGTTGGGCTGAACAATGGTACTTTTGACCCAATTCAAAGAAATGTATAACTCTCCCTGAGGCATACCATGGGCACTGGATGCCAAAATGAAGGACTGATTTGATTTAGCTTATTGTATTCCTAGGCCACTTTGTATTCAAATGAATCTTAACGTGGCTTACCAACAATAAACAACAACAGCAACAGAACAGAACATCATAGTGACAGCACAAGTTTTATAATATTAGCCAATCATAAAGAAAACAGTGATGCATAATTACAATCTATAAAACAATACTAACAAAGTAGCAGCAGCTAAAAAGTAAGCTAAATATTATTACCCTAAGACACACACACAAACACACACACACACACAGCTCAATTCATTTCAATGTATAGTTGCCATACAAGAGAACCCCTGATCCAATAGAAAGAGCTGCAAACAGAATCATGCTATAACAAGAACCCACTCTCCCACAGACCAGTCACACAGATATGTGTTCATGGGCAGCAGCCCATCTCCCACCCAGGCTTCTGTCCCCCAAACTTAAGCTTTCACTGAGAGATTGGGGTAAACTCCACACCTCATTCGCTTGGGACTTCAATGAGGGGAGCTCATCATTCAGCCCCCACAAACATTAGCAACATAAACCAAGAGACAAAGATATCCTTGCATAGATCTATGGGGAAATGAGGGAACAGATCACACTGGGAGGGATCCTTATGATCCAGAGGGACTCCCAAGATAGGTAGAAAAAGCCCGCTTAAGAAAAAAGCTTTGCCACCAAAGTTAAAGTAAAAATAGATTGATGGGTATCAAAGGTCATGGGTGTTTGCCACCTTCATGCCACTAGTGAATGTTGTTGTTAATGTTTTATTATTTTTTTCATTTATGAATCGCTTCCGATGAAGCATCTCAAAGCAATCTCTCAACGCAATAAAAAAAGTATAAGGCAACTGCTTATGTAGAAACAGCCAAAACTATTGCATGTATGAAAACAATTAAAAACAATACAGAGCCCGACTGGGAGAATGTTGGCAGCGGGGAGCAGCATGCAGGTGCAAGCACTCGCCTGCTTGCTGAGTTAGGCTGAAGGAAAGCAAGCAGCATGCTAGAGCCTAAAAGAGTGAGTGAGAGAGTGTGTGGAGGGGTGAACTGTATTCAGAGAACATGCTCCCTGAGGTGGATGCGCACCCTGTAAACCAATTCCCAAACCCATAAGACTCTTTAAATTGTAAGGCAGAATGCCCCTTGTAGTTCAAAGGCCTATGAAGTGAATCAGATGTATATCCAAGGGTACATCCTAGTACAAACATAGTGTATTTTCATTATATTGCTTTCAGTGGAAAACACACTTAGGTGGAAATCCAAGTTCTCAAATGTGAAATAAAGCCCTTGAGTTTAAGAAAAGAGTTAGGACTTACATGTGCCACCTCTTCCCCTCACACATACACACATAAATTGCAAGATGGTTCCCAAGGCTTAACTTGCTCACTATGTAAGCAGTACATATGTTATATCTCGGGTTTAGCCAACATGGTGCTCTCCAGATGTTGTTGGACTCCAGCTCCCATTAGCTCTGGCCAGTTTGGTCAATGGTGAGGGATGATGGGAGTTGTAATCCAACATCTAGAGGGCCCTATGCTGGCTACCCCTCTTCTATCGACACAACACCCTCACATACTGCACTGTAATATAACTTTGCCTCCATGCACCCACACTTTCTCTTTGAGCCCCAACACCAAGCCTTCCCCACCCACAACACCCAAATAGGAAGAGCATAGGCACCAGGGAATGGAAAGTAAAAATAATCAGAAAAAACAAAAGCAAGACAGATACAGGCCTGGTCCAAGACATTTTGCTGCCTGAGGCAGAGGAGCAAATGGTCCCCCGCACCACTGTCCAGTCAAGATGCAGCCAAGGCAAGTCTATTTCCTTTGGCAACTGAGGCAGAAAATCCCACAAGCACTTTTCTTCTTCCGTGACAGTAAAAATGCAATAATAATAAACAGAAAAATGAATCTGTTGTTGTTTCTGAAAGAAGAAAATTTGAGGTGTCCTGCAAAGAACTGGGCAGTAAGACAGGGTTCTAACATACTATTAGTACATGGCTATGAAGATGGAAAGGGGAAAGTATTCATTTCTATTTTCTGTTTCTTGTTCTGTTCCTTCCCCCTTCATCATTGTCCTTTAAAGCAACAATCTAGCTCCCCTTATTAAACTCTGTATGGCCAACTGCCCACAAACTTAGTTCCCACTGCACGCGCATACTTCCCCCGGCACAAAATGTATCCAGCTGCTCATGAGAATAAATACTGGTCCACAGCCCTGTGTTGTTTTCAAGGTCTGCACACTCAGATGGGAATCACTATGTGTATCCACAGCACCATTCCCTTGTGGTGCAGCTAGGCAGCATCCCGGCTCAGATGCATTCTAGGTTGCACATCTGATTTAGGCTTGCAGTTTCCAGTCCACCAATATGCAAGCAAAAGGCAGCTTCTGCACACACATCTCAGGTGGACTGGAGAAGAAAGCATTAAAAGGATTTGGAAAGAGTGGGTTTTTTTAAAAAGGAAAACATTCTTCCTCTTGTCTTTTTCCTGATCCTCCTCTTCTGTGGGAGGGGGGAGATTTTTTTAAAATTATAGAAGCATATACAAACATTACACATATTTTCTACAGATCTGCACATTTTAACATATATCCTAGAAAGATCTCAGCTGTTGAGGTCTGGCATGAACGACCACAGTGCACTGCACAAATTTTGTGTATTTATAATTTAGATTTATAAAGAGATAATGCACTTGGAAAATGGGACCTTCAGCCTTCTGAACATTGATAGGAAGCTTATTCCGTGTGTGTGTGTAGACAGTGACACAGGGAGAGAGAGAGCAACAGGGGTTTTCTTACTTGCCCCTAAATTCTTTGGTTTTTATATTTAGATTGAAATTCTCAAAATCCAAATATACTGCATTGAATACGTTCCGTAGTTATCTTTACGTATCTGCCGTTACCCACCAGATAATCAGCAAAGCATCGCCAGCTCACTTCCTTCCCATTTTATTGATGTCATCCTCTATAAATATGTTAAATGGAGCAGGGAACAGCAAGCACCCTTGACAGACCTCTTTACTAATTTTGGCTCTTTGTTCAGTGTAATTTACTTTGAGAATAGCTGCTTGGGTTTTGTATAAATTATATATGATTCTTCCGTCTTTGTAATCTATTCCTGTTTCCTGCAACATGGTGAACATTTTATTCCAGTTGAGCTTATCAATGCGTAACGTCTGGACATAGGATGTCAAAAATCAGAAATTGTCCGGGGTAGGGAATAACTATAACCTTGTACATTTGCTTGGGAGTAAGTCTTATCAAAGTCTGTGAGGCTCGTTTCTGAGAAAACATGCATACAGTCAGGCTGCAGAACTGCAGTGCGTACTTGCATTATGAATAAACATGCATAGGCTTGGGCAGCATGGCTGAAATCCTAAGCACATGCAGTAGGATGAGCTATACATTCAATTCAGTTCACATTTCAAGCCAAATCTATCAAATTTGCACTATTCAAAACAATATGAGAACTGAAACACAGCCATCCTTCAAACTTCGCCCATATTTGAATTTTGCAATGCAGTTTGCCAACCAACCAATGTTTACAAAAATGCATATGTTAGGGGAATGTTTGCATAAACATGAATATATGAGTGAAAATAACATACAAAAATGCATGATATGATGAGAAATTGCTTGCAAAAATGTGTACATTCATCAAAACCCACAAAATGTGTTCATTAGGAGAAATTCACACTAAAATGCTGGACAATTTTCATAAGGATTTTTTTTTTAAATGGCAAATTGCTGCAGAAATGAGGATAACTGAATTTAAAAACTGAGAGAACTGAAATGGACAGATCTTTCCATCTCTAAACAGGACATGAGGTCCATTGAATTCAGAGCAATGTGGCTAAATTTGTACCTCTACACTCTTGGCCTAGCCACCCATATGCTCAGTGGAAGACAATTGCACAATTTCTAGGAAAGGTAATTAGTTAATAGAATGGATATTAAGATTGGTAGATTAATGTATTAAATGGTTCCTTGTTTTTTGATCTTGGTGCTTTTGGAACCAGAACAAAAACACAACACTGTCATAATAGAAAATGATTATCTGATACAGGAGATGAAGAGACTTAACTTTTTTTAAAGGAGACAAATCAAAAACATAGGTTTGGGTGTGCGTTTTTTAAACTGTTACAGATAGACTCCATCAAGGGTTTGCCTGCTAAGAAAATTGAAGGACAGAGAGCTTATAAAAGCTGCTCTTATGGTATGCCCTAGTTTAAGACTATAACATCAAATTACCAGAGAGATTCTTTGCAAAGTCGTCAAGGTTAGGATATAGCCAAGTATACAACAGCCAAACAAAATATGAGGAACTATATTTGCACCATTTGGCATGAAAAATACCCTGGTGAACAGAGATTTTATTTTAAAATGATGCCACTATCAGCTATCAATAGCAGATACAACCTTAAATTAAAAGGGTCTACAAAAGGTTGAATCTAGCACAAGTAACTCATAATGAAGCCTTTAAGTTTGCAATCTGTGAAAATTATAACTACATCTTTCAAACTTGCAATCCTGACACTGCAAGTTCAAAAAGGGTGCATGAAATCTAAGGGCCAAATTACACAAATAATTTCATAATAGTTACACCAGTCACTCATTTTTATTTGATGATGGAAGAGATAAAAAATTTCATTACGTTTTTATCCCATCCATTCTCCAGTATGTCCAGGACAATTTACATAGTTCTCTCCCCTAATATTTTGTCCTTTAACAACACTGTGAGGGAGGTTAAATTGAGAAACAGTGACTGGCCTCAGGTCAAGTGAGTTTCATAATTGAGTGGAGGCTGAACCCAGGTCTCCCTTGTCCTAGTCCAAGATGTTCCCCATTACACCACAAATAACCCTGACATGTATCCATGTATATCTGAAATATCAATATCGCATAGAGTAATTATAAACTGCAATTGCATTTCAATTGCATTAAACTGTAATTGTTTCATGAGCAGTAGTGTAGTGGCAAAGTCAGAAGTGCAGGGTCCCTTCATGTTAGTCATAGCCACACACCCTCCCTGTTTTGGCTGCAGGGTTGAGAATTAGATCCTTGTTAATGCCTTCTTTCACAATACTCATCCCAAAGAGCCAATAAGCACGAAAGGAGAGAGAGCTAGGACTGAGAAGACTCTTCTCAGTGGCTGACTCACTTCTTTTCACTCTCATTAACTCCAATCAGCAGGAAAGGTCAAGGAAGCAGTGGCTAAGACACTCCCCTTTCATGCTGATTGGCTCACAGGATGCTGGAAACACAAGGACCCTCTAGGACCCTGCTCCCCAAAAAGTAAAGAGTCTAAGACCCCCCAAGACCCTGGATAACTACACCCCTGTTCATGAGACATTGGTTAAAGGATAGTCCATGATCTATTTGGAGGAGGGGCATAGCTCAGTGATAGCGCATCTGCCTTGCATGCAGAAGGTTCTACGATCATTCCCGGGCATCTCTAGGTAGTGCTGGGAGTGTTCCCTGTCTGAAATCCTGGAAAGCCTCTGCCAGTCAGTGTAGACTACAATCCTAAACCAGATGGACCTGGTCTGACTTGGTATAAGGCACTTCCTATGGTCACCTATATGTGTTCATCCATTGATTTATTTTATATAGTATTGCATCTATATCCCTCCTTTCCTCCAAAGGACTTAAGGTGGCATAAATGGTACTCACATAATGACAGTTCTCTATTGCTAGCTTAGTGTTATTTAATAATCTGTGTTTTTGCGAGGTTTATATAACTGCATTCACTATACAACTATCTTTCATCTTTAAATACCATTTTAAAATAGTTTGCTTTCAAATTATTGTTAGATGGCTATTGCAAGATGTCTTTCAATGTTGCAGTGTGTGTGTGCAAAGGCAGGCAGGTGTATGCACTTGTGTGAGCATGCTCAAAACACATGCAACATACAGTTCCACATTAGTGCATTGCTCACTTCTTACTAGTGGTTCAGAAAAGTATAGATCTAGATATTGCAATGTTCAACTTTTTGTGGAAGTTAAGAAAATAAAATAGTGCCTCAAGTTACAGAATGACCTGAAAACCAATGTCAGTCTCCAGCACAGAGGTAGGCACACAGCTCATTGTACAACTGAAACACATGCCGAAGTCAAGCAGTTTTCCAGCAACTCTTCTCTATTGAAAACAATGTTTAAGGCAGCCGAGTGATACTGCAAAAAACACCTTGTGGTTTGTGTGACCAACATGCTCTTTGCCTTCTCCTGGGTAGAGCATATATTTACTGCGAAGCCTGCAGCAAAAATAAGGGTTTGCTTTTTGTTTTGTAAAAAATATATTCTGGGCCTCACTCAGGGTGATAACTACTGTATGCAGCTAGGAAGTGTTAGAAGACGGGGAAAGGTGACATTGCAAGCCTTTCACTGAGTGCCTGTTGGCTACCTTGTCATATACATTACAATTCTGAGTGTACTGGAAGCAGGGCCCACTGAACAAGAAGCGATTTCTTTTGAGTAACCATAGATGGGCTCAAGCTGAAAGGCTACAATCCTATACACACTGACAGCACAATCCTATCCATTTCTACTCAGAGTAAATCCCATTAAGTTCAAGTAAGCGGGAATTAAGTCCCATTGGATGCAATAGGATATATTTCTGGGTATACAGGCATAGGACTGTACTGCACATCTTGAAGGAAAAAGGATGAGTCTCTGGAACAACAATATTTTGTTGTTAAACATGTTCCAGTAAAGCAGAGGAATGGCCATAGTTACATACAGCATGTACAACCCAACCAACATTAAGCACTTTTAATTGCAAGTGGATAGGGTGGAGAATGCGCTTAAGGCTCCTGCAGACCTCATTGGGATTGACAGCCTGGTCCTCTGCATATTATGTCTGAGTAGACCCATTGAACTCGCAAGTAAATATGCATAGGATTGCAGCCTTGAAGTTCCATTGTGAATATTTCATAAAATGACGTCTAGGTATTTAGCATCATTCCCTGAAGCATTTGGAGGGAGGGGGAGTGAAGCTGTCTGACTTGGTTGTGACCAATGGATGATAGCCAATGTTAGTCAGCTTCAGAGTAGACCCTGAAACATGGAATCAATTATTATTATTATTATCTTTATTTATACCCCGCCATTTTCCAAAACTGGAACTCATGGCGGCTTCCAGATAAAAAATACATATAATTAAAAACATACAAAGTCTACATTAAAATAAGATTAAACTATTTCCAATATTAAAACCATACACACATATAGCTAAAAAAGTTCAAACTAGTTTAAAAATGATATAATAGACATTAGCAATGCAGCACCCTTCACACCCTATCCTTAGCCTTCAATTCCAAAGGATTGTTGGAACAGGAAGGTCTTTGCTTGTCGGCGGAAGGACTGCAAAGAGGGGGTCATTCTTACCTCCCTAGGAAGGGAATTCCAAAGCCTAGGGGCAGCCACCGAGAAGGCCCTCTCACGCATCCCCACTAGTCGTACTTGGGAAGATGTGGGTATTGAGAGAAGGGCCTCTCCTGAGGATCTCAGGGCCCAGGCAGGCTCATACAGGGAGATACGGTCTGATAAATAGCCTGGACCTAAGCTGTATAGGGCTTTATAGGTCAACACCAGCACTTTGAATTGTGTCCGGAAACAGACTGGCAACCAGTGGAGCTTTTTTAACAGGGGGGTAGTACAGTCCCTGTAACCAGCCCCAGTTAGCATTCTGGCTGCAGCACGTTGTACCAACTGAAGTTTCCGAACAGTCTTCAGAGGCAGCCCCACGTAGAGCACGTTACAGTAATCTAAACGGGATGTAACTAAGGCATGTGTCACCGTGGCCAGATCAGACAGCTCAAGGAACAGGCGCAGTTGGCGCACTAATCTTAATTGTGCAAAAGCACTCCTGACCACTGCAGAAACCTGGGACTCCAAATTTAACACTGAGTCCAGGAGCACACCCAAACTGCGAACCTGTGTCTTCAGGGGGAGTGTAACCCCATCCAGCACAGGCTGTATCCCTATTCCCTGATTCGCCTTATGACTGACCAGGAGCACCTCTGTCTTGTCTGGATTAAGCTTCAATTTGTTCACCCTCATCCAGTCCACCACTGATGCCAGACACTGGTTTAAAACCGAGACAGCTTCCTTGGAATTAGGTGGAAAGGAGACATAGAGTTGGGTGTCATCAGCATACTGATGGCACCGAACCCCAAACCCCTGGACAACCTCTCCCAGTGGTTTCATGTAGATGTTAAATAGCATAGGGGATAAAACTGAGCCCTGAGGGACCCCACAGGCCAATGGCCAAGGGGTTGAACAGGAATCCCCCAGCACCACTTTCTGGGTTCATCCCTCCAGGAAGAAATGGAGCCACTGCAAAACAGTGCCCCTAAGTCCCATCCCAGCAAGGTGGCCCAGAAGAATACCATGGTCGATGGTATCAAAAGCCGCTGAGAGGTCCAGCAGAACCAACAGGGATACACTCCCCCTGTCCAGTTCTCGCGTAGGTCGTCCACCAAGGCGACCAAAGCCGTCTCCGTCCCATAACCAGGCCTGAAACCAGATTGAAATGGATCCAGATAATCTGTTTCATCCAAGAATCTCTGGAGCTGGGAGGCCACCACACGCTCTATTACCTTACCCAAAAATGGAATATTGGACACTGGCCGGTAATTATCCATTATGGAGGGGTCCAGGGAGGGCTTTTTTAACAAAGACCTTACAACTGCCTCCTTTAGGCAACCTGGAACTCTGCCTTGGTGTATGGAGGCATTAACCCCTCACCCACTCAGCCAGTCCCTCTCTGGCACTTTTTATAAGCCAGGAAGGGCAAGGGTCTAGCAGACATGTGGTGGCTCTCACCTCTCCAAGGATCTTGTCCACATCCTTGGGCTGTACAAATTGAAAAGAATCCATCATTATTGGACAGACAGGAGCCAAAGTTACATCCCCTGAGACTGTATCAATTATACCATCTAAGTCGGAACGAATCTGAGCAACTTTATCTGCAAAGTGCTGTGCAAACTCTTGACAGTGGGCTGTTGAGTGATCTATATTATCCTCTCGGGGGCCAGAATGTAAAAGACCCCTGACCATTCGAAACAGCTCCACTGGACGGCTCCCTGCAGATGCAATGGTGGCAGAAAAGAATGATTTCTTTGCTGCCCGCACTGCCACGGAGTAGGACTTCAAGGAGGCTCTAGCCCGTGTTCGGTCAGACTCGCTCCGAGTCTTCCGCCAACGTCGCTCTAGTCTCCGTCTCATTCGTTTCATCACTGCCAGCTCCTTGGTAAACCAAGGGGCTGGTTTGGCTCCACTTCATGAGAGGGGACGCTCAGGAGCGATCATGTCCACCGCCCTGGCCATTTCCCCATTCCAGAGGTCAACCAGAGCTTTGACAGAATTGCCTGCCGAGGTGGCAGGAAAATCCACAAGAGCCATCAGGAAACCATCCAGATCCATCAGCCTCCTGGGGCGGACCATCCTAATCGGTCCCCCACCCCTGCAGAGGCTCCGAGTCCCAGTGAGTCTAAACCCCACCAGGTAGTGATCTGTCCATGACAAAGGAACTACAGAAAGTTCCTCCACACCAAGATCACCATCATCCCCCTCCACACAGAAAACAAGGTCCAGGGTGTGGCAACATGAGTGGGGCCAGATACTACTTGGGACAGACCCATGGTTGTCATGGAGGCCATGAAGTCCTGAGCCACTCCTGACAGGGCGGCCTCGGCATGGATGTTGAAGTCCCCCAGCACCACAAGCCAAGGGGACTCCAACATCAGCCCCGAGACCACCCCGGCTAGCTCAGGAAGGGAGACTGTTGAGCAGCAGGGTGGGCGGTACACCAACAGAATCCCTAATCTGTCCCGACCACCCAACTTCAAATACACACACTCACACCCTGGACACTGTGGGGTAGGGCACCTGGTCAGGGAGATAGTATCCCAATAGACCACTGCGACTGCACCTCCCCGCCCCCCAGGTCTTGCCTGCTGCTGCACAGAGAAACCTGGTGGGCAAAGCTGAGAGAGATTAACCCCCCCAGCTTCATCCAACCAGGTCTCAGTAATACAAGCCAGGTCGGCATGCTCATCCAGGATCAAGTCCTGAATGGCCGTTGTTTTACCATTCACCGACCTGGCATTCACAAGCAGCAATTTCAGCCCGGGGGGAATGTCACCACGGCTATCCAGGCTATTTAAACGGGGAGACAGTTTGGGGGCAACCAGCACTCTGTTGCATACCCGTCTTCCCTGATAACATAACTGCCTCCCTACTCGGTATCTCCCTCTGCCCTCTACAACACTAATGGTAGCCCCCTGGATCCCCCTCCCTCCCCTCTTGTAAAGAAGAGACATCCTACCGCTATAAGACAGCCAAAAGCGTTGTTCTTGAGCAAACACACTACTAGCAAGCCAGTATAAACATGTAGAAAACTGCTGGAGTGGGTCACCAAAACTGCTGAGTCAGGGCCTAGCTCTTAACCCTGAGTCAGGCCTTAGTCATAGTCCTACAAAAGCAGGGAATCCCAGAGGCAAGGCCGGGGACCAA
Organism: Rhineura floridana; assembly: GCF_030035675.1. Classification (NCBI taxonomy): domain Eukaryota; kingdom Metazoa; phylum Chordata; class Lepidosauria; order Squamata; family Rhineuridae; genus Rhineura; species Rhineura floridana. The sequence goes on along the minus strand of NC_084481.1, from coordinate 42,433,914 downwards.
GGCAGCCAAAGTCCAAGACAGACAGAGTCCAAAGTCTCACTCTTGGTAGGCTTCCTCTTTTATGGTGATGGCTGATGTTATTAATATTGTTATTATTACTGTAGCTATTAGATACTCGGCGTCTCCTCTTCAATGGACTACTGTTTTCAGTGGGTGACCTCTGAGTAAATCACGCAAATTTTGGGGCAGGGGGGTGTTAAAAAGAACAAAGAAAAACCTTTGCCCACTTCATCTTTAAAGGTATGACCCCTCCCAAAATTGTTAAAATTTATTCCAAAAAGTTATATATCCACCCCTTTCACAGGAATCAAACGTTCCCCCAAAAGGTAAAGGTAAATGTGTCCCCGCACTTGTAGTGCGAGTCGTTTCTGACTCTTAGGGTGACATCTTGCGACGATTACTAGGCAGACCGTATATATGGGGTGGGATTGCCAGTTCCGTCCCCGGCCTTTCTTTAACCCCCAGCGTATGCCAGGTACTCATTTTAACGACCACGAATGGATGGAAGGCTGAGTGGACCTCGACCCCTTTTACCGGAGATTCGGCTTCCTCCTTCCATTGGAATCGAACTCCGGCCGTGAGCAGAGCTTCGGCTGCGTTACCGCTGCTTACCACTCTGCGCCAAAAAGGAAAGGGAAATTTGTTTGTTTGTTTGTTTACATTCCTTCCATTTCTTAATTGTTTCCAAAAAACATTTCAGAGAGATTTAACAATGAAAGTGTATATAAAAACAATTTCAAATCCAATACAGATGCAGACTCGGATAAAAAAAATCTCCACTTAAAAGGCTGGTTGGAAAAGGAAGGTCTTCAGTTGGCACCTATCTGATACGTACCAAGAGGCGCCCATCTTCTGAGAATGAAGGGGAAAACACAAAGGGAGCTTATTCAATTTCCATCCTGCCCTTCCTCCTGAAGGAACCCAGGGCACCAGTAAAGCCCTGTGCACAATCAGAGCTACAGTATTAACTACACTTGCAAAGAGTCAACAGACCAAGGTAATGGTTGTAAGAACATGATAGATTATAGATCAATCCAAAACATTAAATAAATGTGTCATAATTTTCAGGCCCGGCTATTATGTTTGCAGCCAGAAAGATAAGAAAAAGCATCTGTATGGGAATTAGTGAACTACATCTGAAAAAGGAAGAAGGGATGAAATTAAGCAAACTTGTCATTAGTCCTGAATCATGGCTGTGGGACAGCTATCCTGTTGTATAAAAGGCAAATAAAATGACAGAGGCCTCAACAAGCCTGTAAAAAGTGAGATCAAAGGAAGTCTACAAAACAAAACAATATTTGGCACAAAATATAGAATGGAGGTAGTAAATGCAACTATCTATATATACCAACACAAGGGTTGCCAAGTCTCCAGTATTCATCTGGAAACTCTGGGTTTTTGGGGTCCTCTCTGATCTTCAGATGTGTCACCTTAATCTCTAGACTCCCCACTTTCATTTTAAAAAAAAGTTTCTAGGTGGTCTGTTCAAGAGATATACACCAAAACTTCAGCTGCCATCTTCCACAACTTCCGTTAAATGAGCTTGTAGCTGGCTGCCTTTTTAGGTTTGTAGCCAATAAGTGAAGTCAGGGTTGTGATTGACAAGGCAGTAGTTAGACCCCAGTGCAAGGCCAGAAAACTCTTGTTTTTTCCTGCTTATCTGAAAATCTCATAAATTGAGTAAATATAGAGCTTTCGGTCTTTTTCTCTCTTGTGTGCAGAAATCAAACAAGTTTAAATTTTCCTGGGCTGTTGAAGAGGGCAGTGTTTTGAAAAACTTCCCAGTATGAAGCTTTAATCCAATACTCGCTTTTCTGGGAGTAAAGCTGCAACACTAGTCCCACATACTCGGAGTAAACCCCATTGAATTCAATAGGACTTACTTTTGAATATACACAGTTAGGTTTGTGCTGTAAATTAATGGGACTTTTGAATGAACATAGCACAGAATTGTGTATGTGTTGTAAATCTTACTCTCCCTCTCCAATCCTATTTTTAAAGCAGTTAGGCAGGGCTTACTTAGGTATCACTGCTTTTACTATGTAAGAAACTAATACTGATTTTATTTTATTTTTTAAATGTTCTGCAATGACCAACTGGTTTTGACAATAAACTATTATACGGGGTATATGTATTTTTACATCTCCAGTGTATATGTGTAAGAACTCTGTGAGGTAGGGTTGCCACCTGGAACCAAAGCAGCACATAATAAGAAATAAACCCCTTTAAAATCCAATAACCACAAAAACAAGTATAAACAGTTGCAAAACAGCTTAAAGTGGCATGAGTCTGAATGTTGGGTTGGCTGAGTGAAGTTCCTTATCATTTGATGTTGCAGTTCTGTGCACACTTCCCTGTTTGAGTAAGCTTCATTGACTACACTGGAACTTGTTTCTGAGTAAACAAACGTAAGATTGCACTATAAATATCTTTACAGGGTGTGTAAATAATAAAAATATTTGACAGTTATGCTTATATACATATTTCTTCATACTATGTTCTGATAAGTATCTGATTTCACACTATGATTGTACATTATTATTTCCTCTACATTTTCAATGTGCCCTTCTTCCTTGGGGTGATAATGGTTTCATCCTGATGGGCAGATTAGGCTGAGAGATCGTGAGTAGCCCATGCTCATCCAGTAAACTTTATAGCTCATTTCCATTTTTTAAAAATAATTAAAATGATTTACATGCAGGCAAAGTTTATTAAGTAGATCCACACAATATGTTTAAAGCACATCCAACTCTCATTTAAAGTGCATGACTTCCCCTAAAGAATCCTGGGATGTGTAGTTTCCCCCTCAAGGTTACAGTTCCCACCACCCTTAACAAACTACAGGTCCTATGATTCTGTGGTATGATTCATGTACTTCAAATGTGTATGACTGAATGTGCTTAAAATAAATGGTGTGGATCTGCCCTAGGTATGATGTGCATTCATTAGTGAATTGAAAAGAAATTTAAAAGATACTTTTTTAAATGGGGAAGGGCTGTAGCTCAGTGGTAGGGCATATGCTTTGCATGCAAAGGTCCAAAATTCAATTTCTGGAAAAGACTGTTGCCTGGAATCCTGGAGAGCCAATGCTAGCCCATGTCATCAGTACTGAGCTAGATGGTACCAAATGGCCTGAGTCAGTATAAGGCAGATTCCTTTGTTCCTAAAAGTGGGAAGAGACTCAAAGGCCACAGTGACTCCAAAATTTATTTACATATTTTATTTACAATAATTATATACCACTTTATTGCAAAAAAATCTCAAAGCGGTTTGCAGAAGAAATTAAAACAATAAAAACATTGGCAAAAACAAAGACAGTTATTTAAAAACATTCAAAATAATAAAACCAACAATGACTTAAAACAGATTAAAAACACAATAGCTTCTACATGCAATTGTTGTTGTTCCCAAGCTGCTGCCTGTGAAGATAGACCAAACCACATGTGTTTTCTCTGTCAATTATTACTTACTGGAATTGGATTGGCTGTCAAAGTAAGTTTATAGCAGCCCACGGGGTAGACAATCTTTTTAACTCTTACTCATTTTTCAGTCCTCTTTCTGAAGTGAAGGATCAAATCTATAAAGACATTTGGAGCAGCCATGTTAAAAGGTAGGGGTAGGGCATTCCAGGCAGGGAGTTGCCAACTCTGCTTAGATATTAATTGCATTATTATTAATTCCATCTTTGCAGAGGATCCCTAGTCAAGCTTTACCAACAGCACAATCCAAACCATATCTACTCAGAAGTAAGTCCTGTTGAGTTCTATGGGGCTTAGTCCCTTAGTAAGTGTGTTTAGAATTGCAGCCTTCAGGGGCATCTATCTTTACTCCTGAGTGCTCCCATTTAACATCTCCACAACACTAGGTTCCTTTCTTCCCACAATGGCCTTCTGATGACTGGCCTCGCCTGAGGGCACTTAAACCTTTCTTGCCAGAAGCAAATAGGCTAGATTAAATGTTCCCTACCCAGGCTCCATCTTTTAACTAAGACTTCTATCTTAATTTCCAATCAGAGAAATGTTTTGGTTTGAATTATATGCTCCAAGCAACTGTGGTTGATGCTTAATGTATCATGCTTAATGACATCACTAGGGCCCACCCCTGTGACATCACTAGGGTCTGCCCCGGAAATCTTAGGGTTTGGAATTCTTCTAACCTGGCAAGCCTAATACACACACTTACATACACACACACACACACACACACACACACACACACATATTAGGACTTGAAAAAACGTAAGTCTATTTTATTTTTGTTCCCCTTTTAAGGTGGGCTATAACTGAGATTTTTATTTATAACATATGCTTATATTTTGTGGGGGTGGGGGAGTTAAGAAAACACAGCAATGCAAGGACAAGAGCTGGAAAAGGAATGTTATTCAAATAATAACAGAGTTCTCTAAGATCTGGAACAGGCTGCAACCTTATAGAGGTCAGCCTGAGTTCTTACAAGATTGAAACAGCTGTGCCACTTAAAAGATAGCACTTTCCGCAATAATGATGGAGACTAAAACTGGCTGGATGCTATCAGAGGTCAGCATAGTGCACTTAGAGGAGCTGTGACATGTTCCTGTAGCCTTACTCATTAGAGCAGCAAAGAGCATCGGCACGATGCTTTAAGGAGGAAGGCAGTGGGGAGACAAGTCTGCCTCTTGATGGAGAAATGCCACTGCAGAAAAAAAAACATGTTTAAAGGGCAGGGAGTCTGAGGTAGTGATCGTCTCCCAGAAGCCTTGCCTCATGCACAAGTACATTGTTAGGGCAACCCAGTGAGCATCAAACTCAGAGGGCCCTTTCCTCCTGAACCGCAGAAAAGCAGTGTGTTAACATGCATCTGGGGTGAGCAAAACCTCACTGCAATTTTCACGTTTATGGGGGAAATGTTCTTTCCTCCATCCGTGCAGTCTCCAAGGGCATAGAACGCTTTCAGATTTCTTGCTGTTTTGGGGAATGGGTGTCTCCTGCTTTGGACCTACACTCAGGAGTCATCCTTTGCAGGAGAATATCCCCCTTTCCCCTGCTTCTGGCTAGACACACAAGAGGAATAGGAGGACATAAGCAATAAAAAGAAATGGGAGACCTGGACCTGTTTGTTCACCTTTCAGCAAGGACAGTAAGGAGTCTTGTGGCACCTTAACAACTAACACACTTACTCTAGCATATGTTTTTCTAGATCAGAATCCACTTGATCAGATGCCATGAAGCATTATCCTGAGTTACACAAGGGGGGGGGCAGAGAATGTTAACAGTGAGGTCAGAGGAAAATGAAATGCAAGAAATACAGACTGTGATAATGAAATCAAAGCTTAAATGTAATTACAGTGACTGTTCACAAAGGTGTGCTGATGATAATACAAAGTTCCTGCTCTGGTAAGCTAATTAACACATGCAGTGGGATTAAAAACCTGCTATCTTGATTTAGGCCACAGGTGCTATAATTGAACTTCTTCATTGTTACTGTTTGTTTTTATGTTTGTTAGCCATTTGGGGGATCCCTAAAGGTGGCTTATAAATGGGGCAAAAAAGTGGCATACAAATATTTATATAAATTTATTAATTGCTAAGAATTATGATCAATTTGTCCAGTTGATAGCCTGAAACTATTTTCCAGCTCTACCTGGAGATGCTGGGGATTGAACCAGTGACCTTCTTCATCCAAGGCAGATGCTCTACCACTGAGCTGCAGCCCTTTCCCATATCATTTCCTGATGTTTAGATTAAGTCCAAATTTTTTTGGAAGAAAGGCAGCATAGTTTTATAAATATATAACAAAATACAAAACAACCAAATGAATAAGATGTGGAGAAAAACTTTCATGATTGCCATTTTGTCAGTCACTAGCATTCATCATAAGCAATTAAATAAGGGATAGATTGGTTGCCACCCTAAACTATCCTAAGAAATCTTCTGTTGTAGTAAATCATCTCTTAGGGAAAAGAGTAAAATACTTGTTTTCACCTGTGTTTTCTCCAAGAGGATGTTTCAGTGCATGGCATGTCAAGTTATAATTTACAGGACTCTTGACAACATCATCACAGAAATTACACATTTGTTGTGTAGGATTTTGTTGTTGCTCTTGCTGAATCCAGAACCTCATAGTGTATGACCTCTTTCCTCTTTAACTATGAGGGGGCAGAGCTGTCAGCTGTTAGGTCGTACATTTTTAACATTAGGCATCCAAAAATCTCTCTGATAGCTCTGTGGTCTATTGTCATGTCTGCTTGATGTTAGCTGGGTGGTCGGCTTTAGCAATTTTGTCAGAACAGTTTATTAGAATAACTGCTCTGAGTCCTACCTAGCTACCTAGCTAAACTATATTCAGCCTAATTCATTTCAAGTTCTTTGGTAGAGGGGAGCACACACACATACAAAAATCAGTTTGGAACCTGTTTCAGTGCTTTGGATAGGGTGGGCATTGTGGTTCAGACCCTTAGAAACATTGTGTTTCAATTCAGATTCAAGACAGAGCTTCAGTTCATTTTCTGAACTCTGGATGCCTCTCCATTGATTATAATGGGGAAATCAATAAATGGCTATAGTCTTTTCAATTATTTTTTTTATAATAGAATTTTGTAAAATTTGCAGACATAATATTCCATCATGTGGCCATTTTCCCCAGCACACTCACCATATGTGATGACAGCTGTGGGGTAGATGAAGATGTGACTCCCTGCTAGGGTGGGATTTATAGCCTTTGCTGAGCAGCTGGTGGGTGGCATCTGCAATTCTATGTGCCTTTGCCCACATGGTTGATTTCAAACCACCAAGGCAAAGGAAAATGCTTCACCTGATGTTATGATGGTTGACAGGTGGAAAGCTCCACCCAATTGTCAAAATGGCCCACAGGGGTTTGGAGACATAAGGATCTGGCCTGCCAACTGGAAAAGGTTCCCCAACACTGGTAGCCCCGTCTGAGGGGATGTAGTCTGCAAATTTCAGTCAGATAGGTGCGGGAAGAGCCTTTCAAGTTTGTGGGTTTTTTAAAAGGATGCCCTTCCCCCCAACGTGGTTTGCTGTGTATTTTTTTGTGTCTATTGTGTAACTGTGTTGTGTGTGCCCACACAGAAGAGTTGGTGCATACTATAAAATCCTTTCTGCTTATAAAGCCCTCAAAGAGTGGGCACACATGAGCATTTACACACTTTCCTGCAGAGATGGGATTTGGGTCCCTCATCACTGTGGCTTTTCTTAAAGAGCAGTTGGGTTTGAGCTGTTTCCAACAGCAGGCAGCAACAATGTCATCAGTGTCTGTCCACCCAGTGCAGGGGTCCTCCTTTTTCCCTAGCTCTTATTACCGTACCCTCTGCTCCTTTATGATAGACCCAGAGGCATCCAACCTGGCCATCATGCTTGGCTATCTGACAAAACAGATATGTGTGTCCTGTGACCCAGCCAATTGTGTCAGGGCCTGGCCAAAGTTGCCTGGGAACACCTATCTTGTCCAAGTAAGTGGGTTCAGAAGGAACTGTGGAGGACCTTGCTGAGCAATGCTAACACCATCACAAAAGAGCAGAGAATAGCATCTGGTATATGTTCCTCTTAAAAGCTCTGTGACTGGAGAGCCCTGGAAAAGTATAATTGGGAAGCTAGAGCTGCCAGACACAAAACTATACTCTCCTCTTATCCCTCCCCACTCTCTCTGGCATTTTCTTTTTATGGAGAGCTTGCAGAATTTGTGGGAGATTCAAAAATGTATCCAAGTGGGCTTACAAAAACAAAAGCCACCCTTCAAAGCTCAAAGGCAGATTCAAAGTTTCAGCTCCAGCCGACTTTGGTTCAGACTGCTTTGGATAAGAGTCTTCTCAGTTCAGATATGGTCCAAATATCTACAAAGCAAGTCACTCTACCTAATTTTGGGAGGGGACAGTACATATTCCTCCCCTATATTCCTGGGTAGGCTCACAACCTCAGAAGTACAAGTTATTATGTTCTAGCATGGCAGTCATCGTGCCCAATCTATCTAAATACTCATATGCCAGTGTAGCGGTTTGTGTAGGCCAGCTGTTCCTATCTCTGAAAACTCAAAATAGGATACATGCTTTTGGGAGATGTGCTTTCACAGATGGTGCATTAGATTTTCAAATGTACCTTCACAAACCCTCACCCATGCTGGCATATACTACATTCTGTTGTTGCATAGGGTCACCTTCACACACACGTGTGTATGAATACACACATGCACACACACAAACACTGAACCATATAAGAGAAGCTGCTTCCTTGTTGTGCTATCACATGTAGTTTCTATGAGTTATTGCATCAGTCTTTCTGCTGGGATGGATATGCTGGGAAAGTCTCATCGTAGACCCTGCCCATAATATTTATTTATTTTTAATATTTATTTTATTAGTACTCGGGAGGCTCTGCTCCTCTGCTCACTATGCTCGCCAATCCCACCACCAGCACCCCCAGGCAACCACACTCCCCTCGCCAACCCACCTGCCTTGCCTGTGCCTCCACCACCGCTGCTGCCCCACAGCACACCTCGGCCACACTCCCCTAGGCACAGCCTGCGTAGGCTGCTGTTCCACTGTCCTGCAACCCAAGTTGCTGCCACCGCCACATAGCCACTGCCATGTCTAGGCCACCCACTTGCTCGCCAAGGCTGCCGCCCCCACCGCCACCACCTTGCCTGCTTGCCAAGGCATGCAGTGGTGTGTGGTGCAAGCAGCGTGCAGGTGGACAAGAAGTTTTCGTGCTGCAATTTGCAGGGTCACCTGTCTATGGCGCTATGAATTGCACAGCATGATACATGTTTATGTATATAGGTATGTATATCCCACATTTCCTCCATGGAGCTCAAGGTGGTATACAAACATGATTCTCCCCTTCCCAATTTTATCCTCACAACAACCCTGTGAGGTAGGTTAGGCTGAGAGACAGCAACTGGCCCAAGGTCACCCACTGAACTTCATGGCTGAGTGGGAATTTGAACCCTGGTCTCCCAGGTCCCAGTCCATCACTCCAACCACTGCACCATACCGGCTCTCAGTTTGCACACATCTGTCAACCTCATGGGATAGCACCACAAGGAAATGAACCATGGACCAAATAGTAATGAAATAATTATAAGGGTGAAAATCCAGCATCAGCAGACCACATCTTCAGGCCAAGGGCCCACTGCTGCCCCAGGCTTCCTTTTCTGGCACTCCAATGAGTGCTAGTTGGCTTCTATTGTAATTGCCCACAATGCCCTCAGTGACACTGCATCAGGTTGCATCAGAGGAGCTCCTTCCCCTCCTCTGGCAGTAAGCCTACCCCTACAAAGAGAATTAAAATGAAGAGCTACCTGTTGACATGGGGCTCCCTGACATGGGAGGACTGACATGGAAGGGCACTAGGAAGTCCCATACCAAGACCCTCTCAAACTTGGATCCAGCCCTGTAAGAAAGCACCATGCAGGGATTATGAGAGTCTACTTTTTGTGTGCTTCATAGAAGGATGGTAACAAATTTACTCACAGATAAAAGCTAAAAGAATGTTATGTGTACCACAGGCTTTTAGGTACCAGCTTTAGGAGCAATTACATCACAGTCCTAAAGATATCTATTTCTCACCATCACTCACAGGAGCTTTTTTCCCCACCCACGGTGAGTGGCTTTTTTTTTTAATTGTCACACCTTGAAAAACATAAGCAGAGAAGCCATCATCTGAGTGTTTCACCACAGGCTCATATAGTAGCATGCCACCACAAATTATCCATTTTTCAAATAAGTGGTTGAGTGAATCAATCCTTGGAGTCAGTTCATGGGCCTGAGGCAACTGCTTCGCCTTTGTGCCCTTGTTGGGGTCCCTCTCTGTGGTTAACCAGTCATGTGAAACCACTGCCATATGCAGGATAGCATGGCTTGCATGTGTTCAAACCAGTTCTGTGGATACCCACAGACTAGGGAAAGGCAGCTGGAGAATCAGCACCTTGGAAAGCTCCAAGACAAGAACATAAACAACCAAAGCTGGAGGTTGGTGGAGGATTTACAATTCCCTGTGTCCAGATTACCCAGGTTCCAAAGAGGAGTGTATTTTCTTAAAGGGACAGTCCCTGGTCCTTAAGCTGAGTGCTTCTCCATGGTTTCTTGCAAGGTGCCTTCCCTGCACCATTGGGCAGGCACTGTGGAGTGGGAGATTTGGCTCCTTGGGTGAATCTTGAGGGGGAGAGTCTGTGAATGTTGGGTATGCTTCAAGTAGGATTCCTGCATTGAGCAGGGGGTTGTACTCGATGGCCTTATAGGCCCCTTCCAACGCTATGTTTCTGTGCTTCTACAAGGTTCTGGCTTGGGTTTGTGACCCTCACACCCATGGGCTTGGTATCATTAGTCTGCTTGTGTTCTTCAGCCCAGTGGTATAGCAGCTCTGAACTGAACTCGGTTTTATTTATTAATTATTTATTTATTATTTGATTTATACCCCACCCTTCCTCCCGGTAGGAGCCCAGGGCGGATTTCCTTCTCAGTCTCTGAGCCTTGACTCTGAGCAGTTCAGAGCTCAAGGCTGGGGGGCTTCTTCATTCTCTCTTTCATCCATTCATTCAGTGTATTAGAAGCTTGCCACCTAAGGAGTCTCCAAGCGACTTACAAAACTATAAGCCCATAAAGCGGGGATGGGGAACCTGTGGCCCTCCAGATGCATGGCTAATGGCCAGGCATTATGGAAGTTGTAGTACAACAACTAGAAGGCCATTCCTTCCCTATCCCTGACAAACTGCATAACATTAGGAAGAACAACACATTACAATAAAAGTGAAATAATAACCCATACAACAGGCCCAATAAAACATCACCAAAAACATACGATCATTAAACAGCAAAATCATCTTAATCTAGCAAATGCTAGAGAAGAGATACATTTTTACCTAAAAGGATGTTCATGACAGTGCCGGTCAGATCTCACTGAGGCCATGACTTCATACCACCACAAAAGCAGTTTTTCAAGCAGTTTCCGAAGTATGTAGCAGGGAGTTAACATGCGCAGACATTTCAAGAGGCAGCCAGAGTCCTATGTCCCATTAAGTTCAACAGTTTCTACCTAAGATCTATCTAACTTAGAAGAACATACTTAGTAATAATGTTAGGGTATACTTATTAGTGCAACAGAATTCATGCATATGCATATTTAAGATCAAGCCCCTAAATACTTAAAGCTACACTACATCTCTTTAAATATCCCATAATGTTTTATGTGTTGGGAAAGGGCAGGATAAAACACAACTGTACGTAAATAAATAAAGCAGTGCCTACCTCTGCGTCCTGCCTTTCCCCACTTTAGTCACAACAGCTGGGGTGGGAGAGATAGAAATCAGTGATTTCTGTTCCTCCCATTTATCTTTCAGATTTATGTTGTAATTGTTTATGAGCCTGCTTGCAGCCATGTAATGATGGTGTGTGTATGTGTGTTTACACGAATGCCCTTTATTTTCCTGATTGTCTTGTGAGCCAATCTACAATCTATTTAAAAGAAAATGTGTTGTGTACCACATTGTGTTGGTGGCCATTTGGAGTTCTATTTCAGCTTCATTAATATTGATGTGCCTGGTCTCCTGGCTTACTTGGCAGTAGATTTGTTGAAATTAATCTTTGCTGTTTGCGTGGCGATTTGTTTCTGCGTTGTGCTTCAGCGTTTCATTCAGCTCTTCTCTCGTTAATTTTGTTTTCTCTGTTTTTACATGTTTCCTACAGCTCTTCTACTACTTGTACCCGTGGGAAATGTTATGTCCTTTATGGGATCTCTGTTTTGTCTGTGCCTGTCACTGTGATTTTCCATCATTATGGGCCTCTTGAATAAAAATGTAACGCTCGTTTCTGACAAAGTCTATGTTATGTTTCATTTCTTCCTGTGTGATTTTCCATCATCACCGTTCTTAAATTTCTTGAATAATGATATCTATACTATGAACAAATAGAGGCAGATGTAATGGCTTCATCAGTGTTTTATTAAATGTATATGCAACTCTTGGAGTTCACTGTTCTGTAACCAAGTCTATGTTGTGTATGCAAGAATAACTGAACTTACAAGATCTGAACAGGGTGGTTCATGACAGATGCTCTTGGAGGTCGCTGATTCATAGGGTCACCATAAGTCGTGGTCGACTTGGAGGCACATAACAACAAAATTAATTGTAGTAGCTACGACATCATGCATTAATCTTTCAGGCTTCCTTAGAATAATTCTTCTTTACATGCTGGTTCCAAAACTGCCATTCAGATTAGCAAATAAAAAATACAAAAATATATTCGAACAGAAAGATGGAACTATATGGCATGTAATGGTTGCAAAAGTATTTGATATTTGTAAATAAAAAATGTCTTATATTGTGGCCAACAGAATTAATAACTGATTTGCAAAGCTAAATAAATAATTAATTGGCTTATTTGAAAGATAGAAAATCAAGACCACACTCTCAAGACTCTAATCCTACACATACAGATACAATGTACATACATGTCTGCTCAGAAATGTCCCATTCTAATAAATTGTGTTTACTCCCAAGTTAGTGGATATAGGATTGCAGCCTTAAGCAGCTGAACAATGTGAAGTGTTGATGGTGGAGAAGCTACTAGTTTGTGTCTTAGTAAGCCCAAGACAAGTTTCTCAGGTTCCATTTTGAAACATATTCTCTGTCCTGGAATGAGCATAGGCTAGAACTCGGACCCAGGGTCCCAATGCAGCCCTCCGGGCCTCTCTTGTCTGGCCCCGGAACTCTTCCCAGGCCACACCCCTTCCCAGACACACCCCCACTTCCCAGGCCATGTATCTCACCATCCCTAGTTCATATGTTCCTTCATCCAATAAGCCTCTGCCTGGAAAAAGTTTTAGATTTTCTTACTCCCCTCTGGAAATGTTTTTTCTCCCTGCCACTCCATCCCCTTTTCTGGGGAGGAAAAATGTAATGCCAAAAGTTTTGCCTCAGTTCTACAGGAGGATGAGTTATAGCTGTAGCCATTGTGAGCCAGCGGCCTAATAGCCTATGTCAGGGGTGGGGAACCTTTTTCATATGAGGGCCCCATTCCATTCTGGTCAACTTTCCAGGGGCCATGTGCCAGTGCTGAGCAGGGCCAGAGGCGAAAGTGGGCAAGGCAACTAATGTTAATATTATGTTTCTACAGTAGGCTCATTCCTTCACACACACCTCTCTACCCAGACAAGCAAGAGATCATCTATGGGATACTATTATGGTCCCCGGTGGACCAAAAGCATGATGCATGTCAATGAGGAGCTGTGCCTAAATTGTAGTGGACCCAACTCTATGCAACTCCCTCCCACTAGAAATCCAGCAGGCACAGTCTCTGCCTAGTTTCAAACACTTGGTTTAAATAGTTTTCTTTCAGGAGGCTTTTGCACCATGGATGCTGTTCTGATGTTTTAATCTCTGGTGTTGAATTTAGTTTTTAAATTTTGTATACTGTTTGTTTTTATTTTGTAAGCCACTTTGGGAGCCAGACATGGTGACAAGTGGCGTACACATTGTTAAAATAAACAAAGAGGCATGATCAGAGTTCCAGAATACATTCTAGCCAGGCAAAAACACTCAGGGTATAAAGCGAGTGGTTTAGCCTGGGGAAAATTCGGAGGGCTAGACAGAAAAGCCTGAAGAGCCAAATTCCTCATCCCCATTTTAGACTGAAACTGAAAACATTTTTGTTCACCCAGGTATTTGGTAGTTGAAGGGCTGCAGGTTTTTAGCACCCTTGGAAACTGTTGTTGGATATTTATTTATTTATTTATAAAAATATTTCTGTACCACTATTTCATTAAAAACATCAATGCAGTTTATAACATGTTAAAAACAACAGCCACCACCATAGAATAAACAACATTAAAAATACAATAAAAACAAAAGTCAGCTGTTGTGGAAAAAAAGGATCTTCTTAATTGCCTACATAAGCCTGATGGAACAGAAAGGTTTTCAGCAGGTGCTTAGAAGTTAAATCAGAAGGTGGATTTGGTGGAACTGTATTTTTTTGTTTTTGTTTAATTTTCTAATGTTTTTAACTCTGATGTTCTATGGCTGTCCTGTGCTCCTTTGGGAGGAAGGGCAGGAGAAAAATCCTATAAATCATCATCTTCAGTTCCGTATTGAAGATGCTCATTCAGCTCCATTTCAAGTTTTCATAGAAATAAGGAATTCAAACAGGGAACTAGTAACCAGCATCAGCCTTGTGTCTGGTCAAGTGTAGCAATGTGCAAGTTAGGCCACTGAGAGTCAGGGCCCTGGAGAGCTCCCTGTGGAGCAAACATCAGGATCAGGCCAAATATTATTTATTTATTTATTTATTATTTGATTAATATCCTGCCCTCCCTCCCAGCAGGAGCCAGGGTGGCAAACAAAAGCACTAAAACACTCTAAAACATCATTAAAAAAGACCTTAAAATACATTAAAACAAAACAACTTTAAAAACATTTTTTTAAAAACAAACCTTTAAAAACATCTTAAATAAAAAGGGTTAAAAACATATTGCTTAGGGGAAAAAACGTTTTAAAAAATATATTAAAAAGCAATTCCAACACACACACAGACTAGGATAAGGTCTCAACTTAAAAGGCTTGTTGAAAGAGGAAAGTCTTCAATAGGCACCGAAAAGATGGCGCCTGCCTAATATTTAAGGGGAGGGAATTCCACAGGGTAGGTGCTGCCACACTAAAGGTCCGTTTCCTATATTGTGCAGAACAGACCTCCTGATAAGATGGTATCTGCAGGAGGCCCCCACCTGCACAGCGCAGTGATCGACTGGGTATATAAAAGGTAACACAGTCTTTCAGGTATCCTGGTCCCAAGCTGTATAGGGCTTTGTACACCAAAACTAGAACCTTGAACTTGGCCTGGTAGCAAATGGGCAGTCAGTGCAATTCTTTTATCAGCGGGGTGAGCAGTCTCACTGCCGCATTTTGCACCAGCTGCAACTTCCTCAAGGGCCAACCTCAAAGGCAGCCCCACATGGAGGCATTACAGTAATCAAGCCTGGAGGTTACCAGTGCGTGGACAACAGTGGTCAGGCTATTCCGGTCCAGAAACAGCCGCAGCTGTCTTATCAGCCAAAGCTGGTAAAAGGCACTCCTAGCCACTGAGGTCACCTGGGCCTCTAGCAACAAAGATGGATCCAGGAGCACCCCCAGACTATGAACTTGCTCTTTCAGAGAGAGTACGACCCCATCCAAAGCAGGCAACTGACCAATTATCCAAACTCGGGAACCACCAACCCACAGTGCCTCTGTCTTGCTAGGATTCAGAGTCAGTTTATTGGCCCTCATCCAGCCCACCACCAAGTCCAGGCAGTGGTCCAGGGCTTGCACGGCCTCTCCCGATTCAGATGTTATGGAGAAATAGAGCTGGGTATCGTCAGCATACTGCCGACACCTCACCCCAAATCTCCTGATGACTTCTCCCAAAGGCTTCATATAGATGTTAAACAGCATGGGGGACAAGATGGTACCCTGCGGTACCCCACAGCACAACTGCCAGGAGGCTGAAAGACAGTCACCCAAAGCTATTCTCTGAGAGCAACCTTGGAGATAGGATTGGAACAACTGTAAAACAGTGCCTCCAATACCCATCTCACCAAGTCGGCCCAGAAGGATACCATGGTCAATGGTATCAAAAGCCGCTGAGAGATCAAGTAAGAACAACAGGGTAGCACTCCCCCTGTCCTTCTCCCGATAAAGGTCATCCATCAGGGCGACCAAGGCCGATTCAGTCCCATAACCAGGCCTGAACCCAGACTGGGATGGGTCAAGATAATCTGTTTCATCCAGGAGTACTTGCAATTGCTGCGCCACAACTGTCTCAAACACCTTCCCTAAAAAGGGGGTATTTGCAACCGGTCGGTAGTTGTCACAAACCAATGGGTCCAGGGTGGGCTTTTTCAGGAGTGGTCAGATCACTGCCTCTTTCAAGGCAGCTGGAACCACTCCCTCCCGCAATGATGTGTTGACCACACCCTGGATCCACTCGGTCAAACCCCCTCAACAAGCTTTAATAAGCAAAGAAGGGCAAGGGTCCAGAGGACACGTTGCTGGCCGCATCATCGCACAGTAGATGTGGAGGGGGCATCAAGACTGCTATGGAGGCAAGCAACTTTACCCTCCAAGTGCCTTGCAAACAATTCACAGTGGGCCTCCGAAGGGTCTAAAACTCAATTTCCTAGAGTTGATGTCAACAGACTCCTGACAATACAGAAAAGCTCCACACTCCACACAATATTACCACACTGAGGGCCAGAGCCGGCTCCAGGATTCTGGGAGCCCATGGGCAAAAGCTGTCAGAGGGCCCCTTGCCCTCTTGCTTTCCTCCTCAAACCACCTCCTCCCTCTTGGCCTCACCCTTTTAAAGGAAAACAAAACCTGAACAGAAAGACTGAGGTGACAGAGGAATCAGAGAGGAGAGAGAGAGAAGGAATGCCATACCTCTCTCTGTATGTTCATTGGGAGCATTCCTGCCCTGGCTCTGGAGTCCCTGCTGTTTGCCCTGCAGCAGAGCACACCATGCAAGGAAGCCTCTTCTTCCTTTGCTTCTTCATGATCCAGCCTGGCTTGGAGCTGCTGCCACTGCCCTTTCTTTCTGCCCTTCTCCTGGAGGACATTTAAGTGGTTAATACCATAGAAATTAGGAGGCAATTAGCCTAAACAATCTCAACATCAGCACTGAATGAGACAGTTGCCAAATTGAGGCCCTCTGAGCTCAGCTTTTCAACTCTACGATATTATCCCCTCAATTTCCCCTCCACTCATGAATCAGAGAAAAAGAGAAGCTAGTTGGGAAAAACACTTCCTGTCCATTGGAATAGGATAGGATCAGCAATGAGCAGCAGATCCCATTCCGCTGGGGCCAGTGAGGGCCCCCTCTGCATTCCTGGGCCCTCAGCCAGTGCCCTAGCTGGGCCATTGCTCTAGCCGAGCCTGCTGAGGTCTCATCCATACCTTCTCACAAAATCCACATTTTCACTACTTGATTTGTTGCCTTTGTGTCCATACCTGTGCATATTGTGCTTGGATTTGGTTTCTAAAAATCTGATGTTTTCCTATCTGTACCATAAGGGTGTGAAGAATTTTTAATTAATTCACTTTTTCATCTAGCTCTGCCTCTCCATCCTTCTATCTCATCTCATCTGCACAAGCACATTTATCCATTTTCTTTTTTTCTTTTTTAATTTATTTTTATTTCCATTTTGCATTAACATGTATTTAGTTACAAAATAATACAAAAAACCTATTAACTCCCTTTCCCTCCCTTTCCCCAACCCCTATCACCCCCCTTCCCTCCCTTTCCCCTAATGACTATTAACTTTCAGGATTTTATTTTGTAGTTTTCTTCTTTGAGAAACTTCCATTCTTTAGATATCCACAACGATCTGAAAGGGATAAGGCACTGGTCCCAAACTAGTGTCTGATGTAGCAGCCAAGATAAAAGGCCACCAATCCGCTTCAAAAGAGTCCTTTCTTTTCTTTTTTCCCTCCGCCATTCTTATTTTCTGTGTTAACTTCTCTAATAGAGAGATTTCCCATAATTTCTTTTGCCAGTTTTTCAGTGTTAAACTGTCCAGTGATTTCCAATATTTGGCAATCGTCAATCTGGCTGCTGCCAGCATAAATCCTATAAGTCTTTTATATTGTAGATTTGTGTTTTGTCCCATAAAAATGTTCAATAAAGCTAATTCAGGCCTGAAGTAACGTTGTTGTTTTGTCAATTTCTATATTTCTTCCCACGCCTCCTGCCAAAAACCCACCACATGTGTAAATCTGAGCCTTGTACTTCACATCCTCTCCAACACTTTTGTGTGCTATTTTTAGAGATCCATGCTAAATACAGGGGGGTTACATACCATTTTTGTATTACTTTTAGGGCTGTTTCTCCTTAGGAAGTTGAAATAGATCTATATGGGAATTTTGTCCGCATATCATTCCAGTCCTCTTCTTCAGTCTGGCATTTCAGGTCTGATTCCCATACTTGTTTTAAAATTGAGTTGGAACCCATATCTTTATTTACCAAAAATCTATATAATTTTGAAATCACCCCCTTTTCCATTCCCTCCACACTTAACATTAGTTTCTCCCCTTCTGTTGTCTAATATGATGTTTCCTAATAAAAGTACTAAGTTGATACCAACAAATCCATGACACCCATCTCCTTAAATTTATTTTTCCATTCATCTCATGATAAAGGTAGTCCATTCATATAAAAATCCTTCAATCTGTATACATTATTGTCAGTTAGGCTTTTATCCTCTATTTCGCTGTCTGACCTGCATAGGGATTAAGGGGGAAATTCCAGGAAGTAAGATCTCTTACGATGCAGACCAAGTTGGAGGCATCCTTGCCCCTGTCATTATTGTATTATATAATCTAGTCATATGAGGGATGAGAATGGTACCATAAAGTTTATAAAAATTATTGGTGAATCCATCGGGTCCTGGTGCTTTGTTTACTTGTAATGCCTTTATTGCTGCCCCTACCTCTTCTTCTGAGATTGGATCTTCAAGCATTTCTCTGTCTGTCTCTGTTAATGTTGGAAGTCTGACCCTGTCCATGTAGTCTTGTATAGTCTGCTCCTCCACTTTTATTTTGCTATATAGCTCCTCATAGAATTTAGCTAGTTCCTCTCCTATTTGTGTATTATTTGTTAGGGCATTAGATTCTCTTAATTTAAACAGCGGATACGTTTTTCCCTCCTTTCTTTAACTCTCTTAGCTAAATGCTTTGTTCCTTTGTCTTTGTAATATTTTTGTTTACCATTAATCATGTTTACCATTGTTTTATCTATTTCAGCTAAATCAATCTCTGATCGTTTCTTTTCCATCTCTTGTCTGATTTTTTGTGAACCCGTTGCTTTATAATGAGCCACTAAGTCTTGTAGTTCCCTCTCTAATCTCTTTTTTTGTTCTTTGCGTGTACATTGGATAAACCTCCACTTGCTTATATACTGCCCCCTGATCACTGCTTTCATTGCTTCCCATCTAGTTTCTTCCCTGATTCCTGTTGGAAGTGGGGCAAGAGCAACTCCTGTTTTGTTCTTTTGTCTATGCTCCAGAAGGGAGATAGAGCTAGGGTCCTCCAGATGGACAGACTTGTTTACCTTTTTACCTGTGATGCTCTGACTGACTTCCTTCTGTCGCTAGACTGTGACGCCTTTAGGGAAGCTTACCTTCCCCTCCTCCTTCCGCCCTTTCCACTTCCTTTGTCCTCCGGCTGTCCGGGAGAGAGGAGACATCCCTTTGTCTCTGCTCTCTCTCCAAGCATGGGGCTGACTCCCACACCTGGGCATTATGCCTCCAACTTAGCTAGTTAGTTAGAACTAGGTATGCCTTTTCTATCTACTATGTATTTCTATAAATATTGAATTGAATTGAATGAAATTTATTTCGGTCATAGACCAGCCGAGTTTATAAAAATACCATGCAGAGATTACATTTTACAAAAAGAAATCACAAGATAAAAACGTGGGAATAAAAAGAGTAAATAACAATTAAAATATTTGCTCCATGTCTAGTATCTTTTTCCTACAAATAATGGCAGCTGCACAAAATTTGGCTACCTTAATGGTGACCATTGGATTACAGTAGGCTAACAGGAAAGAAAGATAACCAGCTTCGGAATCCTCTAGAAGTGCTTGTATGATAGGAGTAATAAAAACATAGCAGAGATCTCAATAAAAAGAACAGTACAGAAGGACATGCGCTATTGTCTCTACCTCCCCATTCTCACATGGACAGACCCGTTCACAGTAGGAAACTCCATTGTATCTGCCCTCAAGCAAGGCAGAGGGCAGGACGTTATGTCTAGCCAGTGTGAACGCTTTCCTATATTTAGCAACAGTTAGATTTACCAGATAGGGCACAAGAGAGAAAACTCTATGATTCAAACCCGGATTAGGATATGCCGCAACCAAACTTAAAGTAGTTTGGAGTTCGACATCCTTAATCCGTTGAAGAATAGCCATTTTGGCCTTAGAAAACCCGAGTTCAATAAGCACCTGTGGGGAAAAGCCAAGGGCATACATTTTATTATATAGTAAGAGCTTCCACTTAGTCTGAAAAGAATCTTCTAGCGTCAGAGGGGCCAACCCCAAAGGGGTGAAAATCATCTTGAGCCAGTAATTGAATCTGTAGATCCAAACACGGGACTCTAAGAGAAGAAGACCAGCCTTGAGGCAGTCAGCTACGTTAGGTACGCAGGGTGGGAGGCCAAGTATGGATCTAAGGAATTTAGATTGAATAGTTTCCAAAGCCACAAAGTCCTCAAAAGCACAAAATTGTGCACCATACAGCATTTGTGCTATTACCTTGGCACTAAAAACCTGTATCACAGAGGAAATGTGTTGACCCCCTTTACTGTAAAAGAAGGACAACAATGCCTTTACATTCCTCTGTGGTTTCACAATAGAGTTGGTGATCTGTGGTTTCCAGGAGCCGGTAGAGTGGAAAATAATTCCCAGGTACCTATACACAGTAACCTGCTGAATCCCATGATCATTTATTTGCCATCGGTGATTGGCCTTCTTCTTAGTGAAGATCATAACCTTAGATTTATCATAATTAATTGTCAGCCTTTCCTCCTTACAGTAGGAAGCAAGTGCCCTCAAGAGGCTTCGAAGGCCCACACTGGTTTGGGATAAAAGAACAACATCATCGGCATATAATAATATGGACAAGGGTCTATTAGCCAATTTGGGGGGGATGAGAATTTACGAGTGCCAGGTGGTTGACTATCAAGTTGACATACAGGTTAAATAGGGTGGGTGCAAGGATGCAACCCTGTTTGACCCCATTAAAGGTGGGAACATGCTCCAACAAGTGCCCGGCGCGATCAAATCTAACCCTTAGGCTCGTGTTCTCATGCAGGCTTCTGATTAGATATAGCAGCCTTCTATCGATGTTAGTACTCCCCAACTTGAGCCAAAGTCTGTCCCTAGAGATTGAATCGAATGCTGATTTGAAATTGATAAACGCAGCAAATAACCTTCCACTTGGAGTAGCGGTATAAATAAAGTAGCTTTTCTTATTTTACTGTCTCAAGTCTCAGTGATGCTGATGCAGGGTAAAAGCCTGCTTTCTTAGGCAAACGCACGCACACGCTGGCACACTCGCATTTTAACATCTGCTGTTACTCTGCTGCTGTGGTGTTGCTTTAAACGAAATTAAGCACACAAATACACACAGCACAACAATTCCTTCATCCATATTATCTTTAAAATAGTTCTCCAGCCCTTCTTGAATTTTATTTCTACTTTGAAGAGAGGAGAGAAGTGTTGGGTGCAACTTCCATTTTGGACAGATTTGTTTTTCAGATTTGTTACTCATGATTTCCACTGTTACTGGAGCGTGGTCAGTGACTTTAATTGTTCCTATCTCTATTTGCTGTGCTAGTGGTAGTACTTCTTCTGAGTCTATAATGGCATCCAACCTAGAAAAAGCTTAGTGTGGTCTGGAGTAAAAAGAATGGCTAAAATCTTCTGGATGATTCTCTGACCATACTTCTCTTAAGCCTGCTCTATGTATCAGAGTATAGAATTTTACAATCTGCTTTAAATTGGGGGTCGTTTTTCTCCCTGTCATTAAGTTTTTGGATATTCTTAAAGCGTCCTGTCCTTTTATCAGTTTATTTGGATTAAACCCCTGCATATTCAAATTCAAGTCTCCTCCTAGAATTATATTTGCTTCTGTGAATTTGTGTAGTTTTCTCAACAATTTTTGGAAGAATTGCATTTGTCCTTTGTCCATTTCCTATCACGTGCTATTCTTTCTCCCCCGCTAGAAGTGCACAAAATCATAGCTTCAGGTTATTGAATGTACACACATGCAGCCAATAGCATTTCCATCTCTGTGCATACAGTCCTCCAAGAGGAGGGTTTTACCTCCATTTGCTCCCACCCACCCCCGAACTGTGCAAATTTTAAATTTCATGCCAAGAAAACATGCCTGCTGAGAGAACCATCATAATGCTCCTTTGCTCTCCTGGCGCCTTTTTAACTCTCCACAATGGAGTAGACAGACTACCTCTGTCTGGTTGAACTTTGTTTAAACTTGCTGATGTCCTGCCTTTTACTACTAAATGACATTTGCAGAAACTATCTGCAGGCTGTAGGAGAAGACATGACAAATCAGAGGTGCCTAGTCATTTTTCTAAAATATTATAAAAATAAAGCAGTGTGCTATCTTTTCAAAGTAAACATACATGTCTAAATGAAGCCAGAAAACAGGGTATTGCATAGATAGATAGGAGTGGTACCAAGTTTATCCCCCCATAACGGAAGTATCAAGGAGGGTTTTCATAATGTAATCATTTCAGTGCAAACTTTGCAATGCGAAGTTGTTTGAATGCATATTGAATGCATATTTAAACATTTTTGGTTCCTCAAAAATTCAGAAAAGTAAATTGTAATGGGTGTAAAGCCCACCCAAAAACGGAACATAAAAGGGGAAATATGACAGTATTTTTGTTTTATTTTTATTTACAGGTGTTTGTTGTGCTGTAAAACAAAGTAGAGTGGTGTGTTTGGAAATTATTTTATCGATTGATCGCAAAAATATCCCTTTTTTTTAAATGAAAAATTTAAAAAATCATTTAATCACAGAGCCTGCAGCACCCAGAAGGAAGTTGCTGAGATCACTGCTGGAACACAACTAACATGTAAGAAGCAAAAAGGGGACGTGTACAGAGGACGGAAGTTATACCCATGGAACACCCACGTTGCAAAATCTGGGGCAAGTTACCCTATATAAAAGCAGCTGATAATGGGTTTAGGAAAATTTTGATGGGCAGGGAAGCTCTGGATTTAGCTATGAGAAAATCTGTGATGGCAATGGTTTGTGGGGAAAATCATATGGGTGATGGTGAATTAATCGAGACACAGGAGCTTACATTACAGATTAAACAGAGGTATGGATGAGCTCTGAGAAGCAGGGAGTGTTGCTCCAGCACTGGTCTGGAGCCAATTAGTACTTTATACAGTCTGGCCAGAGGGAGTCTGGAGCTAAACAGGTTGTGTCCTATTATGCAGATGTGGGCTTTGGCAGGGTTACAAGATCTGTGTCTCCTGACTTTGGTGGAATGGAGAAGAATCCTCTTGGACTTCTCATAGTTTTGTTGACGGAGTGATTTAAATCTGAGGTGGTGAGCTGAACTGCCTTCTCTGGAACCAAGGATGAAGAGCTCCCTATCTGCTGGGTCTTCTTCTCTATGGAATCCTCTACTGGGGTTCCTTTTTTGGAGACTACCTCCTGAACAGCTACAGAAACCCAGTCATCCCTGTCCTTGCTCAGAGGTCTCCTCTGACTGTGGAGAAAGGGACAGGCTCCTGGGTCATGACACTCATCAGCGAAGAAAACCATCAGAGCCCTTTGGAGTTTCAGGAGCTGAATTAGGCACATCTACCTCTATCTATGAAATTCCAGGCCTTCTCAGACTCTTATATACTGACTCTTATATTCATCTGAATCAGCAAGCATATAATATGGTCAGACCAGGGTCAAGATGTACTATATTATTTCTTGATTTATTTACAGGATTTTTATTTCTAGCGTTCTTCAGCAGAAAAATGTTCCCAGAGCCCCTTACAAAGATCACTCATAACAACCAGCTAGAATGGAAATAGTTCAAGGAGAGGAGCCAAACTTGCCGATCCCTCAGCAGAGCCAGTGGAGTGGCTCTGCTTTCCTTCTCTGCCTAGGTGAGCAGGGCTGCTGCCAGGAGATCATTGCAGGACAGGAAAAGCCTGACAGAGCTGGCTTCTCAGCAGAGCCACAGAATTCACCCAACTTCCCTTCTCTCCCTCTCTAAATGAAGCTTATGCTACTATAAGTAATCAGAACAAGAGTCAGGGTGGGATGGGGACCTATTTAAGTTGTGCCTTACCTCCTGAAAAATTCAAGCTCATGACTATTGCGTACCTGGTCAGGAAACCTTGACTGGTACTTTCAACAAGGCTTTGAAATGGAGATCTTTAGCCCAGCGTGCATCTGTATTTTTAACTGTTTTTATATGTGGAACTGTTTTAAATATTTGCATTGTTTTTATATATGAAATTGTTTACACTTGTTTTATGACTATAACTTTTATTTGTTTTATAATTGTATGCTTTATTATTGTAACCTTGTCCTCCGTGTTACAGAGGCCCAACTGGCCTAAGTCAGAAGTCAGGCATTTAGTGTCGCCGGCCTCATGCTATGGAACACTCTTCCAGCAAAGATTTGGCAGGCATCCCCGCTTTTGACTTTCGAGTGGCTCTTGAAGACTTTTTTGTGCTGACAGGCCTATGCAGCTATTTAAAAAAAATTTTTTTAAGCAGCCATTTGAACAATCAGGGCCAGTGCTAAAGGGCGGCCAGGTCGGGCCCTGGCCAAGGGCCCCTCAATAGGGTGGGGGAGGAGGATCGCAGGGAGAGAGCTTCCCAGCCACCCACTCATTCACTGGCTCCACCTACCTATCTCTCCTGTCTTTTGCAGCTGCGTGGACTGCACGTGCAGGGCTGCCATTAACCAAGATGGCAGCTGAGGTTTCCCTAAGGTGCTAATGCTCCTGCCATCCTCTTGGTTGATGGCAGGGATGCGCGTGCATAGCACACATGCGTGCTATCAACCAAGATGGCAGCAGAGGCTTCAGCCCCTTAGGGAAACCTTGGCCGCCATCTTGGTTAATGGCAGCCCAGCGTGCACAGCCACAAAAGACAGGAGAGACAGGTAGGTGGGGCATGTGTGTGTGCACGCCCTGGGACTCAGGGCAAGCTGGGGCCCAAGGGCCCCAGCATGCCTAGTACTGGCCCTGTTAACAATTACTTTGTATTGCTTTAAAATGTTTTTGTGTTGCTGTATACCACCCTGATGTTTTGCAAGAGGGCAGTATATAAATACTTTTATAAATAAATAAAATAAGGGCAGCTTAGAAATCTAATAAAATAAAGAAATATTACGCTGCAGTCACTGTATAGCTTCTATCTGCCATAGATCCTAATCCCCAGTAGCCCCTTCCCAGTGCCTGCTGGTAGTGGTTAGGCTATTGGCTAACCCTTATTTTGTTAAAAAGATTGCTGTCTAATAGCTCAGAATGGTCAGTTGAAGGGATCTAATAGTTAGGAAATGGTCTGTCTTGAGTGTTTTGAAGGAGGTAGCCAGTGGCACCATAAAGAAGGCACCACCTCCTAGCTAAGGTGAGGGGGCAGAGGGGTATGTGTGTGTATACACATGAGACAGAAAGAGAAATTTGCAGCTGGAAAACACAGAAAGATGGAGGGGGGTAAGAGAGAGAGAGTTGTGAATTTGGAAGGCTGAATGAACTAGACCAGGGTAGGGAACCTATGGTCTGTAGTAGACTATAGCTTCAATCAGCCTTGAGCATTGGCTATGCTGACTCAGACTGATGGGAGTTGAAGTCCAACAACATCTGGAGGTCCACAGATGACCTAGATGATTGTAGGGTCCCTCTCTGAGGATCTAATGTGGGGGAGCAAATCTGTTGCCTTGTAATAGTGCACTCTGTGTTTGCCCCCACTTATGCTCTACTTGTACATTTCTAAATAAGGCAAATAATACAAAAATACCCTAACAGAGCAATCTAAACTATAGGAAGCCAGCATAAGTTATGCCTATACCAAACTGATTCCATAAAGGAAGACACAGATCTGAACTTACAAGATCTGAACAGGGTGGTTAATGACAGATGCTATTGGAGGTCACTGATTCATAGAGTCGCCATAAGTCATAATCAACTTGAAGGCACATAACATCAACAACAACAATACCAAACTCCAGTCAGGACCAGGGCTGCTGCTCACCTGAGCCTAGCAGAGGGAAAGCAAACCTTTAAAATAGTGTTTGACTTACACCACCCTTTTTGCAACTGTAAAGTTTTGCTGGGTTGGTAAGGCATGTCATGTGACCAAGCTGAACGTAATTTAGAATAGGAGTAAGTCTTCCCCTGTCCCGTCCAGCACCCTATGCCCCCAGAATGCCCTTTTTTGGGACTTACCCCAGCCTCAGCTCAGCCAGCTTCAGCTGAGCCAGCTGAGCCAGGATAGAGGACTTACACTGGTGTATCTCTGGTTGAGCTCTGATGAGGGACTTCAGCTCTACCAGAGATCTATCTATTCCAAACTCTGCTCATCCTGGTGGCTCTTGGATTTGGATTGCTCCCTTAGTATCCAGTGCTTTTTTTCTCCAGTGGCATTGTCTACATTGTAGGCAGCATATGATAAAATAAACAGTAATATTATGTGGAAGTTGCTGAGAAAAAAGAATCTCACCTCTTATACCTTTGGTCTGCAATCCTTTACACGCTTACCCAGAAGAAAGGCTCACTGATATGCATGGGACTGACTTCTGAGTAGACATGTATAGGAATGCAGTCTTAAAATACTTGCCTACTTCTGAGTGTGTCTTAGGGCTTCAGTCCTCTGCACCAAAGCTGGAGAACCTGCGGCCCTCTGGATGTTATTGACTACAACTCCTATCACCCCTGAACATTGGTTCCTCTTTCAGCAAGTCTTCTCCATGGAGACTGTTATCCTAGATAGTATCAGATTTGAAATTGTTTTTTATATATGTAATTGTTGCTGTTTCTTAATATATTTTTAAACTGGTTTTATAGATGTGTTTTATATTTGTTTTCATTGCTTTGTAAATCTCTTTGAGATGCCTCATAGGAAGTAATTAAAAAATGAAATTAATAATAATAATTTTTGATTTCATCTTTATATTTAGTTATGATCATCTTATGCATATTTGTTTTTAATTGGGTTTGTGGATTTTAGCAGTGTTTTATTTACAATTCTATTTGTATGCCACTGGGAGAGCTCTTTGATAAAATGGGTTATACATTTGTCTAAATAAATAAATAAACTGGGCGCCGAATTCACCTATTCGTGTATTCTGTCTCCCCCTCTTAAATCTTTAGATTTCAGCTTTCACCATCCTAAGACATTCCTAAAGAGCAAACAAAGCCTATTTCCAAGTATGCATAGAATCAGTGTCCTTTATTTTGGTAGCGAAGGGACTCAGTATTTTATTGTGGTGCTTGCTTCTTCAATCAATGTCTTGGTTTTAAGTCTCATTGAATTAGCATGGGTAGGCACAATCTAGCTGGAGCCGTGGGCAAATAATACCATAAAAATTCAATGCACGTCTCTATTTGTTTCCAAAGATGTATTCAGACAGTTCAGCAGAGCTTGGATGATGATTATCACAATGCAGATACAGAGATGTAAATCCAGCACTACATGCACACACTGACCTGTTTTGCTGAATCAGGACAAATGTATTTACGATCCTAAACTCTATGATCCTTGTTTTTATATATGCTGCAGCAGGGGGTGGCCTGGACACATTTGGTTTTTTGAGCAACTGCCATGGGCACCATGCACCTTGGTCTGTTCTTTCCGTCCTTCTCTGGATCATCTCACATTTGCTTCATTTTTCCAAGGTATCTGAGTAAAATAATAGAGAAGAACTAGGAACTTAAAAAGAGTACTACTCACAACTTCCTCCTTCTATGGGCTTTAAAGGGACAAAAGGTGACCACCCTCACCAGCTCATGACCAAGGGAGCAGTGAGAAGGGTAAGAGGCTTCATGGGCACCAGAGGAAGACCTCAAGGGTGCCATTGTGCTCACAGCAGCTGCAATGGCAATCCCTGCTCTGCAAGCAGCATACACCTAAACAATACAGTACAGTTCAATCTAGATATTTCATCCTATTTTAAGATTGAGGTAGATAGTTGTTTATTTTATTTTATATTTTATTTTATTGCATTGCATCCAAACAACTTTCTCCTGAGCACAGGTTCACAAAGGCTCAATAGTATTAATGTTCCCTCCCCCCCCCAAATTATAGTAACATTTTCTCTCTGACAGTATTGTTTTTGGTTTTTGGTTTTTTTTAAACCCTCTCTCAATCTAACCCCAAAATCTCTATCCCAGCTAGAGATAATGAACCTCCAGTCAATTTTCTGTTTTACAGCAAACATTGGGGCTCTTCTCTTTCCTGAGATAATATAATGGCTCTTTGGCTATGACAGCTGCCAGATCAAAACTTTTAAAATAATGGATTATATACTGTAGATCTACAATATTTTATTCAATACAAGATTTCATTCAGTGAAATTCTATGGAGCTGAACTACCTGACATCTCTTAACAATACAGATTATAGAATATGTGGCAGATCTTCCCCTCTGGTTGTGACTTGGATCTGAATGGGAGCAGCCTTCCTTGTTCATTTACAAGGAGTCTGGCCCCAGATTCTGGATAATACACAGCAGGCAGGGAAGAATGCTGGGCCGTACTCTCTACACAAATAGACCAGCATACCCTCTAGACCCGAGCACAGTATACAGGAGTTAGTCACAGAGGAGCATTGTTCTGTTTTCACTAGTGATATGGGGATTCCACCACCATCCTTACCTGATTATCAATAAATTCCTGGATCCCAGATTCACTTCAGGCCAATTTGTATTTATGGGGTTTAGCTGTAAAAAAAAAAAAAGGTGACAGTACTGTCTGAGGGCAGTGCCTTTGCACACATACATTATCACACAGCATCTTTGGAATTATAGTTCAGTTGCCGTTGCACATGCACTGTAGGACAGTTTATCAGATGTCTCTGAGGTCCACATTTGTGCATTAGTGCTGATCTGAAATCTTCAAGTCAGGGCCACCAAGAGGGGCGTACAAAGTGTACTGATGTAAAGAGCCCAGAGCTAGCAGGGGCACATGTATCCTGCTGTATAACAGCTAAAGTCCAGGCACTCATTAAGAATTCACTGTATAGTTAACTTACAGAACTATGATATACATGTCTTCTCAGCAATGAGTGTGTTTAATGGGGCTTACTCCCAGGTAAGTAAATACAGGATTGCAGCCTAGACTTTGTTTTAGGGTTGGCACTGTGCGAAAGGAGGGTTCCTATGCCTTGAACAGTTATGTGGCAGGCAGAAATTTAACAGGTGAAGCCTTTTCTTGTATGGAAATACATTTATGGGGAAAGCTTCACCTGTTCACCTGCATGTCAGATATTTTATTGTGTGGCCACTGATTTATTTTTGGGCCCTCTACTCCATCTGCAGATTAGGACAAAATTTGTATATGACATAAATCTTATGCAAATCTGTGTCCTGTTTTGCAAGTTGATCAGAGGGCCCAATCCACATATAGTGTACTGGTCCTAGAAAATCCTGTTTGCCTCCCTGCTTCAAGTGCTCCTGATTACATAGCCAAAATGGCAGCATCCACATGTGATAGGGAAGTATCGGCAGACTCAAGGTAACCCTAAGGCTTGCAGAAGTAAAAACAAATATTTAGGGGGGAAATCCCTAAGGTGGTAACCTCCCCTCTCCACAAAATAGTCCAATGAGGACTGCAGGCTGGCTGTTGAGAGAGGAAACAAACCTGAAAACCAGAGGGAGGGGGATTAGAATGAAGTGGCTGGAATCCTGAACAGGGAGCGCTCCATACTGCAACGCACAGGAATACTCTGCAAGGCCATATTTGTTACACCCTGTTTGCAATCGACTGCATGCCCACTCTTTACATTACAGTGATTGTAGTAATGCAGTTGCTGACATTGCTATGAATTGTGGAAGTGATTAAAAAGTTGTGTTCACATCACTAGTGATTTGTAAAATAGAAACCTCGGCCTTCTGATTTGATGCTTGGCCCATGTCCTGTTCCTTAAAACAAGTACATGAGGGAAGATTTGTGTAGGACAATTGCTATGTTGTATTGCTATAAACTACCCTTCCCCAACTGGATGCCTTCCAGATGTTTTTGGACCTCAACTCCCAGCAGCCCCAACCAGCATGGTCAATGGTCAAGGATGATGGGACTTGTAGTCCAACATCAGCTGGAGGGTACCAGGCTGGGGAAGGAAGTCTGCTATAAACTATTTATGTAGTATGAACTTGATCAATTGCTCATGTGGTCTGACTCAGCAGTGTCACCAATGTATATGTGTTAAAGTCTAGCAACTGGCCTTCCAACTGTCAACTATGTAGTCCCAAGCACTAGGTAAGCAGGCCACCCCGCTTCTGCGGGCGCACACACATCTCAAACTACTCACCAGGGACGTGGCATGGGACTTTTTTCTTTGCTTCTGGAATTTCCTTCAATCAAGGGGTGTGGAGGGATAGCTCTCCAGCCTGCGTCTGAGAAGGATGATGTTTGAATGGGATGGGGCTCCAGTGCAAGGTTATGCCTTTCTCAACAATCTCAGCATGAAGCCAGCTGGAGAGATATTAAAATGCTGTCTCTATCCCCCTTTAAATTAAAAGTAAAGTGGGTTCAGTTTAATTTCCCAGCTAATAAAAGCAGCTGCTCCCAGGAAGTGTTGGAAAGGAGGGTATGGAGCGAAAAAGGAGAATCAGAGGTGACTTTAGGGAGAGCTTAGCCTGCTGGGCAACCGTACATGGAATTCTACCTCTTTCCCCTTCCCCTCCTAGCCAAAGTGGTCTTCCCAAGTTCAGCCATTGTGGAGTCCTTTAGCTCACCACGCACCCCACCCTGATATTATTTTCTCAAGGGCTGTGCTGTTGTGCTGGATCACCTTTTCAACTAATCACCTGTGTTGCACTTGTGCATTGTTTACCACAATACCATACGAGTACATGGCCAACCACTGACCGCACAAGCTAGTCGGTTTGTATCTGGTGTGGCATAGTGGTCATGGGTGCCTAAGGTAGCCAGATGGGGGAGAAAAAGAGGGCAGGGCCCCTGTACCTTTAATAGTGGTGTAGAAAAGGGAATGTCAGCCCAGTCAACCCTAGTCAGCTAATACAACCTGAATTGTAGGTTTGGTGACAAAGTTAACCAGTGTGCCTGCCAGTGCCTTCTATGGTGCCCACAAAAGGTTTCTGTAAATATGCTGTCAAAAATCCATAGTGCACAAGAAACTATTTTGCTCTTCCTACACTGTTTCTGATTGCATTGGCTCAGTCACCCCCTGAAACATGCCCACATTTCATTAGATGCCAGCACTGGCTATCTTCCCTCCCATCCATTCTGAACAAAGAGTGCAAAGAGGTCCTTTCTGTGAGCAAGCACAGCAGCTGCTGATGGAGGTGACTCTTTCCCCATTGATTTGGCACTTGATGGTGGGGGAGGTCACACCATTTTATGATCTTGTCTCTTTTTCTGCTTTTTTAGATGTGGTAGCCATTTTGTGTTATGCCACACCCCCATAGCAGCCATATTGTGACTGAAGCCTACAGCACTTTCTCAAAATTCCAAATGTGCCCACTGGCCCAGAAAGGCTGTGTACTTCTGATTTAGGACAATCCCATACGCCTGCACCACAAACTTGTTTAAATAGTAATTCTGTCTTCCCAAGGTTCTTTGGGAATTATATTTGGGCAATCTTTAATGGAAAATTGTCAGCACCCTAATCACACCATAGTGCATAAGATTATTTGAGTGAAACCAAGTCCGTTGAACAAGAATCATTTTATTTAGAGCTGCCACCATTGTTTGGTGTGACAGAATAGCAGTGTCTTCCAAGCCAATCCTAGGAGTTCATTTGAGCTAGCAGCAAGCAAAATGGAGAAAATCTCCCTGAATAGGGGTATGCTACAATTCTGCCCAAACCAGATTTGGTATGGAATTCCAAATTCACTTATTCTCTATTGTTGTGAATCAAATTTTTATGTAGTGATTTTCCATGGCTATTTTGGAAAATGTTTTTTTTTTAAGAAACAAATTTGCTTCTAAAATATTAATATTAAGAATTATAATGTTATTGATATTACCTTTCAAAATATTGCCTTTAAAATTTTCAATATTAATGACTTTTTTTCTGAGGGGAAAAAGTGAATCAGTAAAAGCAATGGCTAGTGGACCAAGAACAGACTTAAATCAATACTTGCCTGTTAGGTTGACGGAATGCTTTCAAACCAGCACCGGTCAACAGATCCCATTCCTATCCCTGAATACAGATGGTTTTCTGCTTGCTGGCTAACATCGCACTTCAGAGCAATGTGCGAAGTGTGAAGTGTCCCAAGAAAACTGTCATTCCACTCATACCCATCCCCTGAATGTCACTCCGCTATCTAAGTATCAGTCGCTTAAGCATAGAAATAACCATGATGATGGATCCACTAGCTTGCTGCTTTTACAAGCAGTATCCTGCTAAATTATGTCAGTACAATCAAAGTGCTGATCATCTGCAAACCACAGCATTTAGAGTTCCATTACAGTATCTGGTCAGAAATGAGCCAATTAATGAGTGCAAACAGGATATATAGGGAGAGCCTTATGGTCTGTTTCCATGGGCTCCTTAATTAAGGCAGCAGCTACTGTTTGTGGAGCAGCAGCTAAATCCAGTTCACAGGATCAGGCTACAAGACTTGTGGCATACTAAAAAGCAAGGATCTTCAGTGTTTTTGTCCCCATGTCCATGATGTCATCTTATATAGGCTATTACCAATGCCCAACATAAGAAATACTTTTCTGCAAGATGGCATTAAAAAAAATAGCAACCAAAAATAAAGCATAATTCCATGCTGTGAGCCCCTTTAAACCGTACACATCTGCTTGGCCTTATAACTATTTTCAGTCCATATGCCAACTTCATATTGATATCAGTGACGGTCGCTTGCATGAATGGCTCAAATGCTGCATTTCATCCTTTGTGTGGGAATCATTATGCTATATCTGGTCAATGGGAGTGCTGCATTTGCACATTTTCAATGACAACATATTGTGCCTTCACAAAGGCCATTTTTGTAAAATGTAATAACTAGTTGAAATTTGTTTCCATAATAGAAGAAGCCGTTTGGTTTGGAAAATATTTTTTCATAGAAGAATACATGCTTTTTTAAGAGAGCACAGGTGCAATTTTACCTTTAAAAGGAAAATTTTAAAAATCTTCCAAAGTGGCTTCTTTCATATCTTATCACTGAGGATATATGAATAAATGCTAAATTATTATTAACTGATATTCAGTCAACTAGAATATACAATTCAGTCCATCTTGTGTTGAGTGCATTTCCCTTTGGCAGAGTCCAAAATAAGAGGTTTAGGCCAATATTTAGGTCCAGATTTCTAAATTTAGGCATTTCAGATCTCATTCCTAAAGTCAGTAATTGATTGCAGTGAAATCGGAGCTTGGAAAAGTTACTTTTTTGACCTACAGCTCCCATCAGCCCTATCCAGTGGCCATGCTGGCTGGGGCTGATGGGAGTTGTAGTTTTTAAAGTAACTTTTCCAAGCTCTAACATTAGCTGTACTTAGAACCACAGCTTTCCACCCTGCCTTTCACCATTCTCATTTTATAAAATACAATCTAAGCTTCTCATTCCCTATAAAGTGGGTTCTTCACTTTTTAGTTTATGTAAACTAGGCATAACACAATGTTCAAATACAAAAATAGAATTAACACAACATGTTTGCTTTGTTCATTTTAGCTTTTTAACTTGTAGTTATTATCTGAAGCCATAATCTAGTACAACTGAACAACATGATTATTTATTACTGTTATTATTGATTATACCTTTCTACAAGATATTTTGACTGTGTAGGTTTACTCAGTAGGAAGGAAGTCTCACTTAATTTTAGTGGGCTTTCTCCCAAATAAGTATGAATAATAATTTAGCCTTACAGAGTGATCCTATTTTCGAGTTATGCCTTCTGGGCAAGATAAGATTGTTCTTAAAGTTTAAACCTAGGGTGCTTCTAGAGTGCCACTATTTTGCGGAAGGGATTCCAGCACATTCCAGAAATTTTGATTTACACAATTAAAGTGGATTAAAACACTCTGTCACCATAGCACACAAATCTACTCTTTTAAAAAAAAACACAACCTTTTGGTGGTTAAGAAAGTGACAGGGGAATGCACTGAAAAGTGTGGAATGAATGAATGAGTAACTTGAAGACTTATGAACACCCTGCTAGCAAATCAGAATGAATGTTCATTGTTATATAGCCACCCCGCAAACAAATCAGAATGAATGCCTTATACCAACCAGAGCTTGGAAGTAACTAGTTACAAGTAACGAATTACTTGTAATTCATTACTTTTTTGAGTAACGAGTGGGTAATTCCTTTACATTTTGATTGTAACAGAACTAGGAGTAATTTTACTACTTTTGTAGAGTAATTGTAATGTTTCCACAATTACTTTTGGGCATTACTTGGGGGGGAGCAGGGGAAGTCTTCTGCTCCTCTGATTTGTGGATGAAGATCATGTGCCTCAAACGGGGCTTCTGTGCAGCGTTGCTCTTTCCTCTGTGCTCTGTGGGTGGGTAGGAGGTGACGAGGGAGGAGGCGGAGAGTGAGACGGGCTGGAGTGGAGAAAACAATTGTTTAAAAAAACAGATAGTGGTGGTGAAGAATGGAGTGGAGGGAAAAAGGATCCGGAGGTCAAGAACATGGATAAAGGAGGAGAAGGAGGCAGCAGCAGAATGGAGATAAAGAACTGTGGAGGTGAAAGATGACAACATGTGTGTGCTTGCACTTGGCACACAAAGTGGCCTCCACCACCCTCTCTGGCTACTGTGCTGCATTTGCAGTATTTTAACTTTTTTGCATCTCAGGGGAAAATGTTTGCTTGAGTGAGTGTCCCTTAGTTGGTGGCAGGACATGGTCTGGGAGCTGGTTAAGAGACAGAGATTATGCTGGATAGCTGAGTGGGGGGGGTTGCACTTTGTTTGACGTCCAAAGATCTGAGTAGTGGCCTCTGCCTCCCTCCCCACCACCCTTACCAGCGGAGAGACCACCATTGCTATCTTTTGAATACAAATAATTATTCTACTACCTCTGTATGTGTTTGTTTATTTTTAATGTTGTTTTAGGCTACTTAGATGTGCAGCAGCCAAGGCCAGCACCTTGTAGGTGTTTTTTAAGTAACTGAAATGTAATTGTAGTGATTACTTTCGAGGAAAAGTAAAGTAATCAGTTACTTTCAGAGCAATTGTAATTGTAACGGTAATTACTACTTTTTGGGCCATGTAACTGTAACTGTAATTTATTACTTTTTAAAAGTAATCTTCCAAGCTCTGATACCAACTGGACATATTCTAACCTCTACATAAGCTTTGTGCAAATGCTCAATAGAGAGGTTATCTGGAGGAGCTCCCTCTTACACTGGTAGACCACAACGCTGTGCTGGTGGGAAAATGTGACACCCATTAGCAAGAATATCCTTGCACCAACAGGAGGCACAGAGTACCACCAATCATAAGAGGCTGGAGTGAGAACATAGCAAGAAGAAGCAGATATTGAGAGGAATCCCACCCTCACTCACAGCTCATTCCTGCCTCCTGTCATGATGTGATGTGATGTCTGCAAAAGAGGTGGCATAGCAACATACTTCCATTTACGTCAATGGACAGCCCCAGAGAACAGTCCCTTCCATTTTCTCTTTCTCCACCCTCACCCCAAAAGCCAGCTCCACTTCTGTACCTAGACCTGTGCAAGGGCAGCCATACATAGGAAAGCCAGGGAGGGGTGGGCCATACCTCAGAGTATGGCTCCCAAATACCTTCCATTCCCCATGCTCTGCACCCCGAGGTTTGCATAGCATTCAAAAGTCCCCTGGCCACAGAGTCTCTCCCTTCCCCAGTACAACGTTGGGAACATACACAGTCTAAACAGCCCTTACTTTAAAAAAAATCCCTTGCTTGCTCTACAAGTGTCTCCAGATGAGTATAATGGTAGCAGAAAGGGTGGTCCTTTTGTCCACAAACCCCAAACACAGATAAATTCTCACCATGCTAACTACTGTGTTAGTTGTTGTAGTTTATGCTGATGTTTAAGATCTTTTTAAATGTTTTCTATTATTTTAAATGTGCAATTTTGTTTTTATTGTATTTGTGATTTTTTATAATACTGTAAACCATTTAGAGACTTATTTTGAAATATGAAGCAGTATACAAATTACTGAATTAATTAATTAATACACCACAGAGTGCATACAACATAGCCACCCTTATTGATTAACACAAAGACTCCCTCATGAGCCTCTTGTCTGTTCCTCTGACTGTGTGGTTAGGGAGTTGCTCTTTGGAATGAGAGGTTGGATTCATGGGCTGGTCACCCCCCATCATTAAGCCACTTTCTGGTTTGGATCATATATTCAGAACTGATTTGAAAATGTAAAACATTTATTTAACCCATCACTTCTAAGCAAATGATGGTATGAAAACAGAGGTTTCAGAATTCTTGCAAAATGAAATCAGACTGAACCAAAGCAGGGAAGCTTGAGGGGTTCTACCTATTAGCCAGTCCTTATGACTAAAGCACATGGAGAGACAAAGGAATATTTATTACTTGTCAGTTTCTGTAAAGCTCTAGATGAATTGTTAGTAAGGCAGGATCTTGAACCACATAAACACAGGAGTAATAGAGGAAAAGCTAGTGGAAAGCAAGAAAAAGTTGTTCTTAATATTTTTCTTTCCATATCACAGCAGTGTTGAGTGCCACCTTTATTTTTTTACTGTAAAGTGACACAAATGAACAAAAAATATTGGATCAACCCCCTTCCTGAACTGGAAGGAGTAACTCCAGTAGACTGTAATTCCTGGCCTGTTGTTATTCATCTCCAGATCAATATTCTTAAAAACTGTAATGTGTATGCATTTTTAGTAATACTTGGAAATGATGGAAGGGGGGATAATTTCTCTGAAGTTATGGCTCAGTTTCAAGACAGAGACAAATATTAAAGGTGTCCCTGCACTTGTAGTGCGAGTCATTTCCGACTCTTAGGGTGACGTCTTGCGACGTTTACTAGGCAGACTGTATATATGGGGTGGGATTGCCAGTTCCTTCCCCGGCCTTTCTTTACCCCCCAGCATATGCCAGGTACTCATTTTACCGACCACGGATGGATGGAAGGCTGAGTGGACCTCGACCCCTTTTACCAGAGATTCGACTTCCTCCTTCCGTTGGAATCGAACTCTGGCCGTGAGCAGAGCTTCGGCTGCATTGCCGCCGCTTACCACTCTGCGCCACGGAGGATCTTAATATTAACAGCACAGAAGAAAGATTCCTCTGCCTCATGAAACTTGGATCTGAATGAAATACATTTTGAAGTGCACTACCAAGGAACCGAACCTGGAGCCTGAACATCTTCTTTTGAATATTTGATGTTTCATACTAAAAAGTTCACAGTGCCCATAGAAGATGCTAGTTTCTGTCCTGTGAAACTCAAGCAATGTGAACATTGTTGAAAGTTATGCCTAAAAGAGCATTCTCTTAGAAGAGATTTCTGACAGAACTTGATTTCTAATTTGGTGTGCCCAATTCAGATGCACTTTCAAATTTAGGGCTGTCATAGCATCCCAAACCATTGGCTTATCTCAATTGTGTTGATTTCAGAAATGAAATCTCAAAAGTTTTCCATTGTCGAACCCTAATTGCTATTGTATGTTATCTATAAAAGGGTGCCAGGTCCAAAATGCCATTACATGGCCACTGTCTTATACTGTTAATATTTATTGATTTATTTATTTTATGAATCACTTCCCATAAAATATCTCAAAGTGATTTAAGAATAAAAACATATAAATACAATTTTAATCCAATGTAGAGAAAAACTGGTATAAAAATCTCCACTTAAAATTATTTTTGTAAGAGAAAGTTCTTGAATAAATGCCTAAACATCAGTGAACATGCTACTTGTCTGATATGTAACAAGAAGAAGTTCCAAAGGGTAAGCGTTGTCACACTAAAGGTCCAATTCCTACATCATACAGAACCCACTGATGAGATGGTATCTGCAGGAGGCCTTCGCCTGTAGAGCACAGTGATCAGTTGGATATATGAGTTATATCAGTTGGATATATAAGATTATCTAACATGATCTACCAAGAGCTTTTACCAAACTGTTTTCCAAGGAAACTGGAGCAGGACATTGGAATTTTAGCAGGGGTTCCTCAATGAGAACCCCTGTAACGTCAGTACCAGCTCTCTCAAAAGACAGCTTGTCCACCACTTCTGTTTTTGCCCTGCAATGTGTAAAAGCTTTCCAGGGCTCTCTTTCAATTCACTGTAGTGGTGTGGTGAGGCCTGATAGTGCCCTGCATGAATTGATAGTGAACCCTACAACATGTCCCAGAATCTTCTGCAATGTGCAGACATTCTGCAGCCTATGCTCAAGAGCTTCTTGGCAGAGAAGAAGGGCTTAGTGACATTCTTCTTGGGTTCTTATTAATGACACCAAATTGTTCAGGGTGGTCAAAACAAAACAAAACAAAACAAAAGATTGCAAAAAGGATCTCTCCAAACTCGGTGAATGGGCTTTACAGTGACAAATGCAGGTGATTTCAATGTAAGCAAGTGTGAAGCAATACATATTGGGCAAAAATCCCAAGCTGCACATATACAGTAATAAGGTCTGAACTGATGGTGATTGACCAGGAAAGAGAGAAGAGTTTATAGACCTATATTTTTTACCAAGCATTTGCTGATTTTAACATTTAGCTTTCAGTAATATTTTTTTTAATATTTGAATTATTGCCATTTCAATATCTTAAAATATATTTTGTAAACTGCCCTGGAATTTGATCACAATGGGTGGTATCTAACTCTTTTCTTCAAACAAATAAAAAGAGAACTTGGGGTTCCGGTGGATAGCTTGATGAAAATGTTGAGTCAGTGTGCAGCAGCTGTGAAAAAGGCAAATTCTAGGGATCATTAAGAAAGGGACTGAAAATAACATTGCCAATATTATAATGCTGCTACACACACTGATGGTGTGACAACACTTGGAGTGCTCCGTATAGTTCTGGTCACTGCACCTCAAAAACAGCTTGGAAAAGTTACTTTTTTTAAACTACAACTCCCATCAGCCCCAGCCAGCATGGCCACTGGATTGGGCTGATGGGCGTTGTAGTTCAAAAAAGTAATTTTTCCAAGCTCTGCTCAAAAAGAGTATTGTAGAGCTGGATAAGATACAGAAAAGAGCAGCCCAAAATGATTGAGGGTGAAGCAACTCCCCTATGAGGAAAGATTACAACTTTGGGGGCTTTTTAATTCAGAAAAAAAGGTGAGTGGGTGGGTGTGCACATGATAGAGGTATATACAATTATGTGTGGCATAAAAAATTGATAGAGAGATTTTCTCCCTCTCACATAGTCAGGCCATCCAATGAAGCTGAATGATGGAATTTAGGACAAAAAAGTACTTCTTCCCACAGTTAAACTATGGAATTTGCTCCCAACGTAGATGGCTCCAAAACCACTTGGATGGCTTGGTTGATCTGTACGGTCTCTAGTAATTGCTTCGCTTGGAGAAACTCAACAATCCTTTCATTTGGACAGATATAGCAAACATTCCAGGAGTGTCTTTTGCTCTTGACTATTATATCCAGGGCTTGTGAGTTATTAGGGGCACTGAGTGCTTACAACTATAAAGCGGATACCTCCCTTTAGGAATGTGATTAGATTTGGATGAAGTGTTATGTACTGTTTTTAATCCATGCTTATCACGTATGTCAGTATGAATGGTGTCTAATCTCTTATTGCTTTCATGTTTTTAGCAGTTTATGGGATTCAATTAAGAAGCTGTTTTCATTCTGAAGAAGATTTTCAAAGCAGGAATATACCAGATACCTGTCAATATTTTGTATTCCATATAATATTTTGTATTTTATACAGTATAAATGTCTGTATTTAGTACACTATAATTTATAATCCTTGTATTCAGTTCACTGGTATGTACCTATTTTTATGGTTATTGCTGGAATCAGCATATTGTTATTCAGCTAGTCATAAATGTGTATTTTCTCCTATTTTGTGTTATATATACCCTTTGCTATTTCAACTGAAGTTGTGTGTTTTGTAGCAGTTATTGTTCAGGTGCATTATACAGCTGCTGCCCTTTGGGTGTAGCTTTGGATTAGACAGATTCATAGAGGATAAGGCAATCAATGGCTACTGGTCATGGAGGTCAGTATAAGAGGCAGTATGCCTCTGTATACCAATTGCTGGGGAACACAAGTAGGGAAAGGGATGTTGCGTCCATGTCCTGCTTACAGGGTTCCCACAGACATCTGGTTGGTCACTGTGAGAACAGGATGCTGGACTAGATGGGCTTTTGGTCTGATTCAGCTGGGCTCTTCAAATGTTTTTACTACTAGTCTATGTGGGAAACGTTTCCTGAAGATAGAGCATTTGGAAATGTCTGATACACTATTGCATGTCAGTACTGTCAAATATTCAATGCCACTGCATGTCAACTATCAAATACTGCCTCCCATATCAGCGGACACACATCAAATATTGAAATTGAATATAATTATTAGCTGTCTGAAACAGCTGTTGGGCTCCCCTTTGCTGGCAGTATTTAAACAGAGCCATCTGCCAGGGATGCTGTAGCTGCATTGAGCAAGAGGTTGGACTAAGTGACCTCCGAAGTCCCTTCCAACACTATTATTATTGGCAGCCATGACATACATTCTGCAAGAAAATGTTCAGCAAATATTTGAGTTGTCGGAGATAGCAGGGCATCAAGATGTATTTGACCTCCGATTTACAAAGGAGAATTCTTCGGAGGAAATTAGTTTCCATTCCGGCCAATATAATCTTGGTAAAGTTTATCTTGACATTGTAGGCAGACATGGGGGCACAATTGTTTGAGATCACCGTGACAGCATAAAATGCATGCATGGAAGTAAGCAAGGCCTGCAAAATCAGCTCTTCATCATGCGTCATTGAGAGAGAGGGTATGTTTCACATAGGAAATATATATGAAATGGACTATAATGCCAAAACAGTAATGATAGGGAGATATTAAATAGAGCTTTATAGCAAAAAGGTCAGAAGCACACACCATTAAAAAATCATTGGGTCTCCACCCACTAGTTATTTCCAGTGGATCAGATGGGTGGCTCTGAAGGTAAAGAGTGCTATCAGCACCGTCAGGTGTTGTGTGCAGGGCACAAAGAATCACCACAAATGCAAACCTAGGTACTAAGTGCAGTTTATTTTTAACCCCGCAGATGCCCATTTTGCACATTTGGTAGTGGCAGAGGAAGGAAGTCTCTACATAGAAAATTGTTTCCATACACGTAAGATATCCTACTTGTCGGATTGTGGCCACAACACAGAAGTAAGTGCCACTTGCCACACCCAGCCTATGCACCAGCATGTGTTATGTAACAAAAACATTTGCATATTTGAGATTATAAATATACAAGATAGTAATGCTGTTTTTAGAGATCAAAAACACTGATTTTAAAAATCAACATTTTCATTTGGGAGGAAAAATGTTTCTGTCCTTTCTGGATGCACAGACAGTCTTACGAATGTAAATAGCTGCAGTAATTAGGTTCGTTGAATATGTAGTACTGGGGAAAGTAGAGTTCATGAAATTTTCATATCAATGAGTAAACTATATTTGACATTTTTTCAAATGTGAAATTATCGTGTTTGTATGCATAGAATGCAAATGGGAAAGGAAGTACAAAATTGCCCCAATCTCTGCCTGATTCTTACAGCATGATCCTAAGGCTTGCTGAATATACAAGCAAGTGTAGCTAAACACCAAAATGTGACCTTATTATGGCGATATTGCAGGGATGCTCACATTAGCCCACACATTCAGGATTGGGTTGTAATAAGTCATAAGTAATAACTTGACCCACCAGAAGACTGGATTTAAACTCTCAGGTTGAACTACATTATCACATTTGCATCTACGGATAAATACAGCTGTGGTGCTGTGCAACCTGGCTTGCAGTGATGCTGCCTGCCAATTGCAATCCATTCTACCCAGAGGACGGATCTGCTGCCGTCTCAAATACATATTTCCAGAATTCAGTTCCAGAATTGAATCTCATGAACCCCAATAAGATTTTCATCCAATCAAAGCAGGTATGATGAAGAGGTTGTCCTGTCAGAAAACACAGGGCCAAACATGATGTGACAGGGACTGCCACATGTTCACTGTTTACATGTCTGCCCATTTCAGCTCCAAGCAGGAGTTGGGTTCTATTTTTTCCCTCCAAAAGCTATGTGTGAGTGAGGGTTTCCTGCTCTCCTTGTGCTCTGTCACTTAGGTAGTAATCTCAAAAATCAGGCTCCAATATTGAAACTGAGCTGGGCTGGCAGGGGAAGTGCTTGAAGTGGCAGAGCAGCACAGTGAGGTAAAGTACTGCCTTGAGGAAGGATAGAGATTGTGGACAACTAGGGACACACACACATATTTCTGTTTAATCTGCAAAGTAATCCCTTTGTATCTCCATTAATTCTATCTCTTCCATATAGGGTTGCCAGGTTCCTGGCCTGAGACTGATCCTGTATCTTTAGGAGAAGAGAAAATCAGCCAAGTGCAGGTGTTCTTGCAACACTGTAATGGGAGAAACCACAAGGTGGAATTCTCCCTTCCTCTACGCAACTTTAAAAGATACAGAAGACCTCTTGGTTGCCAGGCCCAGCCTCCAAGAGGTCTTCTGTATCTTTAAAAGGTGTGCAGGGGGAAGGGAGAATTCCACCTTGTGGTTTTTCCCATTACAGGGTTGCAAGAACACATGCACTTGGCTGACTTTCTCTTCTCCTAAAGATACAGGATCAGTCTCAGGCCAGGAACCTGGCAACCCTACTTCCATATGTTGCTGGCCTCTAATCACTGCCTTCCCACACTTTCCCCTGCCTTAATTTGTATTTATTTATTTAATTAATTTGTATCCCGCCTTTCCTCCCAGCAGGAGCCCAGGGCTGCAAATAAGGCACTAAAAATACTTTAAAACATCATAAAAATCTTAAAATACATTAAGACAAAACAGCGTTAAAAACATTTTAAAAACTTTTTTTAAAAGGTTAAAAACATTATTAAAAACATATTAAGCAAATCTGACACAGAGACAGACTGGGATAGCTCTCAACTTAAAAGGCTTATTGAAAAAGAAAAGTCTTCAAAAGGCGCTGAAAAGATAGCAGAGATGGCGCCTGCCTAATATTCAAAGGGAGGGAGTTCCACAGAGTAGGTGCTGCCACACTAAAGGTCCGTTTCCTATATTGTACAGAACGAACATCCTGATAAGATGGTATCTGCAGGAGGCCCTCACCTGCAGAGCGCAGTGATCGCCTGGGTGTGTAAGGGATAAGACGGTCTTTCAGGTAACCTGGTCCTGAGCTGTATAGGGCTTTGTACACAAAAACTAGAACCTTGAACTTGACCTGGTAGCAAATGGGCAGCCAGTAGTTTCTCTTATCAGCTATACTGTGAAAAGGAGAGAAACAGCCATTACAAAGAGATGCAGGCTACATTGTCTCACATTTTCTCACCTCCTTCCATGTCTCCTGCTTTTGTTGAGTTCCCATTGGCTCCCTCACCCCTCTCCCTTATGATCTGAGCCAATCAACACACAACAAGATGAGAAGGAGGGGTTATAAACTAAAAGGGGACACCTATCAGAACGGATAAGGAAAAACTTTGATTTGTGTACAAAGTGCAAAACAATTAGGTTTGGACAACCACCAGACAATTCCGATATGGAAAATGTGGATTTTTATTATGGTCTGGATGAGCCCTATTAAGGGAAAAGGTCCTGTTTCTGGAAGGAGTTGCAACTAACAAGGGGCTTACCTTGCAGATTAAATGGAAGTATGGATAAACCCAAAATCCATGCCAAAAGATGGACATAATTTCCCTGAATTTCTTCTCAAATGTTAAGTCTTTCAACAAGGAGCAAGAATGATGAAGCCATCTAGCTATTTTGTCTGTCAAGCATGAACTTGCCAGAGAAATTGACTTTGGGAAGATAATTCATAATTTTGCAATGAAAAAGGTCCAAAAAAGAAATAAAATGTTTACTTCCACATTGATCCATTACAATAAAAAAAATGAAAACATCAACAGAAT
Organism: Rhineura floridana; assembly: GCF_030035675.1. Taxonomy (NCBI): domain Eukaryota; kingdom Metazoa; phylum Chordata; class Lepidosauria; order Squamata; family Rhineuridae; genus Rhineura; species Rhineura floridana. Next base: position 42,390,151 of record NC_084481.1, on the reverse strand, counting down.
AATAGTATCTTTTCTAGGGCCAACCAAGCTTTATAGGACCATTTTCTGGTCATGTTAAACAAAAATAGCAAAAAGGGGGCAGGTTGGAGGCATAGCAAAAAAGCCCCAGTGCGGGACTTGATGTAATTTCAGAAAAGTTGGTTGCTTTCAGATGACCAGTTGATTGAGCATTCATCCTGATTTTTTCCCAGGCTCCTGCCAGGAGGAAGGGCAGGATATAAATCAAATAATAAATAAATAAATTTTTGCACACAAAGTTTGCAGGGGGGGTTGACAATGCCATCTATTGATAGAGTGTTCATTCTGATTTGTTTGTGAGGAGGTATAACAATGTTGCATCAAGCAATAGTTCTCCCACACTTTCCAGTGCATTTCACCATCACTTTCCTTATTACACAAAGTCCAATTTTGAGGAGAAGTGGGTTTGTTGCGCAAAAGCTCCAAGTCAACTTTAATTGCACAACCTGGATTTGAATCCCACCCCAAAATAGCAGTAGTCTGGAAGCTCCTGTAGAAAAAGTAATTCCATAATTAGACAGAAAATATAATTTCATGACCCATAAGACTATATGTATGGGATGAAAAAGTAGAAAGTGTGGAGGAGGGAGCCTGTGTTATAAGTTTGTGCTGGACCTAAAAAAAGTGATCCTTGGGCCCTGGAGGAAAGCTTCAGATTCACACAACTGCACACCATTCCAAAGGTCCTCAGCAGTTCTAATCTTGATACCTGCCTGTTGTTTTAAATGACCTAAGTGAGTAATACATTACAGGTGGCAAGCCATCCTGAAAGAATATAATGGCCCATTATAAGTGTATTTATTATATTTAGATAATCTGTAACAACTACAGACGTAGAGGATTTCCGTATCCTGATCGATTCCTCAGGTCAATATATGGAAACAACATGAAGAAGAACACATGAAGTTATTGGGTCAGAGCAAGATAGTATGCAGCTGAGAGTTTAATCCTGTCCTCAGGGGTGGGGAGCCTTGGACCTTGGGGCCAAATGCAGCCCTTGAGGCCTCTCTGTCTGGCCACATACCCTTCCCCCCCCAGTCCCAGTCCGTGTCTCTCTGCCCTGGCCACATCAGGCACCAGCCCTACTTTGCACCCTCCTTGACTGTTCTTGTCTGGTTGGAATGTGTGGGGTAGATTCTTTGCATTTACTAGGCCATTTATTGGATCATTTGCATTTGCTGAACCATGGATGTGTATGTTGCTTCCCATCCCTTCAGACCAGGGAGCTCATAAAACACTCAAGGTAAGATACATCCTGCCAGAGTACAGATGTGATCTGCAAAGCAATTTACCACCGCAGTGCAGTTTAGTCTATATAGGAAAGACACAGTGGTCCTTAAAAGCTCAGAAGCTTGGTTATTAGAATATAATTAGATAGAGGGTTTTGGAGAAACTCCCTTATTGCATCATTTTTTAAATGAGAAAATGCTGTGATGGGTTCTTTTTAAAAAAAAATGAGCTTGAGCAAACATATGGATTTAATCAGAGCAATATTAAGATGTTATTCCTACAAAGGAAATTCTTCTGGATATTTACACTAAATTTGGTGCAACCCTAAGGTCTAAATGAAAGACTGGCTTTAATTATTTTGTGTGACTTGTAATTAATACTTTCAGTATTAAGTCATCCTTAATCTTCTGAAGTTCCATTGCAGTTTGTGGGGAACACAAGCTGTTGCACTCATGTTCTGCTTGCAGACTTCCCACTGGCAATCTGGTTGACCATTGTGACCTTTGGCCCCTTTGTATTTTCTTGTGCAGGATCATGACCATATCATAATTTTAAAATATATGATAAACCTTCCAAGTTTCTCTATTCTATTACATTTATACCCCACCTTTCTTTCATGATGGAATTTGAAGTTGACACACACGGCTGACGTGTAGCTTCCAGTGAAGACACCGACCAAACACAGAACATGCTTAGCTTCAGCAAGGTTGCTCTATCATCTACTTGCGTATCTTAGCCTTGCCATCACACAAGAAGAATAGCTGTGAGAAATTAAGGAGAAATTTGGAAGAAATGTTGATTTAAAAAAATTTTTTTAAAGAATTATTTGCATACTCCATAGGAGTTTGCTAAATATTTTTGAAACAGGTATGTCCCTAAAATTATTTTAATGATCTGTTTGAGCAGGGGTGTAAGGCCTAGGGGGGTCTTAGTCCCCCTAGTTTTTGGGAGCAGGGTCCCAGCAGGGTCTCTATGTCTCCAGCATCCTACAAACCAATCAGCATGAAAAGGGAGTGTGTGAGTCACTGAGAAGAGTCTTCTAACATGCTTCTTTGTCCTTTACTGCTGATTGGAATTGATCAAAGGGGAAGGAGGGGAGTTAGCCATTAAAAAGACTCTCTTCAGCAGCTAACACTCCCCCCTTTCATGCTGATTGGCTCCTAGAGATGTCTGTTGTGGGAGAAGGCACTAGCAAGGATCTCATTCTCATCCCAGGAGCAAAGAAAGGTGTGTAGGGCTGCAACTACCATGAAGGGACCCTGCACTTCCAAATTTGCCACTACACTACTGCAGATGGGATGTTCCTGGATTGGTTAGAACAGGAGTAGGGAACCTGTGGCCCTTCTCATGTTGTTGGATTCCATCTCCCATCAGCCCTAGCCAGCATGGCCAAAGTTCAGGGATGATGGGATTTGGAGTCCCAGAGAACCACATCTGAGGCCACAGATTCCTCATCCCTGAGTTAGAGGTGCTTCAATGTGAGACAGAAGCAGGTAGTTTTATTATTATGTATTTATCATACCTAAATTCTTTATTATTATAAATAATTATTTATTCTAACATTTTAACCCTGCCTTTCCTTCAGGGACATCAAAGCAACAAAGTTATCCTATCCCATTTCACGATCCCTACAGTTCTCAGAGTTTAGCAATCAATCCCTCTTCTGAGGTAATCTGGGAGTTGTACCTCTGTGAAGGAAATAAGGGTCTCCTACCAATTCTCAGCACCCTTAACAAACTATAGTTCCCAGGATTCTTGGAAGCCATGACTGTTTAAAGTGGTATAATACTACTTTAAATGTATAGTGAAGATGTGGCCTCATTACTTACAGCATAGTCCTAAAAATGTTTACTCAGAAGTCAGTACCACTAGGTTCTGTGAGGATTACTCCTAGATAAGTGTTACAATCCTATACTCATCTTGGAGTAAGTCCCACTGAACTCAGGTGGGCTTACTTCTAAGACATGTATAGGATTGCCCATTTGATATCTGATCTCCTTGAAGAAGATACATTTGGAATGGGTGAGCAGATCAGCCTCCAGTTGATCTTTGAAGTAATTTTAAGTCAACACTAGTTGACTTCAGAGAGATTCAGGCCTTTATTTTAATAACAAACACTGGGTCCAAGAGAGGACTCACATCTTTAAAAAATATGTATTTCCAGAAATCAAAAACAAACAACAAACCCCAAAATAGGCAGTTACGTCTTCTAATTACTAACAGAAAGTAATGATATATGTAAGATCTATTTGCAACTTGGGAGATTTTCTATATACTTCATCATAATATTACTGTTTATACTTAAGTCTCTTTTCCATCATCAGAGGAAAGACTTTGATAAATGTTACTGCATATGTCCTCAATTTGCATATGAGATAAAATCATACCACCACTACATACAAATCAAATATATAAGCTTTGCCTTTAGCTAATTTAAGTTGGCACATCAATTCTACTGCTGCAGCTATTTGCTCACTTTACTGAGACTTCACTGTCAAAAGTTCTGCAGTTTTCAACTTTAGCCTGCTAGCATCAATGCATCAATGGAAATACTATTAGTCCCTTAAATGTTACTTTCTCATTTTGTTCTTCCCAAATTATTAAAGAGCTGATGCTGGTGTACATATACAGCTTTAATATGTAATGTTTGCCATTACTGCAAACACCATATTCCAAAACTGTGATACAATGGGACACGACCACCACATATGTATACACGCACCATGACAATTACTATTTCTCCAAGATTTTGTATTATTTGCATTTGTTATTCCTGTCAAACATACTGGCATAACATAACATCAATGTAATAATTTTAAGGAGGAGTTGCATCTTTTCACCATTGTGCTTGCATAATATTCCTGCAAGATAGTGAAGGTGAGTGCGGATCTTGTATATTGTATGAAAAGTACAAAATATTAGGATATATTGGAGATATTGTGTAATATTGTGTAGTATTTTATATTATTTTATTTATAGGAACCATAATTTCTAAAAAGAAGAGGAAGAAAAAGACTCAAAATTTCTATCATTACTACAGCTGCTGAAGTACCTTTGGTTAGCGTTATTTTGATTCCATGAGGTTATCCTTTCCTCTCTATATATCTTGTGTAGAGGAGTCAGCCCTATTACCATCCCACCTGTTTTCCACCCCATTCTGTACCCCACAAAAGTCTGTATGAAGGCAGGAATTCCAGCTGCTGGTTTCTTCTCGTGGCAATACTGAGCTAACCGGTGTGGTGTATCTTCCTGACCTCTTGAGGGCAGGAGAACTGGCATACCATGCCATAGAGAACTAGCATGACAGACAGAAAAAGCAACGTGTCTATCTGAAATGCACAGACACACATTGGCTTTGGCTGCAGAGAGAGGACTAGCCTCAGCCTCTTCATATCCAGTCTTCCTAAAGTGGTATCTGAGTGAGAGGCTCAACAGCCAGGCTGCTTATGTGGAACCATTCACGGCTTTAACAGCCTGATGGCACACAAATCTAGCCCACACACACACAGTCGAACCAGGTACCTGGTCATGGAACTGGTGTCATTTTGGCTGTACATTCTTCGACACATTTCCTTGAAATCAGGCTCATTTAGTTAGACTGAATATATTTTCAAGTTGGTATGCTTAGGATCTCACTCATGCTTAGGATCTCACTTAGGATCTCACTTAGGTCTGCAGTCCTATACCTCTTTACCTGGGAATAAACCTCACTGAATTCAATAGGATCTACTTCTGAATAGGCATACCTAGGATTGCACCGTTATGAGTTGCAAAACACAAAGTCACCCTGTTCACCCAAGGTCTTCTGCTTCCGCAGTGGAAGTTCCCCTCCCTCTCCTCTCCCCACGCCCCTCCAAATCTGTTCTGGACTTTTCCTCCAATACTTCCGATCAGATTTCTTGGGGGGGGCATGGGGAGAGGAGAGGAAGGGTAGCTTCCATTGCACAAGCGGAAGTCCTTGCACACAGGGGACAACTTTGTTGGATGCAATCCAAGTTAGATTGTGACTTGTGCTGCCACATTTCTTGAACCAAAGCCATCGCCGTCAGCCATATGACTGGCCGTACTGTGCACTGCTTTTCAATTCAAATGTATTCTCTGATTGAAAATAAAAATGGACTGCCTTCAAGTCGATTCTGACTTATGGCGACCCTATGAATAGGGTTTTCATGGTAAGCGGTATTCAGAGGTTGTTTGCTATTGCCTTCCTCTGAGGCTAAGAGGCAGTGACTGGCCCAAGGTCACCCAGTGAGCTTCACGGCTGTGTGGGGATTCGAACCCTGGTCTTCCAGGTTGTAATCGAACACTCTAACCACTATGCCACACTGTCTCTCTCTCAGATTGAAGGGATAGGTAAATAGAAAGTTATAGATAGATGTGGGTAGATGTATATATATACACACACACACACACACACACACACGGAAAAATGCAAACCAAACACCATCATACTTAGAAGTTAGTCTCTCAGCAAAACCTGCCTTCACGGGGTTGTTGTGATGATAAAATTAGGGGAGGGAAGCTATGGATGCTGTCCTGAATTCCTGGAAGAAGGGCAGAATATTTTCATCACCACCACCATCATCTTCATCTGCTTTAAACTAGAGACTTAGATCCTGAGATTAATTAGGTTACAGAAAGAAATTCATAGAAGGAAAGTTTTCGGTCCTCCCCTCTACCTGAAACCACCAGAGACGCACACCCCCTCCAACCATCTCTGAAGTGTGTGTGGGGGAGGGGGCTTCTGAACTATGTGCAATGGGGTGCTGGGGGCTGCTGAGGAGAGGAAGAAGGTAAAGCATGTGCTGTGTATGCACTCTGGCCTTCGTCCCTCACACTACTAATTGAATTGGAAAGGTGCCAGGTCTGATGTTGATGCATACGGCACACAACAATGACTGGTGGGTTGGCCTCTTTGCCCTACCAAGGACATTTCTGTCTGCCTCTGGAAATGGTTCACTAACTGATGTAAGAAATTCTGAAGGAGTTGCAGCACATCCCCAAAAGAGAGACACTTGGGACACCTTGGAAATAAGCATATTTGTTGTGGCATATGTGGCGTGCAATGTTAGGCTGCAAGGGGGGAGGCAGAAGATAGGCAGGCCTTGGGTTTGACACCCCTGATTTAAGAGTACCAAACAACCGAAGGAAAGGAGGAGGATACAAAGGCTGCCTCTGAAGGTGTTCTTCTCAGGTCCAGCCACAGAAACTGTGCAAAGATGCCTGCCAGAAAATCCTTCCCGTGACTAATATCTTTGTGTAGCTGTCAAATCTGCCTGTTCTAGGTCAGAAGGGGCCAAAATCATTTCCAGGTCTATTTTTCTCAAAAAGCCATTTCCCTTTAATCTGTCTTTTTCCAAATGGTAAGTTTAATGAGAACTTCAGGCATATCTCAAGCGAAAATGTGTTGTTGGCTTCCCCCCCACCCCACTTTCCCCCCCCCTGTTCGTTTTCTTTCTATTTCCTCCTCCCCCCCTCCCCTTTAAGCCTCAGTGTCTATGTATTCAATTCAAATGTATTTCAAATAAGCAACAAACCTGGACACTATTGAAACACTCCTGGAGTACTGCTGAAATAATAGGTGTATTCGCCAAGGAAACCTGCTTTTCTTTTCAAGTGACTGTATGCATTATTGCAGCTTCTCCTGATAATGGCTCATTTAACGGCAGGGCCAAGATGCAATCAATCTTTTTTTCTGTTTCTCTCTCCCTCTCTCCCGCTCTCTTCCCCTTCTTGGTGGATTGCAGTGCTTGGCTGCAAGTGCTCACCTAGCAGGCTTGGAGCTGCTAAAGTTCGCCAGGGGTGGAGTGGCAGCTCCTTCTTGACCTCTGTTGCGTGTGTGTGTGTGGGGGGGGTGTTTTTAGAAGGAAAGGGGAGCTTAAAAAGAGAGAGAGAGAGAGAGAGATACTGCCTGATGCTAAAGTGAGCAGTTTTGCCTTCCTCTGTAATTAGACCCTCCCTGAACTCTTTTACAGTTGACTTAAGTTACTCGGAGCCTCTCTGCTGTGGCTGTCTGATTGGCTCCCCGCCCCACCCCACTGATGAAATGCAGCATCGGTTTCCCTCAAACAATAAGAAGGGGGGTAGAGATTAGTAAAAGTTCACTTGATCACAATGAATAGGCTGATCATTAAAGGGCAATGCAAGCCAGATGTAAGCGAAATGTCTGGGGAGGCAGGCAGACTTGTTGCTACGGTAGGGGGCTCTTCCTTCTTCCAAGCACGGGAAGGTTGGCCGAGAGGAGAGGAGGAGACAGGGGAAATGTGCTAGGCCTTTGAAGGATCTTCTCTTCTGGCCTGGTGGAGGGTCTGCTGGAACTGTGGCCTCAATGGCACCTTGGCAGCCAAACCGCAGGAATTGAGAGGCTGCATGGCTCTCCACATGTTGTTGGACTACAACTCCCATCATCCCTGACTCTTGGCCATCCTAGCAGGAACTAGCAGGCCATCCTAGCACTTTCCTCTTCTCCCAGGCATTTTAGCATGTGTTTTTAAATTGTTTTTTTTTAATGTTTTTAAATTTGTATATTTATTGTTAATGTTTTTAACGTAAACCACCAAGAGAGCTTCAGCTATGGGGCGGTATACAAATGTTAATAATAATAATAATAATAATAATAATAATAAGAGTTGGCCTCCAACAATGTGGACCAGGGCTTCCCAAACTGTGGTCTGTGAGCTTCATTCAGGTGGCCCATGGCATGACCACATCAAATAACTGTATTGATTTTAATGGTATTATATTGCTTTTGTTTCTTACATTGTATTTTATTGGATTACAATTTGATTTCTATGGAATTCAAAATCCTACAGCATCAGCACAGCACATTGCCAGTACTACAACAGGCAGAAAAATCATTAAATGGCATACCAAGTCCCTCAGCAATTTTCAAGTGGTCCATGGGGGGGAAAGTTGGGGACCCACTGATCTAGAGGGTTACATAACTCTGCCTGTGTTTAAAAGATTGACCAAAGAGCAAAAAGGAAGACAAGGTCATCTCAACTTGGGTTTCCTCAGAAGGGGACGTAAGAGTTCCCCCAATGCTCGCATTAATATAGAAGCTGGTTAAGAATTAGAGGTTGGGCCTAAATCCGTGCAAGACAACAACCCATTTAGATTGCATAGCCTCACTGGCCATGGGCCAGTCACTCTCTCTCACACACAGCTTTACCTAGGGGAAAGGCTGGATATAACTATAATAAATACATTCCCAAGATACGATCTGAAGGCACATGAGGCTCCCCTTGCTTAAGCCAGGCAGGTCTGATCAGTGCCTGGACAGGTGATCCCTTAGGAACTATATATGTTGTTAGGAGTTCCATAAAAGAAGAAAGGCAGGATATAAATGTACACACAAGACTCCAGCATCTATCAGGAAAGGGAACAGAAGATGGCTCTGTAAATGGGCTTCATCTGTCTGAAAGCAGATTGGGCAAACCATTAGGGCTGTTGCTTAGAGGCTGTTTCCGCACACCGGGCAGAGAGGCTGAACAGTGTTTGCCACCGAATTTGCACTCACCAGGAAGGAAAGTGAAAGCAAGCAAAGCTGGCTTGCCTGCAAGCCTCTGCAGCTGCAAGCTTATCACATTCACCTCACAATTGTCAGTCTGGTTCTCACAAAAGTCTAGTTCTCAGAAAAGACTCCTCCATGCAAAAGTACAATTTAAAAAAAACCCCTTGCACAATGAAAAGTACCAGTCAGGTGAAAGCTTGTAACCTAGCTGTCTCCCAAACATCAACTTTTCCGTTTGCAGGGATTATCCCTCTGTTTCATACAGGTGTGAATAAACTCGTGGTATGGCAGTTCCAGTCTGAAACGTTAGCGGCCATAACCTAGTTTACTATTTCATCAGCTGTTTGCAATCCCTCTTCTGTTTGCCAAGGCAGTGGAAGGGCGGGATATAAATTATTATATAAGACAATACAATATAAAATGATGATGATGATGTAACAGAACAGAGACAGCACCCTGTGAAAATGGTCCAGAGATCCCCAAGAGGTTAGGTCAGAGGGCTCTGGATAGAAAAGCAAACTGGTCTCTTCCACCACCACTGCCACCAAATTGGGGGTGTTGTTATGAGCTCTGCTGCTTCTGGTATCATAGGAAGGTACACAGAGAGCTCTGCATGGACTTTGATTTGAAATCTCGGCTAAACATCAACATAAAAGTCAGTATTGGCAAATGGAACGTGTCTGCGTGCGTCTCCCACGACTTAGAGCACATTCCTCTATAAACCTACTCAAACTGTGATGCCCACTGAGTTTAATGGGGCTTACTCCCCGAGAAGAAAGGCTAGGATGGCAGCCTTTCTCGTGTTCATTCGTGGTTCTATCCATTCCGCAGGGTGGGGAAGGTTCCCTCAGCTTGACGGAAGGCTGCGGCCAACTCGGAGCGCGCTTTTGTGGCTCCCTCCATCCGCTTCCACTTTGGTCAGTTGAAAGCGCAGTTAGTTGCGCGCGCGCGCGCGTTTGCCCCTCCTCTTCAGAACATCTTCGGAAACGTGGCAGCCTGTCCAAGAGATCCGCTTTGAAACTCGTCCGGCCTCCCTCTCTCCCTTGCTCCCTCGCTTTCTACCAGCGCACGTACAAGGCTCTGCACCGGCAGCGGTGCGGTCAGGGCAGGACTTTGGGGCAGACGTCAAGGGCCCGTACTCAGCAGAAGGGGCTCCCCAGTGCAGCGGGAGGGCGTTTGGGAGTGAAGGCAAGGGCACTCCCATTTAAAGAGGGAGTGCCTCGCAAGGTCATTAACGTCCAGTCTCCAGTTCCCTAATGGTGCGCCCTGACTCCGAAATCCCACCAAGGGCAACCGGATTTACCCCTTCGTAAGTAAGTTTCGGGTTCCAGCCTAAGGCGAGGTTTAGTCCAACACCTTGAGCCGGGCTGTGACGGTCTCTTGCCCTCAAACGTCCTCCTAATCAGGAGTGTATTGTCCAGAGTCTTGGGGGGACTTAGACCCTGTACTTTTTTGGGAGGCAGGTCTCAGCAGGGTCCCTATGTCTCCAGCATCCTACGAGCCAATCAGCATGAAAGGGGAGCCTGTTAGCAACTGAGAAGAGTCTTCCAAAGCAGTATTCAAACCCGGCCACATTATTCTATAATCTTAGAAGGGAACATGACTGTGACTATCATGAAGGACCCTGCACTTCTGAATTTGCCATTACATTGCTGCTAGGGACGAATCCATCTCACATGCGACCCCAAAGGTTTTGGGACCGCAAAGTGTCGGGCACCAGGGCGTCGTCCTAGTTGGCTGATCAGGTAAAGCGTCTCCCTTGTCAGGTGCTCAATGCATGTTTTCAGCAGAGGCGGCTCCAAATGGACCACACTGGGCCCTAGAAGTGGCTGCAACAGCTTTGATACACATCCACGTGGGATATATCCCTCCAAAATATACCCTCTACGTGTCTACTCCAAAGTAGGCACCATTGAGCTCAATGGGACTTACCCCGAAGTCAATGCCTCTAGGAAAATGAGGGTTGTATCCACTGTTAATCCTACTCAGGGTCGAACCATTGAAAATAATGGACATGACTAAATTAGCTCCATTAATTTCAATGAGTCTGCTTAGTTGACACATGACAAACTGTGGTCACGTGTAGGACAATTTTGTCACTTTCCTCCTTGGTTGAGTGGGAGGTACTAAAGTTAATGTCGCGAATTCACATTCACGACATTGCTCTTTATTTTAACACTTTCGTTGGCTAACAAACCACATACACACCATAAGAGTAAAACCTGAAACTTGTCAAAACACTTTCAAATACCAAAAACCTTAGGACAGTTTTGCGGGATGAAAGCAGACTTGGAAGCAGTGAGGGATCTCTGTTTGTGTCTGTCGTGCCTTCAAGTGGCGAGCCTCAAACCAGCTGAGCCGGGCTGGAGGACTTGGCCCCATAAACAGATGCAATCCAGAGGCTTCAACGACCTGCGGATCGCAGTAACAGAACAACACCAGCGGGTCTATTGCTTCAATCCCGCGCATGCGGTTATCTTGAAAGTAACTCCTGTTGAGCAAAGGGGGACTTAACTTCTAAACAAACCCGCAGGTCAGTTCGACGGCTGGTGCCCTTTGGAACTGATGGGGCGAAAGGCAGGGAGGCCGACAGTAGGTGGAGCCCAGAGCCAATGACAGGCAGAGCCACCTCTTGATTGGTTGTAAGTAAGAAACCAGGCGAGTGACGCTGGGTGAGGGTAGTGGGGCAATGCCCCATGCTCCCTAATGGACCAGACTCCCTTTTTATTAGATGGGGAACCAGGAACAAACTTCCTTTCTCCCTGTCTCGGTCTTCTCCCAGCTTTCCATTTCTTTCTAAGGCAGAAAAAAACAGCAAGACAAACAAACATAGGAAACTCTGGTATCTCGCAGGATGAAAAATCCTGGAGAGGCTGAGGATCTTCCTCCCTAGCTCTCTACTCCCACCCCCACACCCCATCACCACCGCGTTCCTTCCTTGTAAGTTTTCTAAACAGCCTTCTGTTGTGTAAAGCTTGATGGATGGACTCTCTCCAAGTGCTCTAGCTTGGTTTCTGGAATATTACAAAGGATGTAAGGCGGGGAATGGTGGGGGGAGAGAAAAGGGGCTCCTCGCCATATAAATCATTCACATTGTTTAAGGTACATTGATCAATCTAATGGCTTGTAATAGACTCCTAATTACCGCGAGGCAAACGCTTCTGCAAAGCTCCCCACCGACGGCGCAACGTTTCATGGCGGAAGGTGGAATTCACCTTAAAGCTCCAAATCCAGGGGTTACCAGGCAATACGGAAAGGGGCACGTGGGATCTCCCGGCGACGGGAGGGAAGGTCTTCTTCTGATGCTGCAGCTCATCCCATTCAGACGTGGCCAAGTTGCCGCGATGGTCCTGGTTGAGCTGTGACGTTTAGCGAGTAACCCCTTTCGAGCCACACCCAAAGGGATGAAAACGGAGAGGGAAGGGAGAGCTCCCTAACTCAGCCTTCCGAGCCTTTCGTTTCATTTCAATTTAAGGCCGGGGCAATGGCAGAAATAGTGCGGCGTACAAGGCAAAATTGAGGATGACGATAAACGCAGCTCTCCCCAGTTTTCCAGACTCTCTCTTTCTCTCGCGTTAGATTTCTGTTCCACCCTTACTTCGTGGTGCTCGGCCCTCTTTTCATCCTCACAACATCCCTGCAAGGGAGGGTAGGCTGAGAGAAGGAGAAAGGGCCAAGGGCACCCTTTAAGTGGGACTTGGAGCCCAGGTCTCTCCGGTGAGAAGCCAAACGCTCTAACCACTGCACCACGCTGCCTTATCTCGCTGTTAGGCAGATGCAGGACGGGCAAGGGCTCAGCTCCGTTCCTCCGCCCGGAAAGGAATGGCGAGAAAACAGGCCAGTGGTGGACGCAGAGGGTTTAGACCCGAGCTGGAATCCTAGGAATGCACACGGGAGAAAGCCTCAGTACAATCTCTGAAGCTGCCTTCTAAGTAATTATGCCCAGAGTTTAGCGATTATACCATGCCCACTCCTAACAGCGCAATCCTAACCATGTCTACTCAGAAGTAAGTCTAATGGGGCTTATTTCCAGGTAAGTGGGACCCGTGCTAAGGTCTGCCTTAAACCCAGGTTTAGTTTGGAAAACAACGTCGGAGGGACTCCAAATTGCACAAGGAGCCTGCGATTCCATTAGGCAGAGTAACTTGATTATTTACTTGGCCGGCGGGGATGGATGGAAGGAGGAGATCGTTTCATTTATTTATCCTGTGTGGGACAGGATGGGCTTTCCCCGCTTCAGTGTCGGAAGAGGCTGTTTCTTTCGCCCGCCCCGCCCCGCCCCGCCCCCCCCATCCGTCAGGGAGGGCCAGTAATCCCAGACAGGCACTTGCAGCCTTTATGCTTGGGCCAAGACCGAAGAGGCGGGGTTTCCCACACATCCCTTCCTCAGGATGCTCTGCCTGCAAAATGTGGCATGGAGGGCCTTTCTTTTTCCTTTTCTTCTTTTTTTGACATTATAGCTCGCATTCCTCCAAGGAGCTCAAAGCAGCGGTTTTCCTCCCTCCCTCCCTTTTAAAATGTCCTCAGAAGAACCTTGGGAGGTAGGCTAGGCTGAAAGAGAGAGGAGTCCTTGGCCCAAGATCAGCCAGTGAGCAGCATGGCTGACCGAGGGATTCGAACCCGGGCCGCCTTCTCGCTCTAACCCCACGATGTCTCCACCAAGGCTTCGTATTCAGTTGTGGGCGGGCTGACCCTAGCAGCAGATGGCGGGTCTAGAGTCGCTTTTGGCCTCTGCAGCCAATGCATGAATTAATAATCTCGCCACCAGCATACTAGGGAAAAGAAAGAAAGCAGTTATGGGACTTCTATAAATTCTCTGGTTCTGTTTCTTGATTTTGAGTGTCACGAAAGAATCGGGAGCCATCCTCTTCCAGGGAGATCCACAAACGGGGACGGAGCCCGGAGTGACCCTGCACGGGCTCCCTTGGACTTCCAGCCTTCCGAAGTGTTGGCGGGCGGAGGGTGGGGGGAGGCTGGCAGCTGGCCCAGGTGACTCCGCGGCCCAGGTGACTCTCTGTGTCTCCCTGTCGGCCTCCTCTCATGCCCTCGGCCTCGCCTGGAGTGAGCCGCCCGGGCTCTCCGCCCAGCTTGGGGGCCTGGCCTTGCTCGTCGTGGATCGAGGCCTGCCACTTTTGAGCTCCAGCCTGGACGGCGCTCCCCGACTCGGGCCGGGGGCGGACAGGGAAGGTGCCAAAGGTGTTTAAACAACCCTTTCAGGCGATGGCTCTTCGACGTCCTTCTCCCGGCGCTGTAAACAAGCCAAAAGACGTTTTGTTGGATAATCCCCAATAATTGTAGTAATTAAAACTATCATCCAGTCACCTTCCTTTGACACAACAGTGTCTTCCCTTTTAATTGTTCACGTGCCTTCTGCGGTAGAGGGGGGGAGGGAGAGAGAGACGGCATTGGCGGGCCGCCCCATCCAAATCCACGCAAGCTGATATTAACAAGGGGGAGGGAGCGCGGGTCGGTGGGGGTTTGGGCGACCTTCGAGGGGGCCAACGTTTGGAGAGGCACTTCAGCACCGAGGGGTGCTTCCGCTTCCCCCACCCTGTGTCTCCGGAGCGGCGGCGTTTCCTCCCTGCTGCTGAGGCTTCCACCTCCTCCTTACCCGGGCGGAGATGAAAGTCCCGTCCATCAAATGCTCCCGCTTTAGGGGGCTTTATTTGCAGGGGGTGGGGTGGCAGAGGAGAGGGGGGGGGCTGTGTTAACAAATAGAAAATGAAAGCGCAGGCGGGGATGGTGGGAGAGTCCCATCATTTCCCCTTTAATTTCTACGATCCTGGGTTGCTTCTTCCTCCTCCTCCTCCTCTTCTCCCCCCTCCCCCCAACTCAGCCTTGTTCTTTCTCTTAAGCAAAAGGGCGAGGTTTCCCCTCTAATCAAAAAGCGCCGCTTTCTCCGTCGCCTCCAAACGACAAAACTCTTTACAGCGGCCGGGGAAGGCAGGAAGGCGCTGACTGGGCCGTACAAGGGACACCGGGGCTTCATTTGCCCTCCCTCTCCCCCCGTCCCCACCCATGCAACCCCTCCCCTCCCTTTCATTTTTTGTCAAGCTCTGTGAAAGGAGAAGGCTTTTCTTAACTAAAGTTCCCAATTTGTCCCCCCTCTGAGCTTCTCCAGTCAAATCAAGCGGCGGGTGCTATACTATGTAAATGAAAGCCATAATTGAGGCAGGCGGGGAGGGGAGCAAACGTTGATGCTTTTTTTAAAAAGGGAGGAGGATGCAATTATTTGTACAAATGATTGGGGGAAGGGTGTGTTTGCACCTTCTAGAAAGGGTTCACAGAGAGAGGGGGCGGAGAGAGAGAGAGTCTACAAGGACGCGCCCACCAGTCCCTGGATAAACTCTCTCTCTCTCTCTCTCTCTCTCTCTGATTCCCGGGGTATGGTAACAGCAATTGCTCTTCAATCGATTGATTCGGAATAGCTAAAGCTCCGTTTATGCGAAAGCGCCATTTCATCTGAAGGCTCTTGAAGTTGAACCCGCGAGCCCCCCAATCATCTCTGATGAACCAATTGTTTCGTAGGGCCCCTCCTGAAGACTGCAACTTTAGGAGTTGGTACAGATCAAAGGGCCCATGGAAAGGGGGGGGTCTCTGGGAAACTAAATTTGCTGAAAGGAAGGAGGACTGTTGCCTTTAATTAGCCCATTCTTCTTTATTAGTATTCATATTGAGATTTGAGGAGGGAGGGCAGGAGAGAGAGAGAGAGAGAGATGCATGTTGATTTACGCCACCGTGTATTTACGATGTAAATATATTCCGAGACAAAAACGTCACGGATCAATTGTAAAGGACCCGGATACATAATTTTAAAAAATCAGTTTCAGTTTATATGAGGTTCTCACCCCACTTTCGCTTCTTAGTCAGATTTGTTTATGCAGAATCGACATTTAATAGTGCTAATTGCACTCCAGTTAAATTGCCCTGATTGCAGAAAGGGAAGCAATTTTCGTGCTCTCTGTCTGGGTTTGGAAGAAATTGTTTTATATTCACCTCTTTATAAAGAAGTAGAGATAAGGCACCGAGCCTCTGCACAAATTGCACTTATGGGCTGACTGGCAGCATTCAGGCGCTATAATAGAGCATTATTTGGCCGTTTTGAATAATGTAAAGCGGTTGCTGAAAGCCATTCTCCTGAAAATTGCTTTAACTTTTAAAAGGGTGATGATTCACTCCAAACCGGGGCCTTTGTTACATTGTCATTATCCCCCCCAAATGTTTTAACAGTCAGCCCAACACTTCAGCATAACACGCTGATCTTTGTTTAAAAACTAGAATTTTTGGAGTATGAAGAAATCTCTCAGAAAATGCTTGACCTCCCTAAAGATTTGGGAGCAGATATTTCTCTTGCTCCTTCAGCGCTGGATTGATTCCCTTTCTTTCAGGTGCGCACCGCCGTCCCCCTCGTCAATTCCGCTTACTTTTATTTACTTGGAAAAAATCGGTGGATTAATATGGGCAGTACGCGACGCCCCTGTGTGTTTGGAAACAGGACGGGAGAAGGAGAAAAATGGGATCAGCTTTGGGGAAAGCGCTGCGTGCGTGCCTCTGTGTGTGTGTGTGTGTTAGGAAGGACTGTGGGAAGCTGATTGGGTGAGGAAATCTGTTGTGGGTGCCCACAGACGCTGGTTTCAGATGAGTGATTAAAACAAAAGAAAATAAAAACATACCCCTCTGCTCTGTCAATTGGCATGGGGGGGTTGTTATATTTATCACTCTGTCAACCTTCCTTAAAGAGAAGGTGGGAGAAAGACCCTCCGTTTCTCCTCCCCGAGCTGCCCCCTGGTTGGCCGGAAACGCCTCGGTGCCACTTCGCAATCACCTCTATTAGTCAATGCAACGGCGGGTTTTGCTATAAATAAACAGGAGAGCTCATGTCTCTCCCTGCAAAGAGGGGTGGAGGAGACTGTCACCTGTTGGGTGAAGGCTTCTGCCCGGATGTTCCTCTAGGACTCCTCACCCCATCACCTCTGCTGGACTGCTGGATCCCGCCCGCCCACTCCAAGATTGTTTTTCATTAGCTCCTCTCGGGCGCACACGCACACGCGCACGCGCCTTTTCTGCCGTCTTGGAAGAGCTCCCCTTGCGCATCTTTTGGCTCTTCATGCGCTTAAGCCTTCTCCTCCTCCCCACATGCCCCGGTGTCATTGCGTCCAAAAAATCCAGGGACGGCAAAGGGGAGGGGCACAGATCTCTCCCACAGTTCTCGACTTTTGTTGACTACTGCACCCCAAAGAAAACATCACAGGCTGTAAAGCGTTGAAACAATAATGCTAATAATAAAAAAAGATCTTGGAGCTCCATCACAGCCTCTGTTGGCTGGGGATTGCTGGGGAAGTGAATCATGCGTTTAGGGCTTGCCGCAAAATGAGGTTCTTATTTTAATGCATACGTCTCTCTCCCCCCCCTTCTTTAAATGATGACAGAAGGGAAGCTGGCTGGGAGGGGGGAGGAAATCGTGATTCCTCCTCCTTGCCTTTGAACCACGTGTATTTTGCATCTGCGAACTGAAGAGGTTCGGATGTAGCAGATGTTGGCAGAAAAGAAGATTTAACAGGAGGAAGAACCTAAGTTTACCTCTCTGCGTCCCCGCCTCGGTCCCTCGAAACTGCAGCGAGGATTAGACGGAGAAACCAAAACGAGGGGATCATCAAAGCCCTGCAGATAACATCTCGAGGGTGTTGTGGGTTTGTTTTAAAGTTGATCTTTCGCCCGGCCACGGAACGGGTGAGTTTGACGCAATTTCTTGGAGGTCCTCGCCACATGCCATAATGGCAATCAAAAGAGCTGGCGTGCGATTGATGAAGTTACCATTATTTGTCACATGCAAGGAGCTGATAAAAAAACAAGGATCTGTAACTTCTAGGGCTTTTGGTATTGTCATGTGTGGACGGGGGCAGAGGGAGAGATTAGCCCAAGAATGCTTTTTCTACCGCCAGGGGATTCGTGGGCACTAGGAGAAGGTTCAGTGCAGACTGGGTAAACTTAAGGTTGCTCGCGTTTTATTATAATCCACATTTCTAAGATTACCTGCTCTTCGCTGGTAGATGAGCATTACGAAATGATTCAGATGCCTGTGAACTGGGATAAAAGCCTTTCCCCCTCCCCAAATATTATATAATAAAATAATCGTTGCTTTTTTTGTATTTTGCTTCAGTCTTCTTTCTTCCAAGTGAAACTAGCAAATGCGCAAAAACATTGTTGTTTTATAAGAATACACGATTTGTCGCGTAACGGTCTTCAAACTGTTTCCTCGGAATTCGTATGATGCTATACATTACTGTGCCCCACAGACACCAGGGTGACGATGAAGGACTTTGGGGGTAAAAGTCTGCTTCTTTATGTGGCCCTGCATGATACACCCATTTCAGTTTAATGAACGGGGGAATTAATGAGCTGTGTAATGTTCGGGATATTAAGGCAAAAATTCGAACGGCGGTGGCAGCGGGGGCTGAATCTGAAAATCTTAAACAAAAAACCAACCCGTTTACATTCTCCCATTCTTCCCTGCCCTTTGTGCCCCTACCCCGAAATGGGTAGTGGAAAAGGAAGTGTCATCCCTATAGTTCTCTTCTGTCACAACCTTAACGATATTTAAACCTTGGCTTTATTTTTAAAAAAAGATAATTGCAATATAATGCTTTTAAAAGACCAAAGCACGCTGATGTGATTTCCTACCCCCCCTTTTATGCCTTTGACTGGCACGCGCCCAGAGCCCTGGTTCTTGCATATCCAAGTTTCTGATTGGCTATGGAGCAACTCCTGCTTGTTCTTTCTCCACCCTTATTGGGCGAGAGTCTCAGCCAGCGGTACTTCAAAGCAGGCGCTCCCCACACTTAGGCTGAGTTTAGCAGTCCAGAGCCAGGAGTGTACTTAGTGCAAGTGGAATACAGCGGGGAGCTGGGAGGACGTCGCGCACACTCGCCAGCCCGTGCGCAAGGCAGAGCCCCCCTTCCTATCCCATCACCCAGCCAGGGGACTTGGCTATGGCTACGTCTATACTTGGGGTAAGTCAGGAGACGCTTCTGTGTCCACGGACCTCGGTTGTCGTTGTCGTTTTTTGCAGCTTTGCGAATGGACCGACCTTAGAACTGTTGCAGTTGCCAGCAAACAGTTTGTGGTTGCACATCTGGAGCAAGCAAGGTAAAATAAGGCTTCTCTACTTGAGGCGGCTCTTTATATCCCCGTTTCTGTAAAATATCTCCTTTTATTCCCTGCTTTGATTTACCCCCTCCCCTTTACTATATATATATATATATATATATATAAAATCTGCGGGCTTCCCCCGCAGTCTCAGTTTTACCGGCAGAGTTCGCACTACACCCCCCTCCGCGACCGTGTTTTACGTTTTCTGCAGCATCGTTGTTGCATAGCGAGATACCTCTGCCTTAATGGCTTTAGAGAGAGCGCATAGTTTTGATTTCCTCCCATGGGATCTTTGCTTTTAAGGCCAATTTGTTTGACCCACCATCAAAAGCAGGGGAAGGGGGAGAATAAATCTCAACCTTGTGTTAAGCAGGCGTGTGCTTTTTTTTTTTTTAAGCGTACTTGTGTTTCTGCTTGTGTTGTAAGTGCTGTAGGGTGTCATGGAACGTCTCATTAAAATCGGGTTCCACCGTTTCTCCTGGAAGACAGTGACGTCCCTGAAAAGTGCCAAGAGAGCATGCCATAAATTTGGACCCAGCTAGGCGGGATGAAATGGCACGGGAGTTTGGTTTATTTGTTTATTTTGTTTCAAAAGCGAAATAAATTGCGCACAACTTTTCGCGAGGACGGTTTGGGCGCTCCGGGGCCTCCTCTGCGAGCGCTGGAGTTAAAGGAAGCGGGCCCGCGTCTGTTGTGTCTTCTGGCTGATCAAGGGCTTGGGGGCGAGATTGACGGACTCGTTTTGTGTCTCCCCCACAGGAAGAGCCACGCTTTGGAACCACGCCCTTGGCCATGCTGGCCGCCACTTGCAATAAGATCGGCAACACCAGCCCGCTCACCACCTTGCCGGAGTCGAGCGCCTTCGCCAAGGGCAGTTTCCACCCCTGGAAGCGCTCCACGTCCAGCTGCAACCTGGGCTCCAGCCTGTCTGGCTTCACGGTGGCCACCAGCCGCGGCTCCAGCGGGCTCGCCAGCGGCAGCGGCGCAGCCAACAGCGCCTTCTGCCTGGCCTCCACCTCGCCCACCTCGTCGGCCTTCAGCAGCGACTACAGCGGCCTCTTTTCCAACTCGGCGGCAGCGGCGGGAGTGTCCCCTCAGGAGCCGGGTGGGCAGTCGGCTTTCATCTCCAAAGTGCACAGCTCGGCGGCGGAGAGCTTGTACCCGCGCGTGGGCATGGCGCACCCCTACGAGTCGTGGTACAAATCCGGCTTCCACTCCACTCTGGCGGCGGGCGAGGTGGCCAACGGGGCGGCCTCCTCCTGGTGGGACGTGCACACCAATCCGGGCTCGTGGCTGGAGGTGCAGAACCCTGCCGGGGGCTTGCAAACCTCGCTGCACGCGGGCGCCCCCCAGGCCTCCCTCCACTCCCAGCTGGGCACCTACAACCCGGCCGACTTCAGCTCCCTCACGCACTCGGCTTTCAGCTCTACCGGCCTGGGCTCCACGGCAGCCTCGCACCTGCTGTCCACCAGCCAGCACCTGCTGACCCAGGAGGGCTTCAAGCCCGTCCTGCCCTCCTACACGGACTCCAGCGCCGCCGTGGCCGCCGCCAGCGCCATGATCTCAGGGGCGGCGGCGGCTGCAGCTGGGGGAGGCTCCGCGCGCTCCGCTCGGCGCTACTCGGGCAGGGCCACTTGCGACTGCCCCAACTGCCAGGAGGCCGAGCGGCTGGGGCCGGCGGGCGCGAGCCTAAGGCGCAAAGGGCTCCACAGCTGCCACATCCCCGGCTGCGGCAAGGTCTACGGCAAGACGTCGCACCTCAAGGCGCACCTGCGCTGGCACACGGGCGAGCGGCCCTTCGTGTGCAACTGGCTCTTCTGCGGCAAGCGCTTCACCCGCTCCGACGAGCTCCAGCGGCACCTGCGGACTCACACCGGCGAGAAGCGCTTCGCCTGCCCGGTCTGCAACAAGCGCTTCATGCGCAGCGACCACCTGAGCAAACACATTAAAACGCACAACGGGGGAGGCGGGGGCAAAAAGGGCAGCGACAGCGACACAGACGCCAGCAACTTGGAGACGCCCCGGTCCGAGTCCCCAGACCTCATCTTGCACGAGGCGCGAGGCAAAGACTCCACAGCGGGGCCGAATGACTCGTAGGGAGAGGGCGGCAGCGGCGGGAGGAATTTTGGCGGGACCCGGACGCGCCAAGAAAGAGGCAAAAGGAGAGCGCGCGCAAGTGAGAAAGCGGGCGAGCGCGCGCGGAGGGGGGGGAAGCCAGCCCTCGCGCCGCCACTTTTGCTCCACTTTTCCAGGAGCTTTCAAGGGGAAAGGGGTGGGAGTGGGCGAAAAAGTGAAGCGAAGGGCGCGCTCTTTTAGACTTTTCTTTTTAGACTGTCGTTGGAGAGACTTGAACCCGGCCCGAAAGAGCAGAGACGCAGACAAAACAACCATTCAGAAGACAATAAACACGACCTTATCTTCCTGGCGAAGAGCAATAGAAGCGGCTGGAGATCATGCAGATACCCCTCTCCAAAAGAAAAAAAAGCAGACTAAACAGAGCCAAATAAACAAAAAAATTGAAACAAAAAGCCCGCCACCCAGGAAGATCACCAGGCAGTCCTTTGGAGTGGATTATTATAATATAGCTGTACTTATAAACCTACCGCAGACTAAAGCAAGTCGTAATTGACAAAATCTGCAACGACGCTTTTCTTATTTAATACTGAAAAAGGAGAAATCATCCTTTACACACACACATACACACACAAACAAACATACAGAGGCTAAAGGTGAGAAATTAAACGGAAAAAAGGTTGAGACAGTTTATCTATGTAATCCATCAAATAAATGTATAAATAAGGTTTCAAAACGCACACACTCACACAAAGGATTCTGTTCTCTCTTTTTCCCTTGTAAATGTCAATTCTAACAGGGATTCTTTTGGGGAGGGGGTAATTCCTGAAATTCAGGGGAGTTTTTAAAAAAAAATTATTATGATTATTATTATTATTTCTGATGCACTTTGTGGAGGTCAGTATATATGTAAGAGATATTTAACATGTTGAGTTAACATTTCACTCACACCAGTAAGTTAAGGTTGTTTAAAGAAATTAAATGCGTTTATCTGTATTGGGGAAAAAACTTGACATAATATTTTCATTTTGGTATTATTAAAGGACTCTGAACAATGCACTCTGGGGTTTCATTTTCCCCCAATCAGTCCCACGCATCAAAAGTCTTTGTACTGAAATCTGACTTCCTCTTACTTAAACCATTTTTTTCGACATACATTGAATCGGATTAAAACATGACGTTTGCGATCCTATACACATTTATTACGGAGTATGGCCCATTGCATTCGATAGGACTTACTTCTGAGTAAACATGCTTAGGATTGCACGTTCAATGTGTTAAGGTCAAATTAAATTATGGACGCCATTAATATTAAGGGTCTGGTATCAAACAGAACCCCTCAAAGGCAATAGATAATCTGAAAAAGCCAAATCCCTTGAAGAACATCATTTTAGGATTGCAATTGGCATCCTATTGAAATGTCAGTGGCAAAATTCCCATTGATTTGAACGGACATCGTTCTTAGAATGACTAGGGCAACCTTATATTAAAATCCAGCTTACCAAAGCGACTTATTTGTTGCTAAAAGATCGACGTTGCCTAGGAAACAATAAGAAAACATCTTCAAACCCCATCACTGATCTTGGAGGAGATTTTTAATAACTGAATTGCCTTTAAAGGAGTTTAAACTGAGCCCTGGGCCGAGCAAATATTTATTAAAAACGAGGCCTATTAAGCCTCCAGCAAGGTTGCCCAGGTTAGAGGAAGGCAATCCCGGGGGGATAAATAGCTAGAGTCAATACTCCGGAAAAGACATTTCATGCCTAAATGAAAATCTTGTTAAATGTTATTAATTTTGACTTGGAGCACATAGCAGCCCCCTGTGCCTTGTATTCCCTTATTAGAGATTCATGTCTTATCAAATATCTAATTAATCTCCTAGACATCATTTGTTCTGGCCAACTTTATCTCATCTGGTCCACGGGGAAAACCCTCAGAATATTCTCGGTGACAAAGCTTCCCTTGAAGATCCTTTTAATTGTCTAAATTAACTGCGCCACATTTGCATGTCAAACGGCTAAGGGCAACCTGAGATAAAATGTAAACGTTTTAAAAGCCTCCCAAACTAAGCACTTGATTTGATAACTGGTCTTTTTAATGTTATGGAAGACAACTGCTCCTTTCCTTTTCAAAAGACAGTTGATCTATGCAAATAGTGAATTGGAAATGCTTATGTCCCCCATGCAGTCAAATGGTCCTTGCATCTTATTTGAATATCAGTAGCTCTGCTATTGAAAAGGTTCAAGGATGCTCTCTGACTTCTTTGTGATTACGCAGTGCAGCGTCTTATTCTAAAGGGGGAAAAAAACCTCAGGAATAATTAAAGCCTGGGATAAGGCCTGGGAACACATTTGGGACAGGAATCTCATTTAGACTGGCTCTTTCAAAATAAGGCACAGTTAAATTGACCAGAAGGCAATTATTGAAATGAAAATTATTTTCACTCCTTTTGTCTTCTGACCACCAACTTAACAGTCACAGTATATCTTTTAAAAAAGGAAAATTGTTCCAATGAGATAATTGCGCTACTTTAAGGGGGAAGAGACAGACTAGGGGAAGGAGGAGAGAAAGGCGGGGGGAAGAGAAAGTTAATTTAGATGGCTGTTGCGGAAAGAAAGGCGAAAATATATGTGAAGCCTTTTTACAAAATTGAGCATGCAAATCTACTGCCCAAATCTCTCTCGCCATAAACACTGGTTTTGCTGGCGGTCGCGAACTAGACTGAAGAGTCTCTGAATAAAAACATCTGTTGTGTCTAGCAGGACTAGCATCTAGTTTTCCTCCATAATTGTGCTAAAATGCAGCCACCGAAACCGGGAGTAGATGTTGTGTCAAGCAGTTTCATAAAGGGACAAACTCGACAGAAGGAATTTGGCAGAAGTGCAATTTCAATTTGAGTGATTTATCTAGGTATCTATCGGTGCTGGTGGTAATAATTTCAATTTATTTATTTTGCCCGAGTCCTTTAGAGGCCGGGATGGAGAATGGTTTCTCGTCTCCTTCTCTTCCCCACTGGCGTCTCATGCTGGTGAATTGTATCTCCCTGTCCTTATATTGTGAGCAGAACTTTGTGCAAAGCGGAGGGGGGAAAGCACTTGCTCAGTGCGTGAATCACCCTCCCTCCCCTATTCCCCAGAATAGATGGGCGTTTGCTTTTGGGTGTGTGTTGATATTGAGGTTTGGAAGGTGGAGAGGAAGACAACAGCAGCTGGGAAAGCGGACACGCTCTAGCAGGGGCAAAGTAAACTGAGCTTTTGATGAGCGACAGGATGCAGATTCTCTTCCTCCTCCCCCCCTCGCCGCCCCGGTCAGTTGTGCTGTTGTTGTGGGGTTTCTGAGGAATGCGTTCTCACTGGGTGTTGGGCAGAAGTCAGCTTTGTTTTCAATGTGTAATAAAACAGATCAAAGGGCTCTCATCGAGGTCCAGTTTCTGCCAGGCCAGGGTTACGATTCTCAGCTCAGTGATCAAGGACCTCTTTGCATCGCGTTTGCCCCTTCGGGTCAGGAAACGTCCATCATTTTCAGACTCCCCAGAAATGGAGAAGGGAGCAACTGTACTGAGCTGCACAGCCTAGGGACTATAAGGAGGGATGTTAACTTCTTAAAAATCATATTTATTTTTGTAAGCCAATCCGATAATTGGACGCATCGTTAGAACTCTCCGATTGCAGACCCTCTTTCTACCTAAGGAAAGATGAACAGAGATCGCTAGGAAAGAGTGGAGTAAACAACTCTGCGTTTGTTTTACTAGAGACACCCCGCCCTCTTAAAAGCGGCGAGAGGGGGCTGGAGAATTAAGAGCATCGACAAGGCAGGGAAAGAGGTCTGAGACGGCGGTGGGGGGCCAGAGGGGGCTCTTTTAATAGTATGGCACTTAAGACAGAGGACAGAAGAACCAACGCATGAGGATCAACCTACTGACCTTTTGCACTTTTCTAACTTCACCTGTGTTGTTACTTCCGGCGGGGAGAAGTTAAAGAGGGTGACTTTGCACGATGTTGAAACACGGGTTGGGAAGTACGCCCCCCCCCCGGTTGCAATCCAAACCATGCTTCCTTGGCCGGGAGTAAGTCCCAACGTATTCAATCGGAATTACTGTTGAGTAAGCAAGCAGGCGATTGAGCTGTAAGAGCGGCTGGAACCAGAGGGATAGCACGCTGCTTTCCAAAGGGGTATTTGATGCCGATCTGTGTCTGATTCAGGAGGAATTCTTTCTTCCCTTCGTGCCAGTTAGTGTTTTCTGCTCTAGATGTCTCTGTGTTTAATTTTGTTCTAGGAAGTTTTTATTATGTACACCCTTGTAATACCATGACAGCTGATTATTTTACACAGACGCGCGTGCGCGCGGCAAGTTTATCTGCAATTTATTTGCAGCCGTTATCTGTATTCACCCACGATTCTTTTCCAAACTCCAAAAATACAGATGATGAGAATGTTACAGAAAAAATCCGGCCTATTTGGGTAATTGGTATACTAAGTGTTTATTTTAAGTGAGAATAATTTAACTACAAATTTCCTTAAGGAATAACATTCTTAACATATTTTTTAAAACCTTTAAAACTCTGGTTTTCTTTTATGACAGTCACTTTTGAGTCCTTTGAGGAGAGGAGAGGAGGGAGGGGAAGAAAGGAAGTGGTTTCTCATAATAGACATTATTATGGCGCCATCTAGAGGTTATAGGATGAGAAGAACTTCTGATTCATTCCAGAAACGGTCTTGCGGCTACTTTTATCTATTAGGTATTAAATAGAAGTCCGTTTTTGACAAAGTCTGCGCCTCGTAGCTCTATTTTCAAGGAAGCAGCGTCGACCGAATTTTCAGCTGATGCACTTTATTAAATCCGTTCATTTGTAAATACTAACATTACACAGAGCGAAAGGATAATATTTTCTCACTCTGGATTCAGGCGATTGTACCGTTTCCTTCCCTTCCTCTCTTTATATATTGATGTTAGCGGATCGTTAGAACGCTTTCAGATTTTCTGAAGCTGTAGCTAAGGACTGGGCTTGGGGAAAGCGCATGGCGCGTTCTCTCGAGGGCAACGCGCCACGTGCCGAGTGGTGTACTGTACTAGTGGAAAAGAAAGTCAGAGAGGGAGAGATGCCCCTTTCTTCTTCCCCAAGGAAGTGAGTGTGGCCTTTCAGACTGATTTAAGTACGAGTAAAAAAACAAAACAAAACACCTCCACCTAGGAATTGAGGAGAAAGGTCTGTATTTGCCCACCAGCACCCCTCCCTTGTCAAGTGCAACCTACAACGAGGCTGGAAATCGTGAGTCCAATTCCATTGCCTGCTGCCGCTCTTCATTAGCAGTCCCGAGCCTGGCGTTGGCGCTTAAATCATTTGATCCGCATTCCCTTTCCCAGAAATATGGGATGCCAATTCATCCAGAGTGAGACGCGTGAAGACAGAGCTTTGGGAGAAGCAGCGACGTGGAGGGGAAAGGACCGGCCAAAGAACTTGGCTCGAGACCAGACCTTCTGTTTCGTCAGTTCGCACAAAAAAAATCCCTGTTCCTTATTTCCCGTCCCCGCTCTCAGGCTTGCAGAATGTAGTCGACGTGGAGGAAGCTTGGAAGCCAAGCGTATCGCCACTTAAAACGGAGGAGAGTCTGACAGAGCCGCCCTTGTAAAGATCCCCTTCCGTATATCTTTTTTGCACTGTAAATATAAGACTCGAAGGGAATGCGAATAGCTTGGAAAGAGCAGAGCAGACTTACGCTCCCCCCCGCCCTCCGCCCATTGGAAAAAGCCAAGCAGACTTAAACCGCAGATCAGCCCCTTTGATTCCCTCCGCCACGCCAAGAGGGAATGCCGGCGGGGGTTCCGGGCGTTTGGTGCGGTCATCTCGGTAAACATGCCTGATCGGTTACACAGCAGGCTCCGCATCCCCGCCGCCATCCGCTCCCTTGGCGCAGCCGATTGAGTTTGGGCTTTTTCCTCGCTGCTGGTTTAATATCCGTCTCCCGGCTCTGCCTGTTTCCAAGATGTGCTAATTACTACTTGGATAGCAGGGCGCAAAGTCCTTGTCCATTCCCTACTACAAAGTAGGGTTTTGCTAGGGGAGGGGGCGATTTTTTTAAAAATTGCCTTTCAGCCTAAAGCTGCCTTACCTGAATGTCATAATTACAGTAATTATGTACATCCAAATTACATGCTAATTAAATTAGAATCAAATCGTTCTAAATCGAAATCAAATGAGGTAGCGAGAATTAATCAATGACAACATAAATAGAGAGCTTCCTTCGGGGATATTTATTGTAACGATCCAAGAGGGAATCTAAGCTGAAAAGTCACCTGTTTATTTACTTTTCAGTTAGTAATAATTAATGCTTCTTCACCATCTAAATTTTGAAGCTGTCGGCTGATTCCTCATCCCCTCCCTTCCCAGCTTTTATAAATCACATAGAAAATTAGGATGGTGTACATCCATAGCTTCCCCAAGCACTACTCTAAAATCCAGAACATCCAAGTCAATTAAAGGAGCTCTTCTCGCTCGGTGCCCCTGTAACTGCATAGGAGCGACCGAGACATCCTAGGTTTTCTTTATAGTTCTGGCGACTGGAGAGCTGCGGATTTTATTTATTTATTTATTTATTTATTTATTTATTTATTTATTTATTTATTTCCTGCCCTTCATCCCGGCAGGAGCCCAGGGCGGAACTGGAAAAGCCCCATTTCTCTTCGCCCCCCTTCCGCATTTGTCAACATATTCACACTTACAGAATGGTAAGCGGCGTCGAATTAAGATGTTTTCCTGCCCTTTCACTAGTCCAGAGGTACCCAAGCGCCCGGCTCCACCGAATTTTTCTGCCTAAATCTGGAGTAAATGACTGAACGTCCTCACTGCCGCTGGTGTTTGTATGCGCCTGAGCCGTCTCCCAAGTTGCGACCCACAAACTATTTTAAATGGTTGGCTTCCATTCATTTAAATTGGCTAAAAACAGAAGGGAGTAGAAAAAGAGGAAAGCCAAACAAGAGATGGATTGATTCCATAAA
This sequence comes from Rhineura floridana, assembly GCF_030035675.1. Taxonomy (NCBI): domain Eukaryota; kingdom Metazoa; phylum Chordata; class Lepidosauria; order Squamata; family Rhineuridae; genus Rhineura; species Rhineura floridana. The sequence continues at coordinate 42,362,171 of NC_084481.1, read as the reverse complement.
GGAAGCTGCAGACCTGAACTTTCAAGATCTGAACAGGGTGGTTCATGACAGATGCTCTTGGAGGTCACTGATTCATAGGGTCGCCATAAGTCATAATCGAAGGCACATAACAACGCAAGTGCACGGGAACAGGCCATTCGCGGTTTTCAGCAACTCTTCAATGCAGGCTAGAGAAGCCTACATTGCTATGAGAATAGTGTACCAAGATATAGGATGTCTACTTTGGACCCCATCCTAGGCCCAGATCCGCAGACGGGACATGTTTTCCTATCCCCAAGTCCCCTTTATAAGGCGTCCTGGAAAAGTTACATTAACTCCAACTATTTGCTTCTGAATAATCCCATTAGAATATAGTGGTGTAAACATGAATTACATGGTTGCAAGAATTGCAACTGAAGCCTGATCCTAAACATATTTCCTCAGAAGTAACTCCAGTACGTTCACTTGTTTTTCTTGGGAGATCACAGCATTACAACACAATCCACTGCATGTCTACTCAGAAGTAAGTCCCAGTGAGTCATTAGTAAGACTCACATACCTGGACAGTCATTAACTAAGGGTGCAGTCCAGTAGTGTAGTGACAAATTCAGAAGTGCAGGGTCACTTCATGTAAGCTAATAATAATAATAAATTTTATTTTTGAGTCACCTATCTGGCCAAGTAAACGGCCACTTTAGGCGATGTACAAAATACAATAAAATACACTATAAAAACCAAGAAGGACCATAATCAGTAATTAATAAAACATCAGTTAATAACAAGAGTTAAAAGACTAACCCACCCCAGAAATCCCATAAGCCTGCCTGAACAACCAGGTCTTCAAGGTCCGGCGGAAACTTGACAGGGAGGGGGCATGGCGAAGATCAAACGGGAGGGAATTCCAGAGGGTGGGGGCCACGATCGAAAATGCCCTCTCTCTAGTCCGCACCAGCCTAGCCAATTTAACTGGTGGGACCGAGAGAAGGTCTTGTGTGGCTGATCTTGTCAGGCGGCATAATTGGTGATGCTGGAGGCGCTCCTTCAGATAAACTGGGCCGAAACCGTATAGGGTTTTAAAGGTCAATACCAACACCTTGAATTGGGCTCGGTAAACAACTGGTAACCAGTGTAGATCTATTAACACCGGAGTAATGTGATCACGGCGACAGCAGTTCTTACTCAAACGTGCCCCCGCATTTTGTACCAGCTGTAGTTTCCGGACCGTTTTGAAGGGTAACCCCACGTAGAACGCATTACAGTAGTCTAAGCGGGAGGAGACCAGGGCATGTATTACCCGTGGGAGCAAATGAACAGGAAGGTAGGGTTGCATCCTTCGTATCAGATGTAATTGATACCAAGCTGCCCGCCTCACTGCCGAAATCTGAGCTTCCATGGACAGCTGGGAGTCAAGAATGACCCCGAGGCTGCGGACCTGGTCTTTCAGGGGCAATCTTACCCCATCGAACATCAGGTCTATATCTCCCAACCTTCCCTTGTCTCCCACGAGCAACACCTCGGTCTTATCGGGGTTTAGTTTCAGCCTATTCCTTCCCATCCAATCACTTACGGATTCCAGGCACTTGGACATGGTCTCCACAGCCAATTCTGGTGAGGACTTAAAGGAGAGATAGAGCTGAGTGTCATCCGCATATTGGTGACACTGCAGCCCAAAACTCCTGATGATGGCCCCCAGCGGCTTTACGTAGATGTTGAATAGCATGGGGGAGAGGATAGAACCCTGTGGTACTCCACAATTGAGAGGCCAAGGGTCTGACACCTCATCCCCCAATGCCACTCGTTGACGTCTGTCGGAGAGATAGGAACGGAGCCACTGCAAAACAGTGCCCCCTATTCCTAATCCCTCCAGATGATCTAAAAGGATACCGTGGTCAACAGTATCAAGCTACAGCCATGCCACACCACGCCCCTGTTTCCTGTGGGGTAGAGAATGAAATCCTTGTTAATGCCTTCTTCCACAACAGACATCCCGGGAGCCTTACCTCCTTTCACTCTGATTGCCTCCAATCAGCAGGAAAGGACAAACAAGCCTGCTAGAAGACTCTTCTCAGTGGCTAACACACTCCCTTTTCATGCTGATTGGCTTGTAAGATGCTGCAAATAAAGGGACCCTGCTGGGATCCTGCTCCCCAAAAAGTAAGATAGACCACATTCCTGCTGCAGTCCTACACTTACCTGAGATTAACTCCCACTGAACTCAATGGGAATGATCTCTGAGTAGAGAGTTACAAGATTGCACTGTTAAAGAAAGCTGCTTAGGTTTAGGAGCTCATTAACTGTCCCCTTTCTTTCTTCTCCACCCGGTGCAGTAAGGCCAGTGCCAACAGCCAGCTCTGCTGCCAGGCGACTTCTTTGCCGCCCGGTTGTGTTTGCAGCAAATGAAAGGACTGGTTGATCTCTAGACTCCTCTCTCTGTTGCCTTTGCAGGCTCCATTCTCCACACCTACTCTTCACTTCCTTAAGTGACGGATCCGCCTCCCCAGGGAACAGCAGTGGGTAGCTGGGCCCTCATGTGGGAGAAAATGTCATTAAAAAAAAAAAGCTTGTTTATTTTTATTTAATATTTAAAGAGGAGAAACGTGCGAAAAGAGGGGGCTCTGCGGGAGGTAAGGTGGTTGGCTGTCTAGAGCCGCCCCGTCTACGAAAAACTTACGTCCCCCCACAACTTCTACTTTTGAAGAGTGCGTGACACGGAGCTTTAAAAAAACCCCAAACAAAACAGCCAGGTCATCGCTGACCTCGTGCTCTTTCTATTAAAACATACAAAACCTGCCTTTGACCGGCTGAAGCAGGAGCACATCTCTACAGAGCAAGCAATTCTGTCATCGGCGGGAAAGAGTAATCTGTTTGTCAACACAGAGAGACAGAGATCCTGTGACAACTTAAAGAGGCGGCTTCATTTGGCATGAATTGCCGTAGATAAAACTTACTTCTTCACATTACATTTAAGTGGACTGAAGTGAGAGCATTTGCTGCTCGGCACGACTGAACGAGTTCGATGCTGAGTTTAGGAGAGAGAGGGAGAGAGACAGAGATCCAAGCCCCTTCCACGTGATAGTGAATCAGGGCAACGATGGGAAATCTCCCTTCATGTTGTTGGAAGACCTGAGTCCAAAGGCGTCCCTCAGGTCCACTCCCTTAATTGTCAGCAGGTGCAAGTTTTAAGCTTTAAGGCTATCCACAGAGAGTTAATCACGCAGTTTGCGGCTGTTTTCTGGGTAACTCTTGGGCCTAGTGGCTGGGAATAATTAATCCACGAACAAACTGACTATATATCCCACTGTCATCTCGCAGCCCAGCATTGGGCCTTGTTTGCTTCTAACACACGTTAACAGCAGATATTTCAGTTCATTTGTAAACCAACAGCACCTCCTACAGGGTTCAATTTGCCATTGTCAAAGAAAGGCAGACGACAAGGCCCCCAAACCACTTTTAGAAGTAAACCTAAGGCACGTTTTACTACTTTCGTCTTATTTTTCCATTGCCTTGTATTTGAACAATGATGGGCTTAACACCAGCACTAGGCTCACCATTTGAAACGAAACAACCTCTTTAGCCACACATTTCTATAAACACAGGCTTGGGGGGGGGGCTTGCAATCACACTTTACATTTTTGGATGTACACTTAATATAGTTAGTGAGCTCCTAAAAATGTCATGTACAAAGAGGGAGAGAGCTTGGTACAGTTAAGGTCCTTTCCCAAACTCCGTTGCTCTGGGCAAGATTATGACATGCTAAGGCCAAACCATGTCAAGAGCCAGAGGCCCCAAAGCATAAAAAATGAAAGGGAAAAAGTGGTGGGAAAGCAGAGAGATGAGCTGAAATAATGCTTGGTGTGGAATGGGACTTTAGAATGTGCTGGCAGGCTAGTTCCCACTGTCTCCTCTTGAGGTCTGAGGTGAGGTTGGGCAACCTGTGGATGATGCAAGAAGTCTAGCAGCCCTGGAAGGGAAGTTGATGGGATTGGGATGAGGTCAAAGTTCAGAATTTTGGCAGTGGATTTTATTTGCAAGGTTTATTTAAGCCAAAGCGATTTCAGTTATAATAGTGTTAGTTATCTCATATTTAGAGCCCCTCATAATGTGAGGCCCCTAAGCCATGACTTACTTGGAATGTTCCTAAACCCAGCACTACCCTTGCTATATGCAAGGCCTTTTAGGATTATGGGAGCTTCAGAAAAATTAAACTGACATTTATATACTGCAGAAATCCCACAGGATGACAGCAAAAGAGTGATGGCAGCAAGGGAAAGTTTTCACCCACAGCCAGTTGCTTGGGTTATACAAGGGTGAAATTCTAGGCTCAAATACACACATTTTTCTGTCTTAAATAGGGTTGCCAGGCCAGGCCTCCAAGGGCTCTTCTTTATCTTTAAAAGTTGTGCAGGGGGAAGGGAGAATTCCACCTTGTGGTTTTCCCCATTACAATGTTGCAAGGACACCTGCACTTGGCTGACTTTCTCTTCTCCTAAAGATACAGAATCAGTCTCAGGCCCTGAGCCTGGCAACCCTAGTCTTAAACAACCCAATTCTATTAGCTCTATCTTTTCATCTCAAAATTTTTTCTGCCCTACTAGAAACAAAAAAAATGTTTTTCTGTTCACGTCAGGTGTGGGGCACCTTTTGTCCTCTACACGTTGCTGAACTACAACTTTCATTATCTCTGGCCACTGGCTATGCTTCCTGGGGCTGATGGGAGTTGTAGTTCAGCAACATTGAAGGACCAAAGTTCACACTCCTGGTTTACACTTCAAATGGTATTCAAAAGCCTTTTCTGCTTTAAGAGCAAAACAACAAGGAGCATCTAAAACCTGTGAACCTGCTAAATAGTTGTTCTGTCAGAAAAGTTCCACAGGTTGATCTGGAGATGCAGGTGCCTGCTTGATACTCAATGGATCTCAAAATACAGTAACAGAAACACTGTCAACCTTTCTCTGTTTACTATAAGCTTCTCAGTTGAATATTCATCACAACTGCATCAACCTGAAATATATTACAAGGATGTATTAGTAGCCTGGCAGGATTACTGTCCTGTCTGTGTTACATGGAAGGGCCACATTTAGAATTACGAATGAAACCGTTAAATAGGGCCTTCCCATTCAACCAGAAACACAGAAGGACAATGACAGTCACATTATCTTGATGTACCTTTATAAACTACCCTAACAGAAACAAAACCTAGAGCACATATAAATGCTTACGAAAAATAGGGGGGGGGGCAACACATTTCTCTCACACAGGAGGATTAAGTGTAACAGCAGTAGCTGGGCAGCACACTGCCAGCACAGACAGGCTTGAACCAACACCTCTTGTCTATGTACAGCAAAATAGCCCACAGAGTTGTGCAACGAGAGAGACTGCTCTTTTCAGAGAAAAAGAAACAGATGTCTTGTACTACTTATGCGTTATTCTAAAGGTCCTTTCAAAGTAGTAGTCTCACAACTTGTTTTGGGGTGAGGAGTGAAAGACAATTTTCAAATACAGACTTTGCACCAAAATTATGTCCTCCTTTCTTTTGTGTTCTCAAGCATAAACTCTGAAAATACATGCCCTGGGCACTTCATATCAAGTTTTTGCCCCTGCATTGATTTTGAAACAAAGACCATATTGTTGTTGGGACTTGGTGTCCAGGGATAGGAACATTGCCTCTCAGAGCAACTATTTCTTACGGCAATTAAGACAGTGACAAGAGCTTGCCTTTTCCTCTGCTCCATTGTAATCTTTAAAGTCAATTGACAGTTTCCTTTAAATACCATCTCTAGGTCAAATACAGACAGAAAGAGTAAATACAGAAGATTCTTGATGAGTACTTTATTGCTGCAGAAGATACTTTCACTAATCTCCACAAAGCCTAAGTGCTGTAAAACCTATGTGTTCTAGTTTCTAACAGGTGGGGTTGAAGTGCTGTGTGAGGTGGCAGAATAGTAAACTATTATGCCACATTCAAAATGTGTATACATAATTTTTCAGTTATTCATGCTGACCTTTTGAGCTGGGGAGGGTTAGAAATGTACAATCTTGAAATGGCAAAAGTACAAGGTGTGCTAGATTTTTAGTCTCAGTATTATGTAACATCATTCAATCCTGCAATCTGTTTGTTTGACTGTTAAGTCGTATGCATGTTTATTAGGAAGTAAGGTCTGTTGAGTTTAATGGGTCTTATTTCAAAATAAGAATGCATAGGATTGCAACCCTGGTGCCATTTAGTTTATTTCTTCTAATGACAGCATTAACAAACTAATGTAGTGTGCAGTCATGCCTATGCTTAGTATTTGATACTTCCATTATCTTTTAATCTCTTATATTCATATGAGGGTCTGAAATGCATCAGACTGAACTCTGAAAAACAAGGCACCTCTACAATACAATGTGTGATATGTGAAAGCTTCTGCACGGTGGTACAAAGTTGTTCAGAAAACAAACACAAAACAACACTGGAACCAGAGGAGAAATGAAGAGACAGAAAAGTTGCTTGTTTGCACCTTGAATTCAATTGCAGCAGTTTGTTCTTCTGTGCTCTCCATCTTCCTGAGAACTGAAAAAATATCAGCACCTGGACTTTCTACCTGTGCCTTTGAAACAGTAGAAATACCCAAGATAATAAAGTGATCAATTTTTTGGAACAAAAGTTTATTTAATGTAGTTCATCCCTTAACATCTAATTGTTAAAAAAAATCCCCAAACCCTTGAGAAATAAACTGACAAGGTAAGATTGGAGCTGACATTACATTCCTCAAGCACACAATATCTACGAACAGTTTAAGACAGTAAATATTCTTCCCATGTCTTGAGAAAATTATTGAACAATAACTTGATACTGTGGTGACAAATACCAACGGGGCTCAAGATGCTTAGATAGCTTTGACCAAGTTATACTCTGCAGGAGGTCAAAATGTTGGCTACAAGCTTATGTGAAACTATGTTGCTCTGTTGTTTGAACTCAAGAAATTGGCCTCTAAAAATGCTTCAGTTCAAAAATAATGAAGCATTTTGCAGTCTGTAAGTGATTTTTAACCATCAGATACTATTGGCATCATTAATATAACCTGGAACACTTATTCTGCCCCTCACAAGAGTATTTACATCTAATAACAAGCAAGGAGAAATAATATTTATTAGTAAAGCTCCAATTCTACAGAGGCTTGCCAAGTTTTTTCCACATGAATTTCTAAAAAAAGGAGCAACTTGATTTACCAAATAACCTCTGCTTACCCTCACCACAATAAAATCGCATGGCTTGCAACGCAAATAGGAGACACATTTATTTTGTTGATAATTTGTTCATTTCAAAGCCTATTTATGTTTGCAACATACATATAAAAACATAAAAGGCTATTTGGAATGAGAGATTGACTTTTCCTGAGAACAATCAATGTCTGAGAAAGAAAGGTGTGTCTTAGCAACCCTTACTAAAGGAGTTCAAAAAAAGATACAAAAAATGCATCTGCCACCCACGTTATCTATTTTTTTCTCTCTCTGCTCCTGTTTCTCTCTCTCTGCTCCATTTTACTGTATTTGTCTCTGTAGCTCTCTCTGTGTTGCTCTCTGCATATGTCTGAGCTGTGGCTTTTAGTTTCACTTTTCCTGCACCGCTCTTCACTCCGGCTATGAGTCCGGTGCCTTCTGTTAACGTCTCTCCCACTCCATTCCTCCTTGCTTTGGCTTCTGCTTCCTCTCCCATACCTCTCAGATTCTCTCTTGTCTTCGTTATCATTTCTGCTTGTGGGTTTTCTTTTGCTCTCAGAGGAGCTCCATTTGTTGTTCTCTCCAGAACTATCTTGCTTTAAAAGTCTACACTTCTCTCTGTCATTGTCCTTGTTACCATGACTGCTGGAGGGATCTTCATAAAGTTTCCCCTTAGTCTTTGCCTTCTCTTCAGCATAACTGCTGCTAGCCTCTGAAAACTTGGCTTTTCTTCTTTCCTTAGAATCCATCTTCTTTTGTGCTGCTTTATCTTGGCTGTCACTGTCACTGTCACTGCTGCTTACTGAAGACTCACTGGAGGATGGAGAAGAGGACCTGCTCTTATGTTTCCTGTGTTTATTTTTGCCTTTTCTCTTCTGCTCCTTTTTCTTCTTTCTATCTTTCTTCTTCTTCTTCTTCTTTTTCTCCAGGCGATCCAGTTTCCTTTTATTGTGAACACAGAAAAGTAGAGCAATTAAGCAGAGAGGTAGACTGCTATCTTTTAGAGGCCAGTTGTTAAGCAGACCCTACACAATAAGTATCAGACAGTAATGGGTTTACTATTTAAAAAATAAGAAAACACTTCACACACACACCCCACACACCCCAATTGCCACCTGGACCATTTTAAAGCCTTTTTTGCTTTCTGAAAGTTATTGAATTGCTGATTTATGCAGCATGTAATAGAAGTGGAGGGGGCAAAGGGCCATAAAACTAGAGTTTTCATTGTTTAAACAGACTGCTTCTAAATATTTTTTAAATTAAAAATGCTACCGGTTTCCTGAATAATTACTGCTGCACTCTTTACTTTCTGAAGAGTTGTGATCATTTAAATCTAGATGTCTTATTTACCTGTATTTTGCTCTGTTGCTTTTATTGACTTTTTAAAAAGGTTGAGAGTCCCAGTATCACAGAATATTAAAACACTTTTAAATTAAAGTGTTCATGTTTCAAAGAATACAGCTCTAATCCTGTCATGCAGAAATGAAAGGAAATTTTGCCACTGATTTCTCTAGGAGGTGGGCTGTATCTGATAAGACTTGAACCAGCTAGCGCATCATGCAGGAACAGAATCCTGCTTACCTGGATGGGGAATTGTGTATGTATACATAATTCTCAGCCCAATCCAGCAGCAATGGCTGCATGTGCGTAACCTCGGATGATGATCAGTGACAATACAAATACACTGTTTGAGAGAGGCAGTATGGCCGGGCTGGATTTAGGATCCCTCCCTCCCTTATATCTACGAAACAGCTGATTGGCATAACTGTTTCTTATCTGTGGGGGCTACGTGTGCCCCATCCTAGTTGTGGTGCATGCACAAGAGTTGTGTATTATTTAAATTTATACTCTTGTTTTCCACACTAGTTGTCCAAGCAGCTATCAATAGTAATATGCATATATTAAAAAATGAAACCACAATGAAACACAACACTATTGGAAAAAATGCAAACTAATACTAATGCTAATAAAGTCCCTCTGCTATTTTAAGAGAATCAGCTATATACAAGTCTTACTTTTCCAAAACTGTTGTGGATAATTCCATCAATGATTATAGATTAAGGAGTATGTTAATATTAGATCCAATAAGAACAAATATAAATTTCTTCCATGCGTTATATATTTTTAAACCCACTATTCATTCAGCTGTAGTAGGGTGTTATTGTATATAACTGCATTATTTTATATTATTTACAAGGAGAATCCTTCTGTTTGTCCCTGAAAATAAATTAGCATATTAAAACAGCACTCAGAACCTAGATTCTGTATCACCTTCAGGCGTATGTTCTAGTACAATGTACATAGGCCAAAGACAGAGTGACTAGAGCAGCCTTTTTCAACCAGTGTGCAGATGTTGCTGGACCACAACTCCCATCAGCCTCAGCCAGCATTGCCAATGGTCAGGAAAGATGGGAGTTGTGGTCCAACAACATCTGGAGGCACACTGGTTGGGAAAGGCTGGACTAGAGGGTTAGGTGTTTCAGAATTTCAGTTTAATTCCCCAAACTTGAGCAGCCCCACCCAAAATACAGGACTTCTTCTAATGTATTTAAGACTGAGGTAATAGTTATTAAAGCTACAGTATACTCATACCAGTAATACCTAGGATTCATCCACTCCCAATATATGGCAGGACCGCACCCTCACAACTCATAATAAATAAGAGAATTCCAACACTTTTGTGATTAAATTTTAGATATTTTAAATTAGTGTTCTAGTATATAAAAAGGACTGTAATGACAACTTTCACATGTATGTTGTTAATTGTCTGTTATAAACAGAAGCAACACAATGTGCTAGGGATACAATTACCTCAAAAGTTTTTGTTTTTGCTTAGTTGTCAAGGATTTCAAAAATTCCACTTCTGGGTCATCTTCTCCTTCACTTGCAACAAATTCCTATACAAAGAAAAAGGAAATACACTGCTATGGGTTATGAACGGAAGAGGCAGAACTTACCTTAGGCCCTAATGATTAGGACAACAATATAAATGCTGTATTTTTAAAGTTGATTGAGTAAAATACAGAGCCTTTTTGAGAAGCAAATGAGTCAAGAACGTTGCAACAAAGTAATCTATGAATTTGGAAAGAGGCAGTTGAAACATATTTAATCAAAGTAGCTCTCGAAAGTCAAGCTAAATGAAACCATGTGGAGATAAATATACAAGACAACCTCAATAATTCTAGTTCGACATTATGGAGACATTTTACTATGAATACAGTTTATTTACCAATTAATTTTTTTTAGATGTATCAGTTTGTAATATGAAATGTTTCCATTTTAGCATTTAGGATTCTTTTATGTGTTTTGGTTTCTCTATTATTGTTGTTGTTGTTATTATTAAAATGTATATCCTGCCCTTCCTCCTAGAAGGATTTCAGGCAGCAAACACACTAAAAGCACTCAAAAACTTCTTAAAAACAAAAGACTTTAGCAAAACATATTAAAACAAAACATCTTTAAAAAAACCAAACTTTAAAAACATCTTAAAAAGCAGTTACAACACAGATGCAGACTGGGCTAAGACCTCTACTTAAAAGGCTTGTTGAAAGAGGAAGGGTCTTCAGTAGGCACCAAAAAGATAACAGAGATGGTTCCCATTTAATAATTAAAGGGGAAGAAATTCCAAAGTGTTGGTGCTACAGCACTAAAGGTCCGCTTCCTGTGTTGTGCGGAACGGACCTCCTGATAAGATGGTATCTCCAGAGGCCCTCACCTGCAGAAAGCAGTGATCAATTGGGTATATAAGGGGAAGATGCTCTTTCAGGTCCCAAGCTGCAAAGAGCTTTGTACACCGTGTAGAACCGTGATCTTGGTCAGGTAGATAATGGGCAGCCAGTGCAATTCTTTCAGCAGCTGAGTAACATGCTGGGAATACCCTGCCCCAGTGAACAATCACACAATTTTTTATGCATTGGTCTGAGCTTGATTTTTATGAAGTGTGACTCAAATTATGTATTTATACATAAATAAAATGAACATGAATCCTGCTCAGAGATTGCATGTTGAGAAGAATCTGAGCCTAAGAGTTTGGGGTCTTCTGTGTCCCTTCCTCCTCCAAGTTTGGAGAAAGTAACATTTGATCCAGACAGTATGGTATTGAATTGATATTTTCCTAACTTTCTGATCCATCCACAGAGAAAATGGGGTTTTCTGAGATCAATATAGCAGCCTTCCCTAACCTGGTGCCTCCAGAGGCTGTTGGACTACAACTCTCATCAGCCCCAGCCAGTGTGACCAATGGCCAGAGATTATGAAAGTTGTAGTCCAACAACATTTGAAGGGCACCAGGTTGGGGAAGACTGGTGTATAGGATTGACTTGTGGGATCCCAAGTGGGTGCCTTTGCACCACAAAAGGTAGAAAACACACAATTGCTATGAAAATAAACCACACTGCCCAAATTAGATGCAAGAGCAGTTAGTCCATACCTTTAAATGAAGGACTTCCATTTAGAAAGGAGGGGGTAGAGATATTCAGTTTTAAAAACAAAGATGGTGTGTGAGTGAGAGGGGCTGAATCTTCATCACTCTTGTAGCATACCTCCATGCAGTACTTTTGTCTCAGGCAGGGACACTTCTAGTACTGGAGCCCTAGTTGGGGAAAAAGTGCCTGAAGAGGAACTATACGAAGATAAGCCACAGTGGTCATCTCCCCTCACCTGTGTGCCCCTTTTACTTTTAAATCAGACCCACTACCCTCTTGTCCAAGAGTTTTATACACATTAAGTAATACAGCCTAAGGATCCAATTTATAACAAAATTGCACTCTGGTTCCCTGAGCCCAGGTGAACCTCAGCAATACCAAAGATCCAGAAATCTCATGTATGTGCTGCTGTGCAGTGATGAGGAAGCAGTTTTAAAAGCTTTCTCACCAGTAAATGCAAGCCCACATGATTCTGTTCCCTTCCCAGAAGTTGTGGCTGACACAAAACCCCAGCAAGGAACAGGGGAGTGCCACCGGAAACAGTGCAATGTTAAAACCGGTGCCATCTTCCAGACTCTGGTATGCCTTGAGTTGGTATGTGTTTTCCAAGCTTGGCTTTCTAAAGACATACGGGAATGTCTGTACCGAACTCCCAGAGCATACAGGGGGAAATGTACTAGATTGCACCTTGCAAATATGGTATTCCCTGAACAACATTTTCATTATTTCCCCCTTGGCTTCACCCATGGGACGCTCTGGATCAGGCAGTTGCTGTCTTCTCATAACCAAGGTAGCAGAAGCTGAAGTCATTTCCTCAAAACCCACAGGAGGCATCTCATTTATTAAACTATGGGTTGGAAATTTTTTAGATCTGTCACTCTGGCTAACAAACAAAGTGGAAAACAGTACGTTTCAGGACACACATGCCCTGCTCTATCTATTCAGCTTTCCTATGGATATGCATATTATAAAAACGTTAAGTAATTCACAAGCAATCACATTTAGATTTACAGACATTTTCATTTTACTGATAAAAATATCATTACCTGTGATGGATCATTTGCGGTCAAGTTTCTCCCCAGTACATTTTGTTTCAGTGCAAACCCACTGTTTCTCATCTCCGCTATTAGCTCCGAGGGGTGCATTGATGGCCCTGTTCACCAAAATCACAGTTTGAATGTATCATTTATATATCTCTACCTTTTTTGGACTCCACAGTGGGAATTCAGTTGAAGCTTTGTTAAGTAAAATCACAGCTAAATCAACTCAATAATCTTCTGCTGAGCAAATAATCAGATATGATTTTCTAAAACAGCAGTCTGGAGATTCAGAATGGAAAATAATTGCATTTTTCTTTAAGTGCAAGGGGATTCTCTTCTTATGTAACTTTGTCATGTTGAAAACAACATATTTTAGGTATTGTCTGGCTGTAAGCTTTTGATAAAAGTACAAAAAAATGAAATAAAGCAAGCTTAGAAAGCTATGCCAACATTTAAGATTTAAACATTTTCTGACTAAGTATAGACACGGACTTTTAAGAGGGACTAAAGATTTTTAACAATTATTTTTAAAAATTAAACTATGGTTTAAAATGGTTCCAGTATAAATCTCAAACAATAATGTGTCAGGTGCAGGGCCCATGACTTGTGGACTTGTGAAATGTAGGGGTAAAATATATAAAACCAGTTTTAGGAGTGATACAGAATCACTTGAATTAGACTTCTTAAATATGCCATGAGAGGATGTAATGCTTTCTCTCTCTGAGCTCAATGAATTCTTCCCCCTCTCTCCTAAGTTTACCCAGCCCAGTTTCCTGCCTTATTATTATATCTATACTAACATGAACCAGATTTAACCCTAACCACAGCATACTTGGCATGTATCAGCTATATATTCGCTCTACAGGTGGAATTGCATGTTTAATTTGTTTTTATTCCAATGATTTTTTTTTCAAGTCTGGCAAAGCACCGCTACAGCATTATGTTATCAACAAGTATTTTAAATCTGTAGTTCAAACCACTGTCTCTCTCATTACCATGACTGTCCACTCATAATGGGGGGGGGAGAGGTAATTTGCTTCATTTGGTACTAGAGTCTACCTGGCAGTCTCTTGTCATTACTATGAACAAACTAGTTAATACTTATGAACTAATAATGGTCTTGTTGCTCAGTAACATCAATCACCTGCTTCATTCTCACTTCTCTGCTATCATTGATTTATTAATCAAACTTGATGTTTAAATAGGCTCTCAGAAATTCAGAAAGAGCATGAGTCCACAAACTGCTTTTCACAGCACAGTACCTCTGCATCAGTGGAGGCTGGCCCATTAGGGCAAATGGGGCACTGCCCTGCCCTTACCCAGCCCCACCAGCCTGTCTTCTTACTTACAACCAGTCCAAGTAGTACTGGGCGTCAGCTTCCTCCTTCTTAGCCTCAGTGTTGCCCTTATAGAACTCAGCAGGGAGGAGGATGGAGACAAAGCTAGAATTAGCTAGCTCTACCTCTTATTGGCTCTGGCTGCACCTACTGTTGGGCTCCTGGCCTTCCGCCCCACCAGTCCCAATGGGCATCAGCCACCACTGTTCTGCATGCTCATGTACATGTTTGGCTCTCGCAAGGGTACTCTTTCCTCCCAATGAAAACTGGTGCTGGAACATATATAAAACCAGTTTTAGGAGTTTCATTCAAGAACCAACACATAAAGTGTTCTTATACTTCTATTCCGAGCTCGATTCAAAGTGCTGGTTTTGACCTATAAAGCCTTACACGGCTTGGGACCACAATATCTGATGGAACGACCTCTCTGAATACGAACCCACCCGTACACTACGTTCAAGATCAAAGGCCCTCCTCCGGGTGCCTACTCTGAGGGAAGCTCGGAGGATGGCAACAAGGGAGAGGTCCTTCTTGGTGGTGGCCCCCAAATTATGGAATTATCTCCCTGATGAAGTGTGCCTGGCGCCAACACTGTTATCTTTTTGGCGCCAGGTCAAGACTTTCCTCTTCTCCAAGGCATTTCAGCATGTATTTTAAATTGTTTTAAATTGTGTTTTAAATTGTTTTTAAAATATGTGTTTTTGAATTTGTACATTTGTTTTAATGTTTTTAGTTACTGTAAACCACCCAGAGAGCTTCGGCTATGGGGTGGTATATAAGTACAATAAATATATAAATATGACTTTATTTATTTATCAGCATGCTTATTTTCAGGTTTAGATGTTTGGTGTATACATAGGATCACATAAGCACAAAAGTTATCCACAAGCAAGCAACAAAAGACAATCTTTGGATTTTTAATATTTTGAGTCACCTTATTCGAGATTATTGATTTGCCACCACAGTCCCTCTCTTCAGAAGTTGCTGTTGTTGTATGATTTCCTCAGTGGGATGGGTTTGAAGCTAAAGTGGTTTCAGTTTCTAATTCAGCACACTAAACACCCTCATAACTGCTCTGAAAAATTGGGCCCTGTAATCTAGGCTCACATTATTTATTTATTAGTTTATTGCCAAGCAGCATGATGTCTGAGAATCCTAGTGCTTGTTAAGAGTGCCTTTTTAAATCAAACACTTACAAATAAGTTAATTGCCAGGTCAATGATGCGTATGAATGATGCTCTTCCTCACCCCATCAAATATAAAAGGAAACAGCATCCCTGTGCCCTAAATCCTCAGTGAGACATATAATATACAAATGTATATTAAGTACAGAGGGTCAGTTGATGTCGAACAAGAAGTAGATTGCAAAAGGGTATTCAGTACTGCTATAAAGGGTGATCCTTTGACAGGGACAAACAGAGGTGATGTTAAAGATGCTACTCATTGGATTTGGAAGCATATATAGTGCCTTTCAAAAGTAATCAGACACCTGGCCAATGCTCTCATATTACTGAATTACAATGGTACATTATAATTTTGTTCTATATGATATTTTATTTTGAAACACTGAAACTCAAAATCAATTATTGTAAGGTGACATTGGTTTTATGTTGGGAAATGTTTGTAAGAAACACAAAAAACTGAAAATGTTGCTTGCATAAGTATTCAACCCCCACACATTAATGTTTGGCAGAGCCATCTTTCGCTGCAATAACAGCTTTAAGTCTTTTGGGGTAGGTATTACCAGCTTTGCACACTGTGTCAGAGGCATTTTGGCCCATTCTTCTCAACAAATTCACTCCAGGTCATTCAGGTTGGTTGGACGTCACTTGTGGACCCCAATTTTCAAAGAGCACCACAGATTCTCAATGGGAATGAGATCAGAACTTTGACTGAGCCAGTGTAGGACATTCACCTTTTTGTTCTTGAGCCACTCCAATGTTGCTTTGGCCTTGTGCTTGGGATCATTGTCCTGCTGAAAAGTGAATTTCCTCCCCAGCCTCAGTTTTTTAGTGGACTGAAACAGGTTCTCTTGCAGTATTTCCCTGTATCTTGCTCCATCCATTCTTCCTTCAATTTTAACATGATGCCTAGTCCCCACAGCATGCTGCTGGTACCACCATACTTCACTGTAGGGATGGTGTGTCTTGAGGCATGGGCAGTGTTAGGTCTGAGCCACACATAGCGCTTTGAGTTTTGGCCAAAAAGCTCTATCTTGGTCTCATCTGACCACAAAACCTTTTCCCACATTGCAGCTGGGGCACTCATGCTTTCTGGCAAACTCCAGACATGCTTTCAGATGGTACTTTTTGAGTAATGGCTTCTTTCTTGCCACTCTCTCATACAGGCCAGTGTTATGCAAAGCTCTTGATATGGTTGACTAGTGCACCACTATTTCACTCCCAGCTACTGAACTCTGTAGCTCCTTCAAAGTGATTGTTGGCCTCTCTGTGCCTTCTCTCACAAGTCTCCTTGTTTGAGTTTTGAGGGATGGCCTTTTCTTGGCAGTGCCTGGGTGGTGTGATGCAGCTTCCACTTCCTGATTATTGATCCAACTGTGCTCACTGGGATATCCAAACACTTGGATATTAGTTTGTACCCTTTTCCTAATCTATGCATTTGTATTACATTGTGTCTCACTTCTGTAGAATGCTTTTTGGTCTTCATTTTCCTTCAGATCCACAGTCTGACCAATGATCCTTCAACAGTGGGATTTTTATCCTGACAATGTGACAGTAACTTTAATGGTTCACAGGTGGAGGCCAATGGTAAGGTAAACGTGTCATCGATAGGGCAATTTCTTTCATCTGTGTAAACTGGGAGCTTCCACAGCACAGGAGTTGAATACTTATGCAAGCAACATCTTTCAGTTTTTTATATTTCTTACAAACATTTCCCAACATAAAAAGCAATGTCACCTTACAATAATTGATTTTGAGTTTCAGTGTTTCAAAATAAAATATCATACAGAATGAAATTACAATGTATCATTTGTAATTCAGTAATATCAGAGCATTGGTCAGGGGTCTTACTATTTTTGCAAGGCACTGTATGTACTTACAAATGCAAATATATATTACACATGTATATATACACACAAATATTCTCGGAGGAAGGGTGGGATATAAATAAATAAATGATAGGTTGCAATCCTATACATGCTTACCTGAGAGTAAATCTCATTGAATTCAATGGGATTTACTTCTACGCAGATATGCATAGGATTCTGGTGCTTGAGACTGGTAGCTGAAATCGATACAGGGCATTATATAGGCAACACATAAGTTGGCTTGCCCAACTATGCTCCAAACCATATGTGATTGCTCCTCAAGAGCCCCCCCCCCGGAGCAAGGGGTTGTAAAAGTAACCACATCAAATGTTCTTAGATATACTACTTTTTAAAAATGTAAATCTTAATTATATCAAGCAGCAGGCCTTTCAACCTTGCTTAATATATCTTTGTTCTCTTTACCAAAATCTGAACAGGAGAGCAGTGTGTGGCATCAGAGCCCAAGCAAATCAAAATGTGCATGCTGATAGACATTCCAAGGAGATTTCTATATTTCTTGGCTATGTAAGTACAGATTTGGATTTAAAGAAGTAGAAAGAATGAAAAATAAGTATAACCAGGAGATAGGAAATAATTAGGGCAGAGGGATGAGTGCAAGTCTGGTTCTCCAGATCTGTCCCTTGTTCTGGTAGCAGCTATCATACAGGGTGGATAATGGAATAATGACAGCCATAATTCAGGCTGCTGCCATCACTGTAATTGGGAACATTCTTTGGCCTAGTGGGCCAGATGATTATCTCCCCTCATCCCCATGGGCCATCTTTGAAAGGTGGGCAGGACCACCCATTGATCATCTGACATCATAATGATGTCAGGTGATTGATACCCCTTAAAGCTCAGCGCTTTGCATAGTGCTTCCCAAACATTTGAAAATCAGCTGTGTTGAGCATTTGGAAAGGGCTGCACAAAGTGCTTTGCAATCTCTGTTTCCAGCACTTCCCAAGCATCCAACAATCAGCTGGCTGTTGGGCACCTGGAAAGTGCTGCACTGGTTGGGCCTACAAAGCCTCTTTCAAAGAAGCCCCACCCTTAACCTGTCTCACACCTGATGTCATACATGATGTCGGGAGTACGGCAGGTGGGTGTGGCTTGGCTTGGCTTGAATGGCCTGGCTGCCATAATGTCATGTTAGTAAAGGGTCTGGTTCTCCAGGCCCAGCCCTACTCCTACTTTGTCAAACAGCAGCACTGACCAGTATACCTGTAAAAATACTTTGGGTGCATATACAGCCAGGCAACACAAACGTAATCACAATCATTTCAGCAAGGACAACAAATGCTGATATATTAAGCGGGGTGGGGATTTTTAGAGTGAAGAGACCTGGAAACATGAGATTTACAGGGTCACAGAAGACTGCATGTAGAATTCTGTCCTGAGAACTGTTGCAGGTGTTGAAATTGTAGCTGTTAGCTTTAAAGGCAAGCCTCGGAAGGGAACGATTTTTGTGCAGACTCAATTGGTATTAGGAAAATGTAAGGTTATTTTTAGCAACTAAAAGCAAACATGCTGCCCTCTAGTGGCTGGTTATGATACACATACGATTTTGGAAAGTGACAAGTAAATCAGAAATTAAACTTTTATTTTAAAAAGCATCCCTTGCTAGGCTTGTCTCTACTTCAGGCTCTGCAGATATGTATGTATAATAGTTACCTAGTTCAGTAGTATACTTTGAAATGTTTTCTGTCTGCGTTAAGGCAATGAGCCTTACACTTACAGTTTAAAGAATGTATCATCAGTCACATTATTCTAAAGAGAGATTTATGCTTACTATGGTTATTTGACCTTTCCCATCCCAAGTGCCTAGACATGTGAGTCTGTACAACATGCATACTGAAAGGTGCAATGCAAAGTCTTCCTCATACAGCAAAGAGTGAAAGATAAGGTGCGCATACTAGAGAATGGATGTGGGGGCTCCGTGTTTACATTCTTGAATCAATGACTCCAAGTTTGTTTCTGGGCTCCAAGGGCTGATTTTGACTTTTAAAGTCCTAATTGGCCTAGGACTGGGGTATTTAAAGGCTTTATTTTTGCCATATGAACTTGCATAACTGAGAATAACTTTAGAGGCTCTACTTTGTGTGCCTCAATCTTCCACAGACCCATAGGAGGGCAAGACTAGATCTAATGGGTTTAAGTTACAGAAAGGTAGATTTCAGTTGAATAACAGGCGAAACATCTTAATGCTAATTCAGCATTGGTACCAATTACCTAGAGGGGAGGTGGGCTCTCCCTTGCTGGAGATTTTCAAGCAGAAGCTGGACAGCCAGCTGTTTGGGAAACTCTAGCTCTGGATTTTCTGCATTAAGCAGAGGACTGGAGTAGATGGCCTACATGATTCTTCCACCTCTATGGTTGTAGGATTCTAAGAAATAGGGGAAATGTTACAATGAGCACACACTGACACATCAGAATCCTGTTGGCTCAAGGGAAGGAATCAACTATCAAAATGATGGTTGTATTTTTAAAAAGTGCTTTGTTCAGAATCATCCCCATGCAAAAAATATAAATTCTGCACCTAGGCAATACAAATTATGTGTGCCAATAAAATTTACATTCTGTGATCTGTGTAAAGCAACTGTATGATGTTTCTCTTCAAGAAACTGTTGAGCAACCTGGCATAATTTCTCTTATTTTGCATGAGTTAAGTTCTGCATTTTTGCATCATTTTTAAAAATTCTCATTAAGTAGGTGAGATTGTCAGGAAGCTGAATTCTCTGCCTAATATTACATTCTAATTATTTTTTGTACCTCAGTCTGTAGTATGCAGCATACACGAAGCCCTAGTTTTGAGTAAATGGCCTTTCAAGTCTAAGCCAAGGCTTTCCTACTGCATGAACTTAGGTGGCTATGCAGGACAACACTTTGCAAGTGGCAACACTGGATAGATAAGTGCACTACCTATTGGGGTACAAAGTTGTCACGACCTAAGACTCTCTGAGAACTGGAGAGAAGATGTTCTAGTAGTACAAGCAAATGCATGCATCTCATTGGCTCAGATAAAAATAGACTGGGGAGGCTCTTCATAGTCCTGCCCTAATGCTAAGGTAAGGAACTTCTGATGCATTTTTGAGGGACTCCTTCCCATGGGTTAGAACTTATTCTATGGGAAATAAAATCAAAATGGAGGTCCTACAAGAATTTTAACCCTGGAGACAAGAGGTGGGGCCATAGCAATTATTATGTTTGGGTGCGCTATCCAGAGATGATTGGCCAGAACTGGATGGACAGAAACAAGTCCAGAGTGTCTCTAAATGTGAGGTACTGGATTGAATATGAATGCAAGGAACAGAGAAAGGGCGCTGGGCTATAGGTTTGGAGGTTTAGGGTGGTTGGGGTGGGCAGTGCCCCACCTGCCCTTAATGAGGGGCCTCCACTGAACAATACTAGTGGGGTATGCTGCAGGACACCCGGACCATGTTGTCTCCTAACCTCAGCTATGGCTGGGTTACCTGCTCTGGTGCAGGAGAGGAGGATTGGGCACAGAAGCTGCTGTTTGTAGATTATGCCCTTAATGAATTAGTAATGGCTCATTAGCTTGACTACATCCTTCTCTGTTGTGGCATCCCAGCGATATAATTTCTTCTTCACCAAGATTTGGTTGTCTCTTACATTACTTACTCTTCAAGCAACTGTGTGCAAAACTTTCTTTGCACGTACCTCAGCTTACAATTAATGTCAAGTAGCTGTTTTTTCAGGACAAAGGTATTTGTTTTAGAATTTTTTGATTGCTGCTGGACTGTCTGTAATTTCTGGTTCCTGTTATTTTAATGTTTCTATTCTATGATGTTTGCTTTACGTTGTTGCTGTGACGCCCCTGTAGTGTTTGTGTAATATTTATGGTAAGTGCTGGTTTTGCAGGTTAAATATGGTAAATAGTGTGAGTTAGGAGGGGGGAATACATGTGATGGAATGTTGAGGAATGCTGTGTTATGACTGACTGAGCATCTGGGTGGTTGAATGTATATTTGGGAGAATGACAGTTAGTCACGGGTTCAGTTCTGGTTTTGAGTTGAAGAGGGTGAGAGGCAGGTTTAGGAAAAGTATATGAAGTAAGAGAAATTATAATATGTTGAAGATCATTTAACACGACAACTGAATTCAAAGTAATCTTGTTTATTCCCAGTGTTATTTAATAAATCCATTTGGTTAAACAACACGCCTGATCCTGGGCTGAGTTTATACAGAGGAGAAGGGTGGGCAGAGCAGAAACCAAAGCTGGAACCAGTATCTATGGTGGCAGTGGTGAATGGTTAGTGGATCAGCAGCAGGTATTCAAAGGCAACCCAGGGCTGTAGTCTTTAAAGACAGAAAGATACAGAGGGGGTTGTGGCCTGAAAGTGTACCTAGGCACTTAATAGCCATCTGTAAAAGGAGGAGGCTAAGTCAAAGTCTCAGGGCAGCATTGGTTTACAGCGTGTCAGGTAGTGACATCTAGTGGTGGGATTGTGAGAGGTCCGTGCCAGGGCCAGAGCAAGAGAGGAGGTCTGACAGTTGCCCACAATTAAAAATATTAGAGTGAGTATGAAACTAACATTTCTCATTCTCAGTTCTGCATATTCTAAGCAAAACATACAAATTAAAACTTCTCTGGGGAAAATGCACACATTTAGAAAGAAAATGGCTGAAAACAGGGGTGTGGAGTTCTTATTACTGTTCTTTTATACAGTTTAGATTTTACTCATGCAGAAACTAGAGAGAATGCACGTATACCACCCATGTGAAATGGGGTTATGTTGCAAACAATTTTAGGGTAATAAATATGATACATGGAAGTCCATTCCTTAGTATTTCTCAGTACAACCTTACATTGGGAGTTAATTGTAACTTGGGACTTTTAAAAGCAACACACAAATCAAACGCAATTCAGTTCATTCATGAGGCACGATATTTTCGGGCCAATACTTTATTTTGCATCCACTGTCACAGCACAAGGATACATACCTGTAGATTAAATGAAACATCTACCCTAGTTTTAATGCCTAGACTGCATTTTGAAGTTGCTCCAGAGTGTAGTTCTAAACAGATTTACTTGGGAGGGACTTACATTACATGTGAAAACAAGGCAGGATATGTAAGCCTAAGGTGTAAATCTTGAATAAGCCCTCATTAGGGCCAAAAAGTAAATTTTAAGGTAAGTACCACTGCTGTGTGTCTATCCTTAGCTGCTGCACAGAAAGTGAGATGCTAAACTAAACTAAACCTGATGCCATATCATGACATTCTGCAGTCCCGTGCTCTTGTTCACAGCAGTAGCATCCAACGATTATGGGGGGGGTGCAATGTGGAACACTTTTGTGATAATACGAGGCAAGTTCTACTGTAACAGAACAAAAAGGGGGAACCAGATGCCCAGCTGCCAATTTTAGTGACGGCTACACATTTCCTGCAATATCCAATTTGGCCCTCAGAAGAATCAGAACTAATTGTGCCCCTCCAGTACTTTTAACATATTTCATTAGTGGTATAAATAACTAGCATATACTGGTAGTTAATTAGAAGGCAAAGAGTTATATTAAAATTAGAGATCTTTTGGATGCAACTGAACACGCCTTCAGGAAAACACACACTGCCAGTTCAGCCCAATTGATATAGTTTTGCATTTAAATGTTAACTTGTCTTTGAGTATGAATCTGGAAAGTTATGATCAGTAAAAAAAAACCCAACTAAAACCAGCTTAGCCTAAAGAAGCATTTTGATTGCCTAATTTAACTTTGTAAAGGATTTCGTAAAGCATATAGCTGGTCTCGGTAAACCTCACAGCTGGACTATTCTCACACTACCATGTAGTTTCCAGTGATCAAAGTAAGTTACTTTATATATCAAACTAAGATTTCATAATGGAAATAAATGCAACACCAGGGGGGGTGCAGTTGTCATGAAATAATTACACTCCTGGGAGATTACAGACAAGGCTGTACCCCAGGGGTGTGATTATCCCATGATAACCACATCCAGTGAAATTGCCTTATTGCAAAAATAATCTCCATTCACCAGTATGATATATAATTCAATAGGAGACTTTTGAAAGAAGAAAGATTATATTTTTAAAGGTTTGAATCACCAACTGGATTACTACTGTGGTCTGTATACAAAGGGGAAAAATGAAACCCACCCAGACAAAATAGTTGTTACTTCCTCTGTCTGCTGCAGTACAGAGCTGTGCAGTTTTGGATAATAAAAAATAGACACCCATTCTTAAAGAACAAGGCACTCATCAGCACCAAACAGGGGCTTTAATCTATATGGGTGCAATCATCCTGAAGCTATTTTGTACAAAGTAGGGATGGCTGGCCCACAAGAAAGAACAGACCCACCAATAGCAACTAGTTCCCCCTAGCATACCCCAGACTCCCTTTAACCTCAGGGTCTGAGTGCTCCCCCCCCCAACATTATAATCACTCACACTCTGCTTGTCCTCCTGCTTGGAGAAGGCATTGCTGTGGCCTGTTCCCACCCTGCTCCCATAACCCTCCAGGGGTGGGGAAGAGAAACAGTTTTTTTCAAGCAATTTCCCATATAAAAATAGTGTTCAGGCAGGGCAACAAGACCCACTGATCCACCAAACAGCCTTCTTTCTTTGAGACTAAAAACACCTAGCCAATCAGGACACTACCTGCTATATTTTACATACAGTGGTTCATTCTAGACTAATGCCCACAACCAATTCAAGGCAAGAACTTCAAAAGATTCACCCCAATTTTACTCTGACTGGTGTCCTCCAATCTGAATTCATTCAGGATACTATCATTCATTCAGGATACACATTGCTGCTGCTGCAGTTCTGTGTTAAGAGAACGGAGCTTAGCCAACACACTACTTTGGAGACCTGGCAGGAAACAGCAGAAGGAGCAGATGGATTGTGTTGCTTTGGTTTAAAGCAGGGACAGAGAACCCTAGTAAGAATGTTTGGTTTCTGTGGTGTGCTGGAAAAAAAGCACTTCCTTGCCTGCCCCTTAGCCTCACTTTTTCTGCTGCCTCCCACCCCCTAGCCTTGCTTTTTCTGCCTCCTTCATCCTTAACATCTCTATTTCTCTCCCCTCCCAGCCCCTAGCACCACTATTTATTTATTTCTCCTCCACTTCTTACCTCTCTTAACCACAAAGAGACATTGACTGTGAAATTGATAGACTGGGTAGTAAGAAGCAAGGGGCGGGGGGCAGAGATAAAGAACACCTCTTCTTCCTGTTCCTTGATAGCCTTATCAGCCTTGGATGTCATCTTTTGGGGGCAGAACCGTGGAGGAAGTGAGTGGAACCAGCTGTCATTGATTACCGCCATAAGGCAGAAAGCTTCAAACCAGCCTTGTTAGGAGCAGTGTGTTGCTGCCAGAAATCTGCCCTAGATAATGCCTTCAAGACTGTGAGGAGGGCAAGGGCATCCCACCCTTCCTTACAAGGAGGATCCAGTGTGGATTTTTAAAAATGAAATGTTAGGATTAGCTAGCATCCACTGATGCTAGTACAGGAACACCAAGTATTTAAGAAGCTTGGAATTGTAGACCAGGAAATTGGCATCTCTTACTAGCATCATTTCTCAACAAAATATCCATCACTATCTAGATATGAAATCCATACTGTTTATCTACTAGTTATCTACTACTATTTAAGGTTGCACATTTATAAACAGTTACCTGGGAATAAGTCCCACTGACAGATTCCAGCATGCAGTTATAAGACTTGCTGCAGACATTATTTGAAAAGTTGCATCTAGTTAGTCAGTCATGGCAAGATTTGTTCTAGGGGCTAAAAAACACTTTTAGGTATAAGCAACGAGCTGTAAGAAGGACCCACACACACAGGTATACTGAGCAAGGAGGAAAGGAGAGACAATAGCTCTTAAGCAATCACAGCCAAAAAGTTCATTAAAAGTGATGGTTACGACCTCTAAAGCCCTTTACAGTTTTGGACCAGGATATCACCACCTTCTGCTGGATGAACCTGCCTGTTCATTAAGGGAATCAAAGGAAGCCTTCTTATTGGTTCAATCTGTCCCTACCTTTGTCTATCTGGGAGCAGGAAGAAGCCTTCGACAGCTGCACATAGATGATGGAATTTTCTTCTGAGACAGCTCATCTGACCACCACCCTCCATACAGGTCCTCTGCCAAATGATTTAAGTCTTTCCTGGTTAGGCAGGCCTAGGGCATTTTATTGTGCTGCTCAGTTTTTCAGTAACTGGTTTTATTGCATTGCTTTATTCTGCAACTATTTTCACATATCCTGAGCTGCTAGTTTTAATGTTTCGAATTTTTAAAGGTGCATTTTTGGTGGTATTTTTACTTATTTTTTTATTATTATGGCTGTATTTTCATATTTCGTTATTACTGTTAACCACCTTGAATTGTCATGAAAAACAGAACATAAATTTATTAAATAAGTAGGATAAATGTATTTCTGTTAAAGAAGACTGAGCACAAGGCCAGCTACAAATTAGCCATTAAGCTGGAAATCACAAAACAGTTTCTCATATTAGAGAAATACAAACTTATCGGTCCCCCTAGGTTAGCAGCATAAGCAAATGACTTCATCAGTTTCAAGAAAGAGAGATACATTTAGGAAGGCTATTTTATGTATCTCTTTTTTGTAGGATGCATAAGTTATGGATCAGTCTGGGAAAGAATCTCCATCTTCCCTCACCCCATCAAAACCTTGCATATGTTCTTGGTTTTCTCAATGCCACCAAAAGTGTGAGAATATGAAGTAGAATGTGTTTGTGTTCCAACACAACTTCCGTTAGAGCAGGGTTGGACAATCTTGTTCAGCCTGAGGGAAACTCTGCTGGCCACACGCCAGTTGGGGTTGGGGCCAGAGGCAAAAATGAGCAGAGCAAGGCATGTGAACTTTAACTTTGTACTGTAGGCTAGTTTCTAAACACACGCACACATGCCTCTATATCCTCCATCTATCTAGTCAAGCGAGAGGCATTCTCAGAGCTCAAGGACGGCAAAAATATTCAGGGTGCAAAGCAGGCATAGTGAGGGCTATGGGGGCTGCATTTTGCCCCTTGGCCTGAGGCTCCCCACTCCTGCTTTAATAAGAAACTCATTACTTAGAAGAGCTAAGAAACTAGCACTTCATCAGCATTTTATCATACTGCTGTTGCAATTGAATTCAAGCTCAATTTGATTTAACATTTCCTAAACGATGATACCTGAGCCACGCTGTTTTTCTGTATTAAAATTGGTGGCACAATTTACTCTAAAGCTTGTAATCCTATGCACATTTCCCTGACAGTAAGTCCCATAGAAGTAAATGTGGCTTGCTTTTGAGTATAGGATTGTACTATTACATTTTAAAAAAAAAGTATTTTCTTAATTAACTTGAGAACAACAGGGAAGTATGCTTTGTGTAGCCAATACTCTCAGCACCCTGTCCCCCACTTTTCTGGTACTTAGGGGATTCTCTTGTGCCCTGTAGTTAGGGTGATTTGGATGAGGAAATCCAAGAGCGCTTTCCATCAGTATGATGTTACTGCCCAGCTACTAGCAATGAGGGGAGGGAATCAGCTCTGCATGAGGCCTCCCAACAGGCAAAGGGCCATGAATGCATCCAGCATATTGACTTAATTTTTCAAGGCACACGTCAGTCCCTCTGGTAACACATTAGACTGCTCCAGCTCAATTTGGGAATCACTGGGTCAGATGGCTCACAAAACACCAGAATTGCTCTACAGAAGGATCATTATTCCTTTCACAGAAAAGTCACCAAAATGCCTCTTCAAAACAGTTCCCTTGCAAAAGCAAAATTGGGTTGAGAAAATGTTTCAAAATATCATTAAACAAAATAATTAAAATACATTTTTAAGTGCCTACCTGAGCCATCATTGGAAACTGAGCTTGCATTAATTCCAGAGAGGCCAAACAAAGGGCATTCTCTGTCTGTGTTCACATGGCCCCACTTGTGACATTTAATGCATCTCACGTTCCGCACCTGAAACATTGGCAATAGTGACATAATTTTACATTTCAATTATGTTTCTATCCACTTCTGTCCAATGAAATAACTGCATATTAAACGCCTAGTAAAATATTATATACATCACTGAACATGTGAAATTCACCATGATAACAGGAGAGAAGGAAATGCATGTAACTTGCCTGGATGCCAAATGGCTGGTCTCTAATGTTCATGTCATCCTTAGCATATCTATTAAAATACAAGAACAAATATACATATATATCTATATCTTTCCACAGCAACATTTATATCACCGATTATTGGAGATTCAAACTGCATAAAATAAAGAACAAGAGAACAGTTTCAATCAGTGAAACCTTTAGTTTGAAAATGAATGACAGCAAATACTGTACAAGTTTATGAAATTCCAGCAGCATCATTTAGTCAAGACTGTGATGTTCACCAAGCAAAAGCTGCTTTCAATTATGAGACAATACCAGGAATGAAGAAACTTTTTTCAGTGAAGGATACATACATGAAAATAATCTGTGCATGACATTATCCAAATAATAAATGAATAATTCTTACTTTTCACGTGGTGCTACCTTCTGCCATTCAAATTTGTACTCAGTCTCTCCCTCTTGCTAAAAAACAAATATAAAGGCAGGTTGTTAAAAAACACACACCCTAGTTTGAAATCTATTCCTAATATAATGAACCCCCTCTAGGATGCACACCTTAACGTGGTGAGGGGGTTTGAGAGTGTCGAAGAAGCTGAGAGCAATGCTGTTCAGGAGTCTAGACCAAGAGGCTAGACTCCTAGCAGGGGCACCCAAGGCGGAATGGTCAAAGCTGAAACACCAGACTAAGATGCATCCAGACTCAGAGGAAGGCAATGGTAAACCACCTCTGAATACCTCTTACCACGAAAACCCTATGAACAGAGTATCCAAAATGCAACACAAGATAGTACTGGAAGATGAGACCCCCAGGTCAGAAGGCATTCACTGAGCTACTGGGGAAGAACAAAGGACAAGTATGAGTAGCGCTGTGACCAATGACGCAGCTGGGTCAAAGCCGAAAGG
The DNA here is from genome assembly GCF_030035675.1 of Rhineura floridana. Taxonomy (NCBI): domain Eukaryota; kingdom Metazoa; phylum Chordata; class Lepidosauria; order Squamata; family Rhineuridae; genus Rhineura; species Rhineura floridana. The sequence continues at coordinate 42,334,138 of NC_084481.1, read as the reverse complement.
AAGCCCAGAGGCTGATGCGCACAGATGCGAAAGGAGAGTCCGGAGTTGTACGACGCACGCGATAGGAACATGGAATGTGAGAAGCATGAACCAGGGAAAGTTACAAATTGTCAAGCAAGAAATGGAACACATCAACATTACAATACTTGGTGTGAGTGAAAATGGATGGGAGTGGGACATTTTCAATCAGGCAACTACAAAATATTTTATGCAGGAAATGAGAAATTAAGAAGAAATGGGGTTGCTTTAATAGTGAGAAGTGATGTAGCAAAAGCAATTAGGAGCTACAATGCAAGGTCTGAGTGAGTGATATCAATCAGATTAAATGGGAAACCTATTAACATAACCATCATCCAAGTCTATGCTCCAACGGCAAACACAGAAGAGGAATTGGAGAGATTTTATGCAGAAGTACAGGAAGAAATTGATCACACACCAAAGCAAGATGTGCTGATTATCATGGGGGACTGGACTGCAAAAGTAGGAAACAGAGAAGAACTAGGAATTGTGGGAAAATGGGGCTTAAGAGATAGAAATGAAGCAGGAGAAAGACACTGAATTCTGTGAAGCCAATAATTTGTTTCTCGCAAACACATTTTTTGAGCAACCGAAAAGACGACTGTACATATGGACATCACCAAATGGTCAATATAGGAATCAAATTGATTATATAATTGGTAGGAGAAGATGGAAAAGTTCCATACTTTCTGTGAAAACAAAACCAGGAGCAGACTGTGGTACAGACATGAACTGGTCGTATCGAAAATCAGAGTAAAGCTAAAGAACAACAACAAAGCAATCATAATGCCAAAATACAATATAAATAACATTCCAGAAGAATATAAAGATCAAATAAGGAACAGGTTTGAGGCTTTAAACTTAGTTGACAGAGAAGCAGAAGAACTATGGAGTGAAGTCAGAGACATTATCAGGGAAGAATGCAAACAGACAATACCTCTAGTGAAAGGATGACTGAAGAAACTCTTAAAATGGTTAACGAGAGAAGGAAAGCAAAAGCAAAAGGAGATAGAAACACAGTCAGACCCTAAATGCAACAATGCAGAGACTAGTATGTAGGGACAAAGAGAACTATCACAACAGGTATTGTATAGAAATAGAAGAGGACAACAAAAAGGGAAGAACAGGAGCCCTATTCCAAAAGATTAGAGAAATGAAAGGGAAATTTAAACCAAGAGTAGGAATGTTGAAAAATCAATAGGGGAACACACGGACTGACCAAGATGAAATAAAAGGAAGATGGAAGCAATACACTGAAGAAATCTATAAAAGAGATGCAAGGATGACAGATTCATTCATGGAGGAATCGTATGATGAAGAACCAGAAATTTTAGAATGTGAGGTGAAAAAAAAAAGGCAAAGGTGTCCCCGCATTTGTAGTGCGAGTTGTCAAAATCGACTTGAAGGCACATAACAACAACAAGAAATTAAATTTCTAAATTACCTCTTTGCTCTCTGTTCGATTATCAGCATAGAATGGCAGGGAAAAGATAAGACAGAACATTAGATAAGACATGTTGTAGATATCATAATTACAGACGACGCTCAGTGCATCTGATATACATCTCTAAAAATCTTATTTCGCAGAGCACTTATTAAACCTGATTATTTTCCTTATTTGAATAATGCACATATATTTTAATCACTTATAACCTAGGACCTTTCTAGACTCATAGGTAATGCTGCATTCATACAGACTACCTCAGGAATAAATCTCAATAAACTTAGTAAGGCTTCCTTCTAAGAAAACCTGCACAAGATTCTGCTGTAAGAGTCTTTTCATAGTATTTAAAACTTGGATATAATGTGGGATCAAGAATACCTATCCAGTAGCCCATATTACAATTTACTATGCAAAGGTTCCAAGCAGAGCAGGAAGGAACATTTTATCTCCTTGCCTTGATGCTAGGAATTACCTTTCTTTGCTCCAGGTGGGGCCTCATACATAAAGTTTAGACCATTCTTCACACGCTCATCACCCATAAGTAATCTATACAGAAAACAATGAAGATATATCACAAAGAAATATAAGAAAGGTGTATTAGATACTAAAGGCATTTTTAAATAAATGTGTCACCACATAATGGTTCTAGAACATATAATTCACTTTTTAATACTAGAAGTTACACTTTAAAAGTCTTGTTAAGTTGTATTAAAATATTTTAGCTCAACAGGCTCATTTCCACTGTACAGGCAACGCTAAGCATATTCTTCACAAAATAATACATTTAAAGTGCTATATTCTGAATGCAATGCACAAAGTATTGGAATTCTCCAACCCAAATACATTGTGAGAACTTCAAGTATTTTCATAATTCTAATTGTATTATTTGGTTTTGACTGTATTTTGACAAGCTCTAGAGGTGGTACAAGTGGTCTGACATAGATCTGTCAGAAACAAGATAAGGAGCTAGGTGGTGAACAGCAGATCTGTTAAAATCATGCCAAGCGCCACCTATATCAATGATATTTTTACAGGCTGCAGCAGGCAAAGCCTATGTATTTGCTGATTTTCTCCTGCAGATCAGGATTAGAAACTTAGGGTTGTATTCAATGCAGTCATTGCAGTCATGGGACTATTTCTATCTTGCGATTGAACTTCCTCTAACTCTCCTTTAAATGTGTTCCCCTGCCCTGCCCCTCCCCAAAATCTACTCTGGGGTTTGCCCAACCCTCTAGAGTTGATTTGAACGAGTACACAGGAGGATAAGAGGGAGAGGAAATTCTGTTGCACAAGCAGAAGCTTTTCCACGAGCTCAATGCCTTCACTGGATACAACCCTTACTATTTTTTAAATAAAAGCTTGAGATTCTCAGAAACAGATCAGTAGTATGATAATGAAGTCTCAAATGTATATGCTTATAACTGTTATTTTATTAAAAGAAAAAGTAGGCTTTATTTTATTTTTATCATTTCTTACCTGTTATCATAAGATTCCTGCTCTTTAACGTACTGCTGCATTAACTCTTCTTGTTTCTTTTTGTCATAAGATATTTTCTGTTCTGCCATCCATACCTAATTGGAAGAAATATGATTTAAGTATTTCTACTTTGTATACAAAACGTACTGAAATTCTGTAATTAGGAAAAACTGCCAGCATATGCATAAGCACAGTTACATAGTTTGGGGGATTTGACACTATTTTGACACAATTTGGTGTGCTGGCGGTGGAATTCAAACAATCTCATTTTATATAGAAATTGCTTACCAACACACTAACTTTGCTCCACTTACTTCAGTTCCATTTACTTCGGTGGAACTAGCTTCCAAATAAATATGTTGAGGACTAAGGTGATAATCACATATTTAGCATGTTCTTCCCATCTCTATAATGCATGGGTGTTTTCGGGGGGGGGGATCTAAATAACTGTGTCAGAAAAAGAATTAAATTGCTTTTCCATGCTAGATGGCATTCACCAAAGTGTTCTTGAAGGACTCATATATGAAATTATTGATCTTTTAAGTTAAAATATATAACTGAATATTAAAATAATTAAAGCAATGTAAGACCAATTTATATACAAATTAAAAAATCCAAAGGGACCCAAGTAATCACACACCTGTCAGCCTAATAGGTGTACCCCCAAACTTTGCTCCAGAGAGTCTGGGGACAATCTGGAGCAGATTGAGGGTGTCCAGGGAACTGCAGGAGGAGGAGAGGAAGGGGAACTCCACTCACACAATGTTGAATGTCACCCATAGTTTTCACAATTTCTCAATAAACTGTATCGAATTAGCACTATTTAACTGATTCATAAATGAGTCAAACCATGAGGAAGCCAAGTTAGCAGATGACACGAAAAGTATTCATGATGGTAACATCTCATAATCATATGAAGACACACTTAAGCTGTGCCTTGGTGGAACCAAAATGTAATATATATTCATTGAGGGAGGGGGAGATTTTATTTTTCTGCATCCTGATGCTTTACTTAGGAATCCTTAAGGGTATGTATGCAGAAGTTATTTATTTATTTAAAATATTTCTATCCCGCCCTTCTACCCTCTAATAGGGCACTCAGGACGGCTTACAATAAAATCGAACATGTACATAATAAAAACTATACACAATAAAGATCACAAAAATATTAAAATAAATTAAAATACATAAAATACTATATAGATACACACACACACACACACACACATATAGGGAGTGGTACTGAAGGGACTACAGAGGTAAAAATTATAACAGAAGGCATAAAATCAGTGTCAGGCTCTACCCTCAGTCCCAGAATGTCTCAGTCTCAGAATGAGTTATTTACCAGGCTGGTTCATGAAGTAACAATTTAGTGACAAGTTTAGATTGAAATTTCTTTCTTAATCTGAATCATTTTCTCTGTGATATAAATGTGCTGTAGCATGCCATGTGCCACTTCAGTGCCTTCATATCTCCTTTGGTGGTCATCTCTTCTACCCCCAATGAAAACCTTGGCATTACTCTTATCACACATGATGCAACTCTGATGACACGGATATAGAAAGCAAAGCCATTATTTACCTGGTATTTATAGCATGAGCTTTTCATCTTGTACCAGTTTTAAGGGGTCTAGCTGTGTCTCCTGTTTCTGCAATCAATCCAGTATCAATTGGATTTTGACATTCTATGCATCAAAATACAGGGAATGAGTTGGCCAACAAATATGTAATAAGCTTGAAATAGCTGTATGTTAAAATGATGTCATTCCAAGCCATGTTTTGACCATAGTTTTTGATGTGTGTGTGTGTACTTTGCTTGAACCCTTACCTGTCAAAGATGGTCTTCCACTGCTCTGTCGTTGGTAGCACAGCTCCTCTGATTTGGCAAAGGTGCCTGGTTTTAGCATGCCAACACCAGTAACTCATTTTTCTAACACACTTTCTGGATGTTGGCTGACCTACTACTACCACTAATTCCTCTGTCCTTTTACTACTACTGCTGCTACTACTACTACTACTTCAATTCCACTTTTGTACTGAGGTATGTAAGGCAGTTTTGTTGTTATATGCCTTCAAGGCGACCCTATGAATCAGTGACCTCCAATAGCATCTGTCATAAACCACCCTGTTCAGATCTTGTAAGTTCAAGTCTGTGGCTTCCTTTATGGAATAATCCATCTCTTGTTTGGTTTTCCCCTTATTCTACTCCCTGCTGTTTTTCCCAGCATTATTGTCTTTTCTAGTGAATCGTGTCTTCTCATTATATGCCCAAAGTAGGATAACCTCACTTTCACCATTTTAGCTTCTAATGATAGTTCTGGTTTAATTTGGTCTATGACCCTATTATCTGTCTTTTTCGCAGTCCATGGTATGCACAAAGCTCTCCTCCAACAACACATTTCAAATGCGTTGATTTTTCTCTTATCTGCTTTTTTCACTGTCCAACTTTCACATCCATATATAGAGATCGGGAATACCATGGTCTGAATGATCCTGACTTAGTGTTCAGTGATACATTTTTGCATTTGAGGACCTTTTCTATTTCTCTCATAGCTGCCCTCCCTAGCCTTCTTCTGATTTCTTGACTATTGTCTCCATTTTGGTTAATGACTGTGCCAAGGTATTGATAATCCTTGACAAGTTCAGTGTCCTCGTTGTCAACTTTAAAGTTACATAAATCATCTGTTGTCATTACTTTAGACTTCTTGACGTTCAGCTGTAGTCCTGCTTTTGTGCTTTCCTCTTTAACTTTCATCAACATTTGTTTCAGATCATTACTGGTTTCTGCTGATAGTGTGGTATTCTCTGCATATCTTAAACACTCATGATCAGAGTGGTCTAAATCAAGTGCTAAAAAGGGAAATTCCATACAAGCATTCCTCTCAAACATCTTTATGCCGGAGGAAGAGAATACTAACTTGGCTCAATGATGCCAAAGCCATGTCTGCAGAGGCTGGGAAACAGAAGGGGAAGCCTGAAATTATTACTCCAGGACAAGTAAGGATCGGACTGGGCCTTGTGTACCAAGGTTTCCCCAGGTGCATGTTCAGGAGAAAGAGTTTTTCAGGGAGAAATGGGAACTATCTGGAGAGAGTTTTCAAAGGTTTGCTCCCATTAAGGCTGCAATCGTTATAACATGGAAGTAAGCCACATCGAATTCACTCACATTTGAATAGACATGTATAGGGTTGCACTGTAAAGCGTTCACACACAGCCTGTCGGCGTGAACCCAATCTCCCAGGGGAAGGGGAGGGGGAAAGAAGCCACTGGTTTTGTGGGGGCGCTTTCCGAAGAAAACAGCGACGTCAGCTCACCTTTTTGATATTGGATTTCGAGGCGGGATGAAAGTCCTTCTTGCACATAAAGTTGGCGAATGACTTCCCCATGATGGCGGCGGCGGCGGCGGCAGCAGGCAATGAAGTCTTTGGGGGTGAGGGACGACAGGCAACGGTCTTTTATGACAACCCCCCCCCTCGGAAGAGGGACGTCTCGGTATGGTATTCACGGCGCCAGATCGGACAAGCTCATATTTTGACCCGGGTCTTCCGGGGCAGGCGGCAATATTTCCTGGGGCTGGAGAAGGAGGAGTCGGCCCGGGCCTTGGACTCCTCCCCTCCTGCTTGTTATTCTACCTCAGAACTGAAACCAGAGCCACAGTGACGGAAAAGGTGAGGAAGAACAGCGCCTGCTTTATCGAGAGACGTCGACGGACTGTAAAGCGAGCAAGGCCGAAGCCCATGCCTGGTGCGCAGGCAGAAGCTGACGCAGTCCCCCGTAAGGCTCCGCCTGGATCGGGCAGCCTTGAAGCTGTCAAGGGACGGGTAGGCTTCCCGATCTCTCCTTGTACCTTAGACGCCCACAGAGAGCGTTCGCTGGTATAAGTAAGTCCCCCCCCCCTTGTGAATGCTGGCATGTCAAAAAATTAAGAATTGTACCCAACAAACGTAAGTAGCAAAAACAGAGTCAGGACAGGAAGCACTTTTAAAGTCTGATCGATTTATTTGGGCATAAGCTTCCCTGAACTACGGTCCAACACTTCACCATCAGATGCATGAATTGGGCTTCCAGTCCATGAAAGCTTCCGCCACAATAACGTTTTTCGGTCTAAAGTTCCACAAGACTATTTTGTTTTTCCTGTTTACCTCTCCAGAAATCTCAGTTTAGGTAACTGCCAATGTTTGTTCGGTATATCTCTTAATTTTTAGACGCTCTCAAAATTAGTCTGGAATTAATGGAGCCTGCACAACTCCATCAGCACTGCATCAAACAGGACTCTAGGGCACCATGACCACTTTCTCTTGAATCTCCTCCTTATTGTTTTGCATAACATTCAGCCTGAAGAACAATAGTAATAGAGTCCTGACACCTTAGACGAGGCTAAGAAAATTACCTGTTGCGGTGTAAGCTTTTGTGGACTAAAGCTTGCTTGGTCCAGAAAAACACATGCAATAATAAAGGTTTTAGTCTTTAAGGTGCCACAGTACTCTTTGTTTTTTTGCCACAACAAGCTAACATGCATATACCTCAGGAAATTGTTCCAGCCTGAAGAGTTCTAGAGAATGAAAGCTTGCTTGCAACTTCGTGCTATTTTAGTTGATCGTAATAAAAGTGTTATCCTACTGTGACTTTTGGATTTTTTTTCACTAATGGATGAACACAGCTACCAATGTTTTTTGTCTGGGATTGTTAACTTTCACATGTATGTTCACATTCACCAAATTTAGGACATCTGCTGTAACTTATGCTAACTGGGGAAGGTTAGAACCTCACTGAACTTTAAAAACTAACTGGTTTATTGTGGCACATCATTTCATGGACTAGAAGCCACATCATCAGATGCATGAAGTATTAATCCTCAATTAGTAGATTACATGGAAAAAATTGTAATAGTGGGGCCAAAAAGCCATGAAGTACAGTCTGACCTGAAGGTCACCATTTCCCAATAATAAGAAAACTTAAAAGGAAACCTCCAGCCTGAATTCTTGACATAAATGTATTGATAAATTTGATTGTGCTGGTTTAGGATTCCAACAGTTCCAAGGGTAATTCAGAAGAATTATGTTATTGCCAGTTACTGCTGTTGTGAATGGTCACTGTGCTTTCGGTCACTCTTTGCGTAGTAATGTCACAGGCTGTCTTGAATATTATAGCCAATAGGACCCACTCTTTACCATTTTTTTCCTGTACCCATATGTACATGGATTTGATCCAGTCTTTAAGGAGTTTTACTGCAACAGACTACCCCTCTGTACATTTTTTCTTCCTTCCTATTCCTCATGTGCACATGAAATTCTCATTCTGTATCCCCTGTCCAACCCATTCTACACTGGATTGTGGGGAAAGCCACCTGATCTCTATGAGGTCTACATCTCCATGGAACAGATAGTGGGAATTGTGGGGTTAGTACCAATGGCACTTTTACGTGGGGAAAAGGCACATAAAATTCTACACAGCATAGTGCTTTCTTTCAAGTAGCACTGTTTCCCAGACTTCTTTTCCCCCTTCACTAAACTGGTAGTAATATAGGATGTTTCCCAGGAAGCCTCTTTGTGTGTCTTCAAACATACACTCATGCTGTATATACAGTAGGGCCCTGCTTTACGGCACTTCGCTAATGCGGCGGTCTCACTTAGACGCAATTAGACTAAAGCCCCACTCATACAATCTTCGAAAGAGAGAGGAGTGCAGCATCGTCAGCATGTAGGAGAAGAGGACAAAAGTGGTTCGCAATTTTTGGCATGTGGTGATCTTGAGATATGCAGTTGGATTTGAGATCATTCAAAAATAAATTGAACAGTAGAGGGGCTAACGTACATCCTTGTCTTACCCCTTTATTGACAGGGATCGAATTCGTTAAGCCTCCATCCCTTCCACATCGGACTCTTAAAGTGGTGTTTTGATGTAGATTATAAATTAGAAAAAATAGCCTTTTATCTATGGTGGAGCGTGCTAGTTTATTCCAAAGAATGTCTCTTGGAATAGAGTCAAACGCGGACTTCCAATCCACAAAAGCCACATATAGACCGTTGCCTCGATGTGACATATACTTCTCTGCAAGGTGATTTAGGAGAAGGCAGTGGTCTATCACAGATCGACCTTTCCTAAATCCAGCCTGTTCATCGCCTAATATGCTTTCTCCTTCCATCCAACTAGTAAGTTTAGCTTTTAAATAGGATGTATATAGCTTGCCTATTACAGAAAGCAAGCTAATTGGTCTATAGTTGGACGGGTCCTCTCTGTCACCCTTTTTGTATATAGGCACGATTATTGCTTCTTGCCAAGCCTTGGGAATCTGACCGGTGTTATTTATTTTGGTAAATAAGCTGCAAAGGATCGGTGCCCACCAGTCAGGGAAATTTTTCAGAAGTTCCGGGGGAATATTATCTGGGCCAGGGGCTTTGGATGATTTGAGCCTTGTAATTAGGTCAGTTATTTCTCTACTCGTAACGGGGGGCCACTGTGGGAGATTGGTGCAATCAAAAGAGATGTTGGGGTCAATGTTAGTAACACCATTGGCTTCATAAAGATCATTGAAGTATTTTTCCCATTTATGGGGCGGTATGTTACAAAAGGAGTGTGATGTAAATCTTTCAGAAGCGGAAATGATGGACCAAAATTTTTTTGAGTCTTTGGATCTAGCCGCATCAATAAGCAAATTCCATTCATCCCGAGTGGCCTGTCTTTTCTTACTGGTCAAAGTCAGTTTATATTTTCTTTTTATGACATAATAATCCTTGGGAAGGGATTCCGCGTTATCTAGGTGGTATTGTGAATATATACTCCTCAGTTTGCGTTTGAGCTCTAAGCATTCGCTATCAAACCATCTAGGATTGGAGCTTAAATTCTTCCTAACTCTAGTGATTTTTGGGGTCAAAATAGAAGTTATGCGTGCAAGTAATTGCCCATAATAGATAAGGCATGTGTGTAAATTGTTATCTTGCACGACCCGTCCACGAATATCCATGGCCCATGTGGACTTAAGGAAAATTGCAATCTTGAAGCTTAAGTTTTCCGTCCATATCGTTCTTTTAAGTCTTAAGTATATGTTATTCAGCATGGGATGGTATTCTGAGTTTAAGTGGGTTGTTTCAGGAATGTGACATGTAAGATTGAGAGGGAGATGGTCACTGGTTTGTCTGGTTCCTACTCCAAATTCAGTTATTGACCTCAGAAGATGGTTTGTTACTATAATATAATCTACCACGCTGCTTCCACGGGTAGAAATGAAAGTGAATTCCCCGATATCCACAAAATGCCTGAGACCATTTAGTATTAGCAGGTCATGACTGCCAACCAAGCGAGCAAGACAAATCCCCCCATAATTTATCTTAGCGTCCTTCGAGACTCTATCATGTACAGGATCATGCTGTTCAGATTGTTCTCCTTGCCATAGATTGGAAGCAAAAAGCGAGTCACCAGAGACTCCAATCCTGGCATTAAAATCGCCGGTCAAAATTAGCTCCGCGTTTGGGAAGGAATGCACAATCTCCGTTATGTACTCGTCCAACTCTCCCCAGCACATGTCCAACTGTGCTCTCACGAATGAGGGTGGCATGTAAACGTTGATGATCACAATGGACAAAGATTTAAATGTTAGGAGGATTGCCATTGCTATGTTATCCAGTGATTGTAATTCCATGTGTTGGGCCGTCAATGTGGTAGAAATAAATGTTGCCAAACCCCCTTTAGCCCTGCCTTTCATTTTGCCTGAGTGGTGAGCAGGTAAATGGTAGATAGAATATCCATTTAGTATAGGCGATTCTTTTGACCAGGTCTCTTGTACGCTGATTATATCGTGTTGATTTAGAAAATCAAGAAATTCTGGGTCACTTAGTTTAGAATTCCATCCTGAGATGTTCCAGGAGAGTAGACGTAGGGCTTCATTATTGGGGGGAAGGCTTTTTGCATATGCCAGAGGAGAAATCAGGGCGGTGGGCACATTGCCTGGTTTATGATTTCCGTATGTAGTGTGATTTCAGTTGGCTCGCCTTTTGGGAACTGCACTGTCCTCCAACGTTTCTCCGTTTATTCTATAATTTTGAGAAAGTTTATTCTTCTGACTTATCTCGCTTGAATGGGAAGGAGAACCTAATTCTTCTGGATATAAAAATCTCACATTATCCCATTTATCTCCCACCAAAATAGGCTTAAAGAGTGTACTTGTTCTGGGTATGTTATCGGAATTAATGATGGCATCCTGTACTAAAGGGGATTTACATAGTGACTCCCCTCCAGCGATTTTTGTCTCCAACAGTTTGTTTTGTAAGTCCACCTCAGCTGCTGTTGTTTTGCAATGTGCAATCAGTCGATAGAACCTATTAATTAGGGTCGATTGCTCAGTATCCGGCAACTGGGTATACAGATCTGTGAGTAAAGTCTCCTCTGGTTCAAGCTCATTCATATGGCTCCTTGTCGATTTGGATTCCTTGCCATTTCCCGAATGTCGAAAAGTTGTCTCTGAGGATGTAGATGTAGAGTGGTGACAAGCGGAATCAGTGTTCAGAGTTAGTGCAGACTGTTTGCCCTCTTGTCTCACAGGAGCATATAAGGCAACCAGTGGTCCAGGTGGAGCCTTGTTAAGATAGTATCTCTGAATCATGATGCCATTTCTCCTTAAAAGGGAATCTCTTGTATGATAGATTTGATTGGCATGATGTTGCGAGTGTACAGTCACTATCAGGCGCCGCTTGTGGGAGTTGGCAGAAATGTCCTTCATAGATTTGATGTAATTGGTACGTAGCCCTGGATGTAGAGCCTTTTCGATACATCTGTCTAAGAAGGAAATACTTGGATGGTCTATAGTGATCCCACGTTTGTACCGGTTGTAGGAGAATACCAATTTAGAAGGTTGAAGGACTAAGTTCCACGAAAAGGAGTGAGTTTTACAGTATTCTGAAGGTAAAATCGGTCTGGTATCTGTTGAGAGTGACGATGTTGTAGAGTTGTCCATATTATTAACGGTGAGAAGATCGCTGTCATCTCCGGTGCCAATAGCACAATCTTTACTTTTTGGAGCAGACCTTGTTGGAGAGTGCATAGTAACAGGTTTCCTTTGGTCATCTTTCTGGTGAAATTTGGAGTTGTTTACTTTTGTTTGTGAGTCTAATAAGTTGAACAGTGGTTTAAAGTTGAACTTCTTACATTTGGCAGGCTTGGGATTCTTGATGTTTTTGGATTTCTTAGTCTGCTTACTGGCAGCGTGCACCGGAGGGGTCCTCTTTGCCAACTTGTCATTGCTTTTGCATTTAGCATTGGGCAGACCGTCAGGATTTCGTACTTCTTGGTGGTTTGTTAGAATAGGGCCAATCGCTTGTACCAAGGTGGTAAGTAGTTTGTTAGTCTCTGAGATATAAGTCTTAACACAATTGACTTCCTCTAATAATGCCAAGTGTATTTTTAAATGCACGTCGTCCACAGGCAAAATTGACTGCTTTATATTACCACTAGGGGGCAAGTGTTGATCTTCCAAAGTTTGATAGGAATCAATAGTTAACACTTCCGAAGGCGGGCCTTCACAGATTGAGTAAAGTGAGTTCATGTTAGAGTGAAATCCTGCATCTATTAATTCCTCAGCAAGACTTTTAGCAGCATTATCCACTGAGTTAGGATTATTTTATTTATTTATTTATTTAATTACATTTCTAGACCGCCCTATAGCAGAAAGCTCTCAGGGCGGTGTACAACAAATAAAATCACAATTAAAATATGAGCAAGTGTGAAAAATATAATACAATTTTAAAAACATTAAACATGATAAAAATCCAAAATAGAATTGCCATTGAGTTTATAAATTAAAATCCATATTAGGTTTAAAATTAAATTTAAAATGTTTAAAAAGCCTGGGTGAAAAGGTAGGTTTTTACCTGGCGCCGAAAAGATAACAAAGAAGGCGCCAGGCGTATCTCGTCTGGGAGGGCATTAGTAAATTAAATTAGTAAAAAACCTGTGTTCAAGTGTCCAATCATGGGTCGATTCCGATGATGTAAGTGCTCTCTGAGCTTTTGGGGACTGCAGCCTCAATTGTGAAGTATTGCCTTCACTTGGAAAAAAAATTGTTATTTTTGTTTGGACGCCAGCTGGAGGGATATCCGTTCCGTGCATCGCTCCCTGTAAATAAAGGTTTCTCTTTGAAAGAGCCATTAAGTTCCTATTATTTGACTCCTTTAGTCAGTATTAGAGAGGTTGTTGCTAGACAGCTTAATGCTTTATGCTTAATGCTTTACAACTTAATATATAAGCGTTAATGAGAGACGGCAGCGAGACGGCAGCGAACTCAACAAGAAAAACACGTATTGATGGATGAGTGAGTGAGTGAGAGGGGGATCAGCCTGCTTTCAGCGTTGTCCTAGGGTCGTCTTGGATCAGGTTACTTAATAGCTGCTCTTTGAGGGTTGCAGAGAAAGTAGCGAACACACAGTTTAATGGCGGCAATTAGTCCAGCTATAGGGATTCTGTTTGCCCTACTGCCGCTGTTTTATTGCCTGTTTTATTGCCTTTTGCTGCAGTCTTTCTGAAACTGGCAGATGCTAGACAGAAACAGCTTGAATATGCGAGGATCAGAATTCCGAATCATGGAAAATTGAATCACGTATTTGTTATTGTGTTCTGTTATCTACAAGAGCGAACAGAAAGGCTTCTTACCGGAAGTGGTGGTCCCGGAAGCTCTCAGGTTGAGTGTTGGCTGTGTTGGAAGCTGTTCACGGGAACCGGCAGTGAAGAGCTGGCTCCCATGAACTGGCCTACCGAGGAGTAAGTGGTCCCCATAGGCCACCATAGGAATATTTTTACTGCGCCGGCCTATTCGCCAGCAAAATTCTCAGGGGACTGGGACCCGCGGGAGCACTTCGAGGGGGCCTTGGATATTGTGTAAGTCCCCCCTGTGGCTCCCCCACCACACCCCTGGAATGCCCTGTTTTTGGGGCTACCACTGGCTCTCTGCCAGGCTGGCCATCCCAGGCAGACCCCCTGTGGCACCAGCAGGGTCCTAGTGGCACCATGGCTCAGCCGGGACAGGGGGCTTCTGCTGGTAGAGCCTGGCCATGATGGGAGCCTGCGAGGTCAGCCAGGGGTCCGCCATATCCACCTCCCCACAGCCCGGCGCAAGTTGGACTTGGATTGTGTCTCTCATGCATAAATTCAACACGCTTGGTTTACAATGCATATTTTGATTGTTTTGCACAATCCACACATGTAGCCCATGTCAATAAACCCCATTATATTTTTCATAAAACTGACTACCTTCCCTATCAAAAGTATTATGATTTATGTAACACTATCAAAGTACTTGTTTATCTTACTAATTTTCTAGGATGGCTTCCATGATCACTGAACCTTCCTCCTGTGATACGTTTGTGGCTCTGCCTCCAGCCACAATTGGCAGCAGGATCATCTTTGGAAAAAATTCAGACAGGCCCTCTGATGAAGTCCAGGAGATTGTGTACTTCCCTGGTGCAATTCATGGCCCAGGAGAAAAAGTTCAGGTAAGAGCAAAGCATCTAGAATGAAAACAAAGCCATATTAGGATGTTTTCTCCAACTTTAAGGGTGATACAGTGGAACAAATATTTGATTCTACCAAAGTGAAATCACATGCTGGTGCAACAACTGACTGGAATTGGTAGCCATTCACAGACATCAATTATGAAAAGTTTAGAGGAAGAAGCATGGCCTTCCTTAAGAATGCAGGCCATTACAATACAAGTCACAACACTGGTCAGCAGAGCTTGGAAGTAACTAGCTACAAGTAACGAATTACTTGTAATTTATTACTTTTTTGAGTAACGAGTGGGTAACTTCATTACATTTTGTTGGTAATAGAACGACTAGTAACTTCATTACTTTTGAGGAGTAATTGTAATGTTTCCAGCATTACTTTTGTGCATTAATTGGGGGGGAGGAGCAGGGGAAGTCTTCTGCTCCTCTGATTTGTGAATAAAAATCATGTGCTTCAAATTGGGCTTCTATGCAATATGTGTGTTGGGGTTTCATCATTGCTGGGGGTGGGATGGGGTGGGGGGATGTGAGATTCTGTTATGCCATTCTGTTAATCTTATGGATAAAAAACTTTATTCTACTACCCTCTGTGTGTGTGTGCTTATTTTTAATGTTGTTTTAGGCTACTTAGATGTGCAGCAGCCAAGGCCAGCACCTTGTACGTGTTTTTTTAAGTAACTGAAATGTAACTGTAGTGATTACTTTTGAGAAAAAGTAATCAGTTACTTTCAGAGCAATTGTAAATTGTAACGGCAATTACTACTTTTTTTGGGCCATGTAACTGTAACTGTAATTTATTACTTTTTAAAAGTAATCTTCCAAGCTCTGCTGGTCAGTCTAGCTCTGTCTGTATTGCCAGCAGTGACTGTCAGTGGTGGCTCCACCGTATTTTAGATAGGAATCTTTCCTAGCCTTCTCTGAAGATGCTAGGCATTAAAAAAGGGACTTTTTGCATGCAAGGCATTTGCTCTACCACTGAACCATTGCCTAGCCTTCAAAAATAATACCAGGGTCAATGAAAATATTTGGCTGGATCCCAAAGAGCCTGGTTTTTGTTGATTCCCTCCTGCCACTACAGCCTCCCATACCACATCCAGTGCTATTCAGGAGAGTCTCCAAAACCTCTGGAAAGTCTTTGTGAGGGGCCCAAAAGGAGGGGCTAGGAAGTCCACTCACACCATTTTTAATCCAGTCCATTGTATGGAATTCAGGAAGTGTTCTTCTTATGTATTTTCTGGAATCATTTTTATTCTTATTGCAGTGTACTTATATAGAAATTGAACAAGCACCAGAAACGTATGCAGTTGTTCTGAGTCGTCCATCTTGGCTCTGGGGTGCTGAAATGGGGGCCAATGAGCATGGAGTTTGCATTGGGAATGAAGCAGTGTGGGGGAAAGAAGAAGTCTCTGATGATGAAGCACTCCTAGGCATGGATCTTGTCAGGTTTGCAGACAATCTGCATTAAATTTGCTATATAAAATGTTATTTTAAAATCATGCAGAAAGTGAGACTTGATGGCCCAGTTCACGCATGAACTAATCTCTCATCAACACTTGTATGTCCTCAACACTTTATAACTTGTGTAAATAGCCACCTGTTCTTTCACATATGCAAGTTATAATTTTGATGTTTCACACATTTTGCAGTAATTCTAAGTGTTAGGATAGGCATAGGGCCTGGGGTAGATTATGCCTCAAAGCAGAATGCTGAGTGTCATGGTCTTGCTAGAAAGAAAAACAAATGTGTTACCTGATTATGGGATGGATTATTTGTGCCTAGCCCAGATACTATGAAGTCTACTAGCTTCTCATAAAGACATCCTGCTAATTTCAACAAACAGTAGAAATAGTATTGCTAGGAAAATCTTGTTCAATATTGAAATGAATAAATACACAGACTTTTTGGTTGCTCTAACAATGTGTGCTGGCATCTGTATGTCGTGGCAGCTAACAAACCTTGTTTGGGGTTTTGCTTTCTAGAAGTAGCCCCGTCATTCTGTTTGCTTATTTACTGGTGGAACAAATCTTTATGTAAAGAGCTTTCTTCGCTCTAGATTTGACTCAGGTCAGTTCTAAAGCAAAGAAATCTCAAACATACCTTTCCCCTCGATGAAGGATCCATTGGCCAATAGTCTAGTTAGCTGTCTCCGTTGTTTTCCTTATGCCAGTCTAGTCAGTTCTCACAGCTGTATGGAAGAAGCATCAGCAAGAGCATTCAGGACTGATCTTCCTCATTTGCCTTCCTAACCTGTCCCAACGCACTCAGGCTTTTGGGGGGGAAGGGGAGAATTGTCACATATACCCATACTAGGTGAATGGTGATGTTTCCATGGATGCTAGGATGCTGTGCTATATGTTTATGGAAGTCTTTTTTCCATTAAAACTTCTGTTATAGCACTAACTGTAATACGCCTGATCCAGGATGAGATACATGTATAATTTTTAACCTGTACCTGAATCTCCTGGATTGAGTAAATGTGAAATAATATTCAAATTCAACTCGCATGAGAATCTTACAAAAAGATAACAGTTCAATGTGGTTTTAGGCTTGGGCTTGAAAGAGCTGATACTGCAGAAAAAGCTGTCAGTGTCATTGCTGACTTGCTGGACAAGTATGGCCAAGGTGGAAACTGTATGGAGAGTCATATGGCATTTACATACCATAATAGTTTTCTGATAGCAGACAGAAAGGAAGCTTGGATACTGGAAACCTCTGGAAAGTATTGGGCTGCAGAGAAAGTAGAAGGTAAGGATAATAATCTTCACTCCATTCAAGTCTTAGTAGATTATGATTGTATGACCTTCATGTGGCTATCTTCTGTGTGCTACTATATTGACAAAATGCACATCACTGCTGCTAGTGTGGTTTCATAGAAAGCCAGCTTAGTTCCTTATTCAGGTGAAGTTATTTTGCTCACTGATCAATCTCTGCTGTCAGAATAGTGGCTAACAAAACAAGATGAAACTGGTAGATTGTGATGATGATGAAGTGGAAATGGACTACCTTCAAGTCGATTCCGATTTATGGCAATCCTATGAATAGGGTTTTCATGGTAAGCGGTATTCAGAGGTGGTTTACCATTGCCTTCCTCTGAGGCTGAGAGGCAGTGACTGGTCCAAGGTCACCCAGTGAGCTTCATGGCTATGTGGGGATTCGAATCCTCGTCTCCCAGGTCGTAGTCCAACACCTTAACCACTACACCACACTGGCTCTCATGATGATGATAGAAGTAATAATAAAAAGAAACTTTGTTCTACATAAAGGTCAGATTCAGATGTCTGTACAGTTAACAGTATAATCCTATGCATGATTACTCAGAAAAAAGTCCCACTAAGTTCATCGGGGCAGCCTAAGAGACTTGTTTTCACACTTTTCAACAGGAGGAGTACGGAATATTTCCAATCAACTATCAATAACAACCAAGATGGATCGTGAGCATCCAGAAATAAGGAGTTATGCTATAAGCAAAGGCTGGTGGGATGGCAAAAAAGAATTTGATTTTGCTGCTACCTATTCATATGTAAATACTGCCAGGATGACTACTACCAGAGGCAGATACTGTGAAGGCTATAAACTACTGAAGAAGCATACAGGTACCTTTATTGAATCATGACTACATTTGTATGCTTAGATAATTGATTAAAATGTCTCCTTGTAATACCATTGCACATGGTGACATTTAATTTTATGAGTAGTTGGACAGCTCTTCAAAATATTAGATCTGTTAATTTCTTTTTACTTGAAGAGAGAGGAAGAAAGGCACATTTCAAGGGTTTTATTATTACAAATATATTTCTGCCTTAAAGGCACTTAAAAGGCTGTTGACTTTTTTCAGACTCCAGATGTACTTTTAAGTGCAGCCTGTAACAGCAGTTCTCTCACCCACTTTTATCTTTTTATCTGTGCAATCTCCAGCTAGATCAGTACTTTTCTCTTTGCCCTGTCGCTTTGTCTTCTCTCTCTCTCTCTCTCTCTCTCTCTCTCAGTTGTCTGTGGCAAGCTTGCGATCCAAGAAATACAAAGATTATTTACATTGATGCTACTAGCAAAAAAGAATAGTATTTACCCACCAAGACCAATAAAAAAAAGTTCATTCTTTTGAACAGGATTCTGTACTGTTTTTTGGCCCAGTCAAGGCCTACACAACAGCTGGGTGATTCAGAAGAGGTCATACGTCCCCTAGCTTAGGTGTAGGGGACCTTTTTTAGCCCAAAGGTCACATTCCCTGCTGGGCAACCTTCTGGGGACCACATGCCAGTTCTAATTGAGACCATAGGCAAAGGTGAACATGGTCAGAGGCAAAAGTGGGCGAAGCAACAAATGTGAATGTTACCTTTGTGCAGGAAGCTAGTTTCTATACATATTTCCTTCATCCAGGAAAGCAAGAAGCATAATCAGCGACCAAGGACGCATTTCACTCAGGCAAAAAAACTTAAGGAGCATGGGAAGTAAGGCTGGAGTGGGGTGTGGCCTGGTAGGGGGTGTGGCCTGGAGAAAGTCCTGAGGGCCAGGTAGAGAGTCCTGGAGGGCCACATAAGGCCCCCCTTGGGTTCCCCATCCTTTTTCTAGCTACAGTTTGCATCTCTTCAAGGAAGGCTCCCCTCAGATGATTTTGGCTTTAGAAAAGAGCATTACAATACAGGGTACTAACAGAGTACTACGTTATTGTTTGAACATTTCCAACCTTTGAAATTCTTACAACAGCCATTATTTGGTATTGTTTGCTTACTATACGTGTATCAAAACTGCATGTATGTGTTTGGGGGGGGAAAAAAGCCCAAATAAAATTGTACCCATTTCAATATTCATTCTGCTGAGGCCCAATGCTCCCAATTGCAGCAGTCCCTATTCTTTCCATGTTATTCCTTCCTCTGGTACCAAAGTTTCTGTTAAAGAAGTGATGTCCAAGAATGCATTTACTTTGTTAAGTATTGCTGTACAGGGAAGGAATAGGTGTGCCCCATGTCTGTTCAGTACTACTTATTTCTAATCATATATCTTCAACATGTCTTGTATCCAATTTTCTATTTCAAATACATTACTTTGTTGATGTGCCTGGTTTATTAAATTTATTAAATTTTATCTATTTGAGTTTAGTCAGTTTTTTTAAACAGTATTTCTATACTATCTCTCAACCATAATATTGGGAATTCCAGAATACTGAGAAACGTCTTTCACATGTAGGGCAACTTTGGCTACTTGCAAGTTGGTAGTTCTACACTGAATGTAGTATGGTTCTCTTCCCTTTTGTTTGCAAGTTTGCAGGTTGACTTCCAGCCATCCATTTCATTTTATTTTTGTGCTTTCCAATAATAAATTGAACACCCAAAGAAGTCAGAAAGCAAGCCATCCATTGTCAGGAAATTCTAAAGTGTAGCAGGGAGAAATAATTTCCTATTCTTTAGAAGGTACCAAAAATGGCAACAAAAATGATCAAGTGGTTAGAGCACTTTTTATGGGCTGAAGTATTTATTTTATATGAAAAAACATGATTAAGAAAGTATGTAAAGATTTTCATTAAACACTAGAACACTAAAATATGATTAAGAAGTACATAAAAGGTTTTCATGTAACACAATCAATGGCATTGATTGGTAGTAAATTATAGGAGAGACAAAAGACAATAGTTTACACAGTGCATAAATAATTTATACTATTCACTGCTACAGATAGCCATGGCTTTATTGGTTTTAAATGGAATTCGGCAAACTCATGGAGGATAGGTCTATCAACTAGTACTGACCCAAGACATTTTTCTACCTGCAGCAGAGAACAGCTGGCATTCTTCCCCCACTTCCCCAGGCCAACACTTTAAAAAGTCTTCCTGCAGCAGCATTCCTTCAGACACCAATTCCTGCCCCACATGGTGCTACCTGAAACAAGTTGCCTCATCCTGCTGCATGGTATATTCAGAGGCAGTCTATCTCAGAAAACTGCTGGGGAGAAATGACAAGGAAGAGATCTTTCCTTCATGACCTATTTTGTGGGCTTCTCAGAGGCCGCTATATGGCCACTGCTGGAGACAGGATGCTGGACGGATGAATCCTTTGTCTCCTTCAGAAGAGCACTTGTGTAGAGAGAGAAGCGATTTCTCTGTAACATCTCTAGCTTTTCCAGAAGAAAACCTTGTGGGATGTGTTGGACATCTTTGGATGACTTTTGATGGATGTTTCATTAAACACTACTTTTTAATACTCACAGGAAAGTGTTTTGTCTTTGCAGTATAATGGTGCAGCTCTGTTTGTCATTTCTGTTTTACACTTATACTTCCCTAAACATTGCTTAGTTTATAACAAACATGCATGTGGTTTATGAATGGGTGCTATTTAGTTAACAATGGTAAGTTTGCATATAAAACTCATGTTTTGTCTTGCATAGGCATGATAACAGCTGAAACAATGATGACAATCCTTCGGGATAAGGAGAGTGGCATTAATATGGAAGGAGGCTTTATGACCACTGGAAGCATGGTTTCCATACTTCCTCAGGAACCCAGCCTCCCTTGCATTCATTTCTTTACTGGAACTCCAGACCCTGACAGGTGATACTAATACTTTGTCATGAAAACTATAATCCTAGCTGTGTTAACTTTTATTTAAGCAACTTACATACTCATGATCAACCTTTAACCATTTTAAACATAAAGCCCCAAAATTTCAATAAGCCATAATGGAGGAACCTATTTCACAAAAATAGAGAGTATCAAGAAGACCCACAAAAAATCCAGTAACAAAAAGAGCCGCGCAATGTGTAATGTTACAATAATAATACATAGTGCTAAGTCAAACCATGGCTTAGCAAGAATGAGAGAGCACGGAGGTACCCAGAAAGAAAATCATGGCTGCTTTATTCCTCCTCCAGTCCTGCTGCTGCCACATATCCAGAGCTAAACCATGGTTTGGGCTCATAGTTTGCCGCAGACAAACCACAGACAGTAAAACCAAGAACAAACCTTCTTGGAAGTGCCACAAACCATGAGCCTGGTTCACACGTGCTGTTAAGCCATACCATGGTTTAGCTCTGGGTACTGCAGCAGCAGCAGCAGGACTGGAGGAGGAACAAAGCAGCCATGATTTTCTCCCTAGCTACCTGCACACTAGCTCATTCTCACTAAGCCATACTTTAGCTTAGTGTTACTTGTGAGCCAACACATACGATTCTTAATGCATTTTAAAGAAACTATCA
Source organism: Rhineura floridana (assembly GCF_030035675.1). Taxonomy (NCBI): domain Eukaryota; kingdom Metazoa; phylum Chordata; class Lepidosauria; order Squamata; family Rhineuridae; genus Rhineura; species Rhineura floridana. The sequence goes on along the minus strand of NC_084481.1, from coordinate 42,312,524 downwards.
AGGGAAAAGCATAATGCTTCAGCAGTTCTTCCCAGGAAACTAAAGATTTCCTTTGAAAAACTGTTTTCTTGAAACATGCTGGAATACCTTGCTATTTTTTTTGTTCTAGGACAATGGAGAGGTGGCCCCACCCCGCAGTGGAGAGGTGGCCCCACCCCGCAGGCCAACTTTGACAAGTGTATGGGGTAACCCACCTGTCAATCACGACATTAGTGGACAGTGAGTCCTCACTAATTTTAATAGAAAATATTCCTATCTCTGATTAAAGCCAGTAGCTTGAGGAGTTAGATCCCATCAGTAGACTATTACAGTATTTTAGTGGCTGTGAGCTACAAAAAAAAAATTAAACTTTAAATAATTTAGGAGAGCAGTGGAAAACAACATCCAACATGCATTTGCTAATTTCCATTTTGCTTGGTATTTCAATTTATTCTCTAGGTCTGTCTTTAAACCTTTCATTTTTGTGCCAAATATTACCCAGTTGCTAAAAACCAGCTCCCCAGTGCTTGGTACTGATGATCCAGTTAAAAAGCAACCACGATTTCAGACTAAGCCAGATAGAAGACATGAACTCTACAAAAAACATGAAAGAGCAGCTGTTGTGATGGAATCTTCTAAGGTGTGTTGATTTAAGTTAAATGTGCATGGTATGAAGTGTATGGACTTTAAAATACATAAATCCTTTAGCCTGAATTGTAAGTTGCTCTCCTTGAATAACACTGATGGAATTTAATACTTCAGTCTCTTGCAGGGTAGAGACTGTTCTGGCATCTAACCTTTCAATCACAAGACCAAAACAGTTCTTGAAAGGTCAAGAGGAGACATGCATACACTACAATCTTGTTTCCTGTACTGAAGCAAAGGCAGCGAAACTCCAAATACCCCATGAAAGTGGAGCTTTAGATGGTGTATGCTGCCAGTGATAGTTTTGTTTTTAGGTATTTTAAAAAATTGACCTGCTGCAGCCAATACAGTCCACTAATTTCATGTGGGGTATGCAGCTAGAAAAGAGGCTTACCACAATTCTGCAATATAATACACTGTTTTATACCTGATAGAGGTGGGGAACCTTTTTGGCCCAGCAGGCCAGATCCTTATCTGACCCCAACCCCAAGGGACAACCCACCTTTCAATGACCTGATGCCATTATGAGGTCAGATGATTGACAGGCGAGTTGCCCCCTATCTGTCAAAGTCCCTTGTGCAGTGCTTCCCAAGTGCCCAACAGCTTGGGAAGTTCCCGAAATAGGGCTGGCAAAGCGCTTCCATGCCTTGCTTCTATAGCATGGTTTGCACTGAAACAGCTGCTAAAACAGAGGTGAAAATTTCCATTTTAGCAGCTGTTTCAGTGCAAACAGCTTCTTGCTATTGGAACGAAGCACTCTAACGGGTAGTGGGCACCTTATTCTAGCAAAGGAACTAGGAGATCATTTTAAATTCCAGATTATTCCCTTGTAGCCATGTTTGTGTCTGATATCACAAATGATGTCAGGTGGGCCAGACATCGGTGGTTTGTTAGAAAGTACCTTATGGGCCACACTGAGACCCCTGCCAGCCAAATTGGGCCTGAGGGCCGCAGGCACCTCATCCCTGTTCTATAGCAACCAGCCTTTCCCAATCTTTGGGTTTCCAGATGTTACTAGACTACAACTCCCATCAGCCCCAGCCAGCATGTCCAATGGTCAGGAATTATGGGAACTGTGGTCCAACAACATCTGGGGACCCAAAAGTTGGGAAAGGCTGAAGCCACAGACTCTGCAAGTCTAACAGTTATCCATCCTAGAGGGCAGTTGTGCCAGTGGAATGTTTAAAGTGTTAAAAAAAAAACAGAAGGCAGGAAGAGAATTAACCTGCTGAAGCCCCTACAACAGCAGCTTATAATACAGTAGAAGTTGGGAGAGAGATGTGTGCCCTGAGGCTAATACAGCAATAAAGCTCTTAGCTGCCAGTCCTGAACCTGTGCTCTTTCCCTTAATATAACATCATGGGAAAGACAAAAAGGTGTTTCCTTTAACCCCAGAAAGCAGTATGAGGTTGTTTCCTAGTCTGCTGGAGCTCTGAACAGGAGGACTCTTGTTAGGGGATATCCTGCTACATTATGCTGTGGTCCTTCATTGGATAGGCATGGACTATGGTATGAACCACTTAACAGTGAATGAAATAACTTTTAGAAGTGTTCTTATTTTCAGGCATTATCTTTTTAGTTTTTTGTTTTGTTTAATAGGAAAAGGGTGAAATGATGTTGGAACAGATCCGAAAGTTGGAGAAAGAGAAGATGAATGAAATGGAGCATATTCTACAGAAGGGATGCTTAGACGTTGATCAAGCAGTTAATCTTTTCTCAAACTGCACAGAAGATGAAATCCATGCATATGCCTAAGATGATACTGGCAGTTACTTAGCTTTCAGGATAATTTTACTTCCCAAAGCAGTTTTATTCTGTGTACATTGCCAGAATTGGTCAAATAGCATAATCAAACTGGAAAGCAAGGAAATTTTCCGTTACGCTTCAGAAAGGGAACTGCTAATTATGAATAGCATAATTCAACCCTCAGCTATAAAATGACTATGCAAATGATGGAGATTTTTGTTCTACATGTATTTTGTAACAGTACTTCATGCCAAGCTCTATGTACGCAGGACAATAAATATCACACCATTTGATCTTTAAGATACAATTTGTTTGTTAATATAAGGCAATTACCTCACAAGATTATTCAGCAAACATAAGAATGGAAGAAGTAACATGGGATGAAAATCTACCTGTAGAGATGGCAAAAAAAGAAAAAAAAATAGCAATAGAATTTGTATGGTAAGTGTAAATGGGGTCTAGATATGGAAATTCTGTCATGAATTCTTCTTTCCCTCATTTGATTACTTTGCTGTACAAATATATTGTGAATTGCAATGTGGTAACAAGTCTGAAAGTTGCACTTGTGACTTCTAAGTATGTTAGTATAGAAGAGCCTATTTCTAGCATGACTTTATGTATAATTCTGGGGAAGTTGATAATGTGAGGTTTACTCTAAAAAAAATACTGATCTTCCATTACAGTGTGATTTTAAATTAATACTTTGATCCTAAGTATGACCCTTTACAGGGAGCTCTATGTATTTGAGATTAGAATCCATACCACTTCAATTTCTCTCTTAAGAGGAGACATTTTAAAAAATCAAAATGCTATGGTGAAATGTTTGTTTAAAATCATTGTGCTAGGAAAAAGTAGTGCCACAATCCTGCACCTAAGATACACTGAAAGCAACAGAATATTTAGTGATTACTACAGTTCCACTGCTTTTAGATCTTTACTGTGGCCAATTTATGCTGGATTAAAGCCTAAATTTAGCTGTGGCAAACACAGACTTTAAGTGCTCTTATGTAGCCATCTGTTTGAACTTGAGCTGAGAATTATGGTAGAATCTTAAATAAGCATGAATAAAAACTAACAGAATATCATGGAAGAAATTCTTCATTATTTCAATGGACAGTAAATGAGAATTGCTTTAGATATCTTTACTTGAATTAGGTGGTTTTATTGTTTCCTTACAGATCCTCCATGGCGCAGAGTGGTAAGCGGCGGTGGCACAGAGTGGTAAGCGGCTAACACAGCCGAAGCTCTGCTCACGGCTGGAGTTCGATTCCAACGAAAGGAGGAAGTCGAATCTCCGGTAAAAGGGGTCGAGGTCCACTCAGCCTTCCATCCATCCGTGGTCGGTAAAATGAGTACCCGGCATATGCTGGGGGGTAAAGAAAGGCCGGGGAAGGAACTGGCAATCCCACCCCATATATACGGTCTGCCTAGTAAACGTCGCAAGACATCACCCCAAGAGTCGGAAACAACTTGCACTGTAAGTGCGGGGACACCCTTTGTTTCCTTACACAAATTAATACAGAAATTAAAAGGTTATGCTATAACACTAAGATAATGCAACAAAAATACAATATAAAGAAAAAATGTATTCTTAGCAGTTTGTATGTAAAAGTTCACTGCTGTATACATGCTTACCTGTTCATGGAGAACTTTTGTTCATTAATCAAACACCAAGGTCTTTGCCGCCAAAAATTAAATTGCAAACTGTGTAGAGAACAAACAGTGCTATATAATAAAGTACAGCATAAACCTACTATTAAGGGTGTTTAACAATGCAATCTCATGCTTATTTATTCAGAAATAAGTTCCACTGTTTTCAGTGAAGACTTACTCCCAGTAGTGTTTAGGACTGCAGCCTAATCTCATCATTTCAATGAGAGTTAGTGCTCTTCCATCAAAAACAATGGAATTTAAACCCGATTATAAAATATATGAAATAAAAATATGAACAGCAAAAGGTATGGATTGCTTGAAGTGTTATTTGCTATAGTCAATTTTAGTTCTTGAGATATACTGATTAGCAAGCCAGCTACTAATTTTTTTAAAAAAAACATTTTTATTGAATTTTATAACATACAAACACTAGAACAATAACAAGAATAAAACAAAACAGTCACAGATGTCCGGGGAAAGGGGGGAAATGTAGTAACAAAGGGCCCAGGAGACACAGTACACCATCAGTTTAACACCAGAGCCCAATGACATCAATACAGCAGAACTCCTCCAAAAACCATCACATCTGAATCACACCCATCCAGAAGGCCGATTGTAATAGCATCCATGTATCATCCTTCAAAAATGTGCTTCAGTGGGATCCCTTGATCCAATGACTTTGATGTGTCAGATGCAAGATAAGAGCAAGATACCAAACCGTTTGCCACCAAAAATTTTTTGTAAGGGGCAAAGTAGAGCACCAGTGTTGGGCTACAACCCGCTTGGCCGCTGCTAATAGAATAAAAGCAAACCTTTATACAAGAAACATTACATTTCTCGTGGTGTGATAGACAGTAGGGCTGTATCTGGCTTCGGAGGCACAATTTGAACAACTACGGCCATAATTTCCTGGAACACCCTGGTCCAGAATGCTGCCATTACTGGGCACATCCACCACATGTAGAAGTATGCACACCTCACCAGCAATCAGGTGTGATGGTTGGATTAATTCCATGTAGGGCACAGTACCATAAACATACTGCTTTCAACAAGGATTCTTTCACCCATGCCAAAATGGCGTAAAAAGGAGGTCTCTGCTACTGACCATTCCAAATATTAACTATTTCTTTGCCTATATCATCTTCCCACAGCAACTTCAAACCCAAAGCCATCCCAACACAAGCTGACAAAAGACCTTTATATATTAAAGAAATCATTCCCTTTAAGTTGCTACTAGAACTTTACACACAATTCCTCATAGAAGGTCATCTGTCGAGGTGGCCTTTGTGTGCATTGAATATATTTAGCAAACGATCTAACTTGTGCTATATGGAGCCAAGGCGGCTGTATTCCACCAAGCTTGAGCTGCATTTGCTCTTCTGTGCTGGGGTTACCATTCACAAACAAGTCCAATAATTTATAAAGCCCCTTTGATTCCCAGTGCTTATACTGATTACATTTGAATGGGTTTCGAAACCTGGAGTGTTCCAAGAATGGGAAAGGGGGCAAGTCCAAAGGAGTTAAAAGAGTTGTACATCTTTTCCAAATCATAATGGTGACCTTAGGATAAGGGTTTAAAAGTTCTTGCAATTTAAATGGGTTAAATTTATTAAAAGGCAAAGCTCTAATCAAGATTTGTGGTCTGGGTGCTTCCATTCCCACCCAATTCACTTCATAATTACCTTTAACAATTGGAAGTAGTTGTTTCAGATTACAAGCCTCATTAAAAAGCTGAAACTGAGGGACACTCAAACCTCCTTCTACTTGTCATTTATACGAACCAGAAGTACTTGTGGTTTATAAACAAGCAAAGTGCTTCCCAAAATTAAGGTAGCTAGTAATTCTTTTGACTGTTATCCTAACTACTATCCTATCATGCAGCTTCACAGCATATCCTCCAGCTGAAAGCCTAAATCCAGCAGGAAGCTGTCTTACTGCCCAGACACCACCACTGACCCCAGTACAGTTTAATTATTGGCAATATAATTTGATAACTACTGGGAAATCCTGTATCTTCACAATGCTCAATTAGATGCGGAAAAGAAAATGTGAACAGGTTAAGAGCTAAAGTATAATATAAAACATTTAAATGAAGAGAAAGCTGAAGGGAAACTTCAGGGGCTAGAGGAATTCACAAAAGTTACTACCCCCCTTCTATTCCATTTGCAGTAACAAGAACACTTGGATTATTTTATATGGGACAGACAGTATGTTTTCTTGGGTTGAGTACAGTATATCAATTGTTACTAGAGCCTGAATGTCATAAGCTCCAGAAGTGAATAGTCTACCACTGTAATAACTGCCACGTTTTTGTGCTTGATATGCCATTAGTATCCAAACATTATCTCACACAGGAATGGCTAACCTGTGGTCCTCCAGATGTTGTTGGACTACAACTCCCCTCGTTACTGACCACGGCCATGCTCACATATTATCACTTGGTCTAACCTAAGCATTACCCTAGTATTATCTAAACTTTGGTAATATCAACTGGGTGAGTGTGCAAAAGTAGCAGGTCCCACTATAAGTAATTGTGCTGGACATAAGGCTGTATGCAGGAGCTTTCTTCAACTCTGAAAAGGAGTGTCCAGGACAACAATATAAAACATCTGGATTTATTGAGAAACTGCAACATGGAGAATGCAAAAATACCAACTAGTTCCAAAACACATCTCCATAATTCTCAAATTCGACAAATGCATGATTGGCTTTTGAAATGTAATAGGAGCACTCCTGCCAGTTCAGCTGCAGATCAGATTAATACCACACTTTATACAAAATACAGGTTTTTACATTTGTGAAAGATAGGCCCGTTTGTATACCTTACAGAAGAAGCACTGTCAGTCAATTCATGTGCAAGGTTGACATAAAATGGATTACATGTGTGACAGCAAAAACAAGTGCTTTATCTGTACATTTCTCATGCATGTACATGCAATGGTTATTGAAATGTTGATTAGGCTACTAGCCCTGACTCCTACTCCAGAGGAAAAGAGCCACAAGTCCAAAAAACCTGTTTTCAACATCATCCGTACCTCTACAACACACACACACCATCTAAAAAAAAAGTTAAAGGTTAGGCAAAGTAACAGATTACAGATACAGAAACAAAGTCACGTGACAAATTGTTTCTTCCAGTTAATAGAGTGAGAAAAAAGTGTTCTAACACTCCTCTTGCCTTTTAAAAACGTCAATAAAATGGTCACAATAGAATATCTTAAGAGTAAAAAATAAGACATCTTTAAAATTCAGCGCTCCTTTATGTACACAAAAAAGCACAAGCATAAAAAATAGAGAAGTTGCAATGAGAAAGGGTTTATTGAATTTGTTGGGATTTTATTCATTAAGGAGCTTGTGAAGACAGTTCTTCAAATACATATTGCAAGGCTTCCCAACAAAATATTAATAAATTCTTTAAGTTGCATATTGAAGGTACTACTCAAATCTAATTCAAGTATTTGGTCTTTATAGGCTTTTGGTCTAATTTAGAGGTGCAAAGTAACCATAACTTCACATATATCAACTGAAGTCAGAATCTATTTATTTGTAAAAACAAATGGCTCTGTTTTCAGTACTGTAGTTATAAGTCACTCACTTCAGAACAATATATGAAGCTAGGAAAACAAATTATGCTTAGGCAGCAAATGCTGCATGCATCAGCTTTAAATCCCATGGATTTCAATTGGATTTAAGCAGTCTGATAGTACACAGGATTGCAGACTATTTTTTGTTCTTTAAATAAAATGAATGGCTTGCTCACCCAAGAACAAGAACTACTAACAGCAAAAATCTGCTTGTTTTCTCAGTTCTAATCCTCAGATACCACATCAATCTTCACAGTCATTATGTCAGCACAAATAGAGGATTTTATCTTCAAAAGGAAATAACAGACTAACCAAATTGTGTTTTAATATCTGATCTTTTTGTCAGTGCATCACATGATACAAAAACGAATTAACCTGAAGAGAGAACACAACCCTTTCCTCAAGAGCGGACTTTTGGACAGCACTGTTTGCACAGGCAAGGAGAGAAAACTATTTTGAAGCTGTTGTTATTTAGAAAACAAAAAACAAAACTGATTATTCAACATATTACAACTTTGAATTTTCATGATTTAAATTAATTCCCTGAAATGACTCAGTTAGTATTCAACACATGAGACATAATTATCTTTGGGTAGGACACAAACAGAACCATATTATCATGGAGAGAACGTCATAGAAGAGAGCTTGAACTAAGTATTAGCAAAGAGTTCAAACAAACCCTTTCTGGCTAGCTTCTAAGTGCATCCTCATTTCCACTGCTTTCTTTTGTTGCATATCTCCTGGGTACAAAGCGATAGTACAACTGTTCATCCCGAAACTCAAATTCATTGGCAATATGCTGGATGATGCCTCCTTTCACCAGTCTGTCTCCATACACCACAGCTCCCCCACGGTCTAAGGCAAGGCCAACTTCAATGAGCCAGTTTACCAGGTCACAGCCATAGAAGACCCCAGTCACAGTCTTTGTGCCACACCTGTGTGTCAAAGGAAGGATTCACCTATATGTTCTGTAAAGTTCGTACCACCACTGCTTGATGGGCGAAAACAAAGAAAAAATAGGGGAAAACAAGGAAAGATAGCATGACAGTTAAAAGTATGTTAAAAAGAGGATCTATTAGCCATGTGTATAGCAAAGCTTTTTTTTTTTTTTTTGCAAACCTAGATTACCTTTTCTCCTAAATCACAATCAAAATGCATGCGCAAGTCATTTAAAGCCAGGGTATGCATCAAATAACACTTTATGTGGGTTAGTATAGAATGATCTACCACTGGTTCAACATTCATAATCATATGAATTAAGATCTCCACACCACATAAAACAAACTAAAAGGAAAAGCCCAATCTATTGCCATGTTTCAGTCAGCTCAATTACTGCCTAGTTCACAAAATAAACACAGCAGACAACATGGTAAACCTGTTCTCGGACTGTACCATTTCAGACTGCAGGAGGATTGCATGCATGTATAAAAACACCTTGTACGTTGAGAACTAAATGCCAGAGGAGAACACAAGAAGATGCTTTATATAAGGTCAGAACACTAGTCCATCAAACCCTGTATTGTTTGACTCTCCAGGGTTTCAGGCAGGGATCTTTTCCAACCCCATCTGGGGTCGACCTGGGACCTTCCACTGTGCTACAGCCCTCCTTCAAGAGCTTTGAGTTCTCAAACATACTATATAAATGTAAATTATTAGTATGCTAACTTTATATGTAACAAGGTACTTTTACTAGGGAAAGCATACATGCAATCCCCCATTTTTTATTTTTTTTCCAGGCTGATAGGGGAACAGTCCAAGGACAGTTTTACCACCTTTCAAACATTCACTAGCACAACTTCTAGAGCAGTGCTCTCTTTCAATTTAGAGCCATTTAAACTTTATGGCCCCCTATGTCAAGGCTACCACTCAGCAAGAGGGCACTGAAGAGCTCTCTAACAGACTTAATGGCACAGCTGCCTGCACTGCATCTCTCTTGCAGGGTCATGCCGCAAACAACCGTGCTGGTTCATATAGCAAAGAGTTTTTAAACATGCAGAGTGCTGTCTTGGGCTTTCTAGCAGCCGCTACACGGGGACTGAGATTGTCTAAGAAACCTTTTAATGCAATTATGTAACAGTTCAAGTATAATTTGCGAATTCCCTATTACTGTATAGTAACAGTAATTAAGCTTGCTTATTCTCCTAAATGTTAATGAATATGTAAGATTACTGAGAAAAGATCAGCCTCAATTTCCAATGATATGGTGAGCAAAAAAAACTACCCATGGCAGTAAGAATATAATTTAGAAGTTTACCTGTGATAGTGAGTGTTTCTGCTTATCTTATAGGAAGCATGTGTTCTAGGAGTTAGAGCAAGCCAAGATGAATAACTGCCCAAGACAGCAAACAAACAAAAACAAGGAAGTTCTCAGCATTTTAATTAACTTAAGGAGCAAAAGTTAATTTGGATTAATGAAGTGAAGCAAAGCCAACACACAAAATGCTGGAAGAAGAAATAGAAGAGGTCTGATGCAGGGCATTCAGCTGAGGAGGTGAGAGGGAACATTAGAACATACAGATGAGAAAGGGTCAAGAGAATGCATACATTTTATCACAGTATGGAAATAAGGACATTCATATAATGTACATGTACTGCTTAGAGGTGTATTACAATCAAATAGTATATAATTTTTTTTAATATTCAAAACATAAAATACCATTTCATTTCAGAATTTAAATACTCAGTAGAACAGTTTCAGTTCATTTTAGCATTCTCAAGAATTCCAAGTATTGTTCTAAATTGGATAATACTGTAAAATCCCTTTTACCCCTTATCCCGAAAGAGAAAATTTGGGGAAATATGTAATCCTGAATTTGAAACCTTGCTGCCTATATCTGAAAACACTATGACAAACACAAAAAGGTAATTTTGGACAGGAGTAGAGAACTTTTTTCAGGCCAAGGGTTGCATTACCCTGGTGAAAAGCTGTTGGTTGCTGCATTCTAGCAGTTCACACCTGCATTCAGATATTTGCCCATGGATACAGAAGGATATATTCCATTCTTAGTAACTCCACTCAAGCTCTTTAACACTTTTTATCTGTCCTGATTGTGCAGAATGCAAACAACATTCAGCAATTCAAACCCTGCCTTATAGCTATTCAAAGCTTTAAAATGCAATTGCGTCCTGAAAATTGAATGTATAAAATTGCAAGCTGTGTGGAATTATCCACATATTTACAAGGAACACAAGTTTACCTTTCCTCTGAGATAGTCCTCCCTCCCCTTATCTTGGTCTTCTTGCAGCTGATCTTCTTGCAGAAGAGCCGCAATTGCACCCTTCCAACAACATCCAAACCCTGTGGGCCGTATCTGGCCAGTGTGCTAAGAACTCCCCACCCCTGATTTAGGTCTACCTGGTTTGATATCTAAAGGGATAAAAAAAGTAGTAACATAAGCAAGAACTCCATCTTATGGGAGTTTAAGCTAAAGATTTCTTGGTTTCATGCACTATAACAGGTTACAACAGGGGTGGGGAACCTCTGGCCCATGGGCCAAACTTGGCCTGCCAGACCTCCCTGTTTGGACTGTGAGGATGTTCTGAGGAAGCCACACCAACCCGCCCTACACCTGATACCATATGCGGGAGGGTAAGGGTGAGGCTTCAAAAGTAACAATCAGGAGCTTAACGTGGGCTCTCAGTTGCAAGAGCAAGGAGTGCTCCCAATTGCTCATCAGCTGATAGGTGGTAGGAGAGCACCTTGTTCAAGAAGGGGGAAGTGGTTTCCATTCTATGGAAACCTCTTCTCCCTTGTCTGTGTGGCTCCTTTCAATCTCTGACATCAGAGGTGGAAAGGAGAAGTATGGTGACACCTGCAAAGCATAGGGCTGACAATGCCCCTTGTGCTGTGGCTCCCAAGCTTGGGAACCATGCGCAAGGGATGTTGCCAGGTGTGCAGGACAATCCACCTATCAATCATGTGCATGATGTCATGTGATTAGCAGGTGGATTGTCCACCCACCTGTCAGAAGATGGCCAGTGGGGTGGAGCCACATAAACATCTCCCTCAGAGCCAAAAAAGTTCTCAACCCCTGGGTAAGAAAAGAGTACCACCTTCTTCTGCTACTTTTGTTCATTAACATTGCCAGCTCTTGCCATGTAATGTTTGTAGCTTAAAATTTTTAAGGAAACGCACATTGTTTCTGACCAGCATGTTAATGTACTGGCTATGATTTCAGCAAAACATGGAGCTTCTATTATATATTTTGGAAAGCAGTTTGTTCTCTATGCTTTTGGACATCTCTTAAGATATTTTGCATGTTAGTCCCTGAGATCAAGGAGCAAGTTTCTGCCTATGTTTGGATATAACTGGATGCCATTTTACACCAAGATGATGGACTGAACTTTCAAAGCTGCACTGATTTCAAAACTGCCTTTTTTTGTTTCTTAGAATTCCAAATCAACACTGGGCACTTTCCACTAGTCTTATATAAATTCAGAAAAAGTATCTTGAAAATTATTTTCCATCATTTTGGTTTAATACCAATCATATTATAGTCCTGGAATTTAAAAAAGAAAAACACACGTCTAGAGTCTTTCATATGTCTATTTAGTGTTATTTGGAAGTGTTTCCAGCACAAAATACCCATAGATTATTAGGACATCAATATTATCTGCAAAGAGTACACAGTGCACTGTATAGGAACAGTTTAAGTAAGTCTTTGCAATGACATACAGCCCCACCTTCTGTCTTTGACAATGTTCCTTACACACACATCTTTGTGGTAATTAACAAATTGTTGGCACGTCATCCGGACTTCCTCAGGTACAGAGGATTCACTCCGTTCCACTGTTCTATTACCCCAGAGGAATTCAAGCCTGGTGAGAAAACAAGTCAATTTGAAACAAGCCCACTGCATCACAATAACAAACAAATGGAAAGGCAGAACAGGAATACCTTATTTTAAGTATTTATGTCAATGATACCCTTGTCTGGTATGCTTTAAATTGGATTCCTGCACTGAGTAGGGATTGGACACAATGATCTTATAGACCCCTTCCAACTCTACTATTCTATTATGTACTGATGAGTTGTTATGACAGGGCTTTGAAATGATTAGTTTCAAGATTTTAAAACAGTACAAGCCTGATTTTTTTATTTTATCTTAGAAATACTGGACATGGCATGGAGAATTAGGTGAATGGGAGTAAATAACTGCTACTGAATTCACACACTCTTTGAGCAGATTCATACATATGCATTCATAGTTTGATTACTATGACTTGGATCCTAAGTTGCTCCTCTGTTTGTGTAAGGAGAACAGCAATTTGTCACACACACACACCCCAATACCATATCCCCTAGCCTTCTCAAGGGTCTACCAACTCCAAGGAGTAAGTTTCAGGAGAAACAAAGGACTGCAGAGAGAACGAGGTGATAGTAAAGCCCTATTCCATGTATGTCAATGTTGTTTCAGGAATGGAATGGACGTGAGGATCCACATCTATATACTCAAGTGAAAAGATATGTGCAAATCACAGGACTTTCACATCACTTTAAGAATGCTATATTTGTTTCATTGGAGGCAGTTCACAGTTCACATCAAGAAATGAGAAATCAAGTGATAAACACACACGCGAACCAAATCTTAGTTTTTGTTTATGAGAGCCACAAGGAAGCAGCTCTCTAAGTTTTTACACTATTTTTTCTACATAAAAAGTGCAAGTGGGTACTCAAGTCATTGGCCCAATTTGCATGTAACACTAAGCCAAACCATGGCTAAGTGTGAATGCATGAGCATATGCATACTCACAGTAAAAACCATAATTGCTTTGCTCCTCCCTAGTCCTGCTGTTGCTGTACTACCTGGGGCTAAGCCATGGTTTGGCTAGCATTATGCCTGAACCCAAGTTCATAATATGACTCATTCCAAACAAGCCACAAGCTGTAGACAAGGTTTGTTCTTGGCTTACTGCTCATGGTCGTTTGAGGCAGCCTGGGTTCAGACATTATGCCAAACCATGGCTTAGCCAGGTAGCACAGCAGCCGCAGGACTGGGGAGGAGCAAAGCAATCAATGAGAACGTTCTTTGTAGAGTGGAAATTGCTATACAAATAATGAACTGCAACAATTAGCACAGAAACTATGGGACTACCTAGGATAAAAGTGTTGAATGTATTCAAGTCAACACCTATGGAATTCAATTACACCAGTGTATTATTATTATTATTGTACTTCCCAAGTTCAGAATTGTTAGCACTGCCACTTTTGCTGACTAACTGATGATGCTCAGTGGCCAGAAGGATACGGATTCATTGCTTACATTCAAAATAGCCAAGAGGTGCATGGAGGAGGAAAAGGCAGAAAGAATACCGACAGAGGTTACAGTAGGTTAAAGGCAGCTGGCATTAACATATTTACACACTTATGTTGAAAATTACCTCCTTTTGAATGGAAGAATAATTAAATGTTTGTCTAAACCAAAAATTCCAAAAGAAATGAATCCCTGAAAAAGAAAGGATTTTTTTTTAGCAACAATAAGGATGAGTAGTGCATCAAAATTCAATAAATTATTTGGGGGATAGACAAGAGAAGATAAAATGATCTACTAACACTAATGCAGGGACAAAACTATATATTTTAATAACACTTTTAAATAAATACTAGCTAAGGAAAAAAATTCACATACAAGGAGTGATAAAGCCTACTGAATGGGGAAATTACTAAGCGTAAGTTCTCAGCAACATTTTGTGATTTCAAAACAAAACAATCTTTCCCCTCCTAATTCCCTTTCCGTCATAATCACATTTTGCTAGATCATAAACCTGTGGGGAGAGTGATGAGTCTGTCTTAATTTTGCATGGTGCCTAGTGTAATGACAGGCACAAGATAAGTAATAAATTGCGATTTGGAGATAGTAAAAAAATGGACAGGTTAGTAAGGATGAACAGCAGTAAGGGGTACTGGAAATTATCTGGAAGGCAAAATCTCAGAATCAGAATCAGTTGTCATTAAAGGATTTTAAAAGCCATGGTGTCATTTTACAAGTATCTTCATAGTAAAGAAATAAAGACAATACCGTGAGAGGAAAATATTGTAATATAATAAAATACTGAACCCCCTCAATAATTATTTTGCATCAGTTTCTGGAGGAACCCTGTTAGTTCGTTGCAAAATCAACAAAATGAATCCTATGGCATTCTAAAGATTTATGCCATAATAATTTTGTTAAGTCTTTAAGGTGCCAGGAGACACTTGGTTTTTCATTTTGCTTCACACACATACACTGTAATAGCAGCATGAATTACCAGAAAAGGGTGCAGATATGCACACCTAAATTACAAGTTAATGAGTACTTCAATAATGTAAATTGATTCAAATCTGCAGGCCCTAATGACCATCACTTAAAGATGCTAAAGCCATCCATCCTCCCTCTACCTGGGTGACAGATGCTAATGAAACATCTATTGGCCGTGAATGTTTTCCTTCTACCCCTTTAAAGACTGATACAGCAGCCAACTTCCCAGTGCAATTTGTCAGTGCAAATTGACAAGAATTAGTGATTTCAGCATAATTTTCATCAAGTTCATAAAAAGCAAAGGAACAAAGAGAGTCCATTCCCTTGCAAACTTTCACATCCCAGTCTTCTTATACAGGTTAACTTTGATTCACTGAGATGGGCAGAGCAATCCAACTCAGGGAAGCTAGTGTAAGTTGTAATGGAGCAAGAGAAGCCGGCATAAAGTTCTACTGCCATTCAGGAGCCTCTGGCTCAGCTGGGAGCTGCATGCAGGGACCAGAAAGTAAAAGCCTGCTCTCCCAAATACCCCTATCAAATAATCCAACTCCATTGACTTCCATTGTAATTATTTTCTTAGACCAACCTTTTCCCCAGCATAACTTTTGCCTGGATTGGGACCTGCAGGTGTGCTCCGAACACAAGTTGGATGTGGCCTAAGGCTCCACATCTCAGCCCCTCCCCTGACTTGCCCCCAACATGCCCCCTTTTCAGGCCTTACGCCGGCTCCATTTGTGCTCGACTTGGGTCAGCCACCTGGGTTCCAGCTCAGCCAGGCTGAGGGACTTATGCCAGTGTAGCCCAGCTCAGCTGGGACCCAGCCATATGAGCCAGAGTTCCCCCGCATCCAACTCCCCTCAGCCCAGTATAAATACGAGTTGGATTGCATCCTTACTCTCAAATAAGTGTACATAATTAGCGTACACAGAGAATTAGTGTCAGACTCAGTATTAATAATTACCTGACCAAAATTAAAAACAGCACAAAAGAACTGCAGTTCCACATACAGTCTTCCAGGCTCTTGGTTGAACAACCACCACAAACAGCTGGATAGATTCTGTGGGGTGGAAAAGTTTTTTTTAAAATTACAGATTTATGTCTTTTTGTGAATAATGTTACTTTTATTGCAATCCACTTTAGGGCTTGAAATATGGTGGAACATATTTAACAAAAGAAAAGACCACTAAAAGACTTTAAATTTAGTAATTTGTCTCTGTACTAACGGATTACTATTAATAAAGCCAAGTACTTAGGGAAGTGTGATGGAACAGTTAGCTAACCAGCCAGGTGTTATACCAACACTTAAAAATATGACAGGGGCATGACGACGACAGGTGCAATAGTCTATTGCAGAGGCAGCCAATATGGTGCCCTCCAGATGTTGTTGGACTTAACTCCCATGTGCCCCAGTTAGCAAAGCCAATGGTTAGGAACTATGGGTGTTGTAGACCATAACATCTGGAGGGTACCACAGTGGCTACCCCTGGTGTATTACTTCACTGTTAGACCCCAACAGATGTCTGAGCACTATAATGCAGGTCACTTTAGCCATCATTACATGTAACAGGTTTGCACAATGCTCTTATGTTAACAACTCAGAAGGTGCACATAGGAAACTGACTTATACCAAGTCAGGCTATTGGTCCATCTACTACAAAAACCACTCTGTGCAATGCTGCAGATCTTTAAGGTTTGATGTAAATGTAAGTAATCCCTACTTTTGCAGGATTTTTGAGAGAATAAAATGGTGGCTGAATGATGTATGCTGGTTTGAACTCTTTGGAAGAAAGGTGGGATGTAAAAGCAGTAAGTAAAAATACTATACAAACACCTGATAAACAGTAAGAAGAGAATTCATCTTCAGGACAATCCTCACCGGAAGAACTTGTCTTGTCCTTTTCATGTATATATCATGTAGCTCATAAAAGTATGTATCAGGTAGCTCATAAATGCCATAAAAGAAGCATACATAATTTTCACTACTGCCTAATGACCCTTGCCTGTTCATAAAGAATTTCAAACTTTTAACTGGAACTTTAATAAACTGCACACACTTACTCTGTTACTGGAAAAATGAAAATGTATTGTGTGTGCTTTTCTCTTTCCTGCAATGATTTCCCTAAACACTGGTGGGAATCAATGAGCTAAACAGTAATCAGGAAAAAAATAAAAACAATATTTACAGCAAAGAGGCCCACAATCAGAAGCAAGCAGAGCAACACATGTCTAGCCAGCTGTTTGTCTCCAGTTTGCAGAATCTGCTCTTCCTGGGCCAATACACAGCTCCGAGAACTACATGGACTTAAACACCGATTTGCTGAAAAACATTAAGTGCAAAAATGAAGTTTTAGGTTGTATTGTTCAGTCTAATAATATGTAAATATAGCACTGATTCATATAACATTCCCAAACTTTTTTTAAAAAAAAACTTAGAACATTCTACTGAAAGAATGGAGAAAATGTATGTTCTTTTCTTTTCATTATGCTGTCCCCCTCCCCACCCTGGGCCTGGCTATTGCTTGTGAAGGACTGTATTAGCAGCTTGCTTTAAGGAGCAGAGACTTGAGTTTTGACCAGACAACTGCTACCCTGTTTGCACGACCTTACAAAGCAAAGCTTTACTACCCAATTCAAAACTCAGAGGCAGTTACCACTAGGAAAGCTTAGAACAGCAAGGCATTAAAGTGATACTCTGGAATAGCCTTTTAAAGTTACATTAAATTTCCTGGATGGGGGAGGGGTAGAGAGTTTTGGCACAGAAATACCCACCCACAATTCTTGCTACGTGGTCTAGATTTACTAAGTTGAAGATCAACATATGAACATTTTCTTTCTTTGTCCCTATGCCAAATTCATAGGAAAGAGATGACACTTACCATATCAGAAATCAAAGTTCACTTTATTTATAGAACACTTTAAACGTTCTCGGAGAGCCAGTGTGGAGTAGTGGTTAGAGTGTTGGACCTGGGAGATGAGGGTTCGAAGCCCCACACAGCCATGAAGCTCACTGGGTTACCTTGGGCCAGTCACTGCCTCTCAGCCTCAGAGGAAGGCAATGGCAAACCATCTCTGAATACCGCTTACCATGAAAACCCCATTCATAGGGTTGCCATAAGATGGAATTGACTTGAAGGCAGTTCATTTTTTTCCCTCAACCACAAAAAATGTTGCTACCACCAGATGGCAGCAAGAAGTTAATAAATGCCCATATAGGAAGTCTGTCACATTTGCCCTCTCGCCCCAACCATATCAGCATAATTCCTGCTAAAAGAGTAGTTTGAGATGGTTGCATTTCCTCTCCCTTACTAGTTAGCCATATATGATTGGATGTGCCGTTGAATATGCTGCCCTTCTTCAGAAACAGATGAAATCTTTTTTTCTGTCCCTCCTATTGGTTCCTTAGTTGGTCAGTCATCTACGGGCTCAGTAAGGATATAGGCAGCTGCTGTTCCAAACCATCATGTCTTTCTATCCATCCCAGCTAAAGCCTCCCAGAATAGTCCCTTAAGACTGGAGGAGATGATGCAAGAGTGATGATGATGCAAGAGTGTCCACATGCTCACATAGGCTGTACTATGAGTAGAGAGATTTAGTAGGATGATGCCTTGCCCTTCCAGCTGTCCCAAAATTAAAATACAGTTCTCCTCTCTACCCACCCCCCTTTCCCAATTATAATAGGGGACAGTGAATAACCTCTTCCCCATTTCCGCTATCAAAAGTTGCTCTTTGGATCTCTCTGGAGTAGATACTTGTCACTAACCGGAAATTAAACCTGATGCTATCCATTTTGCCACAGTTATCATCAAATAATTACCCAAGAGCCATGTGGCTCTTGAATGAATACATGTCCATACACGATTCTCTGAAGAAACAAAACACCAACCAAACTCATCTTATGATGCCACACTGAAACATAAGAACCTCCTTTATTCAATTAACTGTACAAATGCAGTCAACACACAGGAAAAAGACAAGGGGTGCATGTCACTGACATGGTTGTATGGCTTCCTTGATTCACTATCCTGATGCTCATGTTTTCAGCATGGAGATCTGAGAAGCCTACATACAGGGGTCTGTACACATGAAGGTGCCTCTATAAGAGCTGGAACTTCTTCAATCACACAGGGTTCCAGCTCCTGTGGAGGCTCCTCTACACACATAGGCTTCCATTGGAGATGGAACTCTGTACAATTGGGGTTCCAGTTCCAGTTCCCATGGAAACTTACATGCACAGAGGTCTACATATACAGGCTTCCCTTTTGCAGATGTCCTCACCCATGGACATCAGGACGGAACAAGGAGGCCAAGTTGTGCAATCCTAGCTCCCACAGAGGCACTTATCTGTGTGGAGACCTAGGTTCAAACTCAGACACATTCTCCCAGGAAATCCCCTCTCCCAATCTGAATACTCTTAAAAAGTGGCACAGCCTCACTGTCCCTTTCTATGCACAGACACCCCCCTTCATGCAACTGATGTGCGAAGGGAGAATGATAAAGGTTGATAACTGCAATACAGGTTGCATAACTCCCACTGCACAAGCTGGTCTCTTAATGAAAAGATGTACATGTTTGGTAACAATACAATACTTCAATTTCAATATTTGTAATCTGGCCTGAACAACATAGAAGACTACAGCAGTAGTTTACCTGTCTCAATTGACGGAGTGCAGTTATCATTGACCCTAGTACTAAATCTTGGTTCTCCTTCAGAACAGCATAACCCTCCATTTGGCTTTTGGCACGCACAGCACTCTATAAGAAAACAACTTATTAGAATACTGTATCTTTGTGGAGACTCCTGCGGTAAGACATGATGGTGCACTTTTAAAAAGGAGACTGGCAATGTGTGTGCAATTTTACTGCAGTACATCTATTTGATGGGGGCAATCAGACATAATTTCCTTTCCAAATTCCCACCTGAAATAAATTTACAAAGCGAGCAGGATTTACAAATATGTGAATTTTGTTCAAATACTGACAGCCAGTGTGGTGCTGTGGTTACAGTGCTCAACTAGGATGTAGATTTCGACTCCCCAATTGCCATGAAGCTCACTGGGTGACCTTGGGACAGTCACCGTTTCTCAGCCTATCCTATCTCAGAAGAATTTGAGTATTCTTAAAAAGCATGTTAAGAGCTCCTACACCTCTTCAATTTGTGTGACTTTCCCCACTTTTAAACTTACATTCATAGCTGCCGCTTCTAGTCCCAGTCCCCCACACCTGAGGAACTCTACTTCATGTTCATATTAATTTAATAATATGTTTGTAACCCTTTTTTTAAAAGATGTTTTTAAAGCTTTTTAAAAAATGTTTTCAACGTTGTTTTGTTTTAATGTATTTTAGGGTCTGTTTTTATGATGTTTTAAATTGTTTTTAGCGTTTCTGTTTGCTGCCCTGGGCTCCTGCTGGGAGGAAGGGTGGGATATAAATTAAATAATAAATAAATATTAAGCACAGAGAAAAGGGGAGTGGGGCAATGCAAGTAGCATTGGCTAGAGCTTTCGGTGGGAAACATAGATGCCTGAAACAAAATAGAAAATGATCACCTGGTAGAAACGTGGTTCTCTCCTCTTACTGCCAGTGGAAACCAGTGAGGATTTAATGCTTTCCTACTCTTCCTAAAGGTTTATGCAGCCATTTATACCTTTTTCTATTGAAGAGTCTGCCAATGTGCTGTGAGAAGTGCTGGTTGGAGAGCTACTTGGCTCATTCACTTCCCTTTCCGTTTCCTCTGTTTGACTGTGCTGGGAATGTTGATTCAGTGCCTCATAGTTGGCCTCCACTCCAGATCTGTTCATACACATGAGTGATACACCGGATATCAATATGCTGACAAATACAATTACTGCTGTGATAATCATCTGCAAAAAGGAGGGAGGGAAGAGTTAAATATATCCCTTGTCATCTGAAAGCACATATGTGATTGATCAGTCTAAAACAATTTTAAGCATCACTGTGTCTCTAGGATGCTGAATAAAACAAACTTATTATAAAACAAAGGCTTATTCATGGCCTTTAAAATTGGATGTTGGTAACATATTCATTACACTTGTCCATTTGCCTCCTCTGCTGAAGGCTACTCACTTACCTCATCCACCTTCCATTTTTATTTTAATTTTTTTAAAAAACCATTCTTACCATCTTCTAGACCACTCATGTACATGCTTTCTAGACTTCTATAGTCCATACATACACGCTCATCATTTGTTGACTGCAGTGTCAAATAGTGATTTGCAGGCTTCCCATGGGCATCTAGTTGGCATCCTGTGAGAACAGGATGATGGACAAGATGGGCTTTTTGACTGATTTAGCAGGGCTTTTCTTATGCTCATACATGTTCATCATTTGATGACTGTAGCAGCAAGTGCCTTGCATGCGTAGGATGAGCCACCACAGATGTAGCACGGGGGATAGTACTTGCATACCATCTCAAACAGATGCTTTTCTACTGAGCCAATTCACAAATTCATATAGTCAGCAGTAAGTCACAAATGATGAAATGGTAAAGTGACATGCATGCAAGTATGGAATCAGACCCATGTCTCTCTAGACTGAAGGTGCGCTCATTTCCTTCTCTTTTTGTGCTGTTTCATATCCTTATTCTCTATTTCTCCTGGCTGCTTTGCCTTCAACATACAGTACATGTTCCAAAAGCTAATTAAGGGCTTACAAATACAACCAGGCAAAGCAGACCTCAACTGTACATTATTATTACCATAAGCCTTTGTAGGATCTCATCACTCCTGACCTGAAGCAATATACTGCCCACTAATTGTTGGGGAAAGGAAGGGTGGCAGCAAAATAGCCTTCCCTGTGATAGGGTAACGCTATTGTTATTCACCTTCCTCAACAACACATACATTGAAGTTTAACTGCCAGGAAAATGTGATCTCTCTACAACAGATGTAGAGCCACCTAGATTCTGTGCAACCAGCAAGCAAAATGGATTTACTACATTCTATGGTGGGATTTTTTTTTCTGATGGGCCTCCCTACTCAAGTAAGCCTCCCCAGTCTGTTCTATAGAGGCCTTCAGAAGTATTGAGCACACTTGGCCTGTGGCGGCTCATGTGGTATTTTCATTTTGGAATTCTGCTGTTGACTGCATTTAATTATGCTGTATGTTTTACTGATATTTTTATGGTGCCTTTTATGTTGTAAGCCACACCAAGGGCCCTGGAAGGCAGAAAGGCAGGTTACTATTAGTTTACAAAATGCTTACCAGGATCATACCTAGCACTGCTTGGGAATTCTAAGAACCCAAAATATCAGTGCAGTTCTGAAATTAGTGGTAAAAATCAGTGCAGTTTTGGAAGGTTCATTCCTTTACCTTGAATCAAACTGGTGTCCAACTATAACCAAACTAAGGTGAAAACATGCTCCTTGGTCTCAGGAATCATAATGTAAATTTGGTTATGGTATCTTAAAAGGTGTCCAAATAGATAGCAAACAAACAACTTTCTGAAATATATAATTAAATCTGTACATATTTAAACTTGTTGTGTACATAGGACATTTACTGCCTGAACAGCTCTCTCACACTTTCCAAAATAGTTGCACTGGGTGAAATGAGGGATGCCCTCTATCCTAGACAGTGCCGCATGTTCCAATTGCTATGCTGACCTGCCTCAGCTTTATTTAGAACACCATACTCTAGTCTGGACCTCATCTGTTCAAGCTAGTAAAACTGATGTCAGTTTAATGTCAGCTACTACAACTCTCAAGCCAAAAACAAGTTTCTAATCCACAGTATTTTTCCAACATCCCCTTTGGTTTAAAGGTATACAGTAAATTTTATGCCCCTTTTCTAAGAATTTGGTCTATTTTCTCCAAGAGCATAAAGAGGAATAGCGTACAGCAGGGTGAGGGAACATAAGGCCGAATGTGGCCCTCCAGGTGCCTCTACCCAGCTGTTGGGCTTTTCCCCAGGCCACACACCCTCTACCAACCTTGCTCCACACCTTCCTTGGGTACTTTTTCCTGCCTGAAATGTGTCTTTGAACTGTAATAATGCCGCTTGCTTGCCTGGAGAGAGGGGGTGGGGGTGTACATGTGTGTAAATCTCTGGATTTTGCATGGCTGAAATGTAGCCTACTATACAAAGGTAAGAAACGTATCTGTTACTCTGCCTACTTTGGCCTCTGGCACTGCCCCTCTAAATGAATGTGCCCCCCCCCAAACAAAGATTGCCCATGAGCAAATAAGGCTCTTGGGCTGAAAGAACTTCTCTCCCCTGGCATGCAGGATTCACAAACACTGACCTATGGAAAGGCAACTATGAAACAATGAGAAGAATATCTGTACCTGATCTTTTCCATAAAAAAACGCAGAGTCAATGATATTATCAGAGCGTTTACCAGCTATTAGCAGGATTCCCACAAGAACTGCTGGGATGCTGCAATAAGCAAAGACAACATGAATCAGAGGTAATAAGCTTGTGACTTCCTATATATTTGCCCAGTAAAAAGTCTATGCAAACATACCCCCAGCCAGCTATGACAACAAACAGAACAGGGATCTTTATGGCTTCTCTTCTTTTCAAAAGCAGCAGTGAGAAAGATAAGAAACCTAGTAAAAACAAATTTAAAAACTTGGTTTATTTCTTTTTCAGGAAGCAGAGTTTTTCCCAAAGTGGGGTGCCTTCTTCCTTTCACTTTTCCCTCCCCAACTAACCAAGGTGGCACTGTAGGCTTGCTGGTGAGTGTTATGAAATGAGGATACACTGTGGGGAACAGGAACATAGCAAGATGCCTTATACGAAGTCAGACCATCTACACTGAATGAAGCAACTCTTCAGGATTGCACACAGGAGTCTTCCCACCTATATCTGCGGGTAATGGGGATTGAGCCCAGGACCTTTGGCATGAAAAACATGTTCTCTACTACTCAGCTATGGCCCTCCTCTTAGTAAAGTAGCACAGATTTCTAATACCTGCTACAAATCTAGCTAGATGGCACAGGCAGACAAGGAAGCTGCTTCCTTATCCAAACAGATGAGGAAGCTGCTGTATCATAGTGGCTAAGAGAAAGGGCTGTAATCCAAGATGCTGCAAGGTCAAACGTCATCTCAGCCATGAACTCACTAGATGGTTCTAGGTAAGCCACTCTGACACCCCAATTTCCGATTCTGCAACACAGGGGCAATACCGGCTTTCCTTACAGAGATGTTATAAAGATTAAGACTGTAATGCATGTGAAGTAATTTGCACACTGAATATAAATGCAAAGTATTTTCGTCACCCTGATTAATACACTTGGGTGATGGTGGATACATCATGGAAAAGTTGGCTTGACTGAAGAAAAATATAGAGGCCTGTATCATAAACATCCTGTTAATTAAGAGGGAAATTAACATGTAAAATCACTGTTATGCTTGTGGATTTGCATTATGGACACCCAGATTACTTTTTAAAACATATTAGTAACATTTGAATAGCACTTTCAAGTGTTCATAGCACTTCACGTGCATTATCTAGTTATAATCCTTACAGTACACCTTTAACTTAAGCCTTTATTTATTTATTTATTTATTTAATTTAATTTATATACCGCCCTAAGCCCAAGGGCTCTCTGGGCGGTGTACATACAATAAAGCAATCAAAATATATAAATACAATAATACAATAAAATCAAACCAACAAAGGTAAACAAAATAATCAAACAGTAGCAAAATACATCAAATACATATACTAATACGCATTAAAATGCCTGGGAATATAAAAAGGTTTTCACCTGGCGCCGAAAAGATAGCAGCATCGGCGCCAGGCACACCTCATCAGGGAGACCATTCCACAGTTCAGGAGCCACAACCGAAAAGGCCCTATTTCTAGTCACCACCCTCCGAGCTTCTCGATGGGATGGTACTCGGAGGAGGGCCTTAGATGTTGAGCACAGTGTACGGGTAGTTTCATATTGGGAGAGGCGCTTGTGATGTTCCTATATTAATGTATATATATGGTAAGTGTTGGTTGTTTAGAAGATACATGGTAAGTGGAGTGAAAGAGGGGGAGTGAATGGGCAGTAGAATGCGAGATGATTGGCTGAGTGTTTAAAATGGCTGAATGTATAAAAGGAAGAGTGAGAGTGGAATCAGGGGAGAAGAAGAGAACTGAGTGGGTTGCTTGGTGGGGTTTAGAGAGTTGTTTGCCAGGAGGGAGCAGAGCTTGGAAAAGTTACTTTTTTGAACTACAACTCCCATCAGCCCATCAGCGGCCATGCTGGCTGGGGCTGATGGGAGTTGTAGTTCAAAAAAGTAACTTTTCCAAGCTCTGGGAGGGAGGTGGAGTTCGGATTAGTATTGAGTAAAACCATATGCTTATGTGCCTTAAGAAGAAATCTTGTTAATCTTGTTAGCTTTGTTATCTGTAATAAATACTTAATTTGGTTTACCAAAGGCCTGATCCTTGGCTGGGGTTTCACAGACCAGAAGGGAGGGTAAGGTAATGACCAAGGCTGAAGGGGAACTGTAACAAATGGTGGCAGCGGTGAAGAGAATAACAATACCAGTATTCAGAGTCTCTGGGAATACTAGTATTGGGACGTTACTGGTGGTTGCCTAGCAGGGGGATCTGTTGAGATCTGTGCTAGAGCGGGGAGAGAAACCATAAGAGAGAGCGGTCCGGACTGGTGGAGTCCCTGGTGGTGCCTAGAGACAGGCAGTAACCACGAGCAGGTAGGAACCTGACAGGGAGAGCCAGGGAAGGACGCATCACAGCGCTCCACCAGGTATTGCGGTCCCATGCCGTGTAAGGCTTTATAGGTCAAAACCAGCACTTTGAATTTAGCCCGGAAATAGGAAGCCAGTGCAGACGAGCCAGAACAGGTGTGATATGAGCGGACCTTCTTGTCCGCGTGAACAATCTGGCCGCTGCATTCTGGACTAACTGTAGTTTCCGAACTGTCTTCAAGGGCAGCCCAACGTAGAGCGCATTGCAGTAGTCCAATCTAGAAGTTACCAGAGCATGAACGACTGAGGCGAGGTCGTCACTGTCCAGATAGGGACGTAGCTGGGCTACCAATCGGAGATGGTAAAAAGCATTCCTTGCCACTGAGGCTACCTGAGCCTCAAGAGACAAGGAAGAGTCGAAAAGAACTCCCAAGCTACGAACCTGTTCTTTCAAGGGGAGTGTAACCCCATCCAGAACAGGGTGAACATCCACCATCTGGGCAGAGAAGGCACTCACTAACAGCGTCTCGGTCTTGTCTGGATTAAGCTTCAGTTTGTTAGCTCCCATCCAGTCCATTATCGCGGCCAGGCAACAGTTTAGTACGTTAACAGCCTCACCTGAAGATGAAAAGGAGAAATAGAGTTGTGTGTCATCAGCGTACTGGTGACAACGCACTCCAAAACTCCTGATGACCGTACCCAGCGGCTTCATATAGATGTTGAAAAGCATGGGGGACAGTACCGATCCCTGTGGGACTCCACAATGGAGAGTCCAGGGTGTCGAACAGTGTTCCCCAAGCACTACCTTCTGTTGATGACCCACCAAGTAGGAGCGGAGCCACTGCCAAGCAGTACCCCCAACTCCCAACTCCGTGAGTCTCCCCAGAAGGATACCATGGTCGATGGTATCAAAAGCAGCTGAGAGATCAAGGAGAATCAACAGGGTCACACTCCCCCTGTCCCTCTCCCGACAAAGGTCATCATACAGGGCGACCAAGGCTGTTTCGGTACCAAACCCAGGCCTAAAACCGGATTGAAACGGATCAAGATAATCAGTGTCATCCAAGAGCCCCTGGAGCTGGCCGGCCATCACCCGCTCCAGAACCTTGCCCAGGAATGTAAGCCATATTACAGATGAGGGAACTGAGGCCAAGACAGAATGACTTGCCTAAGGCCACCTAAAGTGAGTTCAGAAGACAGGCAAGATTTGAACGAGGGAATACCCAGTTTGTAGCTCAGTTGTTTTAGCCACTACTCTGTACTAGCTCTCAGCATTCCCCCACTGACAAAGGCTTAGATTTGGTTTACAAAAACTAAAGATTTTCCACTTACCTGTCCACAAAAAAGCACTATAAAGTGAACTATACAGGAAGATGAACACAAGGATCTGCAGAATGATACTTCCCTCCTTTATAGTGAAATTCCACATTACCATTCCAACACAAGCTACAAACTGAAAGGTAAAAGCAGCTATTTTTAGTTTACTTTAGGTCTGCCATACAATTGAACATGTTAGTAATTAAGACTCATATAATTGACTGATTAAAGAATAATTGTATCCTTCACTGATTGGAGGGGACACAGGAGATCTGCTAGTGGAGCAACAACCACATCATATCCCCTGCTGCTTTGCCATGAACAGGTTAGGAGGTAGGGAGAGGGCTGTCCCCCCCTTTCCCTCCCATTAACTGTAATGAAAGGGATAGGGGGTAGTGTCACAGCAGTTTCTGAAGCATTATCAGGCAAATGAAGGGGCTAAGAATAAGGCATCTACATATCTACCACCGTCACACTCTGTCTCCCTCCTCTCCCCCCAGCTCTGTTAACATCTATGCCAGAAGAGCTTTCAACCGGTGGGCAAGAGACTAAAGCTGCAATCCAATATATGTCTACTGAGAAATAAGCTCAATTGGGTTCAATGGGACTTACTCCCAGGTAAGTGTGTACTGGATTGCTGCCTGTGTTGTTCTGCCAGTGTATCTCCATATTCACCATAGTGGCACTTATGAAGGAACCTAGTGCCCTTCAGCTGGCTTATCAATAGGACCGCATTTCTACATGAACCAAACAATACTTTCAAAGGGAAAGAGCATTCTTTGCTGATGATGCAATGCATGTGGAGGGCACCCTGATCTAAGAGGTTTCTTTTTTAAAATATCGGTATTAATATTTTTTAAAATGTTAATACCAATACTTTTGGCATGTTCATCATACAATAGCATGAGCCTAGTATAATGATTTGCATACAATGCAGTACTTGAACAAAGGAAAATCTCCACTCACCCCCTCCTTTCTACCACAGCTGACTCTGTAAGATTTCTCCCAGTTCCCCTTACTGGTTGTACATATCAATTTGTTCCGCAAACTCTCAGAAAATAATTTGGGGGAATTTAAAGACGGCTGCAGTGGAGACTTCCCTTTCAGCAGGTGTCCTTGCACTTCCCCTGCATGAATGTAACTCAATGTATTCATTTATATATCATCATTTATATTCTTCCATCACAAACTCAAAGCAACATGCATGGGATTCCCAAATGATCTCATTTGCAGGCAACAGCCAAGCCTGCTTGGTTTTAGTAAGGTAGGGAGAGAGAGAGAGAGAGAGAGAGAGAGATCGGCACACACCTGCAGATCTTCACTAAAAATATAAACTTCCTAGTTTCAAAACAATCATTTTTACAAGTAATCTTCTGTATGTTTATCTGCATTATACTGACCTGAGCAATAAGTAAGTTAGTTGTAAGCATGTGAGGAAGCTGCTTGTACTTTTTACTCAGAAGAATAACAGCAAGGGACCATACCTGGAACACAGGCAACAGATTAAATTACACTTTTCTCTGCCCCAAGGAAGTAAACAATAAATGTGTAGATTTGACGGTCCTACAACATTTTCTTTATTCCAGCGACATTCAAATTTTCAAAGAATCTTTTTCACATACTTTTTTTTTTTGGCTGAGAAACCTCATCTTCTCAGTGGAGTAATCCCAGGGTTTCCCAGAATATAGTTTAAAATCCATCTGTCATTTGAGTTAGCATTCTGATTTTTACAAGCCAGCTAATTATCAAGCCATGTAAAAATGTTAGGTTTGCTTAACTGGTGGAAACAACCACCAACTCCAGCAAGTTTCACAAGCCTATCTTGTCTATTGCACAAGAACAGTGGCTGTAGCTGTCGGTGGTAGCGCGATAAGACCTTAAGATTTTCATTTCAGTTTCAAACATATAATTACTTCACTCTGAAATGTCAAAGAGCACTGGAAACAAGGATGATGTAGATATAGAAGTGGTATGCATTTTCAGTGCAGCACTCTCTATTTTGTTGTATCTGTGCAGAGCTACCCGCTAGAGTCACATTCTTCATCCAAGGGTGCACACTATATTGTACATGCTGTTCCAAATAGAGACATATATCTAGAAAAATGCAATGTGTGAAACAGTCCTTACTCTGGTACAGCACAAGCATTCAGTGTTTTAGGAACTAGCCAGTTTATTGGGTTAGCTGCTGATCTTTATAAGAGCAGAACATCTGTGTATATACCTGTAAATGGGAATGCCTGCAAAATGCCATCTAGCACAGTAGGAAAAAACCTATGAATCTGTTCAGTATTCTGAAGCTTTCAGTGCAACAGTTTGTCCTTTGCTGCCTTATACAATTCCAAGGAAGATGACTAGTTGCATTTACCATTATCAAAATTTCATTAACATTACAGATAATCTTTTAACAAAAAGAGTGAAAATATTACAGTCAGTTTGCCAGTTTTGGTTATCTTGCCTGACTTCTGGCACCTGGCTATAGTAGAAAATAAACACAATATTGTGCATGTTGACTTGGAATTAAGCACTTTGTATTAAAAGGGGTATACTTCCAAGTAAGCATACACTGTAAACACCAGTTCTGTTTTAAGATTACTGTTGATGTTTAACAATTCCTTTTTAGTATGTGTCTAACCTTTTTCTGAACAATGTTTTTAACCTTTTCCTTTAAAAAAAAAGATGTCTTGAAAGCTTTTTAAAAAAAAATGTTTTTAAAGATGTTTTGTTTTAATGTCTTTTAAAGACTGTTTTTATGATATTTTAAAGTGTTTTTAGTGCTTTTGTTTGCCACCCTGGGATCCTGCTGGGAGGAAGGGCAGGAAATCAATCAATCAATCAACAAATAAACAATGCAGGTTTTTATCATTTGAAACTCACCAAAGAGACAAGACTGACAATACTAATATCAAAGCTAACATTTTGGATTGCAGATGCCAGTCTAGTTGGATCCATAGATGGGATGGTCAATAGCCAAGCAGAAACATACATGATAGGGGCAGAGACAAAAGTGCTGATCACCATACCAGAGGTTATCTGCAACCAGAAATTAAAGTGAGTAATTAAAAAGTGTGACTTCAACTGCCTATCATGAGTCATATAAATGGTTGAAAACACAACTGTGTGCACACATTCTAAGTACATGTGAGCCTTCTGAAGTGATTTATGGATGGGAAAGTATTCAGCAAGTAAAAATGCATGGCACCATTACATTATTATAATTAAAGTTGTATTCCACCCTTCACTCAAAAGGTTCCCAGCGCAATACATAATATTAAAAATATATAAATCAATACAAGAACCAGCAAACCAACAGTATAAAATAGATAACAGAACATCAAGAAAGGAGAAATTCAGACAATCTGGCAACAATCTCTTACATAAATCTGGGTATAATCCATAATGTATGTTTGGGTTAAAGGTGTATCCTGGGTCTGCAAAGGTTGAAGACCACTAGAGTGGAGACTATGCTATCTGATTAGCCGCTGGAGTTTGCTGTTATATTACTGGCATATGGTATGTTTTTAATCACAATTTAGTGTTCTTATGGATTTTTAACTTGTGTACAATGCTTTGGGAGTCTATGGGCAGAAAATGCTAAGAAATAATGAGTAGTAGTAAAGTTAAGCTATATTCATACCACACATTTATTCTACTATTATTCCACTTTAAACAGTCATGGCTTCCCCCCAAAAATCCTGGGCAGTGTAGTCTGTGAAGGGTGCTGAGGGTTGCTAGGAGACCCCTATTCCCTCCAGAGAGATATAATTCTCAAGAGTAGTTTTAGACAGAAGTGTATTAGCTCCATTATGAAATGTGACCTTAGAGGAACATAAGCCAATATTGCTTGCATAAGAAAAATCAGTTTTCAAGTCTGCTTGAATTTTACATTTGTTCACCAAGTTACGGTTTCAGGAAACCTACAATTTCAACTTCCATGTTAAACTGTGTTGCAAATATAGCTACACCAGGAGCTGCTGGAAAAACGCCATAGAGAAATGCATAGTTTGATAAACTGGTGTGGTTGACCAAGCTGCCACTGGTGTCCAACAGTTCCACCATTTCCCGGCATAGAAGTGGCATCAACAGTCTAGAATAAGGAAGTGAAAAGGAAACACAAATTACCCAATGGCAAATCTTAAGGATCTTTTCTAACCTCAAAAGATAGCCTTAAGGAATAATAGAGTAAAACAGATTTTAAGCTAATCTGTTCATTGAGCACACTGTTGACACAATTCAATGGAAAGCATTCACCTCTAAGTGGATGTCATCATCCCTCCTTTTTTGATAACAACCTTGTGCCAAGACACTGTTATGTCTTAATTTAAAAGTCCGTTGAGTGCCAATCCCACTGCAGAGGAACAATCAGGAATTCACACTAAGATTACCAATTGTTCCTTTGCAGATGTGGTTTTACCTTTCACACACCTGATGTGCCAAAGGATCCCCATACTTGTCGTAGCTTCTGTGGTTGATGGAGTTCTTGAGAAAGAATGTTGAACATCTACTTTGATTGCATATTCAGAATCAGTTCAATATTGAGTACTGAGTTCAAAGACAACCCAGATAACTTAAGCTTTAATTATTAAAAGATCCTGAATATTCACTCTTGCTTTATCAAATTCAACCGCATCAGTAGGTCACGGGTATTTTAATAAAAAGAACTATAGTAGACCACACAAGGCAGCCTATCCCTGCTTTTTCAGAGACCCACACAATCCCATAGTGGGACTTTTGAGGGTTCCCCTTCTCCCTTCAGTAGCATCACCACATGGCAAACTTTGAAAACATTAGGAAATTAAAAAAAACCTCTGGTTGATAGAAAAGAATTGTAAGTTCTACTACAAATATGCAGGGCACATCAAGTCTAGGGATGCCTGAGCAATCTTCGCAAAATTGCTATAGGAAAGGACCTGATCCACACCTCTTGGATTAAAGCACCAATCAGAATTTAGCTGCTCACTGCATGTTGTGCATCTCCTCAGCCGTTTAAATTCAACAAAAAATATATTTAAATATTCATTTTGAGAGAAAATGTTTTAAATTCCCAAATTAATGCAGAAATGAA
The DNA here is from genome assembly GCF_030035675.1 of Rhineura floridana. NCBI lineage: Eukaryota > Metazoa > Chordata > Lepidosauria > Squamata > Rhineuridae > Rhineura > Rhineura floridana. The sequence continues at coordinate 42,280,635 of NC_084481.1, read as the reverse complement.
ACAGAATCCAGGTAAAAATCATGCAAAAGTGAACTGGATCCAGACAGATTCGTTCATTCCTAAGTTGAAATGTTGCTGTTGTTTTCTGGTGTATTAGAACTAATAGCACAGACCTATGCAGTTCCAACACTAAGTACTTTAAATAATGAGATTCTTCTTCAGATTAATTTACATTGAGTTGGACCCAGACTTTGCTCCTAATGGCAGAGAAGAGGAGGCGACCTTTACCAATTCCTCCTTCATCCACAGCCCTCAGCAGCAGCACCACCTCCACTGTTACTGAGAGTTGGGGGAACCTTCCACAACAGTGTTGGGGGCTGCTGGGGGAAGTTGCTCCCCTACCCCTCTGTCAGCAGGATCCCTCCACTGGATCAAAAGTTTTCATCTACAAAAAGGCAAAGTATACATCCAACCTACCTGGTATGGATTTGCCACTGAAACAGCCTAATCTGCAACAACAACCCCCCAAATGCAGTCAGTTAACAACCCCAAAGGAAAAATAAAATTTCAATTCCATTTTCCCCACCAAATTCATATTGTTTCTATCCTATGACAGAAATTTTAAGACATACACCAAATACTTAAAGTAACAGGAATACAAAAAAATTGGGGAATTAAACTTACAGTTTAGCTGTGATGAGAAGAATCAGCGCAACAAATGTACTTTTTGTCAGTTTCTTTAACTGACCCACCATAGTGAGGCCCAGATAAAAAAGTGCTGAGCCAGAAAATGAACTGGCAAGTCCATCAAAGAAGTTTTCTAAATATTCAGGAATCTTTTGATTAAGAATGAAATTTGAGGCAATTCCTATGAAGACCATAAATACAATTGGGTTCTGCAACACTCGAAGAAGCCCAAGTCCCACGATCTTGATATTACTGTGAGAAAGGTTATGATTGTCTCTTGATTTCTGGATTTCACAGAAGATAAATCCTAAGGGGTTTAGCATCATAAGAGATATTGGTGCAACCAGGTAGATGTACTGGAGATATTCAGGATATGTAGTTTGATATAAAGCTTCAACTAGAATAGAGATATAGAAAGTAGTTACTGACAAGGATTTTAATAAAACATTTACCTATACTGACATGACTATTCTCAAATACATGCAATTTTCTAACCATATGAGTTGGAATCCAAAGATTTTCATCCATTATCTATGGTTCATGCAGAAGAGCTCTTTTAGGCAACCAATCTGTGTTATGATCCTGGCCTAAGTAAAAAAGCAGTCTTGTCCACAGATTTTGCTCTATGTGTGCAAGTTCCTCTGCACATAAGTAGCTTCCAAATTTTGTCCTTGTTTGTTTCACTGCTTCATATATGTGGCTCATCTAGCAGAATATCGTCCATGCACTGAACTCTGCAAGAAGTTATTTGTCTTCTTTCACAGTCTTTCGGATCCAGCCATCATTATTAACATACCGTAGAGAGCAACTTCGCAGAACAATATATAGAACAAAAGAAGTGGGTGGAGTTACATCTTGCACAGCAACATGAAAAAAGTTATTTCTATGGCCTCATTAAAGAAATCAGTTGATTTAACTTACTGACTAAAAGCCATATGATTGATCAACCAACTCAAATTTGCATTAGTAAAACAGCAATTTGGAAACAAAAAATACAGAGTTTATAGTCTTGACAATATTGAATGGCTTAAAAACAGCGGTTCCCAAACTTTACCGCCCCGCCCCCCGTGGAAAACTTGAAAATCGCTGAGGGCCTTGGTGGACCACTTGGTGAAATTATATTTCTGCCTGTTGTAGCAAACATAATTCCACAGAATTCAAATTATAATACAATAAAATACAAAATAAGAACCAAAAGAAGCAGTAGAATATAATTAAAAATCAATATGAATATTTAACACGATGGAAGTGCCCTTTCCCATCTTCAATCACAAATCCACAGACATTCTGCAGACCACCTGAATGAAGCTCACAAGACAACTGGTGGTCCACGGGCCAGAGTTCGGGAACCCCTGGCTTAAAACCGTTCCATTTTGGATCTGTCTTCTGAAAACTGATATACTCCCTTTATTCAGATCCTAAAGATCTTGTTGGCACTATTTGGTCACGATCCAGCATTTCCTTAACAAATTTGTTAGATCTGCACAGGTTTGTTAACTCTGTCCACATTCTCTCCTTGAAAGTGCATTCATGTTATGTCACTCAGTAATAAAATACAAAGGGACGGATTGTACCTTTCTAATCTCCATGGGCAACTAATCTAATAGGCATAGAATGCTTTCCGGTAGGAAAGGCAATCCTGCCTCTTGAATATGTAAACACTATACAGTATTTCAAATTTAGGTCCATAAAAATCTGGAGCTGTTCAACTACACCTTGATCTTTAAGCTAGGTGCTTGAAGAGACTATTGCACTCCAAGGAGGAGGCTACTAGCTTCAGCCCATCTCATATTTTTAGGTACCCATCTGTAACTTCAAGATTGACACCCAACTGTAAAAGAATGGCAACTAAAAATTCTAGAAGTTTTGCGGCTGTAACCAACCACTCACTATGCTATTTAGTCACTGAAAGAGTCGAAATGTTTCTTGATGGTCTGCAACCCTGTTGCCGCTCCTTATACTCAGGAATGTGGTAGCAATAAAAAAAAATTGTAGGCCGTCACTTTGATGACATTAAGTACTACAGAACAGAATGTACACTTTGCAGAATGCCCATTAAAATGCTACAAATGCTATTCAAAAGTTGGTGCAAGTTTATTATAAACCAACAGCAGAATATAAAAGACATATTGAGTCCGAGATGAAAGGTGTACCAAGAAACCCAGTTCCAGCAAGGAGATCAAAACAAAAGCTGGAAGTCCAGTCTGTTACCAAACGCTCAAAGAGAAATGGTAAGGACACCAAGTTTCATCTTGAACATTAGCTGAGATAAGGAGAAAATGGCATCTAGGTAACAGAACTTGCTAGCAGGACACATTAAGGCAGCCTTTCCCAACTAGTGGGCCACCAGATGTTGTTGGACCACAACTCCCATCAGCCTCAGCCAGCATTGCCAATGGTCAGGAAAGATGGGAATTGTGGTCCAGCAACATCTGGTGGCCCACTAGTTGGGAAAGGCTGCCTTAAGGCATGGAAATTAGAATTGGGCCACCAACGCTCACTGCTTTCTCACAATGGTCCCCCAGGAAAGCTTGAGGCTATCTATAGGCATGGAATGCATCCCCCTTATCAAAACCTAAATAGCATCTTTATTCTTTTTATTAATTTTTGCCTTTTAATTGCAACTAGGCACTCAATGTAGCTCACAAAAGTATTTAAAACAATTCGATCACATTAAAACTACTTTTTTAAAAAAATCAACCAAAAGAATGGGGAATAGAAGAGTTTTCACATGCTTTCTGAAGCACTGAGCAACAGACTATCCCCCTAAGCAGGCAGAAAAGGCCATAAATTACCACATAAATGATGCACAGATCAAGGCCCTCCCCAGCTATCTCGAGCTGCCAAGATTTTAAATGAGAAAAGGTATTTCTATAGGTTAGTCCTGTAGACACTCCCTATTTTGCTAGAAGGAATCCAGAAAAGGAAAACACAGGGATTCGAAGTGCACTTATGTTCATAGCAACGGATTTCACAGCTTATAATAATTGGTCTGCATATACTTCTGCATAAACCTGACACAAACTATTTTGCTGGGAATTTTTGGAGGTCAGGTACTATAGGTAACAATACTTCCTCTGTCTCAAAATACCAACTCTATTAGATTTCTTATTTAATTTACACCAGAAAGTCAAATGTTTCATTTTGCTTACAATTTGTCTACTCGGCATAATTAGTATTAATCATGGTATTTATGTCATCAGCCTAACAAATGCTTAACTATGTCCTGTTCTTTTAATTATAGAGTCAATAAACCACCTGGATTTGCAGAGTCAATGTTTTCTTCTATATTGCACCATTCAGGGACTCTTAGCTTGCCTCTCCCAGCTGAGAACCATGACCTCTTAAAACAGATTGTTATATGCTCTTAAATTGGGGGAAGGGGGGGAGAGCATAAGAGAGCATTATCTTAGAGAAGCAGTTCTCAATCATTTTTCCCCCTGCAGACCACTTGAGAAATTATTGGGAAGGGGTCTAAGCCAACCACTTAATTTCCACCCCCCCTTCTGTGCTGGCATTGTCAAAACCATCATCATACTATGAGTCACAGGCCCTAGGCCAGGGATTTGTTAGCAGCCTCATTCTCTGTTGTTAGAAAAAAATTAATCAAGTGCTGGGCCAAGAACAGATTCTAGGCTTTTCCACCACCTTCCCAGAGATCACCAGAATAGATACTGCAGACCAGTTTGATAACCTCTGCCTTATAAATCAGGATAGACTTAGCAAGAATACCCAATGTAAAAAGAAACCCTAATACTGTTAACAAAAATCCCTGAAGTTCATGCACTTTAAAAACAATTATTTGACCTAAACCCAGAGCTGAACGCCACCATACTGCACAAATGCAAAACTTAGTATCATCCACTGCATGGAGCATTCTAACCATCTCAGCTTTTATGTTCAAGTGTAGATCGCTACTGCCCTGAAAAGATCACTATCCCCCCACATTTCTAGCAGATGCAAGAATAAATACTGCAAATTGGCTTATTAATACAGTTGCATACTACTACTTTTCATGGCACATATTTGTTTACTAGTGCAAGGTACACCAATCATGGTTAAACTTACCTAGAAGTATGGCTCTTGATGACCACTCTACTTAAGTGATTAATGACATTAACTTAAAGACTAATAGCCAGTAATCAAACTATTTCAAGCAAATGCTTCAAGTTTCTTTGATCGGAACTATCAAACCTCATCTTGTCCTGGGGTCAATCTACTTTGTCAGGCTTTCTTTCTTTCTTTCTTTTTTTAAAGCAAAACATGGCTAGTAGGATTTGAACAACACAAGTAGAAACACGGTCCCAGACCATGGTCTGAAAGCACATGAGGCCAGCACCCTGCTGAAGCTAAGTGCCTGCATGGTCAGTGCCTGCATGGGAAACCGCCTGGGAACCACATGTAAGCCGCCTTAGGTTTCTATCATGGAAAGAAAGGCGGGATATAAATGCAATAAACAAACAAACAAACATTAACCTGTTCAATAAACCAAAAACTTCTCTCTCTATAGTCTTATACACATGGAGGCTACTTAAATCCAGGGCTGTGGAGTCAGTATGTCAAACCTTCGACTCCGACTCCTCTATTTTTCTACTGTCCGACTCCGACTCCTTCATAAATGGCAAATGTATATGCAATGCCAGGTCCGTTGCCCAAAAAACATCTCTCATCCATGATATGATATTGGATGAGGGAGCGGATCTGGCATGTATTACGGAAACCTGGCTGGATGAGGCCGCAGCTCCCATCCTTGAGGCCATGTGTCCAGCTGGGTTCCTATATGCGCAGCAACCGAGGGTCGGGAGACGGGGAGTGGCGGTCATCTATCAGGGGTCCCTGGTTCTCACCAGACCTCCTCTCCATGAGACCAAGGTTGTAGATTGCATGTACTGGAGGTTGGGCCCAAAGGGCTGCTTAGGGATTCTGCTCGTGTACCGTCCACCCCGCTGCATGACGGACTCCCTGGCCGAGGTGCTGGAGGTGGTCTCAGATGCGCGGACGCAATCCTCAAATTTGCTGGTGCTGGAGGATTTCAGCGTACATGCTGGGACCGCCCTCACAGGGGCACCTCGGGATTTCATGGAAACCATGGCTTCCTGGGAGCTGTGCCTTGTTTCCATGGGGCCCACCCATGTAGCTGGTCATGCACTTAACCTTGTATTTGCCTCGGGTGAAGAGGGAAGTGATCTGAAAATGGGGGCTACATCTCTTACCCCCTTGTCATGGTCAGATCACTATCTGGTGAGAGTAGACCTTTTGATGCCACACCCCCTCCGTGGGGGCAAAGGACCCATTAGGAGAGTCCGCCCCAGGCGTTTGATGGATCCAGATGGATTCCTGAATGCGCTTGGGGATTTTATGGAGCCTGCAGACGGGCACTCGGCCGAATCCCTGGTGAAGGAGTGGAATGAGGCGATCACCGGGGCATTGGACTGGGTGGCTCCGAAACCCCCTCTCCCCCTGAATAGGACTCAGACGGCACTGTGGTATACTCCACGGTTGCGAATTCTGAGGCGAGAGGTGAGACGGCTAGAACGCTGGTGGCGGAAATCTCGCTCTGAGGACGATCAGACATGGGTTAGAGCTGCTGCAGCGGCCTACCATGTGGCAATAAGAGCAGCTTTTTTGCTGCCTCTTTTGCATCCACAGAGCACTGTCCCAGGAGGCTGTTCCAAGTGGTTTGAAGCCTGGTCGGTCTAGTTGCTTCGGAACCAATGGGACATTCTAAGACCTCCTGTGATGAGTTTGCAAAGCACTTTGCGGATAAAATCAATCATATAAAGAGTACGATTCCGCATGCTGTCGCTGTGGATACAGTGAGTGAGCCAGAGTCAGACAGTGGTTTTCCAGTGATGTGGGATCAGTTCCAGCTTCTTCCTTCTGATGAAGTGGACAAGGTGCTTTCAACCTTAAGGCCAACCACCTGCTTACTTGATCCTTGCCCATCGTGGCTCATTATGAGCTGCAAGAACAGACTGGGCGAGGGGATCAAGGCGGTGGTAAACGCGTCCTTGGCAGAGGGCGCGATGCCATCAGCTCTCAAGGAGGCAGTAATAAAACCAATCTTAAAGAAGCCCTCCTTGGATCCCCAAGATCTGAGCAACTTTCGCCCAATCTCAAACTTACCATTCTTGGGCAAGGCGGTCGAGCGGGTGGTGGCGAAGCAGTTGCAAGCGCACTTGGAGGAAGCAGTTTATCTGGATCCATTTCAGTCGTGCTTCAGGCCGGGACATGGGACTGAAACAGCCTTCGTCGCCTTGGTGGATGATATGAGGAGAGCGTTGGATAGGGGTGAATGCACCTTCCTCGTCCTCCTGGATCTCTCAGTGGCCTTTGATACCGTTGACCACGGTATCCTTTTGGACCGATTGGAGGGGTTAGGCATAGGGGGCACTGTTTTGCAGTGGTTCCGTTCCTTCCTTTCTGATAGGTACCAAAGAGTAGCACTGGGGGATGAGGTTTCAGACCCTTGGCCTCTCACCTGTGGGGTGCCACAGGGCTCCATCCTCTCCCCGATGCTATTTAACATCTATATCTATATAAAGCCGCTGGGGGCTATCATCAGGAGATTTGGGCTGCAGTGTCACCAATATGCGGATGACACGCAGCTCTATCTCTCATTTAAATCTTCACTGAGGTTGGCTGCAGAAACCCTGTCCAAGTGCCTAGAGTCGGTGAGTGCCTGGATGGGAAGGAATAAACTGAACCCTGACAAAACCAAGGTACTGTTCGTGGGAGATAACGGAAGGTTAGGGGACTTGGACCTGGTGCTCAATGGGGTACAACTGCCCCTAAAAGACCAGGTCCGCAGCCTCGGGGTCATTTCTGACTCCCAACTGTCCATGGAAGCTCAGGTTTCGGCTGCGAGCCGGCCAGCACTGTATCAACTCCATCTGATATGGAGGCTACACCACTACCTTCCCAATCATCTGCTCCCATCGGTGGTACATGCCCTGGTCTCCTCTCGCCTTGACTACTGTAATGCGCTCTACGTAGGGCTACCCTTGAAAACGGTCTGGAAGCTGCAACTGGTACAGAATGTGGCAGGGCGCCTGATTAAAGGCAGCCGCCGGTGAGATCACGTAACTCCAGTGCTCAAAGAGTTGCACTGGCTACCAGTTGCTTGCCGGGCCCAATTCAAGGTGTTGGTTTTGACCTTTAAATCCCTACACGGTTTCGGCCCAGCCTATCTGAAGGAGCGCCTCCAGCATCATCAGCTATGCCGCCTAACAAGATCGGCCTCAAAAGACCTTCTCTCTATCCCACCAGTCAAAACAGCTAGACTGGGGAGGACTAGAGAAAGGGCTTTTTCAATTGTGGCCCCCACCCTATGAAACTCCCTTCCAAATGATCTCCACCAGGCGCCCTCTACAATGAGTTTCCACTGGGCCGTGAAGACCTGGCTCTTCAGGCAGGCCTTTGGGGTGGGCTAAATTTTAACATCATTGCTTTTAGATTTTAATGTTATTGTATTGATGTGTGATTTTGTGCTATTTTGCTTATTTTGTATGTCGCCCAGAGTGACTGGTTAGCCAGCCAGATGGGCGACTAAGAAATCCAATAAATTTAATTTAATTTATTAAAATATTAATTTTATTTTGAAGCCGGAGTCGGAACCAGTACATTTCTACTGACTCCAACTCCACCCAAAATCGCTTCTGATTCCGACTCCAACTCCAGCTCCATAGCCCTGCTTAAATCCCATCAAAATCAACCAGGATTAAGTAATTAAACTGTGTCAAGGATTCCGCCATTGACTGAATACACAAAAAGGAGTCATTGCATGAACTGACCCCAAGGCAGAAAGAGATGTGCCTGTCCACTTTGGACATGGCCTCTTTTCACTGGATCAACCTTATTATCAACAATGCTAAATGCCCAATCCTGAGTTATCAACCAACAAGGGTTTACAATGAGGTACACCAACTTCTGCAACAGTGCAACAAAATATTGCAACACAACTGCAAAGACAGTGAATTGTATTCAAAGGTGCCCTTCCCTGTACAGAAAGGAATTTTTCCTGATGGAAGGTCTTTTTACACCTTGTGCTAGAGCAAGACACAAGAAAAATGAAACTAAGTCCCCATCTTCACTACACACTTAAAGCAGTATTATACTACTTTAAACAGTCATGACTTTCCCCAGAGAATCTTATGAACTATAATTGTTAAGGGTACAGTTCTCAGAGTGGTTTAACAAACAAAATCCCTCTTCTCAGGGAACTGTGGGAATAGTAGCTCTGTGAGGGTAATAGGGGCTCTCCTAACAACTCTCAATACCCTTAAACAAAGTACAATACCCAGGATTTAAGGGAGGGAAGCCATGACCGTTATAAAGACGTACAATACTGCTTTAAATGTATACTACAGATGGGGCCTTAATCCCAATATACTCTTCCACTTGTACAGCAAGTTGTACAGGCCAAGCAAATTCAAGCAGTTATACAATACTTGTACAGCATTCCTATTATATCACTGAGTAAACTTTCATATACGAATTTGCAGAACAGTGCTAACTGCCACTTTCTTTCTTGCTTGTGGTGGTGTGTTTGATTCTGATATCCAGTCTACTGTCTGCAATACAAAGCTAAAGATTGTTTCTTACCTATAGGATATCCTCCTGTTCATCCCCACTGGGATTATATAATCTGTCCATCTACAGATGGACATTGTGCTCATCTATCCCAGAAAGTAATGCAAGAAATGACAAGATAAAAATATTCTGCTGGATCAGTTTTTGGTGGCAAAGGAATAAAAAGGTTCTAATGTCGCCAAGGACTCTTTAGGCAGATTGAAAACATGCCTACCACTGAACAGTTCTGAGCGACACTAACAGACAGTTCAAATGTCAACCCCCAGAAGTCATATAAGTACCCCCAATTAAGTAAACATTGCAATACATGGATATGCTTCATTAATGCAGCACAACATGTTCTTTCTCAAATTCAAACACAAGATAGCGAATTAAATAGTACACATACCCTACTTTAATGGTGCAAAGAGGTACTATGCATTCCTAAGGCACAAAATGTTACAAAATATTGTCAACATAACAAAATATGTAAAATTGTTTCTTACCTATAGGATATCCCAGTGCAAAGTCATTGCTCTGAGTAGCAAAAATAGGGAAGAGTCCAGCTTTGCTAAACCGCCTCTCAGGAGTTGCTATCAACAATGTTAAAATGCAGACTAATAAAAACACAGATGCTTTGGCAACCAGGATGCTACACAGGAAGGACCAATTCACATTGGAAAAATTCAGTACAACCATGTTTTTAAACAATAAAGCAGGGAGTGCAAAGCAGGAGACAAAGTTTCCTAGTCCTTTGGCCTGAGTTGATGTGATTATGTTAACTCTTCCAGCTATATAGCCACAAAGGATTATGCCAAAGCATTGTAACAAGGCTGGAAAAAGTTTACTTATTGACATAGAGGGAGAATCGCTGGTTAAGTTCATCTGGTACCCAAATCGGCTTGAAAGAAGACTGGACATATTGGCTGAAGAAGAGAGATTCTTTGTGCTGACATACGTGTAAATATCCATATTCATTCACCACTTCGGAAAATGTAACTTATAGATTCTTATCTGTAAAACAAGAAAGGCAGTGTTAGTTATTATATCTTGCAGTGAGACAGAAAAGGGCTTTCACCATGGTGGCAAAATGTAACAAAAACAGGAACCCTAAAAAAGAATTGGAAGTAGGAGCAAAAAGGAATGGGGTAGACAAAAGAGTTATTATTTTATGATTAAAAGAAGAAGGAAGAGACAGCACATCTAAACGTTTAATCTTTATTTCTCTGGCTTTCCCAGCAAAGTCCGAAACGTGTTGGAAATAACAATAAATAATATATCTGACCCACTGCATTTTGCATCTACTTCCACTTCTCCATGGTGACACCTACTCTTTGGAATTACCTCCTCTCTGCAATACAAGCATTAGTGGTGGTGGACTTCTACCATTTACTAAAAACATATTTTTGCACAAGTGTTTCATGACCATTGATGCTATCTTTTAACAACCCTAATACTGTAATTGTGAAGTTTTTCCAACTCATACTTATGTCTTATTAGTATAGTTATATTTATTGTTGCAAACCATCCTGGGATTTATTTTATGAAAGGGGGCACAGAAATTATTTTAAACAAACAAATCTAAAAATATGTGTTACATTTGTATAGCACCCATCCAAGTAAGTTCTCTAAACAGTAAGAATACAAAAAACAACAAATAACATTCAAATCAAACTATTCTGAGTTGATGTTATGTTTCACTAAGTATTCTCACAAATCTGTAACCAAAAAACACTTCTGATTGTCAGCAGTATAGAGTCACAGCCTCTCTAGCATCAGTGTGTTGTATAAGATTCCAACAGTAATGTGAATCCTGACCAGAAAAAAGGATGGCAGCCATGATTAGTGTGCTGCCAAAGCTTTCTGTGGGTGGTGGTTGTTTTATTTTTGTTTTGTTTTATTTTATGTATGATATATTATTTTGGCTTTTAATTATGTTGTAAATTACTTGGAGATCTTCAGGTAGCAAGTGACTAATAAATCAAATAAATAAAATTAAGTGGGTCAGAATTACGTGCACATTTAAAAAATCCTGAAGATAGATAACTCAATTTCTGCACCAGAAAAAAATTGTTTGTCTAGATTTTATTAATGTTTAACACAAAAAACAGCAACCAAGATTTTCAAATGTTTGTTTTTTCTTGCTTTCCTATAATTGATCCTGTTCAGCAAGTTTTACAATTTCAGTTGTTTGCAGATTCTGAAGTTAAGAGATGTATTTAACTAAGTCCTACTCAGAGCAGACCCTTGAAATTAATGAACCTAATGAACTTCCCAGGAGGATTGCTCCGCCTGTGACTGCCTTTTGAGACGAGCTCCCGTCTCAGAGGAAGCTTTTTCAGTTTTAAAACCAGTCAGGTTTTTTTGACTGGGGAAAATTTTCTCCCAGGCAAGGGAGAAACGTAGAGATCATCCACGAAGCTTTGTTGTGTTTGTTGGGGACTGGAATTCATTAGGTTCGTCTATGAAAGAAGGTAGCCAGCAGCGTCGGACGGAACCAGGGATTACAAGCAAGCTCAAACTGATTAAGCGAGACTTTTTTCTTTCTTTAAAGAAAAACGTATTAACAGGCAAGCATCCTTCTGTCTATCCTTATCATTTTGTTATCGTTACAGTAAAAGAGATTTGTTAAAGGATCAGCAACAAAGAATCCCTGGGTGAGTTATAACTTTCTCTCATATACACGGAATTAAGGAGGAAGAAAATCGAAATAGCCTATCTTTGTTTTTTATTGCAAAAAGCTGGCATGGAATTGAGCATTTTAAAGATACAAACGGATGAGGGGCATCTAGTCTAAAGAGGAAATCTGATTTTATGACATTTGAGTATTAAGTGTCTGGGACTATTTTTTCTGATCTACTTTTTTTTTGACGAATCTGCTTATTCTCTATGCCACTAATTATTTGAATGCTGTGAACCAAATTTGTTTTGCACTTTTGGACACATAAGAGATAAGGTGGTTTGTGCTGTCTAGAGGGTGATGTCAGCAGGCTTTGAGGATTAACTCCTTTGTGACTGGAAAAAGAAATAAACTGTTCTTTGCTTGGGAATAGTTAAGAATGACAATCAAGAAGGTGGCTGAGACCCTGGATGTACAGGAAGGGGTTCTCTATCTAGATATGTTTCAGAAAATAATGAATGAGATTAAGCTGGTGAGACAGGAGTTGAGACAGAGCAGACAAGAGATGAAAAGTGAATTTGGCAAAATGAGACAGGAGCTGAAGGAAATTCAGGATTCTGTGAGAGGGGAGGTGGATGAGACCAAAGATTTGGCTGGACAAATAAAAGAAGATGAAAGAAAAATTAAAGGAAAGGTTCAAGCCCTGGAGATTGGAATAGATATATCAAATATGGACTTGGAAAAAGATTTGGATTTTATGGCTGTGATGGATCCTGGAGATAAATATTACTGTTTGGAATTCAGCGCTGTCCTTGAAGGAATTGGTGAAGAGATTAGAGATAAAGATATCAACGGTTCAAAAAAATTCCTGGATTGGAAGGATTTGATGGAACTTGAAATGGAGAAAGTTTACAGAATTAATTCCAGATGTGTGACAATGGAAAAACTCTCGGGAGATGTGCTGATGCATTCTGCGGAAAGGAGGAGCAGAGATGCAGCTTTACAACAACATTTCAGTGGTACATTCGGAATTGATGGCAAGGAAATATTTGTGATGAAAGAAATTCCTATCAGACTTTTATTATATGACTATGACTATGACAGCAAGATTATTATGGGTGCAAGGATGGAAGATGGAAGATGGAATTAACACTGAGAATGGCTATTGAAACTACTGGACCTAGCAGACTTGATGAGATGGATTAATTGACATGTTTATTTGGAGAAAAATCAATGGATATATTTCTCAAGGAGTGGAAGCCTCTCTTTGACTTTTTGCGGAAAGAATAAAGTGATGTTAACGAGATTTGATGATTAATTAAGATAATTACTGGAGGAAAGTGATTTTGTAATATATTAAGAGACAGGTTTGTTATATATTATAGACCTATAACTGATCTGCGACAAATCGGAAGTCAACATTTTATTTTATTGTATTAGTTATTAATTTGTTTTTTTGTTTTGTTTTGTTTTGTTCTGTTATGTTTTTTGAAACTTTGAATAAAAATTAATGAAAAAAAATTAATGAACCTAAGTCAGTCATATCTATTGGCTTCCATGGATCTATTCTGAATAGCTTTAGAATGGAATGTCATCCCAAATCACTGAAGTATGCTATTCTGAAGAATTAGAATTCAGGGGGAGGGGGAAACTGGGCTGTATCTGCAGTGGAAACCATACCATAATTTGTCATGTAATCACTGCACCACCAACATCATCATCAATTACCTGACCTTCACCCAAAGGTTCCATGGCAGGTTACAACAATTTTAAAATATAGCATTAAAAACAATTAAAAACAACCTGAAATCACAAAATAGGGTGGGTCCTAAAAATACACATCTCAGGTGTCAAAGGCCAAGGTAAATAGGCACATCTTCAGCATTCACCTAAAACTGCACAGTAGGGCCCCGCTTTACGGAGTTCTGCTTTACGGCACTTCGTTCATGCGGCGGTTTTAAGTTTACACCTTGTCCCGTTTTTGCGGCACTGGTTCCGTTTTTGCGGCGATTTCCCGTCCTCCCGCAGAGATGCAATTGATGGCACCCGATGCTGTGAGCGTGTCATCAGAGCTTCCTCCCACAGTTGGGCTGATGGGAGTTGTAGTAGAAGCAAGGAACGTTTCCAAGCTCTGAGCATTGGGCGCCATTTTGTCTACAGTAGTACTGTATTGTCGGTGCAGTGTGATTCAGCGTTACAGTATTGTAGTGCATTCAGCGTCTCTTCTCTGCATTCTGGCAATTTTACAAAAAGGTTAAGTACTGTACAGTACTGTATTACTGTATATTATACTCTGTATACTGTACTTATAAATATATACTGTATATATAAATAATATTTATTTATATTGTACAGTATACTGTACTCTATAAATATATACTGCATATATATATATAATTATGTAATTATATATAATAATATATAATTATAATTATAATAATTTATAATTTTACAATTTACAATACTGTATATATAGTAATATACTGTATATATATACAGTACTATACTGTAACATACGATACTGTAAAGTACTGTATATAATATACTGTACTGTATACAGTAAAATATACTGTATGCAGTACAGTACTGTACAAAATATATGCAGTACAGTACAGTAATATTTTTGTGTTAATTATAATGGCATCTCAATGTAGTGATAAAAAAAGAGACGTAAGCCTCTTTCTTTAGCTGCCAAGTTAGAAATGATAAAACTAAGTGAACAAGGCATGTCTATGGCTGAGATAGGCCGTCAGCTAGGTTTGGCTTGCCAAACAATTAGCACAGTTGTGAACAGTAAGGAGAAAGTGTTGAAGGAAATTAAAAGTGCCACACCAGTGAACACAACAGTTATAAGAAAACGTGATAGCCTTATTGCTGACATGGAAAAACTCTTAGTGGTGTGGACTGAAGATAAAACCAGTCACAATGTGCCTTTAAGCCGAGCCATCATCCAGGGCAAGGCCCTAAGTCTCTTCAATGCTATAAAGGCTGAGAGAGGCGAGGAAGCTGCTGAGGAAAGGTTTGAAGCTAGCAGAGGCTGGTTTAACAGGTTTAAGGAAAGAAGCCATCTCCACAACATCAAAGTGCAGGGTGAAGCAGCTAGTGCTGATGCAGAAGCTGCAGAAAGGTATCCACATGAGCTTGCAAAGATCATAGAAGATGGTGGATATACTAAGCAGCAGATTTTCAACGTGGACAAAACTGGCCTTCTTCCCACCATGCATCATTTTATACACCTCTATCATGTCCCTCCATACTCATATTTTTTCTAAGCTCCAAAGCTCCAAATGTTGTAAACTTTTCTGACAGGGAATGATTTCAACCCCTTGACCATTTTGGTTGCTCCTTACGGCACCTTTGTCATCTCTACAACATCCACTGTGAGGTATGGTGGGTGATCAGAATAGGCCTTATGATATTGGCAATTTATTTTAGATTATTTCTGAATAATCCCCAACATGTTATTTGCTTTTTTATATAGCAATAGCATTTTTGGTCAACTTTTTCATCGAGCTATCAACTACAACTGTAAGATCCTTTTCTTTGTTAATCATTGCCAGGTCAGTCATTACCCCATTAGTGTATATGTTTAACCCAAGGTGCATCACTTGCTACTTGCTATAATTGAATTGCACTTCCCATTTTAATTCCCAATCCTTCAGCTTGGAAATCTTCATTATTCCACTCATTATTCCAGTCAACAGTAAAGTTGGTCACTGCACTGCTCTCCTTTCTCGTCAGATAATAAATACTGAGAAAGTTTTGAGTCTTTAGAAGTAAGAATTTTAAGGTGAAGAGGTTAATGAAGCCTCAAAAAGATATTTATAGCCAATTCATAAAAATATATGAATAGAAAATGTTCGTGACGTGGGAGGAAATGTATTATAACACCACAGATATTGTAATTAAGCAGATAACCCAAGGGTCTTCTTATTACAAAAAGAACATGATTTTCATATTGCCAGAAAAAAAACTTTTTAGTTTTAAAAATGTCTACAAGAGTTACATGGTTTGTCCCATTTTCCCTTCTCCTTCCCAGCAGAATGAAAGCTACTCTTCAAGATCTCCCCTTCCACTTGCCCCTATAATGCAAATATTGATGATTGGATTAATACTCTACATATACTGGAGTGGGGAAGAGGCCTTTATGAGCCCGAAATTGGTTTACCATCCATGTATATCAACATATTTGGACCCCAGTACATTTTTTTTTAAAGTCTTGGGGGTCCTTTCCTCTAAAATATTGCCTGCTGGTGCAATGCCAAGTGAAGCATAACTTTCTGTCACTCATATATTACAGGAGGGATCTTTTCTTTTTATAGGACATTAAAACAAGCGTACCTAGTTGTTAATTCACTAATAGGCAAAAAACCCTTGCGGTTTAAGAACGTACCTATAGCCCACAGATATTTCTATCAAACTTTAAAAAGCAGGGAAATTGGGCAGCTGTAGTGAATGCACCAGGGGAGCAGGAGACATGACCTCCTCTCTGAGATATTGGACTGCCCTACAAATTGGTCAAAATGCAAACACCATTTGGGTTGGTCTTTCACAATCCAATCCACTTCCTGTGTAGCTTGGAAGAATTTGGTAACATGTGCCTCTGAGCATATGGTGAGTGGTGGCAACACCTGTAATCAGCCCAAATAATAGAAACAAGACATGCTGTGCTGATCTTGTTTTAGAAGGGAGAAAGCAACATTATTAAGACAGTTGATATAGTTCAGATGGTCATTTTAAATATGTCTGATTTCCTTTGCAATTTTAGTGAAGTTTCCTTTTGTTTCTATTTCTGTGAATATGTGAAGTACAGTAACACTTTGCAAAATTTACGCTAAAGAACCTCCAAAAATAATTGTGGAATAATGGCACTGACTACAGGAATACCCTGCTATATGGACCTTCACTTTACAGACACTTGCGATTACGGACATACTTACAGTAGCACCATTCCCGTTTACTTACGCTCGCTTCGCAAGAACGGACACTTAACCTTTGGTTGTGACCTGTTCTTTCAGTGCGTGGGGGGTAGAAAGAGACACGATCGCGCGACCGCAAATCAGCTGGGAGGAGCGATCGCAATCAGCTGAGAGGCGCGGCAGCACAGCAGCAGAGGCAGCGCAGCGCAGCAGCAGAGGCTTTAGCATGGGGCTTTGAGGCTCCGCGTAAAGTAGAGGTGGCACAGTGGCGGTGCAAGTGAAAATAGGTAGTGCTTCATTTTAAGTACATTTTCGGTTTACGTACTCGCTCTGGACCCATTGCGTACATTAATGCGGGGTATTCCTGTATTCTGCAGAATAGTCTCCAGTGGACACCAGGAATGTCTCAGTTTGCACAAGATAAAATAGTGGGAGGTGAAATATATTCTACAAAATTCTAGGTGTGCTCTGTTTTTAATTGACCGTGCTCACATTGCCTTAAATGAAGTGGTTTAAACACAGCAGGCTGAAAACTTGCATCTTGGGCAGGCTATGTTTGTTTTTTCCAACAGCTAGAGTCATTCCTGAAGTAGCAACATATTGTAATCTGTCTGATTTTACATCAAACTGCAGTTTCAGATTCAACTGTTAATGTACCTAGAACAGAAATAGAACATAACCTCCAATTTGAAACAAAAAAGGCTATCTTCACCATCATATGACACTGACCAATAAAAAGACTTTGAAATAAAAATAAATTTGACACAAGTTTCTAGGATGAATGAGAGAAATAAAATTTTCTAGATTAGTTTCTCTGTAGAAACAATAGTAACACAGGAATGAAGCAAAGTAAGAAAAACACCAACATACAAAAATATAATTCTCCATCTTTGGACATGGCAGGTATTGCCACCACTCACCATATGCTCAGAGGCACGTTACCAAATTCTTCCAAGCTACACAGCAAATGGATTGGATTGTGAAAGACCAACCCAAATTGTGTTTGCATTTTGACCAATTTGTAAGGCAGTACAATGTCTCAGAGAGGTCAGGTCTCCTGCTCCCCTGGTGCATTCAATATAGCTGCCCAATTTCCCTGCTTTTTAAAGTTTGATAGAAATATCTGTGAGCTATAGGTACATTCTTAAACCGCAAAGATTTTTTTTACTATTAGTGAATTTCTCTGTTTTTTAATCCGGGAGGTAAGAAATGGGATCCTCTGCAAGCTTGTCAAGAATTGATTGATCATTTGCATACTTACTGAGTTCAATGGGATTTACTCCCCTGCAATCATGCTTATAATAGGTGAAACTGACCACAGGGAATGGGGAGGGGAGGAGCAGGGAAGGGAGGAGGGGGAGGGGAGCAGGCAGGAGGGGGAGAGGAGGAGGACAGGTTTGATCATTTGCATGCTTATTGAGTTCAGTGGGATTTACTCCTGTGCAATCATGCTTAGGATAGGTAAAACTAACCGGGGGGAGAGAAGGATGGCTGGAGTGGGCAGGAAAGGAGGAAGAAGGAAGAGGGTTGGGGAGAAGGGAGAGAAGAGAGGAAGGAAAGTCATGTGTGATCATTTGCATGCTTATTGAGTTCAATGGTATTTACTCCTATGCAATCATGCTTAAGATAGGTAAAACTGACCATGGGGAGGGGATAGGAGGGAGGAGAAGGAAGGGTGGGTTTGATCAGTTGCATACTTTTTGAGTTCCATGGGATTTATTTCTGTGCAATCATGTTTGAAAATGGAAATGGACTGCCCTCAAGTCGATCCCGACTTATGGCGACCCTATGAATAGGGTTTTCATGGTAAACGGTATTCAGTGGCAGTTTTACCATTGTCTTCTTTTGAGGCTGAGAGGCAATGACTGGCCCAAGGTCACCCAGTGAGCTTCATGGCTTTGTGTGGATTTCAACCCTTGTCTCCCAGATCGTAGTCCAACCTGGGGAACTCACCTGGGAAAGGGGCAGGGAGGGGAGGAGGAGGGGGAGGAGATTGAATGGGTGGGTACTGGGCAGAGGGGAAGACCCTTTCCTTTTCAAAAGGAAAACATTGTGAACAGTATCATTCTTTTTCAGGCTTTCCCCCACCTTTTTATTCTACAGCAGGCACATGTAGCCTCTCACCCACATTTAAACCAAAGCTGTCCCTGGCCACATCCACACCAGACCCTTATTTCACTTTAGATAGTCATGGCTTCTCCCAAAGAATCCTGGGAAGTGTAGTTAGTGAAAGGTGCTGAAAGGTGCTGAAAGGTGCTAGGAGATGTCCTGTTGCCCTCACAGAGCTTCAATCAGGGCGGCTGACTGTTAAACCACTCTGGCCACTGGAGCTCTGTCAGGAGAATAGCAGTCTCCTCTCAGCACCCTTCACAAACTACAGTTCCCCAGATTCTCTGAGGGAAGCCATGCATTTCTAGAACTTGCATTTCTAGTGAGCTCTGCTCATGAGGAAGTTCAAGGTCCATTCGAAACAGTATTTTCAATTTAACATTGCGGAATGTGAAAAATCCATGCTGGCTACAATATACAGCCACTCTCATGGCTGTATAATACTGTTCAAACACTAATTGTTACTTTTCTTAACTGTTACACATACAAAACCACTACTGTGTGTATTCCACCGCCCTCCCAAATATGAGTATTAAAGCAATGGCCCCATTCCCCACCATTACTCTTCTCTGCCATAACGGTTCAATCATAAGGGGCATTAAATTGCTCCCAAATATGCCTTATAAAACAGGAAATGAATATTATTCTCTCTAAGGTAATAGTCAATTCATGTGGTTGGACAGGATTGGAGCCAAAACTGAGGAACAAGGGAGAAGTACCACTTCGTTGGATGAACCCTAAAGTACGCATAACTATAAAACATTTTCAAAAATCTAAGGGGGCAATGCTTTCCCAAAGTGTATCAGCCCAATAGGGACTGAGTGTATTCAGTGGCTTCCAGGAGCCTCACAATGTTGAAAGCCAGTTGAAAAAGTAAACTGGAAAACCATGTGGCTGGATGGAGAGGGTGAATACAGCTTATATTGTGAAGGTGGGCACAGCTGGCTGGTACCCTGAACAGGAACACTCTTGTTAGGGGGTGGGGATACAGTGCAGGTGTCATTTGCTCCCTCTACTAGGGAATGCAAAGTAATAAGAGTGCCCAGCAGAAAACAAACCAGAACAAAATAAGGTAGTGGTTTCTACACATGTGGAGGGACCACCTACATACATTGAAGTACATCAGTTTGCACATTAAAATAAAGAGTAAATTATTGAATCTTAATTTGGGTAACTGTTCAAATATCAATCAGAAAAGTGAAACTAGGAACCCCAAAATATTACAGTAAGCCAAGTGCACAAAATTGAAATAGAACAAAAGTTTCTATAACAAAGGAATCTTCGCTGAGAAACATCTGCTTTACAGAGGAAGAAGCACTGATTGCAGTTAGTGGTTTCTAACTACACTGAAGTAAAATCTGTGTAGGAGGAAGCTAGATGTACTTTTTTTACCCTACTCAAGTGACAGGAGGGTTTTTTATGTAAGAAAATGAGACATAACTGGCACACTTCCTATTCTTGTAAACCAAGCAAAATCGCTACAAAAGTCATCTCGCCTTTTAAATCAGCAAGCAGGACTGGGCAAGACATTGAAACAAAATAAGTGAAGACATCTATTTATTTATACCCCACCCTTCCTTCCAGCAGGAGCCCAGGGCAGCATCTTAATTTTTGAGATAGGTAATAAAAGGAGTGGATGTAATCTCAACTTTTTATTAATCCAAAATTGTAATTAACAGTTCTTTCTCCACTGCTGTTGGTATGAAAATATTTATTATGTTGTTGTAGTTTTGTTACATGCCTTCAAGTCAATTTTGATTTATGGCAACCTATGAATCAGTGCCCTCCAATAGCATTTGTTATAAACCACCCTGCTCAGATCTTGTAAGTTCAGGTCTGTGGCTTCCTTTATGGAATCAATCCATCTCTTGTTTGGTCTTCCTCTTTTTCTACTCCCTTCTGTTTTTCCCAGCATTATTGTCTTTTCTAGTGAATCATGTCTTATTATGTATCCCACCCTTCCTCCCAGTAGGAGCCCAGGTCGGCATGTTAAGTATGATAACTGCAGTTTTGTCATTTTAGCTTCTAGTGACAGTTCTGGTTTAATTTGTTCTAACACCCAATCATTTGTATTTTTCACAGTCCATGATATGTGCAAAGCTCTCCTCCAACACCACATTTCAAATGAGTTGATTTTTCTCTTACCCACTTTACCAACTTTCACATCCATACATAGAGATCGGGAATACCATGGACTGAATGATCCTGATTTAAGTGTTCAGCGACACATCTTTGCATTTGAGGACTTTTTCTAGTTCTCCCATAGTTGCCCTACCCAGTCCTAGCCTTCTTCTGATTTCTTGACTCTTGTCTCCATTTTGGTTAACAATTGTGCCGAGGTATTGATAATCCTTGGCAAGTTCAATGTCCTCATTGTCAACTTTAAAGTTACATAAATCTTCTGTTGTCATTACTTTAGTCTTTTTGTCATTCAGCTATAGTCCTGCTTTTGTGCTTTCCTTTTTAACTTTCATCAGCATTCGTTTCAAATCATTACTGGTTTCTGCTAGTAGTATGGTATCGTCTGCATATCTAAAATTGATATTGCAATCCGTGCAATTTTCACACCTCCTTCATCTTGGTCCAATCCCATTTTCCAGATGATATGTTCTGAGCATAGATTAAACAAATAGGGTGACAAAATATAACCCTGTCTCACACCCTTTCCAATTGGGAACCAATCAGTTTCACCATAATCTGTCCTTACAGTATTGTCCAAAGTACAGGTTGCACATCAAGACAATCAGATGCTGTGGCACCCCTATTTCTTTTAAAGCACTGCATGGTTTTTCATCTATCCAGTCAAAGGTTTGCTGTAATCTATAAAGCACAGGGCGATTTCCTTCTGAAATTCCTTGCTCCATTCCATTATCCAACTTATGTTTGTGATATGGTCTCTGGTGCCTCTTTTCTTTCTAAATCCAGCTTGGACATCTGGCATTTCTTGCTCAATATATTCGTAGTAGAATCTTGAGCATTACTTTACTTGCATGGGATATTAAGGCAATAGTTTGCTAATTACTGCATTCCCTGGAATTCCCTTTCTTTGGAATTGGGACATACATTGAAAGCTTCCAGTCTGTGGCCCATTGTTTAATTTTCCATATTTGTTGGCAAATTTTTGTCAAACTTTGGACAGATTTAGTCTCAGTAGCTTGTAGCAATTCTACTGGTATGCCGTCTGTTCCTGGTGATTTGTTTCTTCCAAGTATTTTGAGAGCAGCTTTCACCTCACATTGTAAAATTTCTGGTTCTTCATCATATGATTCCTCCATAAATGAATCTGTCATCCTTGCATCTCTTTTATAGAGTTCTTCAGTGTATTGCTTCCACCTTCCTTTTATTTCATCTTGGTCAGTCCGTGTGTTCCCCTATTGATTATTCAACATCCCTACTCTTGGTTTAAATGTCCCTTTCATTTCTCTAATCTTTTGGAATAGGTCTCTTGTCTTACCCTTTTTGTTGTCCTCTTGTTGGACTACAATCTGGGAGACCAGATCTGGGAAATCCCCACACAGCCATGAAGCTCACTGGGTGATCTTGGTCCAGTCACTGCCTCTCAGCATCAGAGGAAGGCAATGGTAAACCCCCTCTGAATACCGCTTACCATGAAAACCCTATTCATAGGGTCGCCATAAGTCAGAATCGACTTGAAGGCTGTCCATTTTTTCTATTTCTATACAACAACTATTGTAATAGTTCTCTTTGTCCCTATGTATTAGTCACTTTATTGTTTCATTTAGGGTTCTAACCATGTTTTTATGCCTTCTTTCTCTCTTTAACCATTTGAAGACATAATATAAAATATTTATGGAAAGCCTGAAGATAGACTCACAATTATAAAAATGATTATACATCCCAGATGGTAATGATCCTTTTTAGATCCTCGGCCCATACACGAACAGCAGAGGCAAACGTCAGAGAAGTTACTCCTTGCTGAGATCCCCAAAATCACTTATTAGCATATGAATACATCCCTCAGGAAAGCTGAGCAGCCTTAAGGTTGATCTTGTTACAAATGCTAGCCCTGTGTAAACATCTCTCAGTTCCTTACCAATTCTGTTGACAAAGCAAAGGTCTGACTTGTCCATTTTCATTCATTAAGTCTTATGTTTCTAAAGTCCTAGGGCAGAGACACACTCACTAATCCGTTGGTTCCAGTGTGTCTCTACCTCTTTTTTGAAAATGGACGCACATGGCGCAAGTCAAACCCCACCTCTTTTTACTGTAATACCTGGTGGGATCAGCCTTTTGCAACCCCTCCCCCAAAAATATCTACTTTGCCATCTGAGAATGTAGGCTGAACTGAACTGGGCTTACACAGCAACCATCCTAAAGAGATTTGCCTGTTCTGTGTGCTGCATCCAAATATTGCCAATGAACCAGATGGCGATACAGTATGTTGCAAAACTCACAAATGGTCCTACTGATGATCAAGCATGCAAGTCTTACTAAAAGCATGCCACACTAATAAAAAAAATATTTCACCTAAATATCTGAACAGAAGTGTAATACCACAATCCTATAGATATTATTTGTAGGACTGTTACCTAATTAAGAAACCACATATGAATTTTAGTTGGTGGCTTGATTAAATCTGCACAAGCCAAAAAGAAAGAAAAGTTTTAAAGATACACATCCTTCATTTTTATTTTTTATTTGATGCACACACACACACACGCACACATCACTTCAAGCATTACCTCAGAAGATGTTCTCTCACTCACACAAAATGATTCTTAAGGTCAGACTTATCTGCATTTTACACACATGCTTGTGTCGAAAACATTTTAACACATGAAAACATTGGTTTAAGATTAAGTAAATGCTGCAGCTCCAGTTATTTGGACATATATGATCAACTGATTTTATTGGAAGTTTAGTTAGCGATGTTAGGACTAAAGCTGAAAATACAACCCAGAGATGGTTAAATACCTAACAAAACAACTGCAAAATCAGTTGCTCTAGTTTCAGTAAGAATTGGGAGCATCTAACTTTCTTTGGACTGTGCCCATTACTGATTTTACTTTCAGAAAACTCATGTTTTCCCTCGTTTGTAAATGGGAGATCCAACATTCACTATAACTTTTCTGGAATTTATATAAAACTAAGTAACAAACCTCCAGCTGTGTTGCCTTTTGCAATATGTTATTTAAAAGAACTTAGCTTGGAGCCAGTTCTTATCAACTGTAGATAAACTGATTTAAATGAAAGCCATACAACTGTCTTCTAACTGCGACTCAAGAAGAGAAACACTCGACTTCGCTTATCCGGTTTGCAACGCGTGAGGAGACAGGCGAGCAGACAACACACAACGGGGCTGGGATTACTGATTAAATACAAAGTCACCCCGCCCCCGCCAATTCGCCAGAGGCAACCTGCATCAGAAGCATTTACAGAACCCTGAAAGGCCCACCACAGCCAATGGGATCCAGTTAACAAAAGAGGAGAATTTATTGGTGGATAGTTTGAGTGGCGGTGACCCTAAAGCGACGTCGGGATTACAGCTAAACCTGAAGGAAAACTACTAAAAGCAAATCCAGCACTCGTACGAAGAGCACAGAGAAAGTGATCCGACACTGCGGTACACCCACAACAGCCGTTCACGCCACCGGGGAACGGTCACTCTCGTACAGCCATACACCCAAACAACGCCTCCCATACCCCGCTAGGTACGGGGTCTACACAAAATTCATCACCTGACAAACGCAAAGCCATACTCCCAAACCAGGCGGCCGCAAAAAGAGGCAGAAGGACGGGAACTCCCGCTTCACGTGCCTGCTCTTCGGGGTTGCTTCACTTTCGGAGGCCTCGTTGGATTTTTTTTTCAGCCCCGACGCTTCGCACGCGGCTCTGTCTCCAGCCCACCCAAGCGCTCTCCATATTTCCCCGCAACACCAGCAGTAGTAATACTAGAGTAGGAGCAGCAGCCAGCTTCGCAAGGTGAACTAGGCGCGGCGTGAAGTCTCCTCAAACTGCTCCCTCCGCCTTCAGCTGTTTTGAAGGTGTCTCGAGAAGCGGGAGAGGAAGGGAGAGAACGCCTCGCCCTCGTTTACCTGCCTTCGCCCTACGGGGGCTACAGCAATGGCAGGAAAAGCAAGGCTGGCATCCCGGGCCCTCAGCGCCGCTGTCGCCCGGCCGCCAGGAGCCGAGCGCGTGGGGACTGAACCTGCGGCGCGTGAGGTCACCGCAGAGGCGGGACTGGCTGGCAAAACCCGCCCCAGATTGAAGTTGCGAAAGCCTGCTAAGATGGCGGCGGCAAAAGCGGTGTCCAAACAAGGTCTTTGGGAATCTGGACGCACCGCAGCTATTCACCTCCCTCTCGCTGCACAGGCGCCGTCCTTCCCTCTTATAACAGACCTGTTTAGAGTCCCAACCAGTGACTCTTCGCTTGGACGTAGCTCCTACTTAGTACGGTTGTGGTAGGATTGCTGCCTTAGGCTAAATGCGCTTTTCCGGGAAATAAGCCCGCATTGAATTTAGTACCACTTCTTACTAGAGAGGCAAAGTTAATCTTGTGCATGGAGAGATTTTGTGTTACTGCTTCACTTTCCTCTTATTTACCCTTTCCTGTATTTTTCCCCTCCCATAATCATTTTTTCTTCTTACCTTGTAGCCTGCCGTTTTTTAAAAAATAGTTCGCCTATTAACTACTGGGTTGGGAGGGGGAAGTCGATGGGTGAGGGGAATTATACGAGCATATGTTCCAACAGCCCTCATTCATCAGAGACAACCGTTATTTTCCGACACCTGAGTGTTACATCATTGTCCCTAATTTCAACTTATTGGGGACGCTGTTTTTTTAAAAAAACTTTTGTTCTTCTGCTACAATTTCAGGTCTCTGGGATTTAGAGACGAACCTGCTACAAAGGCGGAGGTGCACAGGATGAAAGAAGTGGACTCTACGTCATCTCGTTACGCTGGAACAGGGATGAAGGAAGGACACCCCTTTCCCAGCACCCCAAGGGCTGCTACTAATTGAGAAGGGGGCGGGATTGCCTTTCTCTTCTCTGCCAATCCAACGTAGTAGCCCATATAGGAGGCTGACCCTCATTCACTCAGTGTACCATAGCTAACATAAGCTTTGTTGTTATGTGTCTCCAAGTCGACTACGACTTATGGCGACCCTACAAATCAGTGACCTCCAAGAGCATCTGTCATGAAGCACCCTGTTCAGATCTTGTAAGTTCAGGTCTGTGGCTTCCTTTATGGAATCAATCCATCTCTTGTTTGGCCTTCCTCTTTTTCTACTTCCTTCTGTTTTTCCAAGCATTATTATCTTTTCTAATGAATCATGTCTTCTCATTATGTGTCCAAAGTAGAATAACCTCAGTTTCATCATTTTAGCTTCTAGTGATAGTTCTGGTTTAATTTGTTCTAACACCCAATTATTTGTCTTTTTTGCAGTCCATGGAATCCGCAAAGCTCTCCTCCAACACCACATTTCAAATGCGTTGATTTTTCTCTTATCAGCTTTTTTCACTGTCCAACTTTCACATCCATACAGAGATCGGGAATACCATGGTCTGAATGATCCTGACTTTAGTGTTCAGTGATACATCTTTGCATTTGAGGACCTTTTCTGGTTCTCTCACAGCTGCCCTCCCCAGTCCGAGCCTTCTTCTGATTTCTTGACTATAGTCTCCATTTTGGTTAATGATTGTGCCAAGGTATTGATAATCCTTGACAAGTTCAGTATCCTCATTGTCAACTGTAAAGTTGCATAAATCTTCTGTTGTCATTACTTTAGTCTTATTGGCGTTCAGCTGTAGTCCTGCTTTTGTGCTTTCCTCTTTAACTTTCATCAGCATTCGTTTCAAATCATTACTGGTTTCTGCTAGTAGTATGGTATCGACTGCATATCTTAAATTATTGGTATTTCTCCCTCCAATTTTCACACCTTCTTCTTGGTCCAATCCTGTTTTCCGTATGATATGTTCTGCGTATAGATTAAACAAATAGGGTGATAAAACACACCCCTGTCTCCAGAGCTTGGAAGTAACTAGTTAGAAATAACGAGTTACTTATAATTTGTTACTATTTTGCATAACGAGTGGGTAACTTCGTTACATTTTGTATGTAACAACGAGTGGTAATTTCATTACTTTTGAGCTGCAAATGTAACTTTTTTGCGTTACATTTGGACGTTACTGGGGGGAAAGCAGGGGAAATCATCTGCTGCTGTGATTGGTGGAATGGTGGAGGAAAGATATGTGCCTCAAACTGGGCTTCTGCGCTGTTTAGCTCTTCCCTCGTGCTCTATGGAGGCATGAGGGAGGAAGTGGAGAGTCAGACAGCGCTGGAGGACAAGGAGGAGTAGAAGGCAGAAGCAGCAGAATGGAAGTGAAGAGCTGTGGAGGTGAGTGTATGTGTTACCCTTTCCAGCCTACTCTCCCTGCCCCCCCACTCGTCCTGCCTCCCTCAGTCTGCTCGCCCATCCCCTCTGCTATTCTTGGCACCCCCTGATTGTCCTTGCATCTCCTCTGCTTGTCCTTGCACCCCCTCCGCTTGTCCTTGCACCCCCTCCGCTTGTCCTTGCACCCTCTTTGCACCCCTCCGCTTGTCCTTGCACCCTCTTTGCACCCCTCCGCTTGTCCTTGCACCCTCTTTGCATCCCCTCTGCTTGTCCTTGCACCCTCTTTGCATCCCCTCCGCTTGTCCTTGCACCCTCTTTGCATCCCCTCTGCTTGTCCTTGCACCCTCTTTGCACCCCCTCTGCTTGCCCTTGCACCCTCTTTGCATCCCCTCCGCTTGTCCTTGCACCCTCTTTGCATTCCCTCCGCTTGTCCTTGCACCCCCTCTGCATTCCCTCCGCTTGTCCTTGCACCCCCTCTGCATCTCCTCCGCTTGTCCTTGCACCCTCTCTGCATCCCCTCCGCTTGTCCTTGCACCCTCTCTGCATCCCCTCCGCTTGTCCTTGCACCCTCTTTGCATCTCCTCTGCTTGTCCTTGCACCCTCTTTGCATCTCCTCTGCTTGTCCTTGCACCCTCTTTGCATCTCCTCTGCTTGTCCTTGCACCCTCTTTGCATCTCCTCTGCTTGTCCTTGCACCCTCTTTGCATCCCCTCTGCTTGTCATTGCACCCCTCCAGAGAGGGTGAAAATTGGGAACTGGCAAGAGACTAGGAGGTAGGTGCAGTCTCATACTTCTGTTTGTGTGTTTTGCTTCAGTTATGTGCCTCTCATAGAGCGACTCTCACTAGGCAGCAAGAGATGACTACCCCAAGCAACTAATTTGGGGCACCATGCAACAAATTATTGGCTATTTTAATTTTTGGTTGTTGTATATTTACTGTCAGGAAGAGGTACTTGTGAGATTTTCTGCCTCAAATGCCAACATAACTTTTCAAGCTATGGTACTATGACCTTGACTTGGGGGCAGGGCACCATTTGCTCTTCTGCTTGGGCTGCACCTGCTTGCAGTCATTTCACATACTGGACAACTAACATGGCTTTTGGGTGAAGGGCAAGAGAGAATAAGACTATTATCTCAAAAACAGTTGTGCTTGAGGAAAAGATGGCAAACATATGTAGAACTGAACTTTTCTGCAATAATATAGACATTTGCATAGGGTATTTTTTTTCTACTCATGGAATATTAAATCTTTAAGTCCTAAATCCTTTGTCATCCCCTCCCCCTTGTGCACACCCTTTACACTGTCTTTCTCCCTATGCATGTAGGTCAAAATGACAACTGGTGTAGTTTGGGAATTAACAGAATGAGAGCTGAATTACAACTCAAAAAAGAACTTCCCTGCTGGTGTCTGCTACTGATGTGGGGGGCATTTTGTTAGGGAGAAGTGATGAGAGGGGGTAATTTGCTGCTGAAACTTTTTATCTGAAACCCCTTCCCTGGCCACTTTCCCCTAGCTGATGGAGGTCAATAAGGAAAAATATAGGGCATTGCACTGGTAAAATGGCAGGCATGGAAAACAGCCCCTTCCATCTATCTCCTGCTTCACCTACCCAAATGCACCCCAGCAAATGCTTTGCACATCAGCACACATTTAGTTGGTTTTCTGGTATTTGCTGCTGAAAGTGTAGTTCCATGCTGGGTGCAGCTGGGATGTTCTGAGTTCATATCTTACCACAGCCATGAACTCACTTGATGACCTTCTGGCCATACCCACACCAGGCATTTATGCCACTTTAAACAGTCATGACTTCCCCCAAAGAATCCTGGCAAGTGTAGTTTGTGACGGGTGCTGAGTGTTATTAGGAGACTCCTATTCTCCCGACAGAGCTCCAATGTCCAGAGTGGTTTAACAGTCAACCCCTCTTCTCAGACAATTCTGTGACTGGAGTTCTGTGGGTGGAATTGGGGTCTCCTAACAACTCTCAGGACCCTTCACAAATTACACTTCCCAGGATTCTGAGATCATGACTGCTTAAAGTGGAATAAATGTCTGGTGTGGATGTAGCCTTAGTGAGTCATTTTTCTTTCCAGCCTGCCCATTAATCATATGGACATTAAAAAAATCTGGACTATTATAAAAGTTAGAATTTTATTTGAAACATCTTTCAACACTCAAAAAAGGACTGTCAGTCATTAGAGCAGTATGACAATGGAACCAATTACCTAGGGAAGTGGTGGGCTCTCCAACATTGGAAGCATTCAAGAGGCAGCTGGACAGCCACCTGTCAGGTGTGCTTTAACTTGGATTCCTGCATTGAGCATGGGTGTGGACTCGATGACCTTAAAGGTTCCTTCCAACTCTACTGTTCTATAATTTTCTGTTAGCTGAGACATCTCTCTCTCTCTCTCTCTCTCTCTCTCTCTCTCTCTCTCTCTCTCTCTCTCTCTCTCTCTCTCTCTCTCTCTCTCTCTCACTCACTCACTCACTCACTCTCTCACTCTCTCTCTCTCTCACTCACTCACTCACTCACTCAGCAACTGAGCATTCCATAACAGAGCATGCTCAGTACTCATTTGGGCTGTTTTGGGAGTCATCCCCTTTCTGTTTTCTCTCTCACTTTTTTGTATTCTGCAGCACTTGGGGTTCCCTCTTGCCCACTAATACTCCTTATTATGTGTGGTATGGATGGTGATACCATGGCTACATAAGCAACAACACTTCCAGCCTGAGCTTCAGAAATAGAGGGAATGACACTCTGACCAGTTTAAGTGGTTAGTATTTAAATCTGATTGGAAACTGTTCAATTTGATACAAGGTGGCTATTAAGCATGACCTAAAAGCTGCAATTCCAAGCATACTTACTTGGAAGTAATTCCCATAGCAGTAAATAGGATTTACTTCTGGGAGTATAGAATCAATCCGTAAGAGTCTCCCAGTAGACACCATACATGTAAGCACATGGCTTTTCCCCAAGAATCTTGGGGACTGTAGTTTACTCCTCACAGAGCTACAATTCCCAGCACCCGTAACAAACTACAGTTCCCAGGATTCTTTTTTGGGGTGGTGGTGGAAATGTGCTTTAAATCTGTCATGTGTATGCAACTTTGGTGAGATAATAGCTGAAGGTAATCAGCCCAAAATGATAACAAATAATCAGTAGGCATTCCCAAAAGACATTCAAACAGTGGGTAAAAAAAAGTGAGAATTACAGAGGCAAACACAGAATGCAGTTAAGCAATAAAGTAATCCAAGAGAGAGGAGACAACTTTGTCTCTGCTCTCTCCCTCCTGAGCCATGAGGGCAACTCCCAAACCTGAGTGTTGTGCCTCCAAGTTAGTTAGAACTAGGTATGCCTTTCCTATCTACAATGTATTTCTATAAATAAAATAGCTTTTCTTATTTTACTAAGTCTTAAGTCTCAGTGATCTCAGTGCAGGGTAAAAGCCTGCCACTTAGGTAAACGCACACATTGGCACACACACATCTCAGACTGTTGACAATCTCTGCTAATATCTATACAAATTTACATCACCTGAACTCACATGATCTAGAGTTACCTTAGATTTTGCAACATTTGCAAATGAGAAGCAATAGGGTTTTATATTAGTTCTGATTGTCTATTGGGCTATCATAGGGTATGTATTTTTTGCCTTTTCTATGGCAAAAACTCCAACTTCAGTGGAATTTATGTGATGTGTTCTAATCTTTGAATTTGGCTAATGAATGCTTTATTCTTTCATCAGAACTTTAGCAGTAGTACTAAAATACTAATAAAAAAGGGAAAGAGAAAAAATACTTTACATACATCATTCAGCTGTATTGTTAATTATAGATATAGATATAAAGGATAAATGGCATTTTGTCAAAAGTATTTTTGTCTACATTTTATACCTCCTCCTTGGTTTTCCAAGCTTGGCATGGAATGCTTGTCATACAGAATTAATCTGAAATGCTGCATTATCATCACCTTCAAAATAAAAAATAAATGTACTGCCTCAAGTTGATTCCGACTTATGGTGACCCTATGAATAGGGTTTTCATGAGAGGCAGTGACTGGCCCAAGGTCACCCAGTGAGCTTCATGGCTATGTGGGGATTCAAACCCTTCTACTACCCCCTGTGTGTGTGTGTGTTTAGTTTTAATATTGTTTTAGGCTACTTAGATGTGAAGCAGCCAAGGCCAGCACCTTGTAGGCATTTTTTTAAAAAGTAACTGAAATGTAATTGTAATGATTACTTCAGAGCAGTTGTAATTTTAACTGTGATTACTACTTTTTGGCCAAGTAATTGTAACTGTAATTTATTACTTTTTAAAAGTAATCTTCCAAGCTCTGCCTGTCTCACACCCTTTCCGATGGGGAACCAATCGGTTTTTCCATAATCTGTCCTTACAGTAGCCTCTTGTGCAGAGTATAGGTTGCGCATCAGGACAATCAGATGCTGTGGCACTCCCATTTCTTTTAAAGGATTCCATAGTTTTTCATGATCTACACAGTCAAAGGCTTTGCTGTAATCTATAAAGCACAAGGTGATTTTCTTCTGAAATTCCTTGCTCCATTCCATTATCCAATGTATGTTTGCGATATGATCTCTGGTGCCTCTTCCCTTTCTAAATCCAGCTTGGACGTCTGGCATTTCTCGCTCCATATATAGTAAGAGCTTTTGTTGTAGAATCTTGAGCATTACTTTACTTGCATGGGATATTAAGGCAATTGATAATTACTGCATTCCCTGGGATCCCCTTTCTTTGGAATTGCGATGTATGTGGAACGCTTCCAGTCTGTGGACCATTGTTTAGTTTTCCATATTTCTTGACAGATTTTGTCAAAATTTGGACTGATTCAGTCTCGGTAGCTTGTAGCAACTCTATTGGTACGCCATCTGTTCCTGGTGATTTGTTTCTTCCAAGTATTTTAAGAGCAGCTTTCACCTCGCATTTTAAATTTTCTGGTTCTTCATCATATGATTCCTCCGTGAATGAATCTGTCATCCTTGCAATTCTTTAATAGAGTTCTTCAGTGTATTGCTTCCATCTTCCTTTTATTTCATCTTGGTCAGTCAGTGTGTTCCCCTGTTGATTATTCAACATCCCTACTCTTGGTTTAAATTTCCCTTTCATTTCTCTAATCTTTTGGAACAGGGCTCTTCTTCTACCCTTTTTGTTGTCCTCTTCAATTTCTATACAGTAACTATTGTAATAGTTCTTTGTCCCTATGTACTAGTCGCTGTATTGTTGCATTTAGGGTTCTGACTGTGTTTCTATCTCTTTTTGCTTTTGCTTTCCTTCTCTAACCATTTTAAGAGTTTCTTCAGTCATCCATTGGGGTCTTTCTCTCTTTTTAACTAGAAGTATTGTCTTTTTGCATTCTTCTCTGATAACGTCTCTGACTTCATTCCATAGTTCTTCTGGTTCTCTGTCAACTAAGTTTAAAGCCTCAAACCTGTTCCTTATTTGATCTTTATATGCTTCTGGGATGTTATTTAAATTGTATTTTGGCGTTATGTTTGCTTTGTTGGTCTCCTTTAGCTTTAGTCTGATTTTTCGATACGACCAGTTCATGATCTGTACCACAGTCTGCTCCTGGTCTTGTTTTTGCAGAAAGTATGGAACTTCTCCATCTTCTGCTACCACTTATATAATCAATTTGATTCCTATATTGACCATCTGGTGATGTCCACGTGTATAGTCATCTTTTTGGTTGCTCAAAAAATGTGTTTGCAAGAAACAAATTATTGGCTTCACAGAATTCAATAAGTCTGTCTCCTGCTTCATTTCTGTCTCCTAGGCCCCATTTCCCCACAATTCCTAATTCTTCTCTGTTCCCTACTTTTGCATTCCAATCCCCCATGATTATCAGCACATCTTGTTTTGGTGTGTGATCAATTTCTTCTTGAACTTCTGCATAAAATCTCTCCAATTCCTCTCCTTCTGCATTTGCCGTTGGAGCATAGACTTGGATGATGGTTATGTTGATAGGTTTCCCATTTAATCTCATTGATATCACTCGCTCAGACCTTGCGTTGTAGCTCCTAATTGCACTTGCTAGATCACTGCTTGCTATTAAAGCAACCCCATTTCTTCTTAATTTCTCATTTCCTGCATAAAATATTTTGTAGTTGCTTGATTGGAAATGTCCCATACCCATCCATTTTAGTTCGCTCACACCAAGTATTGTAATGTTGATGCGTTCCATTTCTTGCTTGACAATTTCTAACTTTCCCTGGTTCATGCTTCTCACATTCCATGTTCCTATTGTGTGCATCGTACAACTCCGGACTCTCCTTTCGCATCTGTGCGCATCAGCCTCTGGGCTTCCTTTTGGCTTTGACCCAGCTGCGTCATTAGTCACAGCACTACTCGTACTTGTCCTTTGTTCTTCCCCAGTAGCTCGTTGAGTGCCTTCTGACCTGGGGGTCTCATCTTCCAGCACTATCTTGTGTTGCATTTTGGATACTCTGTTCATAGGGTTTGCATGGTAAGAGATATTCAGAGGTGGTTTACCATTGCCTTCCTCTGAGTTTGGATGCATCTTAGTCTGGTGTTTCAGCTTTGACCATTCCGCCTTGGGTGCCCCTGCTAGGAGTCTAGCCTCTTGGCCTAGACTCCTGACGGCATTGCTCTCAGCTTCTTCAACACACTCAGACCCCCTCACCACATTAAGGTGTGCATCCGAAGATAACACACTCAAACCCCCTCACCACACACACTCACATAACACACTCAAACCCCCTCACCACACACACTCACATAACACACCACATTAAGGTGTGCATCCGAACATAAGCTATCCATGGGCAAATTACTTTATCTGAAATGCATCATCCAAAGTGCAGCCATGGGGGGTTGTGTTGGTCATTTTAGGATTTTTAAAAAAGCATGATACTAATAAACATCAGAAAGGATGCTGATGTGTGGCAGTACAGAGGTCATACCTACACCATACGTTTAAAGCATATTTATTCCATTTTAACAGTCGTGGCTTCCCCCAAAAGAATCCTGGGAGCTCCTCACAGAACTGCAATTCTCAGTTCCCTTAAACTACAGTTCCCTGGATTCTTTGGGGAAAGCCTTGACTGCTAACATGGAATAAGCATGTTTTAAATGCCTAGAGTGGATGTGACCATTGATATAGTTAAATTGGGAGCTGGACACAAAATTTGAAAGGAGAGGATGAATTGCTCTTTATATGATTGAGAACTATGCAGATAGTTTCTGGAATGGAAGCAAATAACTCAGCAACAAGAGTCACAAGTAGATAGCCTAAGTGTGCATCTACTATACAGAATGGCATATGAAATGTGATGGCCACCAGTATGTTTGGTTGAATAGGCTTGTAGAGGTGGGGAATCCCTTTAATCATATCTACAATTACATACATCTTTTGAGTAGAACCATCTGTTGAAGTTACTGTAGTCCATAAAAGATTGTGCAATTATGTATTTATGATTTAAGGTGCAGCAGGCTAACTCTATGGTTAGTTCAATGCTTATATTTTGCCCCATGCTTTTAAATATTGTTATTCTGGAACCATCCGCAGTATTTGTTAGTTTTATGTATTTTAATTGCTTTAGTGTTTTTAATCCTCTTTTGTATTACTGTGATTAAATGTATTCATTGTTTTCATACAGCTGTAACCCATCCTGGGGTGAATAATGGCAAAGGGTGGGATAAAGATTTCCTAAATGAATAATTAACACAGCTACTACTCTCGGAATTGTTACAAATGTAAGAAAGACATTATGAACCCAATACCTGCATCTTAGTATCAACTTTTTGAACGATTTATGCTATTAGTTAATCTTCCCTCTTCAAAAAACCCCCCACCCTATGTAAAATTAATCCTAATTTCCAGAGCAGCCCCTAGCATTGAGTAGAATGAGGTGGCTTCCTCAGATGACAGCTCAAGTAAATCACCAGCTCTTTAATTTACTGTATTTTAACCATAGCTGGCAGGCTCCATTTGGATTTCACACCTGAAGAGACAAACTACCTTGGACCTGTTCTGTTGATTTCATTACAGTACAGACAAGTTGGTGATTCTGATGTAGAGGTTTAAATAAGAAGCGCCACCTAGTAAAGCTACAGACCTGAACTTACAAGATCTGAGCAGGGTGGTTCATGACAGATGCTCTTGGAGGTTGCTGATTCATACGGTCGACATAAGTCGTAATCGACTTGAAGGCACATAACAACAACAACACCTAGTGCTAAACTGGGAGCCTGCATCCTTTTTTACCCAATTAAAGGTTATTCAGGAGATACTGTATGTCAAATGCGTAAGTGTTCCTCAGCATGAGGGAAGTCTCATATTCATCTTTAAATGCTGTGTGATATAACCATCCTCCATGAGAGGAGGTAGGAATCCAGTATCTAAAGACATTTACATGTATCATTCCCATAGATAGGGGGAAATGTTGTGTGTGGACCAGTCTACATGTTTAAAATGTACATGATTACAATGCAGTTTTCTCATTAGCTTAGGTCTGTGGTCCAATCCAGAGAAAATTAGGCATGCTTAAATTCCACTGAAAGCAACAAGGTGGTAATATGTTTAACTGTTTACTTAGATCCCATTTAATTCAGTTAGATTTTGGCATGGGCTAATGCTTCCTGGGATTGCATCCTTGTAGCATTGGTGTAAAATGATACCAAAAAAAATACAGATCCATCTGACAAAACAGTTGCTCCAATTTTATTTTTATTTTTGCTTTGGACAGACATGAGTTTGTTATCAAGTTTCTCACAATCTGAATCACAGTGATAACATATTTTAAGATATGCATGTTAATAACACAAAGCAAAGTCAAATAGAAAACAATCTTATTTACAATATGGGCATTTTACTCTAGTACACCTGTGCAATCTTATAAAAAAGTGGTAAGTATGCATTATATAATGTAACTTATATTGCTCTCTAAGTTCATCCATTCGCTGATATATAAAAACATCTGCACAGTTTTAAACTCTTACTCTTTTTAAGAGCTTGGTCTTAAACTCATTCATTTGGAAGTTCCATTGCTTGATCTATGCAACTTGCTTCGATAAACATGCTAAAAATGCATTCTGACAAGTTTTACTGAAATCCATAATACTTCTATACAGTGGAGTTCAGGATCAGACAACAAATGGGATGAGAGATGTGACTCAAACACTACATCATACTATTTTGTAATTGAAATTCCGGGGGTAGGGAGAATAAGATCTAATATTTTTATTTTTTAAAAGACAGCAACCATTTGGATATTTTTAAGTGGCTTTTAATTAGTAGTAAGGCACCACTGGGAATAATCCATTTTGCTTTCTACTGTTTGATCACTGTGCATAGTCAAATAAATACTCTATAAATGATATGTTACATTTTAAAAACAGCAGTTTGAAGTTTATCTGGTGCAAGAAAAAGTAGTATGTTTTACACTAAACATGTCCTATTGTCTTTTTTCCCCTTTGAAGTATTTCCTGACAATATTTAACATATACAGAATGAGGAAGATTCCTATTGGAGAGAAAGTGCTAAAATGTTATCCTCTGATGAAGAGAGAAGCTCTAGTTTTTGCTTCACTCTCTGAAGGCCACATTGCATTCTAAATGCTAAGGCTTTGGTTAGAATTTCAGATAATATTGCACTGCAATTAATTTTCCAATGGTACAGTCAATTGACAGGGTAAAATAAAGTTGTATCTGAGTTTCTGAATAGCAGAATCCTGAGAGTTTCTGAATGAAAGTTATATATACCACACCAGTTTGTAACCATACATGTTCATTCCTTCCATTTTTTTGCCCTTCTGACACCTCACTCTTCATATTTGACTGTTCCTCACGGCCCAGTTTTTCACGTCGAAGATCTAGACTGACCGGCTAAAGAACACAGCTCCAGAACTTCACTCAAGGAATAATCCATTGGCAGCAGCCAGGAATGGATAATACATCAGGGCCTTAGACTGGTCCGTTTGCGTGTCTGGCATTTTAACCTCTTAAGGTTCTACTGCAGGGATCATAGAATCGTAGAGTTGAAAGGAGCCTATAAGGCCATTGAATCCAGCCCTCTGCTCAGTGGGAAACCTGTGGCCCTCTAGATTGTTGTTGGACTCCAACTTAAGTCACCTCCTGGGCAATTGTTAGGGATGATGGGAGCTGTAGCCCAACATCTGGAAGACCATAACTCTATCCCCATTCTATTGCATAATCAACTTTCTAATTTTAGAGGTCAATCCAACCACTATCACCAGTTATAGCAGACTCTGCATTTCTCCACCATCTTAATTCAACATACTCAAAAAGGGAATTTGCTCTCGGCCAGCTTCACAAAATGTACAGCTTCTGAATCATTTTTTAAAAAATCACCCACTGTATAACTTTGTATTTCATTTGTTCTTCAGAAAGCTGAAGTGTTCCAGTTTCAGTAACAAAATGTTCATAATAATTTAACATTTTACATACTGTTGAGTTTTTTTAAACACACATACACACAACTGTAATTGAATTGAAACGAACTATTAATACTGCATATACGTCAAAGGTTAAGTGCATAGAAAAACAGCAAAAGTCCATTGAAAAGTCCATTATTGTAGACTATACATGTTCCCAAAAGGTATTGCAACATGTTGCTCTGCTGATGTCTGTGCAAAACTCCTTCTGATTTTGCAACAGGATCTGCATGAGTGGAATCCCTGAATGTATTCATCTTTAAGGATCCCATCACAAGAGTGGGCTCACAGAATGCACCTCAACATTAGGCCCAAAGCCAGCCAGTAAAAGGTTTTGTTTGTTTTTAATAAAAAAAGTCATAAAAGCTTTACACGCATTTCTGTACACACAGATTGAAAATGCAAAGCAATGTTTTCTTGTCTTTTCTACATCCTAAGCTCAAGCCTGCTTTATTTATTATCAACAGGAATGCATGTAGTCTAAAGCAAGGTGCAATCTTAGCTAATAAGGCCACTCACATTGTGAATATTTCTGAACTCCTTTTCAAAGTTTCCCCAAAGATATGTTTTTTATGCACATCTTGCAGGAGATATTGCTCCAATAGCCCCACCACAACTCAATTTTGAATAATATTATATGACACATCTGGATTCTTCAATCTTCCCACTTCTTCCCCCTTTCATGACATCACCAAAAAAGTCATACTATTGCCTCCAATTTGCATATTAATAGCATATACAGTACAGGAGAGATCCTTGAGAGCCACCTTCAGAGCTTCCCATAAGTAGCCATTCCACTCTCAAGCATGTTCCCATCAAAAACCATAGTTCTTTTGCCATATTGGTGTGTAAAGTGAATTGGTTGTGAAATAGTAAATGCATTTATCAACTTTCAGAATGCCAAGCACATATGATCTCCCTCACCCCTAGGTAAAATCTAGAAGGCCTTTCTTACAGCTTTTCAGGTGTGAAAAGTAAATTTGGAGAAAATCAGAACTTAAAAATGCTGTCCAGCTGCTTTGCACCCAATTGAAAAAGATAAAATTCAGCAGAAGGTGCCCTGCTGACAAGACATTTCCTGCTTGTATCTGGATGTTTGATTAACAACTGTCATACAAAAATGGGTGTGGTGAGAAGTGTCTTGAGCACCCATAAGACAAAAGAGCTTTCATTGTAAAGAACAGCTTCAATTGTACCATCAAAGAAATGGAAGCTGGGGGCAGCTATATTAGAAAGCCAGAGAGAAAGAGAGAGTTTTACTAGCATCTCTTGCTGCTTATGTACTCTCACTTTGAATATTTGTCTTGCATAGCTCAAAGCAGAGAGCTTTGCTATCATCCACTTTATAGAACCATGAGGTAAAACAGACACCCCAGAGGAAAATAGCGTAACTAACAGTTAATAGCATAATTGTTAGCAAAATGAAAGCTTAACCTCCAAGATGGCAATTACACTTTAGTACTATAATATTATAGCACCCCAATCCAATGGGATGCATGTCCAGGGTCCTTTTTTCAAAAGATAAAACTCTACCGATCCAGCTGGTTAGGACTGGACATATATTCCCCGCTCCACTCCTGAAAACTCCATCTATGAGATTTTAGCTTTCTACATTTAAAAAAAAAAAGGGGGGGTCTCTTGGATTGGAGGGCAGAGCTGTGTGCACAGCATCTAGTAGTACACACAGTCCCTCCATTAAGCTAGATTTACATGCTAGGAAGCCTGCTTCCATGCACATACTGCCCTGGATTGTGTCATAAGCATCTTCTGTGGCTTTTGTGAGAGCTACACTAATGTTACAGGATACATATAGCAACATTCTT
Organism: Rhineura floridana; assembly: GCF_030035675.1. Taxonomy (NCBI): domain Eukaryota; kingdom Metazoa; phylum Chordata; class Lepidosauria; order Squamata; family Rhineuridae; genus Rhineura; species Rhineura floridana. Next base: position 42,241,186 of record NC_084481.1, on the reverse strand, counting down.
TTGCTAAAATTCATTACAGATTTAGCAAATGGGCACAAGTATAAGAATGTCACGCATCTTTCCAGAGAGATGAAATGGATTAATGTTGTGCCACGTAGCTCCCCACACACCACCCTATAGGCAAACTAATTTGATCAGCAATCTCAAACAGACTACAATTTGGAAAAAAAAAGTGTGCTATGAATCCTATTTATCATGAGTAGAAATATGGAAGAGTGTCTCCTAAGGGAGGTACACCCAAGGAAGTCATACTTCAGGCCAATGCAATGGAGACTTAAACTTTGTAAAATGTTACTGCCCCTGCAGTACAACACAAACTGACAATGAGTCTTGCTCTCTCTGATGCTAGTGCCAAAACTATGACTGAACTCCCAATGTGATACATACAGTCTCCAATATGTCTTCCAAGACAATTTTCAGGGTAACAGAATGTATCCCCCCCCCCCAGGCACCTCACGGGAATCAAGTCTCATTGATTTCAAAGGAATTTAATTCCCAGAAATGGGAATTAAGATTACAGTTTAAAATCTATGATTTGTAAAACCAACGTGGAAACCTGCAGGACTAAATCTGATTCTGACAGCTTGATTTGAAATTGATATTGAGGGTAAGATTTGTGTTCAAAAGTGCTGGATGAAAGGAAGCCTTCTGAAAAGACTGTGCTGGGTTCAAGAGATGTTTTGGAACAGCAGCCATCCTCAAAGAGGTCAGAAGCCCACTTCACCTTGGAATAGGTGGAAGTGGTGGAGCACCTCTTTCTCTGCGACTGGATCCACCTAAAACGAAAAAGAAAGAGACCTCACCTTAATTGTTAATTGGCTGAAGCCTATACCCAAGATATCCATTGAAAATGTCTCCGTCAAATCTTAACAACAGTTTTATTGTTCATTGAATTAATATTGTACGTACATATGCATTTTTGTATGATATATATGAATAGTAGGTGTTTTATATGAACTTGTTAATGTTTTGCAAAATTTGTTAACTGTATTATGTTTTTAAATGGGTTGTAAGTTGCTTGGGTAACAAGCGGCTAACAAGTCTAATAAATATTATCATTATTATATTGGTCCCAGGCTATGGTCTAGAAGGCACATGAGGCCACCACATTGCTGAAGCAAAGCAAGTCTGAGTCTGGTCAGTGCCTGGGTGGAAGATCGCCTGGGAACCACATTTATGCTGCCTTGGGTTCTGTGATGAAAGAAAGGTGGAGTATAAATGTAAGAAACAAAACAAAACAATAACAGATTGAAATATAAAAAGATATTTTACTTTGCAATTGTATGTAACTCTTAAAAATTTCCAGCCATGGTTGTGTGACATGCCTACATCATTGTTCATATGAATGGGAGCTGTTTACTTTAAACTGAAAGTACAGTACAGCAGCAGTATTGATATCCAACAGTGGAGACATTTTTTTTTTTTAAAGATGCCACTGTCATTGCTGGTCTTTCAAGTACCACAAAAACTTGCCGAACAAAATTGTTGGGTTTTTTTAAAGCATCAAGTTTAACAAAGAAAAAAAGAAGGAAAAAAAGAGGAAGGCTCCTCCCCTGATAACAATGGAGGGCTCCTGCTGGGAGGAAGGGCGGGATATAAATCAAACAATAAATAACAAACAAACAAACACTGTGAGCTCACATTGAACACAATAGCCATCAGAACTTCCATCTAAAATTAAGCATATTAGTCGATACAAGCTTTCCAGATCTTCAAAGAGGTATTCACACAAGACTGACATTTATAAAAAAAATATTCAAATGTAGCAAGGGTAGAAAGGTCCTCAGGCCATTGAATAATGGACAGTGGGTGTTTATTCTTCCAAGCGCAAAGTATATGGCTGTGAGTATACTAGTTGCCAAATCAAAGTGTTTCCATTAGCCACACCTGGAGAGGGAATGGGTTGATCTGCCATCAGTTGTGAAATATCTTTGAAGCTGAATTTTTTTTTAAAAAGTACTCAATCTGCTCCCACCAGGGTTTTACAGTAAAAAGGGGTGTGGGTTTACTAGCATTGTGTGTCCCCGTTTTCAGAAGAGAGAAGTGGAGACACATTGGAACTGACGGCATTGTGAGTGAGTTTCTACCCTAAGTCTCTTGCAACCATAAACATATCCACTATTGTTGTTCTGCAGTTAATTCCAATACCATAGCAATATAGTTTAAAAGTACATGAACATCTGCAAATATCAAGGATTTTACCAGTACAAAATTGATAGACAACTTCACACTAAAAAGAATATATCACTGGACATGCCCACATCATATGCCTCAACAAGGCATTTTCAGCATTATACCTTCAGAATCTATCTGTATTAAACAATGCCTTTCTACTCAGACATTCTGGAGTCCAGTATACCTGAAACATCAGTTTTTGCCGGATCAACCTCTATTTCAAATGTAGAGAAACATTCAAGAAAGATTCGAAAGCAAGTTTTCATTGTTTAGGTTGCATAGCACATTATAATTTCCTATTCCACAACTCTCTTAAGTTCCTGAACCAACCAAAAATATTAAATTGTTGATCAGAATTCAAAATGCAAATGGAGAAAAAAAATCTTCACCAATGAGAAATGATACTTCCAGTTGTACTGATTTCACATCTTAGAAAAACAACTACCTACCTCCAACCTAATTTTAATTAAAAATGTAAGTTACACAATGGCCTGGTTCACACAACATACTAAGCCAAACGGCTTAGCAAGACTGCACAAATATGTGGGCTCCCAGAGAGGAGCTCATAGCCACATTGGTCCTCCCTGGTCCTTTTTTGCTGTCAGATTGAGTAAAACCAAGATTTGGCTTAGCGAATCATCCAAACTGGTTATGGTCATGGTTAAGAGCTCTCCTCACCAACTACAAGCTTGTGCAGGTTTTGGAAGGCAAAGATTGTTGTAGAGGGAAGAGAGAAACTGGCAAAAACTGACTCCTTTCTCCTTCTGTCCGTGGAAGCCTCTTCTGGGGGTAGAAATAGACTGTTTTGCCAGTTCTGCTACATCTCCACCTCTCTCTTCAGAAAACCGGGGCACACAACGCTAGTCAGCCCCCGCCCCTTTTTACTGTGAAACCTTATGGGAGCCGCTTGAGTGTGCTTTTTAAAACCTTCTGCTTCAAAGAGAGCCCACAGCGATCGGCAGATAAACCCGTTCCCCCTCAAGGTGTGGCTAATGGAAATGCTTTGATCCGGCGACTAGTGTGTTTACAAGCTGGATCAGAGAGTCTTCCATGAGCGGAATGACAATTAGTTACAGTTGAAGGCCATTTTATGCAGAGTCTATGAAAACCCCTCTGCAGTCACCTGTGCGTCATTGAGTTGTATCATTTAACAACAGTAACAACCGTTTACATTTATATAGTGCTTCTGGAGTGTTCAAGGCCCTTTTCAAAAAAACTCCACAATCACTTGTTACCACGTACTTTAAGATAAAATACTTACTTCTGTTGTCATTCCTCGCCAGTTTACTGGGGTAGCTTTTGTTCAAGGGCACGTATGGCTCTGGAGGTGGCAAGTCAGATAAAGGATGGAAGGAAAATCTGCTTTCCCACTCTTCTGGAAAAACACAGTAAGTGTTTTAGAATTGTCTATAATGTCATATTATAGATAGGTCACGCCCTATTAATATAAAATTGCATTAATGTACTCATTTAGGAAAAATCTATTATAAATTGCCTTGCTAATGTCAAACCTACCTCCAGGGAATGCTGGATTGATTAGGAAGCCTTCTACATATTATCAAATAGATTGTATTTTGTAAACCAACTTGTAGGCTGAAATCCTGTGTACATCTGTTTGGGAGTAACCCCATTGAAAGTAGTGGGATTTACTTCTCGGTAAACATGTATGGATGGTATGGTATTGTTAGTTATGTTTTTAAGTGAAGGTTTACAGATCTCCTTCCTTTCAGGTCAGAGGAAGTGTGTTGCTCTTAAGTTGCTCCTTTAGGAAACATCACTACTAACTCGCATCTAACAGCATGCTTATTTTGTTACATGTCTAACTGGAAGACCTCTCAAATTTAAGTTGTTTAAAACCCTAAATGATTTAGGCTTAAATAGCTGAACTACCACCTCCTTCCTTATAGGCATTCAACATTAAGGGGATTTTTTGGGAGGGGAGGGCTCTTGGTAGTTTCATCACCTCAGAAGTTCAAGGGATGGCAGCCTGGAAAAGGGTGTTCTCTGCAGCAGCCTCTAAGCTGTGAAAGTCCTTCCCCACAGAGATGCACCTGGCACCTTCATGGCATAGCTTTCGTCATATACTGAAGATGCACCTTTTCATCCTAGCCTTTGACACCTGAGAGATATATTGTTAGGACCCACCCTATTATTTTGATAGTAAATTGTTTTAACTGAGCTTAATACTGTATTTTTACATTGTTGGAACCTACCCTGAGACCTTATCAGAAGGGCTGGTAAGAAATCTAATAAACTATTATTATTATTGTTGTTGTTGTTGTTGTTAATTTTCTTCCCTCCATCTCCTCTTTCCTTCCTCACTGTCCTTACCTACCCCACACACAAAAATTGCCAGATATTGTTTATGAATCTGAAAGCAAACATTAGCAACAGAGTATCAGCTAGGGATGTGCATAATGATGTGCTGGGCTCCTTTGGAGGAAGGTGTGAGATCTAAAATAATAAGCATAATCATAAAGCATACCAAATTGCTGGCAAATAAGTAGAGGTGGCTTTGTGCTGGGAACATTTAAAGTTTGGTTTTTTTTAGTGAAATGTCTATAACTTGTTTATTTTGCAGCAGTCTTGAATGAAATTTGGCAGCATGAATCCTGCCAAATTTCAGAAGGATAGCTGTAATGGTTTTTCCATAAGAGCCGCCGTTACAGGAGTGTAAGAAAGAAATTAGTTTCCCCTGCTGTTTGGTGAGCCATTGGCTAAAATTGCAGCTTGAGAGAGGTGCTGCTGGGTAAGAAATCTGTAAAACTACAGACAGGTAAGTCCAGGGAGTCTTGTGCCAAGCAGCTTTAAAACTGATTTTGAAAAGAACTAAAATCATTGCAAGTCTGACCTCCCAGTTACAACAGAGCTCTCCCCCTCTGATCTCTCCCAATTTTGGGGTTTGCTCTCCCTTTCCTTATCAGCCCATCTTGGCATTCTGACTTATGCTAAGCTTAGAGTCAGTATTTTCACTTTGAGCAGATGCTTTACTGTAGCATTTTTTGATGTTTGGATTACCAAGGTGCCTTAGAGCATTTCAAGGTTCACAGCTTCAATTTGTGCTGCCTCATGTAAGTCCTGCTTCACTTCTGACAAGCCAAAAATCTCTTGAAGGCATCCCACTTTGCCTCAGGATTCATCCTAATCCAATGTACACCCCTAGTATCATCTTACAGTGCCTGAGACCTGTAGAACATTCTTGCAGTGTCTGTGAATTATAATGTCATTGTTTGTAAGCATGTGGGAAGGCCTCTTAACATTCTTACAGTTTGCTAGGTGCTCTACAAAGGTAGGTACTCGTTCTATATATTTGAAAGTAACTAGCTGAACAGGGTGGGGGCTGGAAGAGGTGGAAGAGCATTATCAAGGGGATAGAAGTATGAGACTGCAAGTTTTTACATGTACAACTGTGGACAGCTGTCTCCATGTGATTGGAAGGGCTTTCTTCCCCTCTGAAGGAAACCCTGGGTTCCATCCAGAGGGAGAGAAAAACTTACTAACAGACAATTGTACATGCAAGGATTCTTGCAGGCGTTATACTGAATGCATATACTGTAAATTGGGAGCACATAATCTCACTTCATGCATTCAGTGGGATACTGCCACTCACCATCACATGAAGAATCCTGGAAGCCATTTCTCATGGTAGATGAGGGTGGTGGTGGTGGTGGAGGTGGAGGTGCTCCAGAACCAGGCCGGTCAGGAGGAAGTGGAGGTGGAAGAGGTCCACCTCTGTGTTTATCAAACCCCCCTCTGGAAGGAAGCTGTGGTGTAGCTGGCAATGCCCGTGAAGTGCTACCATTTCTGCTTATTGGTGGTGGTGGAGGAAGGGGTCCTGGATACAAAAGGATAAAGAAGCATTTGGTTACCACATTTTTAGCACAATACAGAGTATTTTTTTATTTCCAGTTGGCCCCATTGTCTTTTCTGATTTTGAAAGGTACAACAAGACCCACCAGGGGACATTATACACAGAGGTAACACGGGGCCTTTACTGACAAGCAGAGAGAAGGAAAGGTATTAACCATTTGCTGCCTCTCTGTTTTAGCTGTCCACTTCTCACCTGAATAATAATAATAATAATAAATTTTATTTCTAGGCCGCCTATCTGGCCGCACAAGCGGCCACTCTAGGCGGCGTACAAGATCAAGTAAAATACAACAAACAAACTACATAAAAACCCAAGAACTGCAATATAAAATGAAACTGAACCCACCCATAGCTAAAACCAATAAGATTAGGCTACCCCAGGGATCTCGTAGGCCTGCCTGAATAGCCAGGTTTTCAAGGCTTGGGGAAAACTTGGCAGGGAGGGGGCATGGCGAAGATCATAAGGGAGAGAGTTCCAGAGGGTGGGGGCCATGATTGAAAATGCCCTCTCTCTGGTCCGCACCAGTCTAGCTGTTTTGACTGGTGGGACCGAGAGAAGGTCTTGAGTGGCTGATCTAGTCAGGCGGCATATTTGTTGATGCTGGAGGCGTTCCTTCAGATAAGCTGGGCCGAGACCATATAGGGCTTTAAAGGTTAGTACCAACACCTTGAATTGGGCCCGGTAGACAACTGGTAACCAGTGTAGATCTTGTAACACCGGAGTGATGTGATCGCGGCGATGGCTGTTCGTAATCAAATGTGCCGCCGCATTCTGTACCAGCTGCAGTTTCCGGACCGTTTTCAAGGGTAACCCAACGTAGAGCGCATTACAGTAGTCTAAGCGAGAGGAGACCAGGGCATGTACTACCCGTGGGAGAAGATGGACAGGCAGATAGGGTCGCAGCCTCTGTATTACATGTAATTGAAACCAAGCTGCCCGGCTCACTGCCAAAACCTGAGCCTCCATGGACAGCTGGGAATCAAGGATGACCCCGAGGCTGCAGACCTGGTCCTTCAGGGGCAGTTTTACCCCATTGAGCACCAGGTCTAAAGCTCCTAATCTTTTCCTGTCTCCCACGAGCAGTACCTCGGTCTTGTCAGGGTTTAGCTTCAGCCTATTTCCTCCCATCCATTCACTTACTGACTCCAGGCACTTGGAAATGGTCTCCACAGCCAACTCTGGCGAGGACTTAAACGAGAGATAGAGCTGGGTGTCATCCGCATATTGGTGGCACCGCAGCCCAAATCTCCTGATGATGGCTCCCAGCGGCTTTACATAGTTGTTGAATAGCATGGGGGCAAGGATAGAACCCTGTGGCACACCACAATTGAGAGGCCAAGGGTCCGAGACCTTATCCCCCAATGCCACCCGTTGATGTCTGTCTGAGAGATAGGAACGGAACCACCGTAGAACAGTGCCCCCTACTGGTGTGCCTCTCCTAGGACCAGGAAGCTCTGTGGAAAGTGATCTATACTGGATGTCTCTAGAGCCAACTAATTCTCTGTAGAATGTACCACATGAACATTTTTATCAGTAGCGACCACCAGTGAGACAGGGCAAGTGGGGTTCCGTTGTTTTCCCAGCTTCTGAAAACAGCGGGCTGCTGTTGCTGATCAAGAGGGGCAAGGCAGGGGGAGCTTGATGTGGAGCACCAAGCTCCCCACACCTCACACCTCTCCCTCTCGGTCAGCGGCAGCAACCCATTATGCTTAGAAGCTGGGAGAGCAACAGAGCCCCATTTGCACTGCCTCACTAGCTGCTACGGATTGTTACTACAAGAAGATCCATTTCGACAGAATTACACTTGGACAAAACACACCCTCTGCTAACGGGTTCACATCAAGGCAATCCTTCCTGCACTAGATTTTAAATCTGAAAAGGCACATTAAAGTCTTATGCCTGTAGAGGAATTCTGGCCTACAGTTGTGTTTTACTAAAATTACTAAAAATTACAACTGTGTTATTTCCTCCCTAAGCTATACACACACACATCTATATGCCTATATATCTCACATACACAAACTATCTTTTGTTGCCATATTCTGGTGTTGGAATGCTTCCATCTGCTTTTGGATGAGGAAGTACCAAAGTCAGGTTGTCAACTTCCCAGTGTCAGTGCTCTAGAATAAATGGTAAGATCATATGTTTCAATCCAGTACAAGACATCTTAACTGCCCTTATACATCAGATCACTGCAAACATCTGGATAACTCCTGATTGTTCCAGTTATTTCAAATTTGTTTAGTTCATAGGCAAACTAAGGCTTTTAGCACAGTGGCACCAGTAATTCTGAAAACTACTCCTATTGAAATCAGACAGGCACCTACAATTCAGATATTCTGTCACCTGCTGAAAATGTTTTTGTTTCGCCAAGTGTTTTTAGAGAATTTGATTCAGTGTTGGTCATTTGTTTGCTATTTTATGATCTTATAATTTTATGGTATTTTAACGATTCTGTTGAAACACTGCCATGGTATTTTCTAAGTTTATAAATTTTCTTATCAACAAACAAACATAGTTTTGGTACAACCTAAATCTCAAAGAAGTTTCCATTAAGTGAAACCATTATGCTCGATTCTGTATAGTAGCAGCCATGTTAAATTTATACAGGCAAGCATGGTTGATTTTTTGTTGTTGTTTAATGGCACCAGCGGAGGTGGTGGCAGTGACACAGTATGCGGCCCTAGGGAGTTGTTGACAGGATGCACCAGGACCCCCTTCTTCCTCCACTTGAACTTTCTCTTTTCTAGTCAGCCTTAATACTTGCCATCCTGACTATGACACAAATGGGGCATAAAATACCCTAACCATTGGCTCCTCTTTTGTGAAATCAAATTGCAGTTCATATATTTAACAAACAAAATAAGGCAAGCCATCTGACCACACTAGTAGAAAGGCAAAATCACCAAGTAGAGAGCAATTTCTGTCTCTGAAAAGGAACAGGGAAAACTGCATGAGTGGGACCTCCTGGAGAATCAGGCACCAGAGTAGATTCCCCCAGCACATGTTACTTTGCCCATGTGGCTGGGGTGACAAGACCTTCAGGCTGGAGAAATATTTAGATGTATCAACTGAGACCCAATCGTTGGAACTGTGTGCAAATAAGAACATAAGAAGAGCTTTGCTGGATCCGTCCAAAGGCCCATCTGGGCAAGCATCCTGTTTTCACAGTGACCAACCAGATGCCCCTGGGAACTCCACCAGCAGGATGTGAGCATACCAGCACTTTCCCACTCAAGATTCCCAGCAACTGGCAGTCAAAGGCACACTGCCTCTGAGTGCTGGTCATAACTAGTAGCCACTGATAGTCATGCCCTCCATAATTAGCCAGATTTATTTATTTATTTAAACTACTTCTAAGATATCTTTTTGGGCAGTGCCCATAAAATTTATAAAAATATAAACAGTAAGACCACCATAAAGCCATCAAATCCCCTCCAAAGAAAACAGGCAATAGAAACAGCCAGCCAGTTGCAACAATTTATAATGCAATAACAAATCACAATCAAGGCTTTAACATGTCAATCACAAATAAGCCCAGTTGCAAGAGATATGTCTTTAGGTCCTTCAGAAAGGCTTGACGCATGGAAGCCTGCCATAGACCCAGTAGCATGGAGCACCAGAGCCATGTGAACACCATGCAAAAGGCCCTCTGATCTTGGAGGTGGACACATAAGAAGGCCCTCCAATGTAGATCTCAAACTGTGGGCAGGCTGATCCGGATGCAGGCAGTCCATCTTGCAGCTTGGGCCCAAACCATTTAAGGCTTTAAGGGTTAAAGCCAGCACTTTAAAGTGGGCTCAGATATACACCAACAGCCAATGCATCTGGCTGAATAATGGTGGTACAGAATCTGACCAGCTCACCCTCATCTGGACTCTGGTGACCACATTCTGACCCAGCTGAAGTTTCTGAACAGTCTTTAAAAGCAGTACCACACAGAGAATATTACAGGAATCAAGCCTGGATGTGACCAGAGCATGGATCACTGTGGCTATAGGGCCGGCGCCAGGCATACCAGGGCCCTTGGGCACCAGCCTGCCCCAGGCTCCGGCACATGCACGCATGCCCCATCTACCTACCTTTCCCTTGGTGAATGCTGCCTGCTCTGTGCATCATGCCTACCATCAACCAAGATGGCAGCTGAGGCTTCCCTAAGGGGCTGATGCCTCCACTGCCATTTTGGTTGATGGCATGCGTGCATGCTACATGCACCCACCCCTGCCATCAACCAAGATGGCGGCAGGGACATCGGCCCCTTAGGGAAACCTCGGCTGCCATCTTGGTTGTTGGCAGGTTTGCACCTGCAGTGCAACCACCATTTATGTCAAGGGAAAGGGAGGTGGAGCATGCAGGCAGGTGTTGAGGGCCCGCGCGGCACTAGGGGGGGATGCCTGGGAGCTCCCTCTTGTGATCTGTGGCAGGGTTGGGAGCCGACGTTGCCGCAGATCACAGAAGGGAGCGCAACCCACCCACCCTAAGGACCCAGGGGCCCTCAGCCAGGGCCTGACCTGGCCACCCTCTGGTGCCGGCCCTGGCTATGGCAGACTTCTCCAGAAAGGGCAGCAATTGACATACAAGCCAAAGGTGATAGAATGAACCCTTTGCTACTGATTGCTACCTGGGCTTCTGTGGTCAGCAATTGTTTCCGGAGCACTCTGAAACTGCATACTCAGCCTTTCAGGGGGAGTATCACTCCATCCAGAACCAGACTAAACCTCCTTATGGAGTAAGCAGTCTCCTACACCACAGCACTTCTGTTATGGTCACATTTAACCTCAGTTTGTTTGTCCTCATCCATACTAGAACTGCCACCAGGCACTGGTTAAGGATTCCCACAGCCTGCCTGGGATCAGAAGATGTAAAAGAGTGGTAGAGTTGAGTGTCATCAGCATACTGATGGCATTGTAAACCAAACCTCTGGATGGCTTCTCCCACTAGTTTCATGTTCAGCCTTTCTCAACTTTTAGGGGTGCCCAGATGTTGTTGGACTACGGTTCCCATAATTCCTGACAATTGGCCATGCTGGCTGGAGTTGATGGAAGTTGTAGTCCAGCAACATCTGGGAACCCAAAGGTTGGGAAAGGCTGATATAGATCTTAAAGGGCATGAGAGTCAGTATGGACCCCTGTGGAACCCCCACAAGCCAACAACCATAGCTGTAGCAAAGGTCCCTCAGCATAACCCTCTGAGAATGACTATTCAGTAAGGACAGGAACAACTGTAACACTGTGCTCTCAATCCAACCCAGATAGGCTGATGGTATTAAAAGCCATAGCAAGATCCAAGAGTACTAACCAAATAGCCCTCCTACTGTCTGTTCTTCAGCGTAACTCATCCACCAGAGCAACTAGAGCAATTGAGTCTAAATTTGGCTTTTCAGAAGGAACTTCACAAAGCAACCACCCCTTCCTTCAAGGAGACATTTACAGCCTCCAAGGTTCAGATACCCAACCTTGATCTCACTAGCCACAACAGGAAAGGTTCCAGCAATTAGGTGGTAAGCTTCACTGTTCCAAGTTGGTGGCTGTCATTACATCTTGTAGGAGTGAGTTCCATAGTTTAACTATGCACTGTGTGCAGAAGTAGTTTTTCTCCTACCATTCAGCTTCATTGGATAACCCCACATTCTAGTATTATGCAAGAGGAAGAAAAACCTCTCTAGCCACTTTCTCCATACCATGCAAAAATGTATACACCTCAATCATTTCCCCCCCTTTACTCCCCCAATTTTCTTGGTATTATTTATTATGACATTTGCATTATCATTGGAAGAATGCAGGGAGCCTCACCTGATCTGCTGGGTGGATCTCTTACAGGAGGTGGTGGCCTCTCGCCTGCGGGGGGAGGAAGAGGTACAGAGCGACCAGAGCCAGGCAAACTTGGTGGAGAAGGAGATGCCAGGGATATATTCCTTTGAGGAAGGCGTGGCATTTCATCATTTCCGCCGGAGATTGGTGGAACCGGAGGCGGGCCTGGCCGACTTGGAGGTGGGGGAGGAGGAACTTGAGATCCAAAGGATGGCCTAGGAGTGGAGGGAACTGGAGGCTTGTTGTTTTGGGGTGGAGGAGGTGGCAGGGAAGGTTCCCTGTTGAAAGGTGGCCTGTTTCCGGTTGGGGGTGGTGGCGGCGGTGGCGGCTTATCTTCTGTTGGCCTGCCGGGGGCAGGAGGAAGAGGAGGCCTGTTTGAGAAAGGAGAAGAAGGACTACCTTGTGACAACTGGCGAAAGGATCCTCCAAATCCTAGATTTCTATTTCCTGGGAAAGGTGGAGGCGTAAGCCCTAAGCTGGCTTGTCTGCTTGCTCCCGGCACAGGCGGGGGTCCTCTGTTGTACAGCGTTGATGGGACAGGTCTGGGAGTATTTGGCACAGGAGGAGCACCCATATCAGGCCTGGAACCAGTGTCAGGTCTTGGTGGAGGCATTCGGCTTCTCTGCAGTTCTGGAGCAGCAGTTCTTTGCCCAGAAGAAGGGCCTGGAAACCTCCCTATGCCACTTGATGGCGAAAAGGGCTTTGCAGATGTTGCTCTTCCTCCTGGTGGAAATACTGGAGCCCTGCTTCCTGAAGAATCTGAGAACGCAAAGAAATCAGTTTGTCATACAGAAAAAAAAAATCAGCACTGAAAAGGACCAATTTTGAGCTCTTATGGATAGTTGGTAAAAATGTGCAAACATTTACATCCAAGAAAGGCTAGAGGAACTGCAGATCACTTTCGAAAACCTGCAAAGGATCATCCATAAGTGCTTTCAGTGCACCTGCAAAGCATGCTCCATTTTCTTCATGCTGTTTTGATTTTGGTAAGCAATGGATCCTCTATTGTATATTCTGGACCTGACTGACAGCCCTGCTCCAATTTAACACCATTTCTATTGGGGCGGGAAAAGGAATTTCTCTTCTCTGTGATTACTAGCATTTTTCTAAAAGAGGCAGCCTCACAGAAAAACTTTGGCTCATTAAATGCCATGAGATTAAGAGGAGATCCATAAATAGCCCATGACACAACAGATAATACCAGCTCTGAAAGACTGTGTTATATCAAACACAGGCTGAAAGATCTCATATATTTTAACAGCATCGCTACATTCAAGCCTCATGGTAGATGACTGCAATCAGAAAGGTACAAGTCTGCCCTGCCTTAGACACTGTAGTTTATTGTCTGGCTCATAAATGCATCCAGGAATCAAAGTAAGATTAGTTCATGGTGCAGAATGCACTGATTTAATTAAAATGACTGACTGTACATTTTTACCATTGTTGTTTTGGATTTTAAATTTAATTGTAACCTAATCTGGGATAATACAAATGATAATCAAATGTCTTAAATCAAGGGTTCCCAAACTGTGGTCTGTGGACCACCAGTAGTCTGCGAACTTCATTCAGGTGGTCCACGGCATGTCTGTGAAGAATCCTTACAATTTAAATTCTGCAGAATTCTATGGAATACAAATTGTAACGCAATAAAATACAACATAAGGGATAAAAGAAGCAACAAAAAGGCAATTAGAAACCATACAGGATCTACAATGGAGACTTGGTGGCTCTGACGTCAGTGGGACAGTGAATCCACTCTGGGTTTTAGTCCGAACTTTCACAGAGCCGTCAAGGCGCTGAGCACCTAACCTCCCTCACAGGACTGTTAAGAGTAAAATGGCATAATCACATGTCTATAATCCTGAGCTCCATGAAGGGAGGGTGGGATAAAAATATGATAGCTAATGAAGCACAGTGGTTGGAGGAAGGGAATCTCAAAGAGGCCTTTGACTAGGACACAACTCTCACGGTGGGGAGGCAGAATACAAAGGGGAGAGAAAAAAATAAGATCTTGGCAGCTTTGCAGTTTACTTGGCAGTTGTGCTCAGCTGCTGAGGCCACACTCTGGAAAGTGATGCCGCGTGATACTTCCATACTTATGCTGCTGTGAGAAAAAGGGGAGAGAAGACCAGTAAAAGTGACAGGCAGGGTCCATTAAATTGGGAAAGGGGTTTACAGACAAATAAGAACGCCTGGTTTGGGTATGAAATGATGTATGCATAAGTTAACTGCAGCACTCATTCCTGTATAGGCATTCTAACATGAAACCTCTATCCTGGCTTGCTTAGCATCCTTAGCACCAAGGAAGCCAGTCAGTCAACAGCTCTGCTGTTCGGGGGTGGGATGGGGGGAAGCGAGAAAAAGCAGCTAGGCTGCCTGCTCACTTGGAAGAGCAGCGTCTTTCTTTCTTTCTGATCTTTTATCTCGTAGTGTGTTGGGCAGCAAGGATGCCAAGTGAAATATACTGTGCTTCAATGAATATATCCCTCCTAACAAAACAACATCCTGCTTACCATTATCTCTGTTTGCAGATCGAAGTTTGGGCATCCCTGCCTGGAACAGACCTCCTAAACCAGGTGGTCCACCTCCGCCATAGCTACTTCCACTGCTGCCGCCACCTCCTCCGCTGCCGCCACCTCCACCGCTGCTACTGCTGGTGAAGCCACCGCCACTACCTCCAACACTTGATCCTTTAGGTTCTGCAGAGACAGGGGGAGTAAGGGGACAGAGTACTTAAACACCATTATTATCTTTGCTTACTTATGTAAACTACAATCTTATGTACTTATGTAAGCTACTTACATAAACTATAGATTAATCTTTTTATTAGAGAAAGTTTTGATTACAGATCAATGTACAGGCAATGAATACTACACTCTGTACCATCTAATAATCCCTGGGTGATTCACAATAAAGGTTATAATGCATAAAATCTAAAACAGAATAAAAACAGTGCAGTTTAAACCCAGAATAAAATCAGCAACAGAGGGTAAAAGAAGTTTAAAAGAACTAAGGAGCACTAAAAATACTTATGAAAAAGTCTGGGAGCATTGGGGGGGAAAAGGTCTTCACATCCTAAAAGGAACTAGAGGTTATTGATACTGGCCTTAAAACAAAAACCATAGCCAGTCATGCCCCAAGTAGTAGCCTGATCTAGAACAGGTTTGGGGAACCCATGGCCCTCCCGATGATGCCGGACTATAGCTCCCATCATCTCTGGCCGTTGGCGATGCTCGCTGAGGCTGATAGGAGTTGAAGTCTGGCAACATTTGGAAGGGCCACCAGTTCCTCATGCCTGGTCTAGAATAAGCCAAGGCCATTTGGATTTATGGGTGTATACACACCAGAGTATTAATGGGCACATGGGTTGCACAGATCTGATTTCCTGTGTGCGCTTTGGTGCACTTTCACCCACAAAGGAGTGCTTTCAATTGTAACTCTAGCTCAGTGTTTTCCATCCATACTAATAGGCAATGCATGATAGGATGTATTCACACTGTATGTTGTTGTCCCGTCCCCTCAATTAGTACATATTATTTATTAAATGTATATCCCGCCCTTCCAGGAGGAGCCCAGGGTAGCAAACAAACAATAAAATATGAAAAACTTCTTAAATACATCTTAAAAGAAAAAAATTCTTTAAAACAATTCCAACACAGATTCAGTCTGGGATAAGGTCTCTATTTGAAAGGCTTGTTGAAAGAGGAAGGACAACAGAGACGGCAACTCTCTAATATTTAAGAGGAGGGAATTCCAAAGGGTAGGTGCCACAACACTAAGGCCCAGTTCCTATGTTGTGTGGAATGGACCTCCTGATGAGATGGTATCTGGAGGAGGCCCTCACCTGCAGAGTGCAATGACTGACTGGTTATATAAGTAGTAAGACAATCTTTCAGGTATCCTAGTCAAAAGCTGCATAAGTTTTATACACCCAAACCAACACCGTGAACTTAGTCCTGTAGCTAATGGGCAGCCAGTGTAATTATTTTAGGAGTAGGGCTACATGTTGGCGATGTCCTGCTCCAATGAGCAGTTGTGCTGGTGCAACTTCTGGACCAACCTCAAGGACAGCCCTACATAGAGCACATTACAATCCAGCCTGGAGGTTACCAGTGCATGGACAACGGTGGTCAGGCTATCCTGGTCCAGAAACAACCACAGCTGTCTTACTAGCCATAGCTGGTAAAAGTCACTCCTAGCTACTGAGGTTACCTGGGCCTCTATTGACAAAGATGGATCCAGGAGCACCCCCAGACTATGAACCTGCTCTTTCAGAGGGAGCATTGCTCACCCCAAATCTCCTGATGACTGCTCCCAAGGGCTTCATACAGATGTCAAACAGCATTAAGAACAAGATGGTACCCTGAGGCACTCCACAGCACAACTGCCAGGGGGCTGAAAGACAATCACCCAATGCTGTTCTCTGAAAAGACCCTGGTAAACAGTGTAAAACAGTGCCTCCGATACCTATCTCACCAAGTTGCCCCAGAAAGATACCATGATCAATGGTATCAAAAGCTGCTGAGAGATCAAGTAAAAATAACAGGGTTGCACTCCCCCTGTCCTTCTCTGGATAAAGATCATCCATCAGGGTGACCAAGGCCGATTCAGTCCCATAAGCAGGCCTGAACCCAGACTGAAATAGGTCAAGACTTCCCTACTCCCCTGAGTTCTAGGTCCATTGTGGACATGCACGCAGATACCTCTGTGCACAACCAATTTTTTATTTTATTTTTGAGACACAAATTTTCCAATGCATCAGATTTGCACAAAACAGTGGTTTAAAAATAAGAAATTGTGTCGCGCCTGGCCCCACCAGCATCTTGCCAATGAAAGTAAGAGGTGTGGTGATAGATGGCACCCAGCAAAACATCATCACGCAAATAAAAAAGAAAAACCATGCTCCCACAATGCACTTCAGTTCATTCACAACTGGGTGACAGGCAATTTTATGTTGGATTTTTTCCACCCCTTATCACAGATTATCCACAGACTGGGTAAATCTGAGTTAAATGACGGGAAGTGCAGGCTGCCACTTGGGTAAGGACATGCACACATGGGATGTTATCGAATTCACTTTAAACTGTCATGTGTACAGAGCCTTTACATATGTGCATTCAGGACCACAGAAAAACCCTACACATTTCACATCTTCAAGAACTCTGGTTAGTTGTGTAGGAATTCTTCCATATTGAGACCCCATTCAAAGATATACAAATATACTTACTATCAATAACTGGAGCGCTCCTGTCATTGGTCACCGCTTTCTTAAGTCTTTTTCCTTTGGAAATATCAGACAGAAGAGCATTTCGTCCTGCCTGCTCTGATCTGTTTAAGGAAGGCTTCTCTGTATTTGCCTGCAAAGTAATGGAGCTAGATGTGACATACAACAAGGAGAGAAGCACTGAAGTCACAACGAAGCATGGTGCAGGAATTGACTTTTTTTTTTATCACAGTTTGCTTCAAAATTTGCTGCAAAATTTTAATTTTTGCAAATTGAACCCGATTCATTACCAAATCAGGCCCCATCTGCACGATACATTTAAAGCAGTATGATGCCACTTAAACAGCCATGGTTTTCTCCAAAGAATTCTGGGAACTGTTGTTTGTTTTGGTATTAGAAGATCCCTATTCCCTTAACAGAGCCACAATTCCCAGAGTTCCATGGGAAGATGGATTGATTCTTAAACCACTCTGAGAATTATAGCTCTGTGAGGGGAATAGGGGCCTCCTAACAACTCTCTTCACCATTAGCAAACTACAGTACCCAGCATTCTTGGGGGGAAGCCATGACTGTGTAAAATGGCTTAATGCTGCTTTAAATGTATAGTGGAGATGGGTCCTCAGACTGGTAGGAGTGCTGGATTGGCCCTGCTGATGCATTTGTACCATGTGAACGTCCCTGCTGCCTCCCCCCTAAGCAACAGCAGCACCTGCTTGGAATAATGCGTAGCAGCTCTCCCCTACTCAGTGAACCTCTTATGGCATGCGCTGTATCGTAAAGGTGAGCATGAACATGTAGTATTTGTGTAACTTCAAAATGAATGTTTGGGTGGGGAATGCAGAAGTAGCTGTTTCTAACATTATAATGTTCCTTCCCTTCCCCCCCCCGCTACCCCATTAAGGACTCATTAAATTTATTAGTAATGAATTTTCCTAACATTTTTTAAAATGAAATTTATAAGTCAATTTGGTTCAGGGAGAAGAATATGATTTTTTTTTAAAGTAGTTTTTTACAGACACAGCATTCCCTCAGTCACTGTGGTGTTTCTTTTTCATTTTGTACAAACAGGAAGCTGCCTTATACAGAGTCAGACCACTGGTCCACCTAGGCCAGTTTGTCTACTCTGATTAGCAGCATTTCAGGCAGGGCTCTATCCCAGCCTTACCTAGAATCATAAAATAGTAGAGTTGGAAGGGGTCTATAAGGCCATCAAGTCCAACCCCCTGTGACTCTGTTGAAGCCCTTGTCACACTGTGAAACAGCGAGGCATGTTGGGGTCTTGACATGGTTGCCCCTGAACGCCCTCTCCGGCATTGTGGAGTCTGGTTTGCACCTTAGTATACCAGTGAGCTAAGGGAAATGAAACAGGCTGGATGACGGCTAGAGCGCAAGTGGTGAAATACGTGCTGTGAGGCTGATCGGGCATGAGTAAAACATCATAACCATGCCCACTGTGCAGTGGTGAGGGCAGCAAAGAAGGCCTACTTCTCTGCCTCCATCACATCCTCAAGTAGCCCTCCAGTGGAGCATTTCTATATTGTCAGGGGTCTGTTGACATCAACCCCAGGAAATGGAGTTTTAGACCCTTCAGAGGCCCACTGTGAATTGTTTGCAAGGCACTTGGAGGGTAAAGTTGCTCGCCTCCGTAGCAATCTTGATGCCCCATCCACATCTACTGTAGTCCCCAGTGAGGTGTCCAGGGCAATGTCTGCTGCAGCTTCTTGGGATCGGTTTCAGTTGATGTGGCCTTGTGACATGGACAAGGTGCTTGAAATGATTCAGCCAGCAATGTGTCCTCTCAACCGTTGCCCTTCTTGGCTTATTAAAGCTTGCCAAGGGGGATTGACCAAGTGGATTGAGGGTGTGGTCAATGCATTGTTGCAGGAGGGAGTTGTTCCAGCCACCCTGAAAGAGGCGGTGATCCGACCGCTTCTGAAAAAGCCCACCCTGGACCCATTGGTTTGCGACAACTACCACCCAGTCACAAATAGCCCCTTTTTAGGGAAGGTGATTGAGAGAGTTGTGGCGCAGCAATTGCAAGTACTCTTGAATGAAACAGATTATCTTGAACCATTCCAGTCTGGGTTCAGGCCTGATTATGGGATTGAATCGGCCTTGGTTGCCTTGATGTATTACTTTTATTGGGAGAAGGACAGGAGTGTGACCCTGTTATTCTTACCTGATCTCTCAGCCAGAGATTTTTTATACAATTCACCATAGTATCCTTCTGGGCTGACTTGGTGAGATGGGTATTGGAGGCACTGTTTTACAGTGGTTCCGATCCTATCTTCAGGGTCGCTCTCAAATAATAGCATTGGGTGATTGTCTTTCAGCTCCCTGGCAGTTGTGCTGTGGTGTGCCACAGGGTACCATCTTGTCCCCCAGACTGTTTAACATATGAAGCCCTTGGGAGCAGTCATCAGGAGATTTGGGGTGAGGTGTCAGCAGTACACTGATGATACCCAGCTCTATTTCTCTGTAACATCTGAATTGGGAGAGTCTGTACAAGACCTGGACCGCTGCCTGGACTCGGTGGTGGGCTGGATGAGGGCCAATAAACTGAATCTGAATCCTAGCAAGACAGAGATGCTGAGGGTTGGTGGTTCCCAAGATTGGATAATTGTTCAGTTGCCTGCTACGGATGGAGTCGTACTCCCTCTGAAAGAGCAGGTTCACAGTCTGGGGGTGCTCCTGGATCCATCTTTGTTGCTAGAGGCCCAGATGACCTCAGTGGCTAGGAATGCCTTTTACCAGCTAGTAGTTTTCCATCAAGCCTGAAAGCAAGGAAGATTCAAGGTTCTGTCATGTTTATTTGCTTAAGAAAAAGGATGAGGCAGAACAGAAGCTGCGTCTGTTCATCAAGAGAATTGAAACGCAGCATAATGTTACTGTGAAAGCTATACGCTCAGACCAGGGGGGGGGGAATTCACAAGCAAAGCGTTACATGAATTCCTGGAAAACAAAGGAATAGAGCAGAATTTCACAGCTCCATTTTCTCCGTTCAGTAATGGGCTTGCGGAGAGAAAAAACAGGGTGCTTCAGGAAGCATTGAGAGCCATATTGGGGGATTCCAGCTTGGGAAACTCTTTCTGGAAAGAGTGTATTTTGTATGAGAATTACATACACAACAGGGTGTTACACAGTGCACTTGGAATGTCTCCCTATGAAAAACTCACAGGCAAAAAGCCGAGGGTGCAACACATTGAGAGGTTCGGAGCACGTTGCTGGGTTCACATTCCACAGGGGAAAAGACGTGGCAAACTGGCACCCAGAGCACAGGAAGGATTTGTGCTGGGTTTTCAGAATGCTTATTACAGGGTGTGGGTTCCCAAGACACAGCAGGTTGTGCTGAGCAGGAGCATTAAAGTCTCAGACAAGCCTTGGGACCAGAACCAGACAGTCATTCTCAATGGGTCAGACAATGCACCTACACAAGGGGTGAAAACAGAAGACACACAAGTTCCACTAAAAGATGCTGTAAATGAACTGATCTGGGGCAAACGTAAAACAAAGAAAAGAAAGGCTAATGATCTGACAGCAAATGGGCAAGCCATGCCAGGTACAAGTGCGGCTGGTAATGGTGCAGTGGAAGCTCCAGTTCCCTTAAGGCGCTCTGAAAGGGCTAACATTGGGAAGCCGCCTGACAGATTTACAGTGGGTATAGTCAGCGGCCCGGGTGTGTGCAAAGAAGTTGAAATGGATGCAGAAACATTATATCTGACCTGTGTACAACCAAAGTTTGAATAAAGTTTAAAGGAACCAATATTCAATGTAAATAAACATGTAACTGGAAAAGTAATGTATTGAACTGGAAATGTAACTGAAGTGTAAATGTCACTGGAAACAGAAATGTACAAGTTGCAATGTATTGATGTGCAGTCTTGATGGAAAGGTGGGAACTGTTGACCCATAGGCAGTCACTAGTAGTTTTCCATCAAGCCTGAAAGCAAGGAAGAGCAAAGCAGGGGTTAAGCTGCTTGCAAGGCCTGTCAAGGCCAGCACCTGCTGTCAAGGCAACCGACAGAGATATAGGCTGGGAAAGTCCTGCCAGTCTTTCGTGGGGGTTATGTTTCAGAGTGGAGAGGTTCTTGTTAGGAGGTGTCGTGGGGAAAAGTGAAACCGCTTGCATGCTGTAATTCTTAATGTCTGAAGTAAAAGACTCTTAACCAAGTTCTTTGTCTGTGGATTTCTGGACGTCTTGCTCTTTAGTAGTAACGAGCTGACACGCAAATCACCACACACGCCAACAGACAGTTGCAGCCATTTCTGGACCAGGATAACATGACCACTGTTGTCCATGCATTGGCAACCTCCAGGCTGGATTACTCTAATGCACCCTATGTGGGGCTACGCTTGAGGTTGGTCCGGAAGCTGCTGCTGGTGCAAAATGCGGTGGCAAGACTGCTTACTGAGGCAGGGTATCGCCAACAAGTCACCTCGCTGCTGAAAGAATTGCACAGGCTACCTATTAGCTACAGGGCTAAGTTCAAGGTTCTAGTTTTGGTGTACAAAGCCCTATACAGCTTGGGACCAGGATACCTGAAAGACCGTCTTATCCTTTATATACCCAGTCGATCATTGCACTATGTAGGTAAGGGCCTCCTGCAGAGACCATCTTCTCAGGAGGTCCTTTCTGCACAACATAGGAAACAGACCTTTGCAATTCCCTCCTCTTAAATATTAGACAGGCACCATTTCTGTTATCTATACAGCTTTGTCTTTCAACAAGCCTTTTAAATAGAGACCTTATCCCAGTCTGCGCCTGCAATGGCATTGCTTTTTAATGTTTTTAAACCTTCTTTTTTAAAAAACAGAAGTTTTTAATGTTCTAAAAAATAGTTTTAAAAATATTTTGTTTTAATATGTTTTTAATGGTTGTTTCATTTTGCTATACTTTAAAGTTCATTTTTATGATGTGTTAAAGTGTTTTTAGTGCTTTTGTTTGCCGCCCTGAGCTCCTACTGGGAGAAAGGGCGGGATATATATACATATAAATAAATAAATAAATAATATTGGGAGTGGAACCTGGGACATTCTGCATGCAAAACAGATGCTCTACAACGAAGTCACAACCCTTCCCTTGACTCGTATGGTATTCTCTATCATTGCTGCTTGTGTGACAGTTAGGTGGTAGAGTCACCGTAGGAATTTACTACCCGAACAAAATATGGGAGAATGGCACAGACCCAGTGTCAGCACTAGGACTGATGTCAGCTGCCTCCATTCTTTACTCTTTTCTCCTCCCTATTTTTACGAGAGCAGAGGGCCAGCAGTACTTAGACCAGAACTTTGAGGAAAGGCTGCAGCTGCCCACACTGGTCATTCCCCTAGACAGCCTTTCCCAACCTTTGGGTCCCCAGATGTTACTGGACTACAATACCCATGATTCCTGACTATTGGCCATGCTGGCTGGGGCTGATGGGAGTTGTAGTCCAACAACATCTGGGGGCCCAAAGGTTGGGAAAGGCTACCCTAGAAGATCTCTAAGTCCGTGAGTGCTGCCAGCCTAATGCCCTGAAAAATAAAAAGAGAAAAAGGGGTTGCCCATCTCAGCCACTAGGGAAGCTTATTGTGGGATGGGGAATACACCACGTGGTGCAAGGGGGACCCAGAGAGCACCTCAACCAGAGATCCCTTCAACCTGTCACTGGTTCTGAAATGGGCCACATTCTCTCTCTTCAATAGGTTAGGAAGCCATGGCACTAGAAGAGGGCTGCATAGTTTTAACCGTGCTTGGCTGCTAGCCTATTCAAATATTTTAAAAGGAGAAAGCCACCCCTTCTCAACAATCGTGAGGAAACCCTGTTTTATGTCTGTGTGACAAAGCACAGAAAACATGTCTGCTGCAGCTGTCACTGCTGTTACTCTGCATTTCCTGGAGTAGACACACAAAGGCCCATCTATAACAAACCATGACTTAGTGAGAACAAGCAAACATGAGAGGTTCCTGAAGAGAAGATCACACTCACTTTGCTACTCCTGCAGTTCTGCTGCTGCTGCACTGCTGTGAGCCAAACCATGGTTTGGCTTACAGTTGCTTTTGAACGCAGTCTCGTGGTTTCTCTTCCTCAGATAAACCACATGGTGAAAGCAATAGAACAAACACTGGCTACCAGTTGTGGTTTGTCTTAAGTGAAATAACCACGGGCCCAGGTTCAGACACAATGCTGAGCTACCCACGTCTTAGCTTACAGCAGCAGCAGCAGGACCATGGTCTTCTCTCTAGGAACATGCACATTTGCGCTAGGATCATGGTTTGGCCTTAGCATCACATGTGAATGGGGTTAGTGTGGGAAGGGCAGATGTGCACTCCTAAGCATGCAGTGATCATGGATTAAGAAGCTGGGATAAGTTAGGACTTCCAGAATGCCAAATGTATAGCAGCCTTGAATGTCTGCTTCATTAAAAAAAATGTTCATGAACAAGTCAGTAAAAAAAGACACTTTTTTGTTTGGTGTATTGGAAATGCACACACTGTTTGCACAAACAAGATTCATTTTCTAGATAGAGGCTATCACTTCCACTATGCAAACACAGGATATCCTGAATATGTTTCTAAGATAATAAAATTGATTTCAATACCTTTTATTAAAACAACTTGAAGAATTTTTTGTCAGAGAGCCATTACTATTTTACATGCTCCTGCAATCAGTTTTTAAAATCTGCTGTGAAATGCTATAAAGTTTTGAATTATCTTTTGTAAAAAGAAGCAAACACTTTTAAAATTTAATAGAAAAAGTAAATATTTTGTATGGCAACATCAAACAGCTTAAATTTCTCCAGATGTTCCAGAAGTTGACTCACGCTTGTTCAGAATTCCACTAAATAAGCATGTTTCCCCCCAAGTGCAATCACGTGCAAAGTTCCTTTTCCCAAATGTTGTAGGCATCATAACAACTCCTGCTTATGTACATTATGAGTAAGGAATCAAAACATTAAAAAAAAAAGTGCACACACTGTTCAGATGACTGAATCTTCCTTCTACTGAGGCAATGGACTACAGAGCTGTTGGCCTCTTCCAGGCTGCACTCAATGTGAGGCGATGGTGAGGAGGAGGCAGTATCTGCCAAGGATGAAGCAACGCCACCGCCACCTCCTGTGCCCCAGGCTGGCCCCATACTCAGGCACGAGAGCATGAGGTTCACCGGTAGGCCAAGAAGCCCAAGCCCAGATGACCCAGCTCCAAGAGGGTGGAGGCAGAGATGACAAAAGAGACCCAGTGGGGCCCGAGCCACTCGGGACCCCTGCAGCTGCCTCCATCCTGCTTGTAGTTGGGCCTGCTGGACTCTGGCTTCTTTGGCTCCCAGGAAACCCCCGCTATAGACTATTGTTATACAGCTCTGCAGTGCTAGCACCCTCTGTTATTGGCCATACAAACTACAGAATGACAGTCCAGTACAAATATTATGTTAGGGAGAAATGCACACTGTTTTTACTTTAAAAGTTAACAGCACTTAAAACTAATCATGGGAGTGAAGGTACCATTGGGATCAGTGACTGCCCCATCCCTACACTGATCCCAATGGTACCTTCACTCCCATGGTTAATTTTAAGTGCTGTTTTATGTGCTTTGTGCACTTCCCCAAGTTCCTTCTGGATGAAGGATGACTGAGAATAAAACAAAACAATGCTCTTGTTCAGAGTTCTAGACATCATTCCTCTAAGCAGAGCATTCCACTCCTCCTTGTATTTTTCTTTTCCTACTGCCACTCTACATTCTCAGTTCTCATTGGGCTATTTTCTGGGGAGGGTTACCCCCTTAAGTTCAGCTTTAAAGATCTTTTGTATCTCTGCAAACCTCAGAGTATGTTGATATCTTCCTCTTGTTTCTCAACGGGTCTATTTTGGCTACAATCCTGACAGCTCACTACCTGCATGCGCTGTTAGGAAGAGTAATGGTATAGAATGGGACCCTTACAATTATCTGAGGACACTTCTGAGTGGAGAGTGCACTATATGCTGTCCCCTCTAATGTTCCTCATAGCAAAAAACAAAGTAGCACACAATGACAGCTCAGCAGTGGCCAACCTAACAGTTGTGAGGCCAACTTGCTTAGCATCCACTTTGCCTCTGTGCCTGTGTACATGCAGAAAGAGGAAAGAAAGAATGTGGACTTTTTGTAAGAGATTAGGGTGGACCCCCATAACATGGATCATCTTAGGACCTCCATCTTCTCCAGCCCACTTCCAGAGAAACAGAAAAAGAGCATTTTCCAGCGACCATACCCTGAACCTCAGACAGATATGCACCATTGCTTCATTTTCATATGACAATTCATGATTAATCCATACAATAGATGGGGCTTGCTTTGTCCCATAAAAGTTTTAAAATTAAAAAGTTGAAACTTACCACCGAAAACGTTGGGGGAGGGGGAGGAGCTGGAGGAGGGGGGACAGGCATGATCTAAAGTTGAAATGCTCTTCAACCACTGTGAAACCTGGGGGGGGGGAAACACTGTTTAGTAACTTTTCAGAAAAAAGTAATGTGCTTTCCTGGGGGGCACCCCCTCACACACACATTCACATTAGTAAATGTATAGATAATGAAAAATCTGAACCACCACAACTGAAATAACAAAAACAGTTTTAAGAGACACATATATTATCCCTTTCAGTGGTACATCAGTTTTAGGAAGAAAGGGGCTTCAGATAATTTAAATTATGTTTCTCTTATAGACTTGATCCGCTGCAGAATTATTGAAAATCCAGTTTTCTTTTTTTCTAAATGAAACAAGTGGGTGATAAAGAACCAGAAAGAGGAAAGGAAAGCAAGAGGTCTAAAGGTAGGAATGGGTGTGGGGATGCCAGCTGGGCAATGAGTCAGGCTGTCAGATTTCAGCAGTTATGGACAATCTTGTTGTCAGTGTAGGGTGATGGTTAGAAGGTCTGATTTAGGGTTTGGGAAACCCAGCTTCAAAAATCCCTATAAAACCATGATGCTCATTGGGTGACCTCAAGCCCAAGCCTGACCCCCCATTTTTTCTCGCCCCCTAAATAAAAAAACAAATAATTACATTTATTACACAAAACAAATTCTCCCCATCACCCACTTTTTTTGGTTCCCCCCAAAAAAAGTTTATGCTGGCTACGGGCCTGCTTAGGCCAGTCACCAAATCTCAGCCTAATGTACCTGACAGGGTTGTTGTGAGACTAATATTCATGGAGAAGATCACCATGTATACTACCCTGAGTTCCTTAGAAGGGTTAGGTAAAAATGAATGAATGAGTAAATGGATTATGGTTAAACAAAAAAAGAATAGGGGGGGGGAATCAGTACTCAGACTAGCAGATGAGGGACAGCAAGTGAGGAAAAGGCACTTGTGGATAGTCACATCTTTTTTTCCAAGTACACAAGCTCAGAACTGCAGCCTGAGAAGCAGAACACTAGTAAAAATAAACGAAACATGGTCTAGGCTAGGGGTTCCCAAACTGCAGTCCATGGACCACCATTAGTCCACAAGCTTTATCCAGGTGGCCTATGGCACGTTTATGAATTTGTGGCTGAAAACACAAGACAGCACATCCAGTGCATTAAATACTCATATTGATTTTTAATTTAATTTTTATTGCTTCTTTTATTTTGTATATTGCATTCTACTGTATTGCAATTTGAATTATATGAAATTACAGTTGCTACAATAGGCAGAAAAATAATTAAACAGTCCGCCAAGACCCTAAACAGTTTTAAATGGCCCATGGGGGGAAAAGTTTAGGAATCATTGGTCCAGGTGATAGCAATAATGATCATTCATTACTTTGGAGTGTGGCAGAGGGGAAAAAATAAAATATATTGTGCTTTGCACTCATTTATTTGGAAGGGTGGTACTGGAAACTACTGAATCACTTCCTCCTGCTCCACCTTAGAGTTCCTTCATATATTACACACACTCTCTTTTTCTATGTCAGAAGTTTTTAGATCAAGATTTACTTCTCTGGAAATAAATGAATTTTCATATTTTAGTTAATCTAGACGTCATCTGTCCCATAACTCATTCTCCCTCTCCCCATTTCGCTCTCACATGCACAATGAAGAAAGATAAACTACAACAGGAAAAATCTGCTTGTAGGATTCCTTTAATATGATTTTTTTCATATTCTCATACTAAAACTTTAAAAGGCTAATGACAATGATAACATATAAATTTATACTTATGTTAGATCACCACCGGCTGAAATTCTGAACGTTCTACAGTTGTGCACGTTGCAGTGTTCATCACTGCATCAAAACAGACACTATTCTTCCTGCAACCATTTTATACCTCAAGCTTAGAATCTGTAGCACATTAAAGTAAAATTGGTTCAACTTCCTGTTAAAAATGGTCAACAGGAAAATTAATTCTCACAGCAAACCACAATCATCCTGTTTAACAATTTTCCCCCCACAGCTGCAATGGCCTGTGGAGTTATGAAGTTGTAGGTCATACAGCCAATCAGTCCTTGCCTGAAAAAATAAAAATAACAATCCCTAGCTATATTAGCTCTTTTCTGAAGCTCAACCATTTCAGTAAGAGTGATAAGAAGCTTCTTATTTAAAATGCAATAACCAGAAACAGATCAGGGTGATAACTGTCACAATTGTTGCATGCATTTGTATCAAGACTGAGCATCTTAGGGTAGAATGAAAGTTACAGGCCGGCTATATTTAGTTTCCTTAGGATACATTTCTGAAAAAAGTACAGTACTTTAAAACTGAGGATACAGCATCTTATCTGTAGGATTTTATAGAATGAACTTTCATGAACAGGGATAAAAACAAGTATGATTGTGTCAGGAAACAGATGGACCTTCAAATGCATGAACCTTCAAGTGGTAGTTTTGCACAAAATGTTTCTGGGTTGCCAAGTATCCAGTATTTTGCCAGGGATTGGGCTCATGGAAGTTGTAGTTCAAAAAAGTAACTTTTCCAAGCTCTGGATTCG
Source organism: Rhineura floridana (assembly GCF_030035675.1). NCBI lineage: Eukaryota > Metazoa > Chordata > Lepidosauria > Squamata > Rhineuridae > Rhineura > Rhineura floridana. The sequence goes on along the minus strand of NC_084481.1, from coordinate 42,213,188 downwards.
TGTGGTAGTGATGAAATGCCTTGTGCTACCATTTTACTACAGTAAATTTGTTATTACTAGTTAATATACATTTGCCATTTATGAAGGAGTCGGAATCGGAGTCAGAGTTGGTACATTTCTTCCGACTCCACCCAAAATTGCTCCCGACTCCGACTCCACGACTCCAACTCCACAGCCCTGGTACACACCATATCTTTAAAGCACATCCTCCCCCAAGAATCCTGGGAACTGTAGTTTCTTAAGGGTACTATGAGGGGTAAACTCCAGCCCCCAGCATATATTTTTTTTGGCAAGGGGAGGAATGTACTTTAAACGTATGGTGTGTACGCAGCAGCCTATGTTGCACTGGCTCAGTTTGTACATAAAGCTAAGCCAAACCATGGTTTAGCCCTAGCACACAAGCATTCTCCTCTTGACACTATTCATGCCACATGTGAATTTAGTTAAATTTTATTTTATCGAGATAACATACTGTATAACCCACCCTACTACTGCAATACCAGGCCAGTTTATAATAAACTGAATCTTACAAAAAAAAAACATTAAAAATCAAAATAAAATAGTAGAATGTTATCCACTGCACTTGACCCTCTTTTAAAAAATCTTTTACACTAGAGATGGGTCCTCTAAAAACTCTTCAACTAAGCAGGCCCAAAGGCTGCCGGAACAGAAATATCTTGACCAGAAGTTAAGAAAGAGAGATAGAAAACTAAGTAAGCCTCAGGTAACAGGGAGTTCCACAAGTTCAGCATGGCCATGGGAAAGGTTCTCTCCTGCACATTAAACCAGCTATGCATCCATCCTTCCACTTACCCCATGCCCAGGATGGTGCACATACATATGCAATCCAGAAAAAAAAATGGCATGCTAAATTATCACCAAAATAAATTGAGCTAAATTCATCTGATAAAATAAAACCCCATGCAATCTTGCAAGTGCCTAGACGTTGGCAACTATGTGATGAGTGACTGTGTAGTGGTTGTTGTTTCAGTTTTTATCATGCACATGCCCTTCCCCCCAAAGGAGTCCAGGATGGTTAGAGGGAGGATGGGGAATCTGTGGCCTTTCAGATGTTGCTGGCCTACAACTTCCTTCATCCCTGACCACTGGCCATGTGGGTGGGGCTGAAGAGAGTCCAACAACATCTGGAGGGCCACAGGTGTCCTATCCCTGGGTTAGGGTGCTAGAAAAGGAGCTGCGAGACCAGAGTTCAAATCCCCACTCAGCCATGAAGCTCACTGTCTTTCAACCTAACCTACCTCACAGGTTTGTTGCAAGGAAAAAGGAGGAGAAACACCACGTATGCGACTTTAACTTCTTTGGAGGAAAAATAAAAACAAAATAGGACTGTATTCTTTCCTTATATTTCATAAATTAAAGACAAGCAAACATTTTCAAAGACCTCACCTAAATTATTAACATGCTCATAAATCCCCCTGTACATCAATAGGTCATGCAAAGCTTGAGATAGTTGGCTTGCAGACTAAGTAGCCAGGATACACCTAATCAGCCATTTTAAAGCAGCTAATCTAGAGATACTTAAAATGTAGATAGACCATGGCAGCAGACAGCTCACTGATCTTACTCATTTCCTGCATGATTAATCCCCAAGCAGAGAGAAAGAGGAAGACTAAATAGCAGCAAAGGATTAACAAAACCCACATAAAGCTAATAGAACTTGGGGGTGGGGGCGGTCAATAGTTTAAGAGCCAGCATTTTCCTGCCTACTGTTTTTGCTCCCTAGCATTAAAAAGTAGTCTTTGTTGTTGTTATCATATGCCTTCAAGTCGATTCCAACTTATGGCAACCCTATGAATCCTTTTTTTGGTTGTATTCATAGGGTTTTCATTGTAAGAGGTATTTAGAGGAGGTTTACTGTTGCCTTCCTCTGAGGCTAGTCCTCTCCAGCTGGCTAGGGCCTGCTCAGCTTGCCACAGCTGCACAAGCCAGCCCCTTCCTTGTCCACAACTGCCAGCTGGGGGGGAAACTGAATAAGCTTCACAGTGTGAAAGGCTGTGTGAATTGGGGGGAGAGGAAAGCACGAGTCCTAGAGAGGCTGACCAAGAGATGGGATAGCTAGAAGAAGTCAGACAAAACGCAAGTGGTGTTTTAAGGCCGCTTGGAGAATTGATGGACTGAAGAAAGAAAAAACACTCGCTGCTTATAGAAGGCTTCAGCTTTAAAAAGAAAGGAAGGGAAAGTAGGTCTGTGGCATAACTTCACATATGCTCAAGGCGCAGGAAGGGCTGTGTTGTAGCGGTGGGAGGGAAATGGGTAGGCAAAGAAGGTTGAGTCCCTTTAGGATATGGGGCCATGGAGCAAAGGAACCAGACAATTACCGTATATAGTAGCCTCCCCTAACCTGATGCTCTCCAGATGTTTGACGACAGCTCCCATTAGCCCCATGCCAGCATGGCTGATGGGTCAGGGATGATGGGAGTTGTAGTTCAAAACATCTGGAGGGATGTTGGCTTCTAAAAACTAGACTCTGATTGCACAGAAGAATCTTGCCAGTTGTGGCTTCTGCTGTTGCTGTGAACAGCATTGTGAGCTGAATTCCATAGACTGACTTGAAGTTACTAACTAGCCAATTCTTTGGCTGCAGGTTTCTCATTTTGTTTCATATTGAAAAATAGAAATGGACTGCCTTCAAGTTGATCCCGACTTATGGCTACCCTGTGAATAGGGGTTTCATGGTAAGCAGTATTCAGAGGATGTTTACCATTGCCTCCCTCTGAGGCTAGTCCTCCCCAGCTGGCTAGGGCCTGCTCAGGTTGCCACAGCTGCACAAGCCAGCCCCTTCCTTGTCCGCAACTGCCAGCTGGGGGGCAACTGGGCTCCTTGGGACTATGCAGCTTGCCCACGGCTGCACAGGTGGCAGGGCACGTAACCCTTGAGCCACACACTGTGGGGGTGATCTTTAGCTGGCCTTGGACACCCAGGAGACACGAGCGGGGATTTGAACTCACAGTCTCTGGACTCCTAGCCAGGCTCTCCTCCCCACTGTGCTATACCAGCTATCCTAGTCACTCTAGAGACTATTTAAGCTGTGCTGTGTGTATACATGTATGCATGCATTCACACACAGAGATGGAAGAATAGGAAGGAAATAAAAACGTTGAACTTCACCAGATTCAACAACTTCAGTAATGAAGTTGATCCCAATGGGAAAAGAGGATCTTAAAAGTTTGGTAAAGCTCATCATTCCCCGCTCTGAGGAGCGGTTCTTTTTAGGGATGAAATGGAAGATTCAGGCTTCAATCCTATACCCACTTACCTGGAAGTAATTCCTACTGAACTCAGTGGGACTTATTCCTGCACAGACATGAACAGGATTTCCTTGTTATTCCCCAGTGAATAAAGCACACATATGGCCCTTTAAGCAGCAGCAGCAACACTGAATTCCCCCACAAGAGGAGGTCTGCATCTTCTGCAGTAAAACATATCCCCCTCCCACATCCGATAGGGACTTGATATGGAGCAGCTCAATAATCATTACTTTGTCATCCCCTCCTGGGTCTGTCACTACAGTATCTTCAGCATCATGTACTCAAACACGGAATTTATGGGGCCTGTTCATACACCCATCCAGCATGCTAATTTATGTACATGCCCAGGGAAGGCCTGTTTCTCTACTATACAAAGAGGATTAATGGCCACCCCATAACTACATCGTAAGCCCACAGATGATGTGATGGACTAATCAGTGGTCCATTCAGATAGCAGCTTCTGGTGCCTAGATGGATTCATGAAAAAACAGGAAGCGCCCTGATGACAACAGCATGGTTGTCCACATGGGGATGGGGGGGGGAGTTCCCTCCCTCTGGATGAACCATAATCCCCAGATTCCCAGCTTTCATTTTTTAAAAAAAGAGTAAGTTGATAGCATTGTAGAACCTGGGATATGGGGCAAAATATCCTCATTTTTTGTGAGAAACTACTCTGCACCTCACTTTCAGTGTTTCACTTTGCCCCCACCCCTGAAAAAATTCCTGTGGTCACCCATGGACAACAGAGGGATTATTTTCCCATGGGGCTAGGGGGAAATCAAGTTTTTAAAATTCCTGAAAGTCCTTTATCTGAATTCTGAAGTGGTTATAATCCCACAAATGGTGTGCCACGTGCTTTTTCAGCACATGCAGCTCAGTCTACAAACTGAAACATAGAGGTGCTGTGACTTAAGAATCTCTTCCATCTTGTCTCTGGTTATAAGGTGGCCTTCCCATTTTTCACGTGTGGCCTCACTGAAAACAACTCATGCTGCCAATTCAAGACTGCGCACGAATTGGTGCCTCTGACAGAAAGGTGATATTCCAAGTGTAAGAAAATAAGGAATTCAAAGAGGGAGGAAGAGTTGTAAATGCCATGTCAGTGTCAGGATAAGTGATTTTCCAGCCTTGTCGGTTGGGAATGCACATATTTCATTTATAAAACGTATTTCCTTCCTACATTACAAGTCTTTCATTTCGTCTTGTAAACAGCAGAGATCTCACGATGCAGGAGGCAGGAAGAATAATAATCCTGGCCTGGAGATAGACAAGGAATAAAAGTCATAAGGGCAAACAGAAATATATTCTACTGGGAGCAAGGGCGGGATATAAATCTAATCAATCAATCAATAATAAAACTAACTTTCACCTAGAGTAGCCCCAGGGCTGACACCAGGTGGCCGCACCCCCCCATGCGTGCACATGTGCACACTTTAACACACCCAGTCACATTACCTCTTGCATGGTCACGTAGGCGCGCATACCTAACATTGCCCAAGATGGCAGCAAGGTGTCAACACGCTCCTCTGCTATCTTGGGTGATGGCAGACATGCGCGCTGATGCAGCAACGCTCCAGCTGACATCTTGGGTGATGGTAGGCATATGATGATGCAACAGGACATGTGACCAGGCATATTTAAGCATATGCCAGCTGCACACATGCACACTGGTGGTATCATCTGGGAGAATGGCGCTCCCACTCCACAATCCGCACTACTGTCTGCCGCACCTCGCAACCCGACACTGGTGGGGATCATGGAATGGGAACTCCACCCTCCCAGCTGCTGGGCCTTTGGCCATCCACTGGCACTGGGCCTGAGCAGACCAATTGAAATTAATGGCCATGGCTAACTTAGGTTTGTTAATTTCAATGGGTCTGCTATAAGTAAAAGTTAGCTGAAATCTTATGTTAGCTGTCACAACTAACCCTAACCTGGTGCTAGATACTGAGTTCTTGAAGGATGAACCAGAAACTCCACAGGTCAAGGACCTCGAGGACCAAGCAGGATCCCCTTGAAGGGCCCTCTGGTGGGAGACCTATTGAAGAATATTTGGAGCTGTCTGAGGAAGAGGTGGAGCCACCTCTCAGAATACAGCATGCAGCTATGGGCTCAGGTGTCACATAGTGTGGAAGCAATCCCTGAACTCCTTTACTATCAGCTGTTGGGGTTAGACTGTAGTCTAGGAGGCCACAGTCTTGGGCCATTTCCTGACCTTGCTTCTGGATCATGTTTAGACTTAGATTGATTCCGTGTTTGACGTTGGTTTGGGCTACACTGGCAACCCTGCCTATGTTGGTGAGTGCTTTGGTGAGAGGCTTACATCTAGGGCACCTCTTAGAGTGTGACATTAGCAAACACATGCTTAGAATTTGCAAGAAAGTGGACATATAAATTTATGAAGCTGCTTTACATCGAGGAAGCCCATCTAGGCTAGTGTTTTAATTACCAAAACTCTGGAAATGGCTCATCAAATCCCCTCCCCTCTCTACTTCCAATATCCTTTTGATTAGAGGTATCAGGACATGTAAGTTAGCAAAGACAAGGCCTTGTCATGGCAGGGTAGGATTTGAACCACTGATGTCACGGACCTAATGTGGACCAAAGTTCTGTGACTCAAGAACTGCATTATTGCCACAGGTTTGGGCATCATACTGTAAGCATTTTCCTCATTTTTAAGCATTTCACATTTATACATCAACTATTAAAGCGAAATTTCAGCTTGTAAATGTCGAAAGCATTTCCAGTGGTTCAGTGAAAAACCACAGCATCCAAGTAACATTGAAAATCTCCCACATCCTGTAGCAAGAACAATTGAAAAGACACTGTTGCCCATCAGAAGTTGGGTTTCAGAAAAAATAACTTTTTTCAAACCAGAAACTATACAATGTGGAAATATAGAGCAACACCAATAATGCTGAAAAGGCAGCTCACCTTTGTCACCTCAGCCACAACAGAAAGTTTCTTTTTTGGTCAGCAAGAGGAACCCAAGAGATGAGATCGCCATCATGTTTTTCAGCAATGAATATCAACAGGCATTTGAAAGACACTTTGGAAAAAGGTTTACCAGGCTTCTCTCTTGGACAACTACTATCCAAGCCAGAGTCCTGGGCCATATTCAAGATCTACATTCATACACATGACTGCACAGAGCTTCTTGTCCTTAAGCTTATTAGCAATATTATATTTCCTAGTAGGTTTCTTTATGTTTTTCTTCCCTGCTAGTTTGCTGTATGTTAGTCTCCTCATACAACAGCTTACTTTGACAGAATAGTGAACAGGTACAAAACCAGCAGCAAGATCCTCCGTGGCGCAGAGTGGTAAGCGGCGGTAACGCAGCTGAAGCTCTGCTCACGGCCGGAGTTCGATTCCAACGGAAGGAGGAAGTTGAATCTCCGGTAAAAGGGGTCGAGGTCCACTCAGCCTTCCATCCATCCGTGGTCGGTAAAATGAGTACCCGGCATACGCTGGGGGGTAAAGAAAGGCTGGGGACAGAACTGGCAATCCCACCCCATATACATGGTCTGCCTAGTAAACGTCGCAAGACGTCACCCTAAGCGTCGGAAACGACTCGCATTACAAGTGCGGGGACACCTTTACCTTTTTACTTTACAAAACCAGCATCTATGCTCAGGTCCCCACAGGCTAAATGTGGCCCTCCAGGCCTCTCTATCTGGCCCTCAGGACTCTTTCCAGGCCATAACCCTCACCATAACCTTCTCAAGAGCTTTCAGCTGGCTTGAATGTGTCCCTGAACCATGATAATGCCTCTTGCTTGCCTGACAGAGGATGGAGAGATGGGGTGTGTGCATAAAGAAAAGAGTCATATCCACTGTTTTGCCCACTTTTGCCTCTGGCCCCACCCACCACTGGCATGTAACCCCCGGAAGGTTGTCCACGAGGGAACTTGGGCTGAAAAACATTCCCCACCCCTGGTCTATGCAATAAACATTTACACCCTTGAATTCTAGCTGCTTGCACCATGCATCAAATGCCAGTGTCATGTAGCTGTTAGAGCACTGTTCTTCAATCTTGGATCCCCAGATGTTGTTACACTGCAACTCCCATCATCCCCAAACAGGATGGTCATTGGTCAGGGATGATGGGAGTTGTACAATATGTTAAAATCCCCACTCAGCCATGAAACTCACTGGGTGAGTTTTGGCTAGTTTCTCTCTGTCTTTGGTCTAACTTACCTTTCCGGGAAGTTGCAAAGAGAAAATTAAAAAGAAAACTATGTAGCCTTCCCAGAGCTCCAGGATGGAAGGGGAAAATAAACATGCCTTAAATGAATAAACAGCATCCAATTAGAACACTAGGAGAAATATTTTGATGGTAAAAATTAGCTTGCCAGTAGAACCATCTAGAGCAGCCTTTCCCAACCAGTGTGCCTCCAGATGTTGTTGGACCACAATTCTCATCTTTCCTGACCATTGGCAAAGCTGGCTGAGGCTGATGGGAGTTGTGGTCCAACAACATCTGGAGGCACACTGATTGGGAAAGGCTGATCTAGAGGGATGGTGGGCTGTCCCTCCCTGGAAGTTTCCAAGCAGAGGCTGAACAGCCATCTGTTTGAGATGTTCTAGTTCTGAATTTCTTGCATCAGCAGATGTTGGACTGGATGGCTTGTAGCAAAGACAGAGACTGTATGGCCCTCCAGATGTGGTTGGACTACAGCCCCAGCCAGCATGATCAATAGTAAGGAAGGGTGGGAGTTGTAGTCAAACCACATCTGGAGAACCATATGGTACTTGCCTACAAGGCCCCTTCCAACTCTTAAAGGTCTAAAGTGATCTCAACAAGCATACTGAAGATTAATGCAGTGAAACATTAGCATTTGTTGGGCTGCTGAAGTATGAGATGGCACATGCCGCATGCTAGTAAAAAACATAACTACCTATTTACATGCACAATTAAAACTCCAGCAGATATGATGACGGGGGAATATACTTAACAGTAGAACCTGTTCCTTATTATCATCAGGAGTATACTTTGCTCTTCTGCAAAACTGACTGTTGCTGCTAAAGCAGGTGAATCAAAACAGACCAACAACTTCCCCAGACACATTCCAACTATGACCTCGTATTGGGGACATCAGAATGAAGTCGAAGTGACTACATCATGTGCAGTGCAGGTATACCTCTGTTGCTCAATGACAGTCCCAGGTCCCCACATCACTGAGCATAAGCTTGATTCTTTTTTCTTTTCGGCATTTGCACAATGCACAAGCACCGGTTTTGCCATCAATATTTTCAAACAAAATGACAGCAGCACTTCCAGAAATGCTAAATAGGTCTCCAAATAATTCTGCACTGCAATGTTCAATGGCATATGCCTACGAGTGTTATTTAGCAGTAACTGTATGCTAACAAGATGATTTTAATGCCAGGGTTTTCACATGTTGGTTCCAATCTTTACTCAGCACAAAAAGTCAGACTTCCTATGGCCTGAAAAAAGTCAGAACCGCCATGGGGACAAACACAGGAAAGCAATTATTTCACAACTTATGACATATAAGTGCACTGTCAGAAGTGTGTGAGCAAACAAATATGGTAGTTCCAGAGCCCTTGCCTAATGTAATGTGTCTCAAAATAGTTTCAAGTAGGATGGGGGACAAATTCAATTCAGTTTACATTTAAAGCCGAATCTATCAAGTTCACACTTTTTTTGGGGGGGGGAAGAGAAGTGAAACATACCTGTCCTCTGAAATTCGCATGTACAGTAGGGCTGCACTGATACGGCGGGTTACGTTCCAGACCCCCGCCTAAAAGTAATACCTTCCGAAAAGCGGAACTCATTCAATAGAATGGTGCCCGATGCCCGAAAAACACCGTAAAACAAGCACCGTATGAGTGGGGCCTTACTCTAATTGAAAGCCGCCGTATTAGCGGAATGCTGAAAAGCGGGCCGCCAAAAAGCAGGGCCTTACTGTATCCAAATTTTGTGATGTAGTTCTCCAACCAAACAATATTTACAAAAATGCATATATTAAGATAAAGTGTACATAAATATGAATATATTGGTGAAAACAATGTAAAAATGCACTATATTAGAAGAAACTGTACGTTAGTCAAAACTGCATAAATGTTTATTAGGAGAAATTTGCACTGAAACGCTGAAGGATTTTCATGAGGATTAAAAAATCCTGCAAGTTGCTGCAGAAATGTGGAGAACTGAATTTAACATTTTTAAAATGAGAAAGTGAGAGAACCGAAATTGACAGATCCATCCATCCCGAGTTTCATGTCCTGAAATTTTCACACTGTACAGACTATAACCTTCAGGAAGAAAGCCACCTCCATAGAATTTGTCCCATGTGTTACATTCAACACTAGGACATTTAACAACATGGTGCAGCAACTACACTTTGAATGTATGTTCTCAAGGATTCAGCTAAACTTACAGGATAAACTTTTTCAAGAGTTTTAGAGAACAAACCAGCTCTACGATGAAACTGCTTTTTACCAGTTAAGAGAGATTTTAATGTGAAGTTGTGTCCTCAGCTAACCTGGCAGCTGTTGCAGTCTATTGGCTGGAGGGAGATCGTGAGTAGTAGGTCCACCCTACTACTATCATGCATATCTCAGCATTCAAGCTTATATATAATACAGAGAAGGGGAAGTAAAATGTTTTGTGTTTTGACTTTAGTATATCTTTAGAGCAGTTTGGAAATAAAGTGTGGGGGCGGGAAGGTGGGAGAATAAGCAACATGCTTTTTCTTTCTTTTAAATTTAAAGGATGGTACTGTAAGCACCAGGCACATACTAAAAAATGAAGTTAATTGTTTAGCAATAACTGTCAATTAAATATAATTTTAAGTCTTTTCCCAAAAACTTGTAGGTCAAGTAGATCTTCTTGTAGGGTTTCTAATGGGACCTTTTCCCCTAATTGCTGCACAGGACAGGTCATTTTTGTTACATTTGCCAAAGGGAAGGGGAGGGAAGGGGTAAACCGCCCCTCCCTATGTGCTGTGCTCCTGATGAAAATTATTTCCCCACCACCACAAATACCTAGTATTAAATGTTTAAAATCGCAATACATGGTTGTTAACTCTATGATTAACACAAAGTTTAGTTCAGCCCTTAAGTGCCATCAAGTAACAAGCAAGGTTTTGAGTTCTCCAGAAGTCTTCCTTTTTCTTAACATCGAACCTGAAGAAGAGTTCTACAGAACTCAAAACATTGCTCACTACTTTGTTACATTTTAGTTGGTCTGAAGATTGGTACTATGGCTTTTGGGATCCCCCCCGCCTGCCCTGATGGCTACCTAAGGTTTTTATAAGCTGGTGTCAAGTTGGTATACATCCACAGTACTGTGGAAACAATTCCACAAAACAGGGTCCACCAATGTCAGTTCCCGATGCTTTTCTGAAAATAGTGATTTTTTTTTAAAGGGTAGGCCTTAATTGTTTAGTTTAAGTGATTTTTATTGTTTATGGGATAGTTTGCATTATAAGAACACAGGAAGCTCTTATGTCTAGTCTTGTACAGTCTACTCCAGGGATGGAGAACCTGGGGTCTTCCAGATGTTACTGGACTACAGCTCCCATCATCCTTGACTATCAGGCATCCTGTTTGGGGCTGGTGGGAGATGGAATCTAAGAACATTCGGAAAGCCTCAGGTTTTCCATTCCAGGTTTACGCTATTGGTCTTCAGCTATCTGGATCTCAGCCTGACCCAGTCTAGATCACATGAGCACCATTGTTAAAATAAATAAATAAGAAGCATATTTGCACTAAAGATGCATCCTGGATCGGAAACTAGTGAAGACTTCTAACCGGCAGCAGCTTTCCAAGGTGTCTTTGCCTTTCCCATCACCAGTAACCTGACTCTTCACTAACTGGAAGTGCCAGGGATTCATTGAACCTGGGGCTTTCTACATGCAAGGCAAGTGTTTTACTACTGAGCTATGGCCCCTCCCCAATTTGCTGCATTTTTCAGCAGCAGCATTTTTTAATGTCAGAAAGCATCACACCACACTGTTGAATTCAAGCAGTTTTGCATCATCTTTATTCAGTTCACATCCACACTGCTTTCAGGCATCATTATCTCCTGAAAGACAAAGCAATCCGGTCCAGATGATCATAACTTGGATTAATAAGCCTTTTGCTTATGCAAGCCAGGGGTTAGAGTGTATCAGTCTAATTTTCACTTGGACCTTTAAGGGCTCCTCCAGACAACCTGTTCATTGAGCATTCATTCTGATTTGCTTGCACAAAGCTTACATGGAGGTTAAAAGTATGTCTGTTCTTTACTGAGCAGTCTTTCCAATCTGTTTGTTGTACAACCTCCCTGTAATGAGCATTCATCCTGAATTCATCCCCATTTGCTTGCAAGGCAGTTATACGTTTTCCCATTCATCGTTTATTCATCCCACACTTTCAATGCATTTCCCCATCACTTGCCTAACCATGCATGGATTTGCTGCACCAGGGCAAAAGAGCACTTTCATCCAGCTCAATTGTGCAAATCTAAATTTCCAGTATCCACTTGAATCCTTCATGCAAAATACTGACAGGGCTTGTCCACATTTGAGCTGGATCTCACTTGGAAACCATGTTTTCTCCAATCAAATTTGAGCTCATTAATCCACACATGAACATTTGCAGCTGATGTTGAACATAAAATCTGATTGTCCCCATTCATACCAGTAGGCATTCCATTTGGTCTTTGTCCCTGTCAGTAGTATAGTGGCAAATTCCAAAGTGCAGGGTCCCTTCACATTAGTCACAGCCACACCCCCTTTTTTGTTGCTGGGTTGAGAATGAGATCCTTGTTAATGCCTTCTCCCACAACAACAGATATCCCTAGGAGCCAATCAGCATGAAAGGGGAGGGTGACAGCTGCTGAGAAGAGTCTTCTCAATGGCTGACTCATCGCCTTTCACTCTGATTGGCTCCTATCAGCAGGAAAGGACAAGGAAGCATGTTAGAAGACTCTTCCCAGTGGCTAACACACTCCTCTTTCATGCTGATTGGCTCATAGGATGCTGAAGACATAGGGACCCTGCTCCCAAAAAAGTAAAGGATCTAAGATGACTACACCCCTGGTCCCCACTTTCTAATTTGTTGATTCAAATGTGTTAATTTTGCATGAGTGGGGCATGCGTGCAGGAATCAGCTGAGCACAGCACACTAGTTTTTTAAAAAATTGTGTCTGCCTAGGAATTGCACAATAGCACACATTCAGAATTCCCAATTCAATACAAGCTTGGGTGCATGCATACTTTACTTTATGTTTAATCCTAAAACTGCAGGCATTTCCAAACAGGAAGATGGTTGAGGAAGAAATCAATACAGTAATATACAGTAAAATCAATAGGGGGGAAATGAAGCAGAGAGATCTGGAGAAATTACTATTTTTTTATTTTCCTGTGTTGCCCAAAATAGGCACCACTACTGCTGGAACAGAAACAGAGTAAGGAGATGTAGGGTAATAGAGGAAACAGATGCTTGATCTACGCCCAGGGGGAAAAAGCCAAGGTAATGTATCCGCTGTCTTGAGTGGAGCAGCTTGGAGTCACATTTTTCAAAAATTACCAGATTATCTCTGTTTTGGGGAAATCCAAATTGAGAGGTGGAAACCAATGGGACAGGAGCTGTTTGAGGGAGACGTCATGTGGAGGACCATACTTAAGTGAGAATGCTAACAGCTTCAAATCCACATTAAACTCAGGTGTGGACAAGCTCAGAGTTTGCAGGAGACCTAAATCTCGTGTAAAATATTTCAGATTGTTCTCCATTCCCACAATATGTGCTGCCACTCTAGTTCCAGTTCAGGAAGCAAAGGTGAGCCTCAGCAATCAGCAGTTTGGGGGGGGCATTGACTTAGTACTTTGCAAAGTAAGTAGAAACGTTTTAATAAAAACAATTTAACTTGCTTCCTGCTCAGCTTAAGCACCTGCCACCTGCTAAAACCACAAGGCACGGTATGAAAAGGCCTCTCCTCTCAGTCAACTGTCAAAACTTTATTTCAAGTGCCAGCTAATCTGTCTGGCCTTCTGATGTAGCTATGTAATGCTGCCACTAGGGGGAAATATTTTGGCTGCACCAGGAAAGAAAGTTTCTTTTAATTTGTCTCTACTTATTTTCTATTTAGTTTCTGCCGTTAATAAATGGAAAGCTGCATTTGCAGATATCTTGGAAAAATGTCTTCCTTACCAGAAAAAATCTGGAATCCCAATTCCCCTATAAACCTTGTGCTCATACCTCTGGACAAGATTTGTATATTCTGTTTCAGATCCTGCTTAGTCTGGAACAGCCTTCTACAACCTGGGGCCCTCCAGATGTTTTGGACTATAACTACCATGTGGGTGAGGCTGAGATTGGAGTTGTAATGCTAAACATCTGGAGGGCACCAGGTTGGAGGAGGCTGGTCTGGACAGCAATCCTAAACCAGATCATAAAATCCTTTCAACAATCTACATTTTGCACATGAATACGTATCCCTAACCTTAAACAACAAAACTAGTCAAGCATTACTCAGCTGTCATTTCTGAACTACTTGGAACTTCAGAGGTGAAAGAAAACCTACAAAATATTTACTCAGGAAATACCCCAAAGGAAATAAAATGACCCTAGCTAGCAGCCGGCACGAAAAGCAAACAGGCAATACCTATGCACAAACACAGCCAAAAATTGAGCCAAGGATTTAAGATATTTTTCCATTGTCTCTAGACTAATCCCATATAGAAGCTTCTTGAAGGGGCCAAGCACAGAACTGCAAGCTTCTAGCAGATGAGCATTAAAAATCAAGACATTAACTAAATTCATACACTAAGCAAATTAACTTAAAACATCTGGCTAAAGGCAGACTGGTGGTAGGTCTGAAATGCATCCGAAATAATCCTAACAGCAGTTACCTTTTATGAGAAATAAGACATGTAGGTTTGAGAGACTTTGCTCATGATCAGACACGTGTAACTATAGCTCTTTAGAGACCCGAAAGAGCTGAACAGGGTCCAGAGCAGAGGGAAATACTGACATGTTGGTTTCTGGAATACCTTTGCAAGAAGCTGCTGTGCAAGGATCATGGAATCTTCTCTCCCATAAAGATCTGTAAGGGCAACAAAGGGCAGCATATCCAGGGGTGCCATAAATGAGCACACATCCCTGACCTGTTATTTATTAGATCTATTACTTGCTTGTTACCCAAAGATCTCCAAGCAACTTAAAACAATGTTAAAAACAAAAACAAATATATCATACTTTAAAACAACACCCCCTTACAGCCACAGGAAGCTTTGCAACATACTAATAACAGACAACATAATCTCAGTCTATCATATGTCTGGGGAAAGGCACTAGGCAGACCTCACTGGGAAGCGTATTCCACAGGTGGGAAGCCACAACTGAAAAGGCCCTCTTCTTTGTCACCACCTTCTGAGCCTCCCTCAAAGGAGGGACCTGAAGAAGGGCTTCAGAAGAAGATCTAAGGGTCCGAGTAGGTTCATACTGGGAGAGGTGTTCCAGAAGATATTAGGCTCCTGAGCCATAAAGAACTATATAGGTCAAAACCAGCACTCTGAATTGGGCTTGGAAGAGTACGTAAGTGACTCAGGGAAGGCAATCCCTTCCCTCTTCATGCTAATCTTCTATTTTTTAAAGTATTTGCTTCTCACATTTGTACTTCCTAGTCCAGGGATATCCAATGTGGTGCCCTCCAGAAGTCGTGGACTACAACTCCCATCAGCTCCAGCCAGTTTAGCCAATGGTCAACGATGATGGGGGCTGTAGTCCAAACCACCTGGAAGACACCACATGGGCTACGCTGGTCTAGTCTGGAATGTGCCATACTATAAAAATCCAATTATAGTAAAAATCAATCAAACTTAAAAATATGACAGGTAAAGGAGGCGTTACAAGGGTAATGGAAGAGGATCAAACAATATAAATCTACATCGCGGGCCCAAAAATAATACAAATCATAGCTTTTAAAAAGCTAATAAAATAATGCAGTTTTTAACATCTCTAAGAAGCAGACATCAGCAAAAGTTGGGCATCTGCCAAGGTATGCAGCCCATCACCAAAATCTCTTAAATTGTCACATTAACTTTAAATTTTACAGTTTTGTCATTAAACTAAATCTACTGCACCCTCTCAAACAGCTTCATAACAACATCCATATTAATTCTTTTGCACTGCACACGAAAGAGCAGGAAAGCATGACCAAAGAAACACCAGCACTCCTTCTGAACACCGAACACCGACCAGCCCCTCCCAGGGAGGAGCTTTTAATAGAAATGACTTGCAAAACCTAAATTCAATGGATGGAGAAAGGATGGTATTGGGGGCAAGGCAGCCATGCAGAGTAGGTACGTGCACCAACAGGAAAAACATGCTAGCAGTCAGATTCGTTCAGGAGACGTGCAGGGCTCTGCAGCAAAAGACGCTTTCAAAAAGGGGCAACTAATGGGAGCACTTTATGAAACAGAACTAATGGGAGCACTTTATGAAACAGAAATTCATTTTAATGAAGACTCCATGGGATTCTGAGACAGGAGCTACTGAAACAAAACAGACCATGGGTTTCGTTAAATAACATATAAGAATACTTAGTTGAATGTCCACAAAATCCTAAATTAAGGGAATAGGTTTTACAAACTTACACTTCCCACTTTTCAAGCTGCTTTTTTTGTGCAGACTCTTGCATCTACAGCATAGATCAGGCCAAAAGTCGATCTAGCTCCACATCTTGTTTCCCCACAATGGCCAACCAGAAAACCCACTGCTGCTGTTGCACTCCATCTCGTATTCAATGGTAAACTGGAACATAAGCTGGAAGTTCCATACTGCCATTATGGCCAATTACCAGTGACAGACCTCCTCTTCTATGAATTTGTGTTACACCTATCTAAGGAATGGGCCTTTGCCACATCTTACCAGAGTGAATTCCATAAACTAAATTACATGCTGTATTTTGTCATGGGCTCCAAAGAGAACCTTTGGCAAAAGTAGAAGAATGAAGAATAAAGTACACATCTTGGGGAGGCCATTGTCAGTACTGCAGAAAGGCGTGAAGAAGGCACAGGGGAAAGGTCTTCAGAAGTGTCTGGGCCCGCTAACGTATTACTGAGAAAAGCCCAGAATTTCTTCTCCTTTCTCCTGAGCTGTCTAGTGATGAATCTGCTTGGGCACCCAGCCCAGATTTAGCTGTGGAACAGTTACAACTTAATGAACAGCTGAGAGAGCAAAGTGAAAGTAGTCAGTCTGAGCTGGAGTTTATGCTTTCACCAAAATCAAGGAAATTAGATAAGCAATGGCTTCAGAAGATGTTTTCAGCTTCTAGAAAGAGCCTTCATCTTATAGCAGAAGCAAGAAAGACCTACAATTAATCAGAGAAGTAAGTCCCTGCCCTTCTCTGATATAAAAGTCTGGTAATGCCTATTTAGTGCTGTTGCAGCAACTCCTTGCTGTCACCTCCATGCCTTGTTCCTGAGATAAAAGTAGACTGTTTGATATCCTGAAAGATGTTCCAGTATTCTGATTCATGATCAGAGTATGATGCTGTTTTCCTGTTTTAACTTCCTGAATAAAGCTTCATGAAGAAAAACCCAGTCTTCTAGTCCTGAGTCTCCTTCTTTATTTGGGAGTCAGGACATATCTCTTGCAAATGCTGCAAGGCACAGGAGTACCAGAGCAGGAAAACATGTTGCAGAAGCAAGGTTCTCTCTAACAGCAGAAGGCAGATGGGCGCCCATTATATATATACCCCTATTAAGTCCCAGCTTGAAACAGGCGCATGGTGCAAATGCGTGGAGGCTGTACATTCATTTTATTGCACTTGTACACATGTAACAATCAACACAATGTGATTGATAAATAACAGGTGAGTCTAGGATGACGTGTGTTTTATCTCACAACAAGAATCCCACAAGGTTGTTTAGGCTGAGAAATAACAACTAGCTCAAGATCATGTAATTTGCTTCATGGTTGAGCAAATCCAATACTCTACAGGCTACACCTCAATGGCTCTCAAAGCCTATGCTCAGTCGCCTCAGACAGAAGCACGCACAGTAGGGAAGCCACTAAAGAAATTTCTCAAGCCAGCCTGCCCCTAGTTTTGCAAAGTCAGCTCACTCCCAACACATACAAATGCTTCCACTGACATTGAAGCACCAATGCGGCCACCTTGGTATCCACAGTAGCTTGGATCCACGCAGTTTCTCTTTCACTTCTATCTAGCCTGAACCGTTCCTTCATTCTTCCCTGTTGACATAGTTGTGTAGTATTTTCTTGCTCCTCTTCCTGCCTCTCTAATTTTAATCTGGAAAATTAATTTTCCTCTCAGCCTTCTTTTTCCAAGAATGCTGGTTTACACAGTGCCATTTTTGTACAATCCTCTTATTGTTTCCCTCCCCTCTTTGCCTCTGCCACAATACTCTGACTCTCCCACTTCCTCTTATTTAACTTTCCTCAGTTTTTCTCATCAGGCAACATGATTCATTTATAAAAGACAGGCTATCATTTGCTGCTTTGCTTTTGAATAGAGTTTTGAATGCTTCGATGAAGCGTTGAAAAACATTTTCCATTCATTTTATGCTTCATCCAGGACCCTTAAAGAGTATTGCTAATATGAAATAGGTGTCAAGGGCCAGCTAAAGATCAACCCCACAGTGAGTGGCTCAGGGGTTACGTGCCCTGCCACCTGTGCAGCCGTGGGCAAGCTGCATAGTCCCAAGGAGCCCAGTTGCCCCCCAGCTGGCAGTTGTAGACAAGGGGCTGGCTTGTGCAGCTGTGGCAACCTGAGCAGGCCCTAGCCAGCTGGGGAGGACTAGCCTCAGAGGGAGGCAATGGTAAACCCCCTCTGAATACCGCTTACCATGAAAACCCTATTCACAGGGTAGCCTTAAGTCGGGATCAACTTGAAGGCAGTCCATTTCCATTTTTCAATATGAAACAAAATGAGAAACCTGCAGCCAAAGAATTGGATAGTTAGTAACTTCAAGTCAGTCTATGGAATTCAGCTCACAATGCTGTTCACAGCAACAGCAGAAGCCACAACTGGCAAGATTCTTCTGTGCAATCAGAGTCTAGTTTTTAGAAGCCAACATCCCTCCAGATGTTTTGAACTACAACTCCCATCATCCCTGACCCATCAGCCATGCTGGCATGGGGCTAATGGGAGCTGTCGTCAAACATCTGGAGAGCATCAGGTTAGGGGAGGCTACTATATACGGTAATTGTCTGGTTCCTTTGCTCCATGGCCCCATATCCTAAAGGGACTCAACCTTCTTTGCCTACCCATTTCCCTCCCCCCACTACTACACAGCCCTTCCTGCACCTTGAGCACATGTGAAGTTATGCCACAGACCTACTTTCCCTTCCTTTCTTTTTAAAGCTGAAGCCTTCTATAGACAGCGAGTGTTTTTTCTTCAGTCCATCAATTCTCCAAGCGGCCTTAAAACACCACTTGCGTTTTGTCTGACTTCTTCTAGCTATCCCATCTCTTGGTCAGCCTCTCTAGGACTCGTGCTTTCCTCTCCTCCCAATTCACACAGCCTTTCACACTGTGAAGCTTATTTGGAGACCCTTCTCTCATTAGTCCCTTTTTTCTCATTCCTTATCTCTCTTCCACCTCCACCTACCCTTCTTCCACAGTCCCTTTTCTCAGTTTCCTTCTCTGCACCCTGGATTCAGCCTTCTTGCCTCTAAGATTGTAACCCGTTAGCTTCCTTCATTCTTGTGGGACTAGTGACAAAGTGACTTGTGCAACTAAGAATATAAGAAGACCCTGCCGGATCAGGCCGTCTCATGAAGCATCCTGTTCTCACAGTGGCAAACCAGTTGCCCACTGGAAACTGGCAAGCAGGATTGATTTGATTTGATTTTAATATTTCTACCCTGCCTTTCGGCCAAAAAGCCCTCAAGGCGGCTTACAAAGGAGCACCAATATAAAGATACACCAATAATACATCAATAGAACATCAGTGATATAGCAATAAAACAATAAAAACAACACAATTTGCCATACATTTCAAGGTTGTCACAAACTACCTCCCCCTCACTTTGGCAAAATACGTATTATAGACATTGGGCTACTTTGCAAGGATAGCCACACTCTCTCAGTCGTCCTATCCCTTGTAATATAAATATAATAATTATGAATTTTATTTGCATTGGCATTAACAGAGTCATTTTAAAATGTTTACATTAGAAGAAAATTACACATTACACTCCTGTATTTATTGCTACAATAAATCTGAATGCAAGAATGTAAGGATCTGAATGCAAGAGCACTCTTCCCTCCTGCGGTTTCCAGCAACTGGTATTTGGAAGCATACTGCTCTACCTATGGAGGCAGAGTATAGATCATGGCTAGTAGCTGTTGATAGCCTTTTCCTCCACAAATGTCTCTAAGCCTCTTTTAAAGCCATTCAAGTTGGTGGCCATCACCGCCTCTTGTAGGAGCGAATTCCATAGCTTAACTATAGTATAACTAAGGTCTGGGTGAAGTTTTAATTCCTGCCCAATGGGCAACTTCCCTTCCTTCATAGAAATGGAGCTGTATAGTTTTAAAATCTTTAAGCCCTGAGCAGTTGGAGCAGTTATGAACATTCTGTGCCATCACACCAGTTCAGCCAACGAACCTCACAGGTTTTACCACCACAAGCACAATGCAACAGTGTGTTCTTCTATAAAACTAGCATTGCATAGATCTAGCAGTATTTTCACGAATCCATTCATGTAACTCACTCTCATGTCCTTCCCATCTGGGACACTGCGATGTTGTATAACAGCAGGAAATGCTGATTATTTTGTTACATATGCCAGAACACAAAAAAGACAGCTTGTGGTTTTTCCCAGTTTTGGTGACCCTATGAAAACAAGGTGGGGGGGGAGGAAGGAGAAAAACACTAATAAAGCTTTAAAATGTCAAGAATCAGCATATTCTAACCTTCTGGATCCAAACATTATTTTGCACGTTTGGGGGCTAACCACAACACATGCCAGCTCTGCAAGAGATCACTGATCCAATTCTAAAAGGTCTTTGGTTGGTGCTTTCTCAAATTTCCTTTATAGGGCTCAAGGGGGCATGCATGCCCCCATTTCACCCTCACAACCACCCTAAACGTCATTTTTAGGCTGAACCTGGGTATTCCCCTCATCCTAGTCTGAACACTACACAATTTTCAAAGAATATGCAAGTTATTTACAGAGTACAGACTCCAAAGAACCATGATACTGGTTTTGTGACTCCAAGTGCCCTTTAGATTTGTTTTTCCTCAGACAGCAACCTCCAAGCTCTCCCAATGGCCACATGGTAGACTGCAATTGAAACCAATGGAAGTTTTGAAAACAGTATTGTGCTAGGGCCTGGGGAGGAGGGAGGTCAGCTGTTCAGAGGGGGGAAAAAAAGTTGGATCCTACTGGGTAGGCCTCTTATGCCAAACCAAGCAACTCTGGATACTGGGCAATTTTTCTCTTCTTCTTCCTCTTGGAGTAAGAAATCTTTATGGAAGGAAAAAAGGAAAATTATATAGCTGCCCTTGAACTGCAGAAGCAAAAGGAAGACACACTCCAGCTTCTCCAACTGGCCAGGGCATTAAAGGCCACTAGCCATTAAAGGCATTGCCTATGTCTCAGGAAAATCATCATGGCAAGGGGGAGACCAACCTGGCCTCATCCATCAGCCACTGAAGCAACAGCAGCTGCAGTGCTTGCTTTCGTCTTCCCTCCTCTTTGTTTTTTCGTGTCTACTATATTGTGAACCTGTGTTATCTTTTAGCGTTCAGAAAATGTTAGGCATTTTGTAAGCATTAAAATCAATAATAATTCAGCAACACAGAAAAAGGGGAAAGAGCTAGGTTACCCGATCCCAAATAATCCTAAAATATTGCTCTTCAGTTATTTAAAAGATAATAATAATAATAATAATAAATTTAATTTCTTCGTCGCCTATCTGGCCAATGGCCACTCTAGGCGACTTACAAAATTATTAAAATACAATTAATAAAATACAGTAATACAATAAAAACAATAGATCTACAACAACAATATTAAAACTGGGTAGGAGGCATTACAATTATATCGATTAACCCTCCCCGGATACCCCGAAGGCCTGCTGAAAAAGCCAAGTCTTTAAGGCTTTCCGAAATACATTTAGGGAAGAGGCATGCCGGAGATCTTGTGGGAGGGAGTTCCAAAGAGTGGGGGCCGCCACTGAGAATGCCCTCTCTCTTGTACCCGCCAATCTGGCTGTTTTTGTTGGCGGGATTGAGAGAAGGCCCTGTGATGATTTAGAAATGGTATTAAACCTTTTGACATCTGCAAAAAATACAGCAAAAGCTTGGAGACAGAAAACACTTGCACTTTTTTGACTGGTATAAAAAGATTTTGGATATTGTAACACTATCTAAGTTGACTTACTATAGAAAAGAGAAGTATGGACAGGCAAATCAATTTTTGGAATGTTGGACTATCTTTTTGATGTATTAGAGTAACAAATTTCAAGATAATGTACATCCATATAATGTATTTACTTTATTATAAGAAGTTACTATTCATCTAAGTAATTACCTATTATTTTTATTTTCTTTCTCTTTGTCAAATGTAAGCATTATTTTTGGAAATTAAAAAAATCAGAACAAAGGGAGAGAGCTAGCAAACTCCACTAAAGAAGCAGTCACATGTGTAGCCCAATCCCATGCATGCTTACACTGAAGTTAAATCCACTCAATTCAAGGGGGCTTACTTCTAAGTCAGTGTGCACAGGACTCTCTGCATCTATGCAATGCAATCCTATGCACTTTGATTTATAAATAATCCCCATTTTGGGGCCTACTCCTCACTACTGTGTACAGGATTACAGCCTTAATCCTTTGCATTAGCCAAGTGCTATAAAAGTTCAGCTTTCTCCCCTTCCCCATTCTTTTTTTGAGCGGGGTCTCTAATACAACTACAAGACATGCTACAAAGAGATTAAGAATGCTTTCATTATGAAATATTTAAATCTTCATTTTTTTGCAGACAGGTAAATTAACCACCCCCCACACAAAAACTGAACCAACTAAGCTGGAAGTTAATTCTTCCCTGTTGACAGAATTACGTGTAGCTGTTGAATAAACTTGCGATCAGATGCCCAGTGCTGTCTCAGCAAGTCTCATGCTATAACTTTTCTAGCCCAACCACGATAACCTTAAACACGCATAACACTCATTTTCAGACTTGCTGCAAAACACAGACCTGTGATGTCTTCAACGGTAGGAGAGCTGTCCTTCTGAAGCTCACCTCAGCTTCCTACTCATTTCCTGAGAGAGAGATGCACATGACACTACAGACTTCCGCACTGCACCTCGTTGAAAAACTTGCTTCATTTACTTGGTTTCAGCTTGGGGAATATATTTATACTTCACATTATTGTACATTCCATTTATTTGCATAATACCACCACCTATGCTTTGCTTGTTCAGCTCCTTAAAGAGTTCTCCAAAAGTTAAAAGGATAAGCACAAGGAGACAACTAGAAGTGTTATAGGAATGGCTCTCAGGGCCATATTAAAGCTTGAACTGTGTGTTTGTCAGTGTGTATTGATATCTTTTGCCACACTGCTGACTCATAAACCACGTTCTGTTGGTGGCTTCCTACTGGCAGAACAGACAGGACCCACACAAATAAGGCAAATGAGCACACACACCCCTCTCTCTCTCTCACACCCACACACACTTCATTCTTCCCATTAACTCCATCCTGTCCCTGAAGCTTTTCTGCTGCACAGATGGGTTGGGGAGGGGCGACTACCAATTGGTACCCTTGTTAGGGTACTAATTTTTAAATTTTGCCTAGAAGTGAGAATATAGCCACTGCACCACTGCACTGTGATCAGGGAACATTTATTGTGGTGTGAGCCACAGGAAATTTTGAGAGAAACGAATGCAATGGGAAGAATCACCGAATTTTCAAAACAGGATCACTTCTGCCACAAAAGGGGCCCTCTGCTGCAGCTTACAGAGCATAAATGATCAACCCAGCCCCAATTACCTAAACAAAGGGGGGGCCTAGGCAGGGGTAAATTCCAGGTTTGAAAAAGAGGCAACCAGATACTCCTTCATACGAGCACAGCTAATGTTCATATTTTCATTTTTCTAATTCATGCAGGTATGGCTTAATTCCTTTCAGCTTAGAATAATATTCTAAAGCCTTACCTAGAGCAGACAGGAGGAAAAGTACCCAATACCTGGAAAACCATCATGGGAGATGGAGCAGAGGTGGCACAGAAGCAGTAGACATCGATGCAAATTGTACGTGAAACCACAGGACAGGAAGCAGCATTAGGCATATTTACACAGAATTTGTAACCAAGGGGCCATATATCCATTTAGTGAAGGGCTAAAAGAGGAAGGTGGTATTGCTAAATTTGTGTTAAGAAACTCATCTCTATTCACATGCAAAACGGCATTCAGAACTAAGCAGCCTTGGCTTTCCTTCATTCTATAAAGTACTGAGAAGCTACTGTCTCAGTCTCCTCTACTAAAATATTGCATTTATACACACAGCGGCACTGCAATCCTACCAGGCTGGAAAGAGACCAGGATGAATTCTCTACTGCAGCCTTTGCCAACCAGGTGTCCTGCAGCTGTTTTGGACAGCAACTCCCAGCAGATCTAACTGCTCTACTCATTTGTTATGGCCCAAGTGCCTAGATAGCCCCTACTGCAGGGCCACTGGCCTCCTAGTTCTAAAACAGTGGGGTCAGGTCTGAGTCTAAGGGAGCGAGGGTGAAGACAACTATATTTGTAGCCCAAATTAGCATGAATTTAACATGAGTTAATCAGACAAATGAAGAGAGAAGCCTTGCGACAAATGAAAGTAGTGCCCCTTTTAAGTATCAGGTGTGGATGGGGAAGAGTAGACTACGTGCAGCCTGTCTGCATACATCCAGAGAGTGACTGGCCTCAGAAGTCAGGTGTACACAGTCCAAAATGATGTGCCTAACAAGTAAACAGGAATAGCTGATGCTCTCATTATGTGGGTCATGACAGGCTTGTGTTAGAACTAGAGTGTTCAACAGGAATTAAAGTAGAAGAAATATGAGATTGTGTTTTACTATTAGCTGTGAGAATGCATGCAGGTATACTATGTTCCTTCATTCTGCAACAGGATGTCTGTCAATTACCAAGGCCTGATAGAGTCTTAAGAGCCAGTGTGGTATAGTGGTTAGAGTGTTGGATGAGTGTCAGGGAGACCCACATTCAGCCACAAAACTCACCAGGCGATCTTGGGCCGGTCACACTCTCTCAGCCTAATCTACCTTACCAGGCTGTTATGAGAAGAGAATCACAGATGCTTGATGTCCTTGGAAGAAAGGCAGAGTCCACATGTAATAACTAATAAAAGTAAATTCCAAATTAATTACTATTAATAATTATTAAATTTATTTATTACTTTTCATCAGCAGGTCCCAGGACAAGTTACACTTTAAAATTCAATTTTTAAAACAGTTAAAAATAAATTGCAGTCACAGGATTAGGGTGGGTCAAAAGTGATCAAAGAGTTGTCTGCAAGATCTCATTCCTGCACACAAATGCCACTCATCCCAGTTTATTCAGTTTTGGCAGAGTCAGCCATGACCTGATTAAAATAAAATCAGTTCTGTTTATAAAGACACACCTTGAGGATATTGATTCAAATTGTGTTGTTTTGTCAAGTACTAGCTCTACCCAATACTTATTTTGTGGCAAACTGTATTACAAAGGAGGCTTGCTCTTTAATTAAACCAGGGCTGGAGCACTTGTACCTCTCCAGACATTACTGTACTACTACTTCCAATATCTCTGACCATTGGCTATTCTTGCTGGAGCTGATGGGAGATGGAATCCAACACCATCCAGAGGAGCACAGGTTCCTCGCCCCCTTTTAAAATCATCCGCTCTGCAAACTGATTTATATTTTTCTTGCACATAACTGTGCTGATATTTCTCCTGAAAAAACAGCTGTATAGCAAATCCCTTTGAATTATCCTTGTTGAATCCATCATGCTTAGATACAGTTATGAGGACTACTCAACAAATTTCCAACCCTGGCTTGGTGGACTGTGTATCAGAGGCTGCCTTGTATCAAGCCAGTCCATCAGTTCATCTAGTATTACAGCAGCTCCCAAGGAAGGGATATTTTCCTGCGCAACAACACAAGAGCCTTTCAGTTGTTGGTGTCAGCGATCAAACCCAACTTGAAATTTTAGCCATGCAAATCATGCATACTGGGTCGTGCTTCCTCCTTGTAACACTGCATCCGATGGTTACGTCTTCCTGAAGCCCCCATTTTCTGCACTAGTACCCATTTTTGTATACAGCATTGTAGCATACCCAATGCATGTGTGACCAAAGTTTCCCTGGAAAGATGCCCCCGCAAGCCGAGAATGCAAATACTGGTTACAATTATTATTATTATTATTGCACATGCAGTTAAAGTGATCTCTTTCAGTCAGCAGAAAAAATATATATGCGGTAGGCCCCTTGACCATGAAAGAAGCTGAAGGGAAGTTGAAGAGTTCAGGAAGTGACTTGACGTTTGCTCATGAGACACTGCCCCCATTGTCTTTGTGTTTAGTTTAAAACTGAGCTAATTTTGAAAGACTTAAGGGGAAAACACTAGCATGCTTTGCTGACAGCAGCAGGCCTTTTTTGATGAGGAGTCAACAAGCCCATTTACAGTAGCATCAAAAGAGTAGCATCAGACATTTTGATAGGCCTGGGGGCAGAGGAGGGAGGGCCAGCATCAGCACCTTGCTCATCCAGCTCCTCACCACACCCCAACAGCAACCCCATGATGGCATGCCATTGATGAAACGTTGCCTCTCACTGCAGGGGACATGTATCTAAGCTGTGAAAGTTCTTTCTTTTTTTAAAAAAAATGCAATGGTTAGGTGCGGGGAACAGTAAGCACAAAGCCCCTCCCCACTCCATAATGTCCAAAGCTGTTATTTGTAGCCAATAAAGTGAGGTACATGGCTTTAAACGGAAGAAATGAGACAAATTCATGGAGAATAAGTCTATCATTGGCTACAAGCCATGATGGCTATCCCTTACTTCAAGGAACAAAAGCTGCATGCCTCTGAATATCAGTAATTGCAGTGACAGAGCCATATACCTCAGTGTTAAGAGGATCTGCTTTGCATGTAAAAGGTTCAGGGTCAATCCTATGCATCTCCAGGTAGGGCAGGGAATGTCCCCTGTCTGAAACCACAGAGAACCAACACGAGTCAGTGAAGACAATACTGAGCTAAATGGATCAATAGTCTGGCACACTATACGGCAGCTTCCTATGTTCCAGTGAGAGGGGGCTATTGCACTCATGTACCACTTTTGGGGAAAAGAGGATGCTGGACTCGATAGGCCTTGTTTCTTCTTCTAGATTCAATGTGCTGGCTAAGTAGTCAACAACATCAGAATTAACAAATTACTGTAATGGAGGCTGCCAATTAATTCAGCATGCCTGCCATTTTGAAAACTCTCACATGCATGCATCTGTATCCCAGCTCCTACAGATGTAGCCTTCCTGCTCGTATGTAGCCCTTCACCTCAAAGGATATAGGTGTGGCCCTTATTAGGCAAGGGTGGCTTCTGAATTTACACAGAAGCAGAGGGAAAAGGAAACACAAGAGGCTTGCCAGTCCCTCGTATTATGCACTGTGTAATATCTGAAGTGAGAACTGATACATCCCTCTCTTGTTAGAGATGGGGGAGAAAATTAGTTTTATGTGCATTTTAATGAAAAACTACCTCATTGACACAGGAAGTGAACCAAAACACAGCCATCCTTCAAAATTCACACTTCTCCAAATTTTATGATGCAGTTCTCCAACCAAACAATGAGTACAAAAATACATATATTAGGGTAAGGGTGCATTAAAATATATACATTAGTGAAAAATCACAGAGAAAATGTGCTATATTAGTCAAAACTGCAAACGTGCTTATTAAGAGAAATTCACACTAAAATGCTGATAAATTTTCATGAGGATTTTTTAAAAGGCAAATTACTGCAGAAATGTAGAGAACCAAATCTAAGATCGAAAAAATCAGAAACTAAGAGAAACTGATATGGCCAGATTCATCCATCCCCACCCTCGATATGCACAAGGTGTACCTGCACTTAGTGCTTAGGCATCGTACCACAGGGGATGGGCAAGAGGAGGTAAACAGATTATGCTTTTGGATGTTAAACATGAAGCGTGAGTCACCTGTGCTACCCACCATTACCACCTTGGCCTGGTGTCCACAGCTGCTTTCAGAAGCCAGCAGCAGCAGCTGTGGAAGTCAGTGGTGGCTGGTAGCTCCACGGCAGTGGAATCTGCTCTGGGTCTTAGTCCTAACTTTCAAAGAGCTGTCCAAGATGCTGAAGCATCTTGGACCGCTCCTTGAAAGTTCAGACTAAAACCCGGAGTGGATTCCACTGCCCTACTGACATAGAGCCACTAGCTGCCACTGGGAGAGGCAGCTTGACTGTCTCTACAAAGAGCACACAGCTGACTGGGGCCAACTGCTTTTAGGCTCCTCCTATACCAGAACTGTTTCCATCAACACCCATTTACACCTCGCTGCATCTGAGGGCCCGAGCAGACAGTAAAGCCCCATCTATCAGGTCAGCTCAGAGCAACTGCCATTTGGGCAGCTTTAGCACTCATTTCTGTGTTAACTTCTTCCAGGAAAAAAATCCATTTGCAATCTCATTAAACTGGAAAATCACAGGAGTTCGGCGTTCCATTTTTCTTATCGTTTTCTTGGGATCATGCCACTGCCACTCACATAATGAAATTTGGGGTAGTATTCCAGGATACAGAAAGGAGGGGGGTGGCAATACTGCTATTGTGTCACACCACACCCATTGGTGCGAATGAAATTTAGTGCAACATGGTGTTATACTGATGGAAAAAAAGAAAGTTCTATAATGCAGCAGGTGCTGCAGTATGAAAATAGCATATAAAAGCCATGTCTGAATGCAGCAGAGAATAAGACAGAGGTGGCAAATGTGAGTGAGTTATTTATTTATTGTACTTATATACCGCCCCATAGCTGAAGCTCTCTGGGCGGTTTACAGTAACTAAAAACATTAAAACAAATATACAAATTTAAAAACACATCTTTTAAAAACAATTTAAAACACAATTTAAAAATTTAAAACAATTTAAAACACATGCTAAAATGCCTGGGAGAAGAGGAAAGTCTTGACCTGGCACCAAGAAGATAACAGTGTTGGCGCCAGGCGCACCTCGTCAATAAAATCATTCCATAATTTGGGGGCCACCACTGAGAAGGCCCTCTCCCTTGTTGCCATCCTCCCAGCTTCCCTTGGAGTAGGCACCCGGAGGAGGGCCTTTGATCTTGAACGTAGTGTATGGGTGGGTTCGTATCAGAACTCCAACAATATCTGGAGGGCCACAGGTTCCCCATTCCTGTTCTAAGATAAATTATGTAAGTTGGTCATAACGTCAAGCATTGGCACCTGAATTTCCCCCCTTTCTATTGCCAATCTTTTTTTCTTGTAACCCTGTGAGCCAAGGACACACTCTTTTTTATTAACAAAAAACACTTCTGAATAATGCTTAGAAAAGAGCACTAGTGTGATTCAGTGGTTAGAGCATTGAACTAGGACCTGGAAAACCAGAGTTCAAATCCCCACTCAGCCATGAAGCTCTCTAGTTGACTTTGCCTTTCAGCCTAACCTACCGCACAGGGATGTTGTGAGGATAAAATGGGCAGGGAGAGAACCACCGTTATCATCTTGAGTATCTTGGAGGAAAGATGAGATATAAGTGTAATAATAAATAAAAATTTTAGGAAACAAAATCAACAACAAATCCTGCATCACTTGAGGAACACAATAATTGCCTTTTTCATATTGGGCTACGGCCTAACCAGCCGAGCACTCTGTTTCTGACAGTAGCCAGCCAAATGCCTCTAGGAAGTAAGTGACAGTTTACATAAGTTTACTTAAGCATTCCGGAGATACAAGACTTCAGATTTGGCTGGAGAGACACTGAGCATGGCTGACAAGGTGGCTGGCCATGGCTAACATTGGACCTCAATTGACATTTGGTGTGTGACAACATCATGAAAATACTAGCTCTTTATTTATGTCTAATTTGCACAACCAAGAATTCCTATTTTGCTGTTGCTACAGTGGTGTTGTGCAGGCCCAAAAAACATATGTTATCGGGCAGCCAATTGCAGAGAACATACAAAACAGAGTTTTGTTAGGCTGCATTCCAATCCATGTCTACTCAGAAGTAAGCTCCATTGGGTTCAATGGGACTTACTCCCACATAAATGTGTATTGGATTGCAGCCTTAATCAACATATATGATACAACCAGTCACCGTCCAGCAAGGTGTACACCAGATTATTTTTTTTAAAAAAAGCTTCTTATGGAAATATCAGTTGTAGATGATTAGGGAATGGGGGTGTTCCCTTACTAGCTGTATTGTTAGTTTGACATGGCCTCTTGGCAGAAAGCAGTTGCATTAGTTAGTTATGCTCAGGCCAAAACCAGGAGCAGCCCTGCCTTGATTCTAAATACATTTTTCAAGTCTATTACTTCATGGAATTATGACAGCTTCTTCTTCAGCAGACCCCCAAAACTAATCACTCAGGATGTAGAGAGGTAGGCTGCTTTTTTAAAAAGCAAGCAGCCTAAACTCTAAAGAGAAATGCTAATGATTAAAGGTCTTAAATAAAGCTTGCACAACATTTTGTGACATTTTGGTTGGCCTCATAAAAGGTATTGCCCTCGTACGGATTTGTCTTATGGGCCGACACAGCTACCTTTACTTTTGTGAAACAAAAGAGAGAGACCTCAATGCACATGTGCACACATATCCCCTAACTCCAGTGGTGGCTGGTGCCCATTGGGACTGGTGGGGCGGAAGACAGAGAGGCCGACAGTAGGTGGAGCCAGAGACAATGGTAGGCACAACCAACTATTTCCAGTGTTGACCACATCTTTGCCTCTTCTCTGCTAGGTTCTGCAAGGGCAACACTGAGACTAAGCAGGAGGAAGCCGATAGGCTGTTCAGTCTCTAGACCAGTTCTAAGTAAGGAGGTAGGCAAGCAAGGGCAACACTGAGAGCAGGCTGAAGTTGGTGGGGCAGTGCCCCAGGAGCCCTAGTAGGCCAGCTTCCACTGCCTAACACCGTACTGGATTGCAGCCCATGTATTTAGGAACGGGATGTAAATTTCCTGTGAAAAATACCCTTTTTTCTCATGACACCACAATTACAGTAGGCCCATGCAAATCTAAACAAGCCATGGTTGTCAAGGCTTTGCAGGTGTAGGAGAAGATGAAGAGTGAACAGTGCGTGGATACATTTTAGGCAGAAGGGCTACCCAGAAGTCTGAAACAAGGAACCATGTTATGAACCAAATAAATCTTTTTTCTTTACAATAGGGACCTTTCCTCTTATGCTTGTAAAGCACCACAAGCACTGTGGCAATCTGGTATAATGGTTAGAGTGTTTGACAAGGACCTGGGAGACCAGGGTTCAAATCCCTACTCAGTCATGAAGCCCAACAAGCCAGTCACTGTCTCTCAGCCTAAACCACCTCACAGGGTTGTTGTGAGGATAAAATGGGGAGGGGGAAAACATGTATGCCACCTTATGCTCCTTGGAGGACAGGTGGGATAGAAACATCATAAAATAATAAATAAAAATTGATGGAATTAAATAATTATTAATAACCCAAAAACCTGTCTCAAGACTCCATCGCATTTATTTTTTTGCATGAAATAAAAAGGGGTTAAAAATTAAAAGGAAACTGAAATAATTAGAGAATGTTAGCACATGCATATGTACCCCGGCCAATAATCAAGCAATTTAGATTATTATTTTCCCGTTTTTTAAGGGGAATGAAAAGTGCCAAGACCCCAAATAATTCACTTTTAGTGAGCAATCTGCAGCAATCATTTGCACCCCAATAAATTTAAACCCTGATCAGCTATAAAGTTATTTTCTTTAAAATACATCTATTCTTACATATAAATATTTCAAAACAAAGCCAATGACAACATTAATATATTTTGGGCTTTAGAAAAGCTCAGTCATGTGACATAACAGTGTCTGATCCTACTCAGCAAAGACCATAAACATGTCCATAAACACAAGGTAAATCCATAGAAGCAATATTTCAAAGGAAGATACTTTTAACATATAATGACTTGATAGTGTCGTATCACATAACATAAGAGTTTGGTTGCTGTTGTCATCCCCTATGACCCCTGCTGCTGTTTCGATTTCCTTTTGTTAATTTTCAGCACCTTAAGTTGCTGCAAATTAGTGAACAGCAGGTGTTAGTTATTGGGATGAACGAGCATGTGAGATATAGCACAAGCCTTCAGTTGATATGGTTATTTAATGCATACCAAGAACTGCTTCACAAAGTTTCAAATAAGTAATGTCATTGGTGACCAGAAAGTTAGATTTCACAACAAAAGAAGATCTCTAGGTTTCAACAAAGTTTCTTGTTGAAGCCTTCAGACTATAGAGCAAATGTGCCAAGGCTGCTTTGTCCCAATGTAAATTTATGCAATTTCAGCTTTAATCTTTCCCATGCCCTTTTACAAAATGGGATGTCCTTAATTCACCTTCTGTGGATTATAAACTGCATTGATTTTGAAGGAAATGATGTAAGCTGTCAAAAGTCCCTCTCTACTGGGTAAGTTTTAAAAACATATTATGGAGCTTTCTAATGTTAGCTAATAGTGATCTCTCCAATATCACAATAGAGGATTTCCTACATATTCACTGATGAATCCAAAATCAGTAAAACAAGAAAGATTCAGCATCATTAGGTCAGACTTGCATTCACACTTCATTGGTTTGGGAGTTAAGGTGGGGCTTATTTAGGTTAGTATTTATATCCATTTAAATATAGTATTTATATTAAAACCAACCGGCTCACAAGTTCTACTGCCTCTCTGGGACTGGAGGAAAAGGGCAGGTGGGGTCATCAGCATACTGACAACAGCTCACCACAAAGCAGATGGACATCAAAGTCCCTTCTCTATATGCTGCCTCCAAGAGAGGGTGGCAACAAGATTACAGGCCTTTTCTGTGGTAGCCCCTCAGCTTTGGTATGCTCTCCCCAGAGAAGCTTACCAGGCAGCAAGCTGGTCATCTTTTCAGCACCAGCTGAAATGTTTTATTTTCCTGGATATTAATTAGACAGCACTAATGGTCTCGTTTTGGGTACTTGTTATTTTGGTGTCCATTCTTAGGTTGGGGTGGATATTTTGTGTTTACATGTGATGCTTTGGATGAAAACATTTAGTGTATCTACATTTAATGTATCTGTATTGTTTCAATGGATATTCTAGTATATGTTCTATTTTATTGTTCTTCTAAAGCGCTCCAATATGTCTCCTGGGTATGTGAAGCAGTAAGTCTAATCAACTAAACTAACAAACTTCCCACATACTTCTCCCAGCATGTTCACAGACATGTTGAAATGCATGGCAGACATGATGGAGTAAGTAATCTTCCAGCACAACCAGAATCACCAAGCAATAACACCAACACTCAATTCCGATAATGAAGTCCCAGAAGGAGAATGGTGGAGATGAGAAATATTAAATATCTGTGAGGGAACTAGAAGCAGGGGTGGCCCAAGCATCTTGCTGCCTGAAACACAGTCCAAAATATCCATCTCTATGCAATCAATTTAAAGCAGGGGTAGAGAATCTGTGACCCACCAATGTTGGGCTACAACTCCCATCATCCTTGACCATTGGCCAGGCTGGTTGGGGCTAATGGGAGTTGGGGTTCAACAACATCTGGAGGGCCACAGGTTTTCAAAATTCTTGCTAAAGCATTCCAGCACCAATACCTGTCTTCATCAATCCCCTTCGCATTGTGCCACCTCAAACAGGTCACTTAACCTGCTGCATGGCTGGATTGGACTCAAGAGAGGCCACAAAATCATACTCGGGATAGTGAAAGGGATCGTTTTTCCCTGCTCCGGCATGTGGCTTCTGTCTTCTCCTCAGCCCACCTTCTCCTACTCTTTACTTTACTGCTGTCACAGCTGTTTGTCTTCATGTGTGGTTTTCAGTGCAGGAGAGATGTAAACTGTGTTTACCACTGCAAAAAGTGGACAATGCAACACAGGAAGAAGCAAACAAGGGATCTGTGCTAAGGATGGGTGGGAGAGATCAGAGTCTCCACACCAATTTCAAGGAACCAGGTATGTGAATCATCTCAATTTAGCCCTACCTGGGTCCTTTGTGCATCCACATGTATGAAACGTAAATTTAGCATCAAGCAAGAACTAATCTTAGCATCAGGAAGTTCCCCAGATCAAATGTCACCTCAGCTAGGAGTTCACTGGTTTGCCTTAGGCAAGCCACTCTCAACCGCTCTTCTGCAAAATGGGCATAATAAAAGACATACCTGTAAAGGGCATTGGATACTCTAACTCGTTATATAAAATAACATCCTTAGATTTCTAAAAAAAAGTCCCCAGCACATGGACATTGACAGTGAGGATGGCTGGGATTTCAATCAGCACGGAGGAATGAGATCCTGAAAATAGGTCAAGATTATAGAAAAGAATGCCAGATGGTTGCTTCCTATTTCAAATGAAGTAGCATTAGGACATTTGAAATCTGCAGCAGGACATGTGCCTTGTTGAAAATGTTGCTGGTTGCCAGTCTTCCTGTGCTATATTCACCAAGGCTTCAAACATAATGATGTGTTGCATTAGCCTCCTGCCATCTGACCAGGGGTGCGAGGCTAGGCCTTATGAGAGAGAGGCAGAGCAATGCCATTCTACTGGAAATAGCATTAAGCCAAGTCCTATGCAGCCCACTGCTTTACATTTTATTCAGAAGCAATTCCCACCAAGTTCAGTGGGGGTTACTCCCAAGTAACATATGATGGATTGTAGCCCCTGTTGCTCAGACCAAAGAAATGTCAGATGTTACAGGGGAGAGAATCTGGCTCATATTCCTTTGGTATAGAACGTTGTTGTGTGCAAACAGCTGATCTCTCAGGCCCTTTTCAGGATTAGAATTGCATGAGGGAAAGAGCAAGGCTGCAGTGGCTGGCCTCATCCCTTCCATTGTGTCCTCACTGCTTTCCACATGTTATAGGGCAGGTCTGAAGCAGAAAGCCTGCTGTATATAAATAAGCTCCCCATAGAATTTAGAGCTTTGATCACGCAGGGTTTTAAATTGCATGGGGGAGCCAATGCAGAACAATGCCCCTGCTGCAGATGTTTGTCCCTGAATGCATGGACAGTAGGGGGAGGCAGCAGTGTGTGGCCAGCAAGTACATGACAGTGGAGGCAGGTCTAGGAAGCCTGACTTTGCTCTTCCACTTACCCGTGTCTGATTGCATGAGGAGTAACATCTGAATTGGGTATGCTATTTAGGCTGGAATCCTGTGCATGCTTACCTGGGAGTAAATCCCATTGAATTTAATAGGATTTTTGAGAATATATGCATAGGATTGTGCTGCAGGTTTATTTTTATTCCAGGTGTTTATACACCACTTAATATTCAGAATTTTAAAGTGGTGTATATAAAATGTGTGTTTTTTTAAAAAAAGAGGCAAAGAATGAAAACGATTAAAATTCTTTGTGGAAACAGAAGACTACATTGAAATGTCTGCTGAAACAGGAAAGCCTTTGTCAAATGCCAGGCATTCAGCAGGGAGTTATCCTTGCTTCAGGGGATAGGGGGATCTTGACTTGCACTCTGAACTCTTGAGGAGACAGTGGTAGAAATAAAAGAAATACACTTGGTTAACTTGTGTGTCTGAGTGGCACGGTTTATTCTAAAAGCTGCCAAACAGGTCTTGAAACGCCTTAGAATAATAATTCATGAACAAGAATTTCCACTGCCCAAATATAACCAGATGGTTCAGTGTCCTATGTTAACTCCGTCTTAAATCCTGCCCCCTTCTCCAGTGAGCATCTTGCTTTTTGCTGTTTATTTTAAATCCAAATACTTGGATACTTTCTGGCTGGGAAGCATAGCTTCAATATGCCACACGTTCTTACCAAACCATTCTTGGTGATAACTGCTTTCTAGCACTGGAATTCTCCGCCTGTGAAGTTCTGCCAAAACTAGAGGCTGATCCATCTCCCAGAGGAAATGCAAGACCTTTTTAATTGAATAAGCATGGGCTTAATGTAATGGCATATGTATGCAAGACTATTTTAGCCGTTTTTTAAATCCCACTGATTCCATTTGATAAGGTTGCTGTTGGCCCTGACCTTTTAAGAACAGGGCAAAACCATTAATCCAAACAGTATACTCCTCTTTTACTTTGTGTCAGGGCACAGAGATTCTATTAAAGAAAGACACAAAAGGTTCTGGGATTCTGTACTGATTCTATTTAAAGACAGACGGTTGCACGAGTGCTCATGTGATATTGCCCAATAAAATGCTAGACTCAACACTGCCAACATTGTACGCAGGAGAAAGCCAACTCAACAGCATTCAGTGGGAAACTCTGTGCAGTGGAAAAGCTAAAAGCAGGATATCAGCCCACTGGAGCAGAACTGAGGGGGAAGCAGGTCGTGTTTGCCCGAACCTAGCAAGTCAAGTGGCATGGCCTTTTCAGATAGAGGCCATATTCACACCAGACATTTATTCCACTGTTATTCCACTTTAAATACTCATGGCTTCCCCAAGGAATCCTGGGAAGTGTGGTTTGTGATGAGGACTGAGAGTTGTTAGGAGGCTCCATTCTCCTCAGAGCTACAATGCCCTAAGTGGCTTAACAATCAATCTCAGGGAACTCTATGAATTGTAGCTCTGTGAGGGGACCAGGGGTCTCCTAACAACTCTCAGCACCCTTTACAAACTATAGTTCCCAGCATATTTTGGGAGAAGTCATGACAATTTAAAATGGAATCAATGTACAGTGTGAATGCAGCCCTTAACTCCCAATGCTCATCTTCAAAATAAATTACCCTGCCCAAATACAAAGATTTTTGAAAAATCCATCTGGCTCTTACCTTGTGAGGACAGTAATAGAGGCATGGGAAACCTTTTTGCCCAGGTGCCCAGATCTTCATTCTCTACCTCACCCCCATAAGCCATCTTCGACAGGTAGTCAATCATCTAACATTATAATGAGTAATATATACTAACAGCAATATACAAGGTGCTGCACATAATACAGAACAGCAGGTGCACAACGTCTACACCAGAGGTTCCCAAACTGTGGTCCATGGACTACCAGCGGTCCGCAAGCTTTATTCAGGTGGTCCGCAGCATGTCCGCATTAAATATTCATTTTGATTTTTAATTGTATTTTATTGCTTCTTTTATTCTTATTTTGCATTTTATGGTACTACAATCTGAATTCTATGGAATGCAAATTGTAATACAATAATATACAATATAAGAAATAGAAGCAATAAAAATACAGTTAAAAATCATACAGCACCTAGCACAGCATATCACAAATACTACAACAGGCAGAAAAATAATTAAGTGGTCCACCAAGATCCTCAGCAATTTCCAAATGGTCCATGGGGAAAAATATTTGGGAACCAATGGTCTACACCAGCCTTTCCCAACCTCTGGGTCCCCAGATGTTGCTGAACTACAGTTCCCGTAATTCCTGGCTGGCTGGGGCTGACGGGAGTTGCAGTCCAGCAACACCTGGGGACTCAAAGGTTGGAAAAGACTGGTCTACACTGACTGCTGGGCGCCCTGGAAGTAAAGGTAACTATAGATATAGGTATAGATATACATATATACACACACACACACACACCCCTGTAGCAGCCAGATTAGCGGAAAGAATTTCTGCAGGGCCAGTGAGCGTTCCAAAAAGGTGGATCAATGACATCCTCAAGAACATAAGGAAACTGATTGGCTCTTCATGCCAAGAGTCTATTTAGTCCTCCATTAAATTCCCCCCAGCCAGTCACCTTTGGAAGCTCACAAACAGAACCATCTTCTGTTGCTTGGCCCTAAACATCCAGTCACTGGAGGGGCATTGCTCGAAAGAGGAAAAACATAGGCATAAGCAGAATCATCTTCCATCTATTTATCAGCAGGCAGCAGAGAAACAGGGCCAGGAATCCTGGAAGTGTTCTTAAGGGTGGGAGGGGTCAAGGCAGTACAATATAGTATTAAATTACAAATTAAATTAAAAAAGGACCCCACCTGTACAGAAAAGAAACTGCTCGTTAATATTACAGAGTGGTAGAAGAACTATCCAGGGCTTGGCCTCTTCACTCCCAAACCCAACTCTGTCTTCCCCTCCCTCTGTCCCCACACCCATTAGCTCTCAACTTAGCTTCTCCCTCTATAAATACCTCTGCTCCAAAACGCTGCAAGCAGTGAGTTGTTGGGGTCTAGAAAACAGCAGAAGTCTGGAGAGTTCCCCCTCTTCTGGTATCCCTAATCAGGGCAATAGAGAATGTTATCTCCAATGAAGGAAGAGCAAAGCAATCCCAAAGATTTTGCATTTAGGGCATGCTTGTTCAGAAAGGGATGCATGTGGCAAGCTAGTTCAAATCCTGGTCTGCATCTTATATTTAATCTACTATTATTCCACTTTAAACAGTCATGGCTTCCCCCAAAGAACCCTGAGAACTGTAGTGTGTGAAGGGTGCTAAGAGCCGTTAGGAGCCCCGTGTTCCCCTCACAGAACTACATTTCTCACAGTGATTTAACAATCAATCCCTCTTCCCAGGTAATTCTGGGAACTGAAGCTCTGTGAGGGGAATAGGGGTCTCTTGACAACCCTCAGCACTCTTAAACTACAGTTCCCAGGATTCTTTGAGAGAAGCCATGACTGTTTAAAGTGGAATAATAGTACTTTAAATGTATAATGCAGGTGGGGCCTCAGGCAGCCAGCTTGTTGCCCAGCCTATCAACTGTGTTGTACATTGACCAATAAACACTTTGGGAAACCACAGGAGCAGCAAGAAACAAAACAAAATAAGAACATTAACCCTGCAAAACACACGTCTCTAGGTTAATCACAAGAGAGGAACTTGCATGTTAGAGAGAACTTCCCATTTTAGAAGCCACATAACTACAGCTCCGAGTTTGCCTTTTTCTTTTCTCACGGGCATTAAAACCAAAGATCAGCTGAATATAGAGGTGATGGAAGCTTTTAAAAAAAAGTATGCCTAAACCACTAGCCAGCTCCTTCAAAGCTACAAGGAGGGGAAAAAAGAAGGTTGCTCAGATGTCCTCACAGCCTCTCCCGGTTCTAAGTGACCATTTCATGAGTTGGGGGTCAGCTATGCTTTTCTTCCCACAGTGACTAAGAGCAGTCCGATTCAGAAACAGGGAATTTCCACAGACAAATCAACTTTGCATAAAACTATCTGCAAGCTCCGAAACCAGCTGCTTTTATTCTTCTTTTGTGTTTAACCCACATGAGTTATTTTAATTTTTTTGTTTAAACTGACAACAAAAAGGCAACTCTGAAGTTTAAAAAATGAAGTAAATCAGAAAGGAGATTCAGAGTAGCCTGAGCCATTTTTAAAATGTTCACAACTAAATTTAGAAAAGGATGCTTTCATTTTAAGAGTAAATATTTACCTTAGAACTGAGATGGCTAACCTGTAGCTCTCCAGATGTTCTTGGGACTACCACTCCCAGCAGCCCCAGCCAGCACGGACAACTGCCAAGGATGATGGGAATTGTAGTCCAGCAACATCTGGAGAGGGCCATAGGTTAGCTACTGCTGCTTTAACAGATACTGTAAACTAGGCTATTTGGAAGCAAATCAAAGCTATCTATGATATGCGGGGATTGCCTGGAAATATTTAGGTTTTTTAAAAAAGCAAATTCACATGGACAGTTTTCCCTGAAAGATTATTAAAGGGTTAATTCAGAAGTAATGCCAAGTCATGGTTTGTCATTAGAGGAGCCACAAATTCACACTCCCTCCCTCCTTCACAGCAAAGAATGGTCGCTTTCACGTAGTAGGATAAGCCAGACCTTTTGTTCATCCGGAAAGAGCAACATGCTGGTGCACACTGCGCAATCGCTCCCACTTCATTCTTCAAGCAGGGTGCGTGGGATAAACAGGAAGCCTTGGTTTGGCATTATGTCCAAACCAAGGATCATGGTCTGTTGCACCTTAACAAAGATCACTAGCCAACAACAACAATGGCTTGTTAGAGAACAACATAATCCCTGGCTTGATAGAATTCATCAAACCATAATCCCTGGTTTGAACATAACACAAAGCCAAGGCTCCCTGGTTTGTTTATCCTGCTTGCACCAAGAGGGGAGCAATCAGATAGTGTACATCAGTATGCTTCTCCTTCCTGATCAAGCACAATAAGC
Organism: Rhineura floridana; assembly: GCF_030035675.1. Lineage (NCBI taxonomy): Eukaryota > Metazoa > Chordata > Lepidosauria > Squamata > Rhineuridae > Rhineura > Rhineura floridana. The sequence goes on along the minus strand of NC_084481.1, from coordinate 42,173,656 downwards.
CACAAAATCTGGCTTACCAATGTGTGAGAATGGTTTGTCATTAGGGTTTTACCATTTTGAGGGCTAATGCACATCAGTTTCCCAGTTCAGACACAACAGAAGCCTACATTTTATGACAAAAAGGAAGAATTTGGAACAGATGAGAGAAAGGGCCCTTGACTATTGCATGCAACACAAAATCATAGTTTAGTGTTACATTCTGAACTGAGTGAAGATATTTGGAATACTGGAAAAGCACAATCCAATGATCTTGGGTACCAGTGGAAAAGCCTGAGATCTTGGACAGCTGCTGCCAGTCAGGATAGTCCAGGGGTCAGCCAAAATTGTGCACTCCAGATTTTGTTGGACTACAACCCCCATCCTCTCTGACAATGGATCGTCTAGCTGAGGTTGATTGGAGTTGGCAGTCCAACAAAACCTGGGGAACACCATGTTGGCTACCCTTATTGTAGACAGTACTTGGTCATTAATAACTGGGGTCTCTCTAGCAACCCAATACAGAAAGCCAAGAGGTTATTAAACCAGGTAACATGAACAAATGCAACCAACAGCCTTCAAAGTGGATCTTGCATATTTTATCTTCAATATGTAGTCTGAATTAGTGCATTTGTGTAATTTCATATCATTGGTCTGGCCTCAAGGGAAATATTTTGGATAAACTGCTCTTTTCCCTTTATTGCAAAGATAGTAGTCTGGCATGGTGTCCAGGCTCATCCTCTATGCCAAGTTAACCAGACAATTGGGCCTTATGCAGTGCGCACAGCTGTTAGCGAGCATTATTCAGACATACAACCCTCCCTACAGTCTATCATTACAATGTGTTTTCTGAGGCTTGCAGCAGTTGTGGCTTTCATTGTTCTCTCCAATTTCTAGGATTTAAAAGGATTGCACTGCTTCCTGCTCACAACTGTTTTATGCTGTTCTCTTAGACCTGCTTATCTTTATATAGTCCATATGGTTGTGGGTTTCTTTCCTCTGTCTCTTAATCGTATTTTTTGTGTGTGTTTTGCAAGCCATCCTGGAATCTTGAGTTGAAGGGCAGAGTAAAAATATACAAAATAAATGAAAATAACTTCTGTCCACTTTCTGATTTTACTCTTCATATCAGCTCAGATAAAAAGAAAAAGAAAACCAACCTTTAATGCTTGAGTATAAAGATAAAATGATGAAAATGTTAGAACCTTTGGCCTTTCTTATAAAACATAACTGGATTATACAGCTGCTAGCAATTAGAGATGACTTGCATAACTGAGTGCCAAGATATTTGTCTAATAAATATTTTTTTAATAGAATTGCATCTCATAATCCAGAAGTCAAGCAACTAAATCCAAAGGGATAAAGCTAAACTGCACTGCAAGGCCAGTTTTCTGCTTTTTGTTTTTCCTTCATGGAAGCAATTAATGTTTGTGACTCTGGAATCTGAATCTCAGGGCCGGCCCTATCATTAGACAGAGAGAGGTAAACACCTCAGGTGGCAAATGCAGGGAGGCAGCTTCTTAGCTGTTCCTCCCAAGCCCCCTTCAGTTGAACGACAGAGCTGTGCATGCCACACGGCCTATTCTGCACCCCCATAACTAGCCTGCTGTCTTCAGGTGTGGTGGAAGACACTATTCCACTGATGTAAGTTTAACTGCCAGTCCGCTAGTATATGGAATGGGGGGGGCACCATCTTGCCCTTTGCCTCAGGCAGCAACTTGTCTGGGGCCAGCCCCACTGACTCCCAGAGTGTGCACAGATGTAATGCTTATAGGGTAGAGGAAACTCGACCACTACACATTTTATACAGATATTAGAATCCCACAACATAAAAAGAGTAGAACTTGCAGAATTTCTCAAGATTTCTGTATTCTAAACATAGTGTACATTGATATTCCTCTTAGGAGGAAACAGAGCTCTGTTGCAGAGCATGCGCACAGCACATGCAATCCTCTATGGACACTTTCCTAGTGGGAGTAATGCTCATTCAGCACAATGGAACTTGCTTCCAAGTAAATATTAAAAAGGAGTGTGCTATACAGCTCCAGGTTCTACCCAGGAAATCTCCAACTAAAAGATCTCAGGTAGAAGAGATGGAGAAGACCCCTACCTCAAAACATACCAATAATATTTGGAGATGCCTTATACTGAAATCAAATTTACCTTCTAGAACTGGAAAGACTTTCTACAGTAACTGTTAAATTCAAAACACACACGTTAAAAAGGGCAAGATTACTAATTATAAGAGACACTACTTCATTAAACTGCTAATATCTCTATCAGGGGTAGCCAACGTGATGCACTCCAGATGCTGCTAGACTATAACTCCCATCATCCCAGACCATTGGCCATGCTAAAGGAGGGGAGTTGGTAGCCCAACAACATCTGGAGGGTACTTATCACCATCATTTATTTATATAGCACCATCAAATGCACACAACACTGTACATAAAACAAAACAATAAACAACAGTCCCTTCCAAAAAGGTGTGCACACATTGGCCACCCCAATCTGTTGTTGTTTTGTGCTTTCAAGTTGATTACGACTTACGGCGACCCCAATCTACATGAATAAAAATCAAGACCAATGACAGTGGTTCCTTCAAAGATGAAATCCAACAGTTCCCATCTGCAAGTAGAACAGATAGCATTCCAACACATTTCCCCTCTTTCTGCAGCCCCCTGCTGAAATCCAGGACACACTCCTGAGCAGATGTGGGGGAGCACAGAGGGCTGCAGTCTGCTTGCGCAACATTGGATGCCATCCTTTGTCTCTGCTTCTTCAGCTACATACACTGACTGTGCCATTTCATTCTCATATCAATGATGGTATTTTCCGTAGACCCCAGAAGAGGTCACAATGCCGGGCAAACACATTTTGCTACCTGAAGCAGAGCCATCACGTTTCTGCTCCCCCACCGCACCCTGACAAGAGCCAATGCTTGAAAAAGTCTTACAGGATCAGACACCAGTTCCTTCCTCAACTATGCCAATTGTTTCACTCTGCAGCAGAGCAGAGCAGGAACCCCAAGAAGTTCCATCAAGTCAGAGAAAAACAATACCGGCAAACTTCTGTGCATGTTTCTTCCAAGAAGATGATAGCTCATTAGCTTCCTTATATGCATAATAAGTTCCTTACTAAGGCAACTTCCTGTTTGCAGTCCCGTTTGCTTTTAAAGCATCTCCACAGTAGCCAAGTTCTTGTCCCTAAACTTTTACAGAGGTTTCCATTATTTAATTATCCAACCCATAACACAAGGCCGCTGTGATCCCAACACTTACTTCATTGTTTAATTTCCTGGTAGGAGCATCCTGACATAAAGATGTCAGCGTAATTCTACCAGCTCCTTTCAGAAACAAAACAGTATCTTGTTGATTCCTTATTGCACAGTTGGTAAGCCCCTTGTGCCACATCCAGAACAATGCATGCCAATGATGTAGCCATACACAAGAGGTCAACTTCATCAGAAACACAGCCTGCTATCCTGCCTCTAGCATCACTTAATGCCAATAATGCCAAGGGCCTATGCAGATGTCATGCTCACAATCTTTTAAGTGGTTTTAAAGATTCGAGCTGCAGGACTGCATGCTGCAAATTCTCCTCATCAGCTTTAACCACGGTAAAGGGTTACATGGTGGTTGCGACTTCGGGGGGGGGGGTTCAGTCACATACCTGTAAATTCAGGTTGCACAATTAAAGTCGATTTGGAGCTCTTGCCAACAGACCTGCTTCTCCCCCAAATTCTTTTTGCAATAAGGGGAAATGTACTAGGAAGTGCAATATAACATTTGCTTGACACAATGCCATCTAACCACCCTGTTAACAAACTCGAATGAATGCTCCATAAATTACTGATGTCGTCTAACCTCCCTGAAAACTCAGGATGAAGGCTGTCAGGAAGCGCACTTGGTCTCAAACCCTGGCTAAGAGGGAATCCTGCTTAGCATACGGCACGATTAACATGTGTGTTGATGTGCTGCTTAACTGGCAGAAGGAAAGCAGATGGGAATTCCATCCTCAACTGGAGAAGGGAAAGGCCCACTTCCATGCATCCCCTAAATCACTATTTGGAACACTGCACAGACTCTAATGCTGTTTCACATTCATGGTTTTTGGGACACCCTACCAATGTACCCAATTAATAACAGCAGTGCATACATCCCTAAATAAAAACTACTAACAAGCACAGTTTTCATTTAAACCCCCAGTTAAATTGCTGGGCCTCCAAGTACTCTATGGTGATTAGTTCAATGGAACGCTGCAAGACTTTTCTGGCCTTGCAAGAAAAGAAGAGAAAAACCACAAAATACTATTGCACCATTTCTGTGTAACAGTATGTGTTACAGAAGGACCTTTAGTAATCTTTGTGGGGATTTAATTCTCCATATTTATTCAGGACTGCCACAAGTGTCATAGCAGCTTTCATGGAGAAAACACAAGAAAAGAGAAAATAATAAAGCCTGAGAAATGAAAAATTTCACAGTTAAGAGTGCTGACCTCTGCACAAATTGTTAACTCCAATCATTTCAGTGGGAGAGTTCTGCCATCACTGTAAATCGGACTCCTTAACTTTGGGTGTAGCAGGCCCTTTTGGCTATATCTCAGGGTATCACATGACAGTTATGGGCAAGATGTTTCAACATTATCTCACAGTTATAAATGATCAGGTACAAGAATTTTAATTGTGCCCTAAAGAGCTAGTCTAAACTGCCATTAAGCTCTTAAATGGGAATGTCCAATTTACCTGCTACTTCCTTGAAAATAAAAAAAAGATAAGCATTATCAAGCAACAAGAGAAAAGAGAATATGAATCTAATTGAAAGCAAATAGACTCCTTCCCACCCCATGGCACTTAGTCACTAATGTTCCTCTTCAGAGTACGCCCATTGATTTCAGTGACTAAAACTGGGTATCACCCATAAGTGCCCTCTCTTCTCCCTGACCCCAAAATATCTTCATGTTTTTTTTTTTGTTACTGGCTCCTCTCCCCACCACTTTTGTCAAATGCCTTGGGATGGGGAAGAAAGAGTTATTCCATATAAGTTTGATCATGATCTCAAAACCAATGCAATTTGAACAAGCAGAATAAATGAGTAGCGAACTACTTCTGTTTGTTACAATTGCACAGCAACTGCATTTCTCACAGCTGTTGCAACAGAAGAACAAAAGAAAGATCGTTGGGGGAGTGGGGTGAAAAGAAGCATCACATGGATTTCCAGAATAAGTGAATGTGTTTGCAGAATGCCCACCATACATCTGCCCCATGTAAATACCTACAGTTGTGTCCAATACAACTCTGGTTTTTATTTAACCATATGAAGACAGAGGCACCTAGATATGCATGATGTAAAACATGCTTCTTTCAGTGGGCTAAAGCCACAATAAACATTTTCAACAGGATGTTGATATGCTTAATGTACACCACAGAGTTGCAGATATAAGTTACATTTTGCGTGGTGAAAATGCCAAATAGACACAGAAGTTGAAAGGCAAGTAGGGACAATATCCAAGATCTCCATCATCAGACATATTTCATCTTAGCATAGCCTGATCAGAATGGCAAGCAAAGCATACAACTTGTTGGAAAGGACCTCAAAGGTCATCTAGTCCAACCCGCTGCTGATACAGGAAATACATTGTAATGCAGCCTCTGTTTAAAAATCTCTAGCGAATAACAGTCCACCAGCTTCTAAGACAGTCTATTTCACTGCCTAACAGTTTCTACCAGCATGAAGTTTCTCCTAATGTTTAGTCTAAATACTTTTTTCTTAAAATTTGAAGCATTTGGTTCAGATTCTAGTATGTTGACAGAAAACAAATTTGCTCCATCATTTATGTGATATGATGGTGATCACATCACCTTTTAATTGTCCCTTCTCCAGGCTAAACATACCCAATGCCTTCAACCTTCCCTCATACGACTTGGTCTCCAGACCCCTCTCCATCCGTCACCCTCCTCTGGACATGTTCCATTTTGTCAATATCCATCTTAAAATGCAGTGCCCAGAACTGGACCACCCTACTGTAGGTGAGGCCTGACCAAAGCAGAATAGAGTGGCCAGAAATCTGCTTGTGCCTATGCTCTTAAATCCATTAAGACTGCAATCCTATACATGCTTACCGAGGAGTAAGTCCCATTGGACTTAATGCATAGCATTGCACTGTAAATAACTTTTGCGAATGTTGCTTTAGTGCATGTGAAATTTGCTTTTGAAATGAATGGGTATGGATTGGTTTGTTTTTATCTGAACATTTACATCCCTTTTCAGTATAATAAAATGGGTTCTTATATGTTTTCAACATTTTTAAAAAAACCTCATCAGCCTCAGCCATCATGGCTAATGATCAGGGATGATGGGAACTTGGGAATTCAGAAACATCTGGAGAGCCACAGGTTCCCACCCCTACTTTAGAAAGAGTAACAGATGAGAACTCAAGGGCATTCCCCTATAGCTGAAAAGCAACTCTCCTTGCAAGGAAAAATGGGTAATCAATAAGATACTCCTATAGACACAAGAGTTTATGAACCATGCAAAATCCAATCATTTACCCCTAGGACTCACTCCAGCCCCTATACCTCTGGTCTTTTCACAATTGTTCATAAGATTTCTCATTCAAGAAAAGACCAGAATAGCCAATGTGGTGCCCTCCAGATGTTGCTGGCCTACAACTCCCATCACCCATCACCCATCACTTTTGGCTATTCTAGCTGGGGCTTATGGGAGTTGGAAGCCAACAACATCCAGAGGGTGCCATGTTGGCTGTCCCTGAGTTAGACAGCATAGCACAACCCACAGGTGTACACACATGGAGTCATTTAAGACTCTGGGCTTCATGGTCTTACAACCATCCAAAGGGGTGGGGATACATATTCCTTCAGAAGGTGACAAGCCAGCGTCTGGGGAGCCTCCTGCCCATCCTGCTCAGGGGGATCCTGAACCTCTGCCTCAAAGCCCTACCCTGACAATCACCACTGAAAATAGTCGTGGAAACCAGCAGTGACAGCAGCAACAAAGAAAGGAAAGGGGGTGGGGCAGAATCCAAAAAAACAACTGGGAACAAAACAAGGGGAAATTGCCACAAGACTTGCCAAAAACCAAGCATCTTACCCAATTAATTACATCATTTACTCTTCCTGCTTCCTTCCCCACCCCCACAACTGCTCTTCTTTTCTCATTGACCAATGTATTGCTCTCCTCCAACTCTGTTACTTCAGTCTAGCTTGTTTTGCCTGTACAGGGACCATAATTCTTCCATGAACTTGTTAACTCTTGGCAACACAGAGGTTTTGGCTGTGTCCTGGATGGGCAACCTGTGACTCTCCAGATGTTGTTGGGCTCATCAGTTCCAGACAGCACGGCCAATTCTCTAGGAGGCTGGGAGTTGCAATCCAGCAACACTTGGAGAGCAGCAGGTTCCCCATCCTTGTGATGCATCATTACAGTTTTAGGCATGAGGCCCCTTGTCTCAAGAGTCAACAGTAAAACTCTGCACACTCCTAGAAGCAGGATTCTGCTCATCTCTTGAGCATTTCTAAGGAAGGGAACCACAACAGTCAGGTGACAACTTGCCGACCAATTTCAACAGTGGAAGAACATGCCAACGCAATTGGGAACCTGATAACATACTACAGATAAAAATTGAGCATTTGTACATAATGCCAGATAAGAGGAGGAAAATGCTTAGCTTTTTAAATTATACATAAAGAAAAGTGAAAGCCGTTCATTGGCCATTGGCTCCTATCCAATTGCTAACAATTAGCTCATGCTAGGCACAGGAAGGAGGTAGTGGCCAGCATCCCATACTTGAGCAGAGCACTATGGGGAAAGATAACACATTACGGGCCTAACACTTATAAGCACATCTTTAAAAATAAATGAGGACGTTCAGACGACTTCTGCGAAACAATCTGAGGTGCTTCCAGGCAAACTGAGCATGAAGAAATTAAAACACAGCCAGTGATCATCTTCTACAGCAAGGGGGAAGCTGGCAAAGTTGTCTGCAGAAGCTAGTCTCTCATTTTGTAGTTATTTACAGCTCACCATGCTGAGATACGAAAGTTCTAGCTGTTTGGTTAGAGCGGCAATAGTCTCTCTTGCACACACTAAACCATCACTTGATATTACAGCTATCAAGTGATGAATGCGTCCCTAGAAATCAACCGAAATTGAAATACTATCTGAGCTCCGCTAGGAGGTCCCAGCTTTTGCTTTTCATAACCATCCTCTCGTTCCCTCGCTCTCTCCAGACGCACAAATCCTTTCCCAAATATCCACAGCTTCGCGGGGGCAGAAGATAATCAGAAAGGGAATCTTAAGCAGGCACAAACTATGGATGCTACATTTCTAGATGTGCTCTAGCGACTAGAACATGAGGCAGTGGTAGTCGGGACTAGAAAGGATTTTGTTGTCGTTGTTATTAAAGACAAGAACCAGGGACGCGAACATGGGTTCACATTGACGATGCCAGGGTTCGTAACAATGGATTCCCATGCTCGAACTGGGTTTAATTCACTTACAACTAGGCACAGTTTCAACAAGCCTCTCCTGTCCCGATGCCCGAGGGACTCTGCTGGCTAGGCAGGGATTCGGGAGAGGAGCGGCGATGACCTGTTTGTCGCGCCCCCAGAGACTTTTCACCCCGTTTCGCATCCCGCTTGCAAAAACTCTCCTACGACTCAGGGGCGGCTTGTCGGCCAGCGGAGCTGCAGTCACTCCTAGGAGCGCTCCCTCCAAGGCTCTGCTGCCCCAAGCAGTATCCAGCCCTGGCTCGGCAGGGGCAACAGGGCGAGCAGCAGGAGATTGGCTCGGGCTCTGCAGTTGGAACAGGGGGAGAAGGCGAATACCAGCTCGGACGCCGCTCGCTCCCCCCCCCCAAACTTCTCCCTTTAGCTTCAGTTCTGGGGTGAGCAGATCGAGCCAGGACGAAGGAGCGGAGAGCGCCCAGCCGTCTCTCCAGCAAAAGTAACTGACCAAGCGGAATCTCTCATTAAAAAACAACCACCAAACAACTTACCACATGATCAAACTCATTTTTTAAAGTGTGTGAAGAATACCAACCTAAACTTCTACTCGCTCTTTTTCCATTCCCGGAGCCATTCAGAGGTTGCCAATGGCCATAGCCCCAGTCCAGAGCAACAAAGCCCCTCCCGATCCAGATGTTTATGGAAAGTCAGTGGGGCTGCGCTTCGGCGCTGCCGACGTTGTCAGCTGTTAACCCTTTAGGCAAACGGAGCGGGCGGAGGAGGAGAAAGGCGAGAGGGATCTAGAGAGCAGCAGCCCCACCCACCAATCGACCGGCAGCCGCCCCACTCCAATCCTTCCTCCTCCTCCTCCTCCTCGGGTAGAGTAGATTTGGGGTCAACCCAACAAAAAGAAAAGGGGCGTGCAGGGGAAGAGAAGGGATTTGCTTTTTCCTCCCTCTTACCGAGATTTGCCCGGATCCTGTGAAAACTCCCTACTCTGCATCCGAAGGAGGGGAAAGGGAGGAAGTTATGGTTCGTCGTTGTGCAGCCCGGACTTGTCGGCCTGGGTTGAGAAGCTATTTATTGAGCCTTCAAGGACGATCCCGTTTTCCTACGAATGCAGGAGGACAAGGAGGAAGAGGGGAAAAAAGAGGTCCTTCTGGGCTTGCCCTACTGTAGAGTCTCTCACCCCCCCCCGTTTTCAATTGCTTTCTTTACACATGTTCAACTCCTTGCCTTGTCCTCCAGTGAGCATGCGCACAACCTGCAAGCATGCCCAGTATCAAGAAGTGTTCCCCCTCCGCCCGAAGCTGTTGCCTTTACCCTGCCCTTTACCCCCTCAAGCTGCTGCACTTTTTTTTTATTGGTTTGGCTCGGGTTTGCGTTTCAGCAATGTGAATGTTCGGGGTGAAAGTGCAGTCGCTGTGGCAATAAAAACCAGTGACAAAACGTGGCTTAGATTACTAGAAAGGATTATTGGAGGTTTGCGGAAAAAATAGGTCTGCCCGTTGCTGTTACGAGGGATAGCTAAATATTTATTTTCTAAATGTGGTTTCAACGCCTGATAGCTATCGCGCTCTGGGCGTTGAGCGAGAAAACAGTTAAAGCAAGATTGAAGCGGAAAACAGGCCGATCTCCGCTCTCTTCAGGGGCAGCACGCCGCTGAGTAGTGCCACTTGGTGAAGAAGCGAGGGCGGGAGAAGGGAGACGGTTGTTTTCAAATCCAGCCTGCTTGTAGACTGGGTCTAAGGCAGGGATGGAGAATCTCCGGCCCCGGGGCCAAAGGCGGCCCCCTCCAGGCCTTGGGACGCTCTCCGGGCTACGCCCACTCCCCAGCAACACCCCTTGCCGCTCTGCTTTGCACCCTGGGGCGTTTTTGCCTGGCTGGATTGTGGCCTTGAACTCGGATTATTGTGTCTCCTGCTTGCCTAGATGAAGGGCAGAGAGGAGTGCATGTAGAAACAGCCCTAATGTACCAAGGGCAAATTCACCTTTGTTGCTCTGCCCCTTTTGCCCCTGAACCTGACCACCCCTGGCGTATGGCCCCTGGAAGGTTGCTGGGAAGCTAATGCGGCCCTTGGGCTGATAAAAGTTCTCCACCCCTAGTCTAAGGAAGTATACAGGATGGTCCCAAGTTGCTGAGGCTAAGGGAGTCTGTCTGGTGCAGGCCTATAGCGGGGGAGGGAGGGTAGGGGGCCTGTCCCCTAAAATCCCCCCATTTTTCTTTTACAAAAAATAAATTCATTACAGAAAAAAATTCCCCTACTTTTTTTGGTCACTCCCCCTGAACATTTAGGCTGGCAACTGGCCTGCCTGGATGGGGACTCCAATGTGTGCTGCATTGAGTTCCATGATAGAAAAAAGACAGGATATAAATGTATTAAATAAATAAGGAAATTTTGTTGGCCACTGTGGACAAGAAAGTAGCTAGGCCCCTTGGTCTGATCCTGTGTGACAAATGTGTGGCACACATCTTTTGTCTGTAACTTCTGTCCAATTGGGTTTACATTTCAAGATATATGAGCACGAGTACAGGTGTGGGTATGATAGAAATTTGGTTCCATGAACTTTGGGACTTGGCTCTTATGGAAAAATTAACTAATGCTGTTAGGGAAAGGAGAATACAAAAGCATTTGGGTGCCTTTTATTTGATTTAGGTCAAATTTATTGAGTATGCTGCCAAGAAAAAAATGGGTATATGACATCTCCAAGTCATGGGTATTCGTGGCGTGATACTTTTATTTGACAGACGATCTCTCTGTATATTATGTCTGATGAAGACACTCTGGGGGGAGGGGGAGGTTTTCTGCTTTGTACTTTGTTGTTTTTTGAAAATGAATAATTTTTTTTGTATAAAGGGTGGGCAGGTGTGCATCCCAGTCCTGTGCATGCTTCCTCAAAAGACTGGCCAATGAGTTCAATGGAGGTTATTCCAAAGTAAATCTACATATGGTTGCAGGCTTTTTCCTTAATTTTGGTACTGTTTCTTTATTACTGATGTTCTACACACTCACACTCTCTGTCTCTCACTCACTCACTCCCCCCCTCTAGGGAGTTCAGGGTTATTTATATGGTTACCTCCCTTTTTTATTGTCCCAAGAACTCTGTGAGGGAGATTAAGCTGCAAATTATTGACTAGTCCAAGGTTACTGAGTTTCGTTTGCTAAGTGAGGATTTGAACCCAGGAATCATAGGAAGCTGTCATACTGAGTCAGGACATGGGTCTACCTAGCTCAGTATTGCCTTCACTGACTAGGCAGAGGCTGGCCAGGATTTCAGGCAGAGTTGTCTCCCAGCAATTGCCAGATGCCAGTAATGAACCTGGGACCTTCCATATACAAATCTTATGCTCTCCCTCAGGTGTGGAGAAGCTTTGGACCTCCAGATGGCCAGGGATGACGGGAGTTGCACTTTAGCAACATCTGGAGGGCCAAAGGTTCCCCAGGCCTGCTCTATATGGTTGTTGTCCAAAACTCTAGCCACTATATCACACTGGCTGTTTGATATTCCTACTTCAATGCCATGCTCCCTCTAACCCTGTATTTCAACTTATCAAATCCTTAAAACTTATCTCAGTTCATAGATCTTCACTTTAAAAAAGTATATAGCCAATTAAAAACTATGGGTTGTATTCAGTGTAGTGCTGAGGAGGTCATTCCATCAGCCCAAGCATTTCTGGTTGCCCAATGGAACAATCACCTCCCTTCGCACACTGTTCTGAGGGTTCTCCTAACCCTCCAGAGCAGATTTGGGGAAGGTGTTGAGGGTGCACGAGGGGAAGAAGTCCTGTTGCAGTAGTGGAAATCCTTGTGCTAGCTTGCAATAGTGCAACAAGTTAGATGAATATGGCCCTATGTCTTTCAAATGAACAAAATGCACATTTATTGCCCTTTTATATCAGTGAGTCCAAATAAATAACTTATGTCAGGAGAGTTGCATATTTTTCCTGGGTAGGGTCTTGTTGAGTATAACAGCTGCATGGCCTGTAGAAATGTAACTGGCATGGAGATGATGCAACACTAGAAAGTTTCACCTATGGAGTGCTGGGTTCTATCCAACTGCACCATCACTTTGCAGCTGCTAAAGGCCCAGGATCTCTGCCAGGAGAAGACACAAAGGGCAGCAGTGGTATCTGACCAGCTGCTCTCTGAAATTGACAAAGGGGCTGATCATTTCTAAGTCTATGCTCATTTCCTGTTAAGTCTTTCAGCTGGAATCTTTACAATATATATCACACCCTTGCATTCCACATTAGCTGATCTGGGGAAATTACCATACTTTACATTTAAATTTACATCCTCCTTTCTATGCAAAATGTCCACTCAAGGCAGCGTAGAATATATTTAATAAAAACCAGTAACAAAACTATATGAATACAGTCAAACCATAAACCAATTGTATCTCTATTTTTTTTAAAAAGACAATGCAATATAATAGTCAAACAATACACCAACATTAGTAGAAACAGCAGAGACAGTTGAACAAAAACAGAGGAAAATAACTTAAAAAAAAAAAAAAGCCCAGCAAAACAATAAAATAACAGTACTCCGGCTGGGAGGAAAGGCAGGATATAAATCAAATAAATAATAAAATGCAATATATATATTGCATGACCTTTGAAGACCATTTTTAACCCCTATCCAGGATGTGCCCAGGGTACAGGGGAAAGGCCGTAGCCCAGTAGAAGAGCATCTGCTTTGCGTGCAGAAGGTCTCAGGCCCAATTCTTGGCATTCGGTGCTGGCTGGTGGCTCCATGTCAGTGGGGCAGAGGATCCACTAAGAGTTTTAGTCTGAACTTTCAAGGAGTTTGCTGAAGCATGTTGGATAGCAACCTGAAAATTTGGACTAAAACCTGGAGCGGATTCCACTGCCATGGATGCACCAGCTGCCACTGCTGGCATCTCCAGGTAGGTTTGGGAAAGACTTCCTGTCTGAATCCCTGGAGATAGTATAGGTCGTACTGAGCTAGATGGACCAATGGTCTGACTCGGTATAAGGCAGCTTCCTATATATGTGCTTCTGTCCTAGTTATACTACTGCATTTGTGACTATAAACTGCTAACTGGATTGCTTAATATGAGTATAATGTTGATATTATTAGCATTGTATATTGTTAGCTGGTATGTTTTATACTCATTTAAACTGTACTGTATAATAAACTTTATCCTATCAATATCATAATCCAGTAATTAGAAATTTTTATTACTTTACCACATAGAAAAACTGTTGTACTCATCAATATTTATATTGTATCTATTCTTTATGAATTCAGTTAAAATATTCCATTTAGCTTTAAATTTCTCTCTCTCTCTCTCTCTCTCTCGTTCACCACGTCTCATTAAATTCTGTGAGTTTATACATTATGACTACCCTCCACATTTTTGCCAGCCATTCTTTCACTGTGGTTCCACTCCAGTCACTTTGAGCATAATGGCTCTGACCCAGCAGGCACTCCTACCGGTGGAAGAGAGGGAGGCAATTTTTGTCTTTTTCTCCTTTCCCGCTGTGCTCTGCCAGATCTGTCCCAGAAGCTTGGGTGACCCTCTGGAACTGTGTTGGGTGCTGCTGCAGAGGGAAGGGGGGAAATGGAGAAAATAGAGAGCCTCCACCAGATCAGAGCCTGCATATTTGTGGGGAAATTGTTATATAAATATGGCTATGGTTTGGATTATATGTATACCTGTAGGAAAGAGATGCTGTTGCCAGTTTGATTCTCTCAAGTTGCAGGATGTGCAGAGGTGCGGAAAGGTCAATTACTTTTCCAAACGATGCCTGCAAGCATCTTAACTTGATTCACATAAAAATAGCATTAATAGGCAGTTTTTACAACTTTCAGGGTGTTCCCTCTCTCTTCTCCATGTTTGTTCTGTTTTAGTTTTTGCTCTAAAACTTTTTTTTTTTTAAGGAAAGGCTTTGGAAATAAAGACTTGTTGTGCTGTTGCACATGTTCTCAGGATGGGGCTAGCTTACCACCTTCTCAGGCTTAATGCCACAAAACAGGACATTGCATTGTAGGGAAGTTAAATACGCATTGTGGCACAAGTGTTTAGGATTGGAGTACCAGGCTGCATGCTTCTAAACCATGCTGTAAACCTTGATATACTTCTTAAGAGTATGATGGGGTGAGTAGCCTGATGATTGCCCACGCAGAAGCTTGAGTTGTTCTAAACTGGAAAAAAACAGCCTAAATGTTGGAATAAAACCTTACTTTTGAAGTACAGTAGGGCCCCACTCATACGGCGGGTTACGTTCCAGAACCGCTGTGAAGCAGAACCCATTGAATAGAATGGCGTGTGATGCCTGAAAACCACTGTAAAAGCAGAACAAGCGTCGTATGAGTGGGGCTTTAGTCTAATTGTGTCTAATTTGCGATTAGCAAATCGCTGTAAAGCGGGGCCCTACTGTACAGGAAAAATAAAAGGTTTTATTGGCTTTACAGAGCTAGAAATTTCCTTTGACAATAGCTGTGAACAAGAGGCTTTTGTCTTACTGTGCTGCATTGTTTCCGACACTCTGCTGGTATCTTGAGAGCTTGTGTAATGTACATCCGCGAGGTTTGAGCAATGTACTTGGTGGCAACACACACACCCTGTTTGAGGACCACTTTTAAGGGAACCAAAGCAGAGGGAGATAAAGCTCCTGTACTTCTGCTAACTTTGAAGAGGAAATTTTGGCCAGTGTAACTTGTCATTCAGTAGTGCAAATAGTGGAAGCTTTTTTGTTGGTTAATATCTATGCAATTTTTTTTTTGCATATTTTTCAAACAATGAATGTGGGCTTTTTTAGAGCTGCACCTGCTTAAATTCCCTTTTCTACAATAATAACATTGTAGCCAGGTGTTTGATTGGATCTAGACCAGGCTTTCCCAACCTTTGGGTCCTCAGATGTTGCTGGACTACAGTTCCCATCATTCCTGACCATTGGCCATGCTGGCTGGGGCTGATGGGAGTTGTAGTCCAGCAACAGCCTTTGGAAAAGGCTGATCTAGACTAACAGAGTAATCCTAACCCTCAGGTCTACTGAATGGGAGGAGTTACGATGTGGCAGAGATGCCTCTGTGCCAGTGGAGAAGAGCTATCTGGGTGTAGATCTGACACCACCAATAGCCAGCATTCTGTAGGTTGAGGTGGGGGTGCAGGTAGCCATGAAGCAGCTGAATCCAAAGCTCCTTCATTTCTCCAAGAAGCCCAAGGATCAGACTCATCAGCCATTCTAGCTTGGAGCAGGTGTAGTGGACCTCCCAACTCCCTGTGGTTTCAATCATGGGAGATTTTTACAGATTTGCTGAGGCAAAAACAAAGAGAAACATCCCCCCTCAACTCCCACCCTGGCTGGCATGAAACAACACAGTTTTGGAAGTGGCAGATGAATCTCCACCAATTTAGGATTGCATGTTAAGCTGATTTATTGCAAGTCAAGCAACTAGTCCACCTAATTCAATTTAATTTGTATTCAGTTCTTCAGCCAAAAAAAAAGTCCTTTAATGGCTGCAGTTCTATGCACATTTACATAAATGTTAAGTAGCAGTGAAATAAGTGAAATAATGATTTGGATCCATGCTGAGTTAGTTGTCTTTAGGTCTCATTGAAATCAATGGGCCCTAAATTAATGTCTAATTTGTCTCAGTGATATCCATGGGATCTAGGCTCAGCCAATTGGCAAAACAGAAGATTTATGGAATTTTAAAGCTGACAATGAGGCCATTGAACTTGTCAAGGATCAATACCTTGGCACAGTCCTTAACCAAAATGGAGACAATAGTCAAGAAATTAGAAGAAGGCTAGGACTGGGGAGAGCAGCTATGAGAGAACTAGAAAAAGTCCTTGAATGCAAAGATGTATCACTGAACACTAAAGTCAGGATCATTCAGACCATGGTTTTTCCCGATCTCTATGTATGGATGTGAAAGTTGGACAGTGAAAAAGGCAGATAAGAGAAAAATCAACTCATTTGAAATGTAGTGTTGGAGGAAAGGTTTTTGCATACCATGGACTGCGAAAAAGACAAATAATTGGGTTTGGAACAAATTAAACCAGAACTATCACTAGAAGCTAAAATTATGAAACTGAGGTTATCCTACTTTGGACACATAATGAGACCTGATTCACTAGAAAAGACCATAATGCTGGGAAAAACAGAAGGGAGTAGAAAAAGAGGAAGGCCAAACAAGAGATGGATTGATTCCATAAAGGAAGCCACAGACCTGAATTTACAAGATCTGAACAGGGTGGTTTACAACAGATGCTATTGGAGGCTGCTGGTTCATAGTCGCCATAAGTCGTAATCGACTTGAAGGCACTTAACAACAAAACATTTGCATAATCAAAAGCCCTGCATATTCAAATTATGTTGCTCAAGTTTTAAAGGGCCAGATGATTCAAATCTGGGGCAATTGATGAACAGCTTTGTTTCTAAAAGAGGTTTAGATAACAAGGTCATGAGAATGGTTGGGTTCCACTCAGACACCATGTTATTCCACATATTGATAACACAACTCTTGCGTATACCAGAAATTTGTTTATTTAGAAATTTGTTTATTTTTGAATGAATACACTAAAATGTGCGACCTTGATGTGGAAGATGAGTAACTGTGGCAAAGATCAATCATTGCAAGCCACCAGCAAGGCAAACAAATCATATTAGTGATTAATTTCATCGTTGTGCACATGAGTGGTATTCTACTGCGAATGTTGCTTTTCGTGGCATGGTTTAAATGGAGCACAGGACCAGGATGGATTTCAAGCACTCCAGAATGCTAGGTTGTTGGATTCAGTTGCCGTAAATATCAGGCTGTTATCCTAACCCCTACGTCTTTTAGCCTTAGCTTCTTACTGCAACTTCTTCTTGCAAGTGTGGAAACAGGAACTGCTTAGTCAGCGTCAGCATGAGACTCAGAATGCCTCTGGGAGAGAGGAAACCACAGCAAAGAGGGCAAATATAAATTTAAAGTGAAGAGAACAGTGGAACACTTTGAAAATTCTGTACTAACAACAGAATGAGGACAACAGGAAATGTTTTAAATGTGGATCCCACAGTATGTGACCTAATTAAGCCAGAGATCCTAAGGTAGAATGAACATTTGGAAAGGTTTGATTTCTGAGCAGGAAAGTCTGAAAAACTGAGCTAGAATTTGTTTTGGTTTGGTTCACTTCAAGGCAGAAATTAAAATATAATTTCTATTTCTCTGGGATTAAATATCTTAAAAAGACAAAATAAAATTCACCTTTATCTTCCCAGATTTTAAAAGAATAGATGTGCACTAAGCAAGGGAAATGATAGAACTCAATCAAGCAGGGCAGGAAAGCTCTAATAAAAATGAATATTTTTGTGAAAATAACGTACAAAAATGCATAATTAGGAGAAATTACTTGCAAAAATATGTACATGAGTCAAAACTGCATACAAAAATGTGCTTCTCAGGAGAACTCTGCACTAAAATACTGAAGAATATTCATGAGGATTATTTTTTAAAAAAATCATAAATAGCTGCAAAATGTGGAAAATTGAAATTAAGATTGAAAAAAATAAACTGTGATAACTGAAATTGTCAGAGCCTTCCATTCTTAGTTCTTGGCACCCCCACATTTGATGTTAGTTTGAAAGGAGGGCTACATGCAAACATTTATTTGTAATTATTTTTATACTGCTTAATATCACAGTTTCTAAGTGGTGTACAATAGGGGGATACAGCTTAAAATCAGTTAAAATTAACTACAGAAATCAGGGGGGGAATTAAAATGCCTGTTGAGATTAAAAAGTCTACACCAAGTGCTGGAAGTTCAGCAAGAAAGGGACCTGTCTGATCTCAGCTGGGAGGGAGTTTCACAGAATTGGACCGACAATAATGAATGCATGGCTCCTAGTGGTGACATGTCTGAGCCACAGGGGACAATTAACAGAAGTACCTTGAATCTGGCCTGGTAGCATATGGGCAGCCAGTGCAAACTTGTAAACACCAGAGTTATGTGTGGAGAGTTGTCTGTCCCCTCCAATTGTCTAGCTGCAGCAATTTGCACCAGCTGGAGCTTCCAGACCAGGCCTACGGTAGCCCAACATTGCAATAATTAAGTCTTGAGGCTATCTATGCATGAATGACCATGGCTAGTCAGGCTATCCCTGTATACATACTCCTATGTACATCTGTATGGTTCCTCCATCTGAATAGGAAACCTGGCTATTCAGGGTGAATGGAGGAATCCCTTTTTTTCATGGGCTGTTTGCTCCCTTTTGTTTCAACTGTTTGCTGTCCTGCAAATGGACAGTTCTGGATCTTGTACATTTCTTAATCCACAGCTTAAGATATCTACCCCCTTAGGAAAAAAAGAAGAGAGTAGTTGGCCATAGGCTCCAGATCAGCTTTCATTGTGCAATCTGAATTTGCTGGTATGTGATTGAATCCCACCCAAAACAGTGATAGCCTGAAAGGGCCCAATTAGCTATTGACTCCACTAGGACTGCATCAATGCCACTTCCACCCTTCCCACCACACCATTCAACTCACTTTGCCTGAGCTCTTGAGTCCTCCACCCCAACTGTCTGCCACAGCTGCAAGCTTCACTTCCACAAAAATTTAAATAAATTCAAATTCTAGGACCTCCCAGCTATTATTTCTGCAGGTATTGAAACGGCTGAGAGGGCACTGAGGAAGTGGATGTTAACACTCTTGCTCTGCAAGTTGCCAGAGTCAGGCTGTTCATTAAGAAAAGGCTTTGCTGCTCTGGCAAGGCAGAACCTGTCACTGATGGCCTCATTTTCCTTAGGCATTCTGTGCATGAAACTTATGTTGGAATACGTGGTTCAACTCCAACTTGTGGGTTGAGGCTGCATGGGGTTAAAAAGGGTAGCTAGAGAGACCTCCTGATGGCTAGACTAATACCTATCCTTTGATCTCCTGCTGTCTCTCCCTTCCTGCTAGACTGATATGCATAGGATGTTGACCACATCTCCTTCCTTCTTCTTCTTCTTTCTCTTGAGAGTGAGAGCAGACATACTCTCTTTGTCTCTCCCTCTCCTCCAAGCATGAGGGCAAACACTAAGCTTAGTGTCTGCATCTCCAGCTTAGCTAGTTAGCTAGATGTAGAACTCTTTCCTATCAAGTACAGTAGGACCCCACTCATACGGCGGGTTACGTTCCAGACTCCCGCTATAAAGTGAAAACTGCTGTAAAGCAGAACTCATTGAATAGAATGGCACGCGATGCCTGAAAACTGCCGTAAAAGCGGAACAAGCGCGTATGAGTGGAGCTTTAGTCTAATTGCGTCTAATTGAGACCGCTGTATTAGCAAATCGCTGTAAAGCGAAGCGCTGTAAAGCAGGGCCCTACTGTATGTACTTCCAGAATAGTTATTTCTTACTTTAAAGCTTAAAGTCTCTGTCTGACTAATTTGCAGGGAAGGTGTAATCTTTAGCAAAGATTCAAACACATAAAGGCTCACTCAGTCTCTCCATTCCCAATTTTGCCACTCTGCGACAGGTTATAGGCCCAGCCATGCAAAGGAGATCTGAGTAATTAAAAGAGCTTTTTCTGTTGCGAATCAAGGAAGCTAGCAAAGACCTTCGGAGTTTAGTCAGTAAAGAGTTAAGCCTTTTTCTCAAGAATGGCTACCATCAAAGAATGGCTGAGCATTGATAAACTCTCACCTGGAAACTGGAAGCTGTGGTCATTTCGGATGGGATGTCACTTAAAGCAGCAGAAGCTAATGGAAGTGATCAAAGGCCCAGAACTGGGACCACAAGAACCCTTGGAGGAAACAAGGAGAGTTTGGACCAAGAAAAATGAAAGATCTCAAGATCTCATAGTGAAGTGCGTAAGTAACTCGCAAAGCCCTTTGTTCATTAACTGTAAGAATGCCAGAGAAATGTGGATTGCACTGGAGTCAAATCACCAGCCAAAAAGTCAAGACCATTTAATTTCAATGTTACGTAGTCTTATTAACTTGCAAATGAAAGATGACTCATTAGAAGAACACCTCACTAAGTTTATGGTGTTGAATCAGGGAATCGAAGAATGCAGCACTAAGCTGGATGAGCCAACTAAAATTGCTCTGTTTCTAGATTCCCTGCCAAAATCAATGAATGCTTTCTGCCTCATATTGTAACAACAGCAAAAGACTCTGAATGAAATTATATCAGAAGTCAGAGAGCAATTCTTTCAGCAAAACGAAAGAGATGCTGCAGGGAAGGACAGTGTTCCTTAGCAAACAGACTTCTGGCCAAATGCCAGTCATATGCAGATTTGAAGAACAAAAGAAGCAGTCAAAAGGTATTAAAGCAAGGGCTGTTGATCAGTGCAACAAGAAAAGGAAGTCTGAAGGACAAAATAAAGGATTTAAAAAGACAGACAAGAAAGATTTCAACAGTTTACAAGTTACTCATGTTGAAAAATGAAATAATAATAGTAAAGTCTATGTGGACAGTGGAGCAACTGCTCATATGTTAAATGAAAAAACCCTATTTGAAAGTCTAACCCCACGTGGAGGCTCAGTTAAAGTTGCTGACTCACGAGAAGTGCCCATAAAAGGGGAAGGGAATGCAAAGCTGGTTTGCCAGACACCAAGTGGTACCAAGGAGATTTACCTTAAAATGCACTCTGGACTCCAGGAATTTCTAATAATTTGATCTCTGTCAGTGAGGAAACCAATAAAGGATGTTCAGTGCTATTTGAACAAAATTCCTGTGCGATTTCTTGAGGTGGTGTAATTATATGCACAGCTACTAAGAGAAAAGGAATGTATGAAATTAATCAGCAAAGTCCAGAGGCTAATATTGTGAAGGACTGCTGTAACAAGCCATGTTTGCATTTATGGCATAGAAGGCTTGGACACAGAAACATTCAAAAGAATAATTTAGTAAAAGGCATGGAAATTGAACCCTGCCAAGAAAAGGGAAGACGTACACGCTGTGTTAAAGCTAAAGGGACAAGACCAAGTTTTCCTAAGCAGAGTGAAAGGAAGACTAAGTGCCCCCTAGAGTTGATTCACAGTGACATATGTGAAATGCCAATTCCTTCAAATGGTGGAAATAGATATATTGTTAGTTTTATTGATGACTATTCAAGATTCACTGTAATCTATATACTGAAAGAGAAGGGGCAAATGCTTCAGAAACTCAAAGAGTATATTGCAATGGTGACCACTAAACTCCAGGGAAAGCCACAAATTCTACATTCTGACAATGGAGGGGAATACATGTATCATGCTACCCAGCAGTTTCTGCATGAACATGAGATTGAGCATCAGACCACTGTACCTCACAACCCGGAACAAAATGGCATCTCAGAGAGAAAATTCTGAACCCTTATTGAGATGGTGAGATCAATGCTAGATGATGCCAATCTCCCACAGAAACATTGGGGAGAGGCAGTGTATACTGCCTCCTATCTACAGAATTGTTTGCCAACAAAAGCAAATGGCAACAAGGCTCCATTCAAATTATGGCATGGACGCATACCCAGTTTGGCTCATCTAAAGGTGTTTGGATCAAAAGTGTATAGTCACATACCACAACAGAAGAGAACCAAATTGGACAACAGTACAAAAGAAGGAATCTTTGTCGGATATTCTGAAAAACAAAAAGGATACAAAATCCTAAATCCCCAAACAGAAAGGATTGAAATCTAAAGAGCTGTCTACGTTGATGAAGGTCAAAGTGCATTTCAACCAGAAGGGGCACCATCCCAAGACCACAACAGTGAAGAAGATAACGTTGAAATACCATACTGTACTACAGATTACAGCAACATGTGTCTGGCTATGGTGACACATGCCTTAGTTACATCCCACTTAGACTACTGTAACGCGCTCTACGTGGGGCTGCCTTTGAAGACTGTTCAGAAACTTCAGCAGGTGCAACGAGCTGCAGCCAGAATGTTAACTGGGGCTGGTTACAGGGACTATACAACTCCCCTGCTGCAACAGCTCCACTGGCTGCCAGTCTGTTTCCAGACACAATTCAAAGTGCTGGTTATGACCAATAAAGCCCTATACGGCTTAGGTCAGACCGTATCTCCCTATATGAACCTGCCCGGGCCCTGAGATCTTCAGGAGAGACCCTTCTCACGATCCCAACACCTTCACAAGTGCAACTGGTGGGGACACGAGATAGGGCCTTTTCGGTGGCTGCCCCTAGGCTCTGGAACTCCCTCCCTAGGGAGGCAAGAATGGCCTCCTCTGTGCAGTCTTTCTGCCGACAGCTAAAGACTTTTTTCTTCCGGCAGGCCTTTGGAACTGAAGGTTTTAAGGGTAGTGACTGAAGAGGATGCTGTAAATTATTGTTTTGCCTGTATGCTCCTAAACTGGGTTGCAGTATTTTAAGAGTAATTGGTTTTAACATCTTAATAGTTTAATCCTGTTTTAATGCTGATTTTATATGTTTATATGTTTAATATTTTTATAGGTTCTTAATGATGTGTACTTGTTTTTATCTGGAAGCCGCCTTGAGTTCCAGTTTGGAAAAAGGGCGGGGTATAAATAAAGATAACAACAACAACAACAACAACATGCCAGCACTGGAGGACAGTGAGAAATCTGAGCAAGAAGAGGAACCTGCACAGCCAGAAGGGGCAGCAGAGGATCCTGCACTAAGACGCTCTAACCACACCAACAGAGGTGTACCTCCACTGAGACTGTCCTGCCTGGCAAGGGCTGATGAACTTCCAGAGTCAAAGCTATGGAAAGAGATTGAAGCCTTACCCAAAGCTGAAGCTGAGAGGTGGAGGCAGGCAGCCAAGGAAGAGCTGGAAGCTCTACACAAGAACAAAACTTGGACACTTACCAAGCTTCCTCAAGGAAGGAAAGCTGTAGGTTGTAAGAGGGTGTTCAAGAAAAAGCCAGATGCTGAAGGAAATATTGAGAGATACAAGGCAAGACTAGTGGCCAAAGGATACTGTCAAAAGTATGGACAAGACTACTATGAAATTTTTGCTCCTGTAGTCAAACATACAACAATCAGAACTCTTCTGAGTGTTGCTGCTAACAAGAAAATGCATGTGGAACACATGGATATAAAAAACAGCATTCTTGCATGGACAAATAGAAGAGGAAATCTACATGCAACAACCACCAGGTTTTGAAATACCAGGAAAGGAAACCCTAGTATGCAAACTACAAAAGAGCATCTATGGACTGAAACAGGCTTCAAGAGCATGGAATGACAAACTGAACCAAATGTTCTTGAAAGAAGGCTTTAAAAGAGGCGAAGCAGACAAATGCCTGTACAGCAGATTCAAGAACAACAAATGGACTTATATTTTGATTTATGTAGATGATTTACTACTGGCTTATGAGAATCCACAAGACAAGCAAGAGTTAGTAAATAATCTAAACAAGGAAGTTGAAGTGAAATGTCAAGTGAAGTTGAATTGAAAGAGAGGAAGATGGATCCTTTCTGCTGAACCAAAATCAAAAGATTCAAGACCTACTTGAGAGTCTAGGACTGAAGGATGCACATCCAGCACCTACACCAATGGAAGTAGGCTACTTGAAACCAGACCAGAACAATCAACCATGGGAAGACAATGAAAGCTACAGACAAGCTATAGGAAAACTCCTATACATCAGCACAATGACCAGACCAGACGTGGCGTAAGCAGTGAGATACCTTTGCAGAAAAACCAGCTTGCCAACCAAGAAAGACTGGGAAGCAGTCAAGACAGTGGCAAGATATTTGAAAGGCACTGCAAACCTAAAACTAAAGCTATAAACTACTCAAGATCCCAAGCTTCTGGGATATGCTGATGCTGACTGGGCTGGAGACACCAAAGATCGCAAGTCAACCAGTGGAAACTTGTTCTACTATCGGCAGTCACTTATCTGCTCAGCAAGTCGAAAGCAAGAGACTGTAGCACACTCATCTACAGAGGCAGAGTATGTATCAGCTGATGAAGCATGAAAGGAAATGATGTGGCTACGCAAGCTTCTACAAGACTTAGGCATATCTGAACCAGAGCCTATCAGAATACTTGAGGACAATCAAGCTTGCATAAGACTCGTGGAATCACAAAGTTCTCGCATGGAACACATTGATGTGAAGTTTCACTACCTAAAGGACATAAAGGAGAAAGGACTTCTAGAGATGATCTACTGCCCAACAGAAGAGATGACAGCTGATGCATTGACCAAGCTGTTGGGCAAAGTCCGACACCAGAAACTACGAGGCAAGATGCACCTTGTAGAGTGACCCAAGTTCTTGTTGAGGGGTGTTGGAATATGTGGTTCAACTCCAACTTGTGGGTTGAGGCTGCATGGGGTTAAAAAGGGTAGCTAGAGAGACCTCCTGATGGCTAGGCTAATGATCTCCTGCTGTCTCTCCCTTCCTGCTAGACTGATATGCATAGGATGTTGACCACATCTCCTTCCTCCTTCCTCCTCCTTTCTCTTGAGAGGGAGAGCAGACATTTTCTCTTTCTCTCTCCCTCTCCTCCAAGCATGAGGGCAAACACTAGGCTTAGTGTTTGCATCTCCAACTTAGCTAGTTAGCTAGATGTAGAACTCTTTCCTATGAAGTATGTACTTCCAGAATAAAGTAGTTATTTCTTATTTTAAAGCTTAAAGTCTCTGTCTGACTAATTTGCAGGGAAGGTGTAATCTTTAGCAAAGATTCAAAGGCTCACTCAGTCTCTCCATGCCCAATTTCGCCACTCTGCGACAACTTACACCTGCAATATGCAGCTGGTAGCCTGAAATGAAATATGTTTTGCAATGAAAGGAAGATCTAAGTTGCGTCTAGATTACTAGAATCTAATTGGCTGTTTATTGGGCATTCATTCTGATAGGTTTCCAGGGAGATTATACAATGTCACATCAAACAATTGTTATCCCACACTTTCTGGTGCATTTTCTCATCACTTTCTACAAAAATCCAGGGGTTTTGGGGGGGGTGGGCAGGAAGAGAAGTGGGTTTGTTGTGCTAGAGCACCAAATCCATTCTAATTGTGCCACCATAAGTTAGTCCCAGTGTCTGCACTTGGCACACAAAAAGTATGCGCAGGGGAAACTGAATTTCTGTTCCTTAAGGGCACTCATTTATTTAATGCCATTTTTTCTCCTCCATAAACGTGGGGAAAGGAAGCATCCTGAAAC
This sequence comes from Rhineura floridana, assembly GCF_030035675.1. Lineage (NCBI taxonomy): Eukaryota > Metazoa > Chordata > Lepidosauria > Squamata > Rhineuridae > Rhineura > Rhineura floridana. The sequence continues at coordinate 42,148,137 of NC_084481.1, read as the reverse complement.
TTATGAGCTTAAAGGAGTGGCAGTAGGTGGTATCTCCCAGCTAGCTTTAAATTATTATGATTAATTCAGTTTGTGAATTGCCTAATACGAAATATTCTTTAGGTGACATATACAGTAAAACAGACAAAATTAACATAATTCAATCAAAATCCAGAAATCAATAAAACCGAGCAAGCATAATAAAATCCACCTATAAAATCCAACATAGACAGACACAAATCAAACATCAGCAACTAGTACAATTGACATTTCCACACTTATTTGGGAGTAAAGCCATTGAAGTCAGGGGAAATTACTTCCAAGTAAACATGTATAGGATCAGACTTTAAATGCTTTAATACCAATTACATTTGCTTAGGGAGAAACTCTTTTTTACATTTCTGTGTAAACCAAGTTTAAGAGTAGGATGTCATTGATTTAAGACTGCCTGAAAGAGGCGGTAGTGAGACCACTCCTGAAGAGACCCTCCCTGGACCCAGAAAATCTAAATAACTATAGGCCAGTAGCAAATGTTCCATTCCTGGGCAAGGTCCTTAAACGAGTGGTGCCAGGCCAGCTCCAGACACTCTTGGAAGAGACCAATTATCTGGATCCATTTTAGTTGGGTTTCAGGCCTGGTTTTGGCACGGAAACAGCCTTGGTCACCCTGTATGATGACCTCTGTCGGGAGAGAGACAGGGGGAGTGTGACTCTGTTGATTCTCCTTGAACTCTCAGCGGCTTTCCATACCATCAACCATGGTATCCTTCTGGGAAGACTGGCTGAGTTGGGAGTGGGAAGGACTGCATGGCAGTGGGTCCGCTCCTACTTGGTGGGTCGGCTCCAGAAGGTGGTGCTTGGGGAACATTGCTCGGCACCCTGGACTCTCCAGTATGGGGTTCCGCAGGGGTCAGTTCTGTCCCCCATGCTGTTCAGCATCTACATGAAACCGTTGGGTGTGGTCATCCGGAGCTTTAGAGTGCGTTGCTATCAGTATGCTGATGACACACAGCTCTATTTCTCCTTTTCATCTTCAGGTGAGGCTGTCAATGTGCTGAACCAGTGTCTGGCTGCGACAATGGACTGGATGGGGGCTAATAAACTGAGGCTCAATCCAGACAAGACTGAGATGCTGCTAGTGGGTGGTTCTTCTGACCAGATGGTGGATGTCTGACCTGTCCTGGATGGGGTTCCACTCCCCCGAAGGAGCAGGTTCGTAGCTTGAGGGTTCTCCTAGAACCATCTCTGTCACTTGAGGCTCAGGTAGCCTCAGCGGCACAGAGTGCCTTCTACCAACTTTGGTTGGTGGCCCGGCTTTTAGAGATTGTGTAAGACAGCTGAATGCTGTGATTTTTGGAAATAGCCATCATTAGCCTTGTGGTGAACTGTTGATTTAAATAGCTTCTCCATAGGACTCAATTTTAATGATTTAAATCACAGTTTAAATCACTGTTTGTTTGTTGTTTGTCCGTCCGTCCATCCCGCCCTCCCAGTAGGAGCCCAGGACGGCAAACAAAAACATTAAAAATACTATAAAACATCATAAAAACAGACTTTAAAATATATTGCAACAAAACAGAACTGGCTGAAGAACTCTCAGAACCGCTGTCTATTATCTTTGCGAAATCATGGAGGACTGGTGAAGTGCCGGATGACTGGAGCTAATGTCGTCCCTATCTTCAAAAAGGGCAAGAAGAAGGAACCGGGGAACTGCAGACCAGTCAGCCTAACATCAATCCCTGGAAAAACTCTGGAGCAGATTATAAAGCAGTCAATCTGTAAGCACCTTGAAAGCAATGCAGTGATTACTAGGAGCCAACATGGATTTATGAAGAACAAATCCTGCCAAACTAATCTCATCTCATTTTTTGATTGGGTAACCTCCCTTGTAAACTGTGGGAATGCTGTGGACATAATATATCTCGACTTCAGCAAAGCTTTTCACAAAGTGCCCCATGATATTCTGATTAGCAAGCTAGCTAAATGTGGGCTGGATGGAACAACTATCAGGTGGATTCATAGTTGGCTCCATAATCGTACTCAAAGAGTGATTGTCAATGGTTCCTTCTCAAAGTGAGGAGAAGTAACAAGTGGGGTACCACAGGGCTCAGTCCTGGGCCCAGTGCTCTTCAACATTTTTATTAACAACTTGGATGAGGAGGTACAGAGCATGCTTATCAAATTTGCAGATGACACAAAATTTGGAGGCATAGCTAATACCATGGAAGACAGAAACAAAATTCAAAGGGAGCTTGATAGGCTGGAGCATTGGGCTGAAAACAACAGAATGAAATTCAACAGGGATAAATGCAAAGTTCTACACTTAGGAAAAAGAAACCAAATGCACAGTTATAAGATGGGGGATACTTGGCTCAGCAATACAACATGTGAGAAGGATCTTGGAATTGTCATTGATCACAAGCTGAATATGAGCCAACAGTGTGATATGGCTGCAAAAAAGGCAAATGCTATATTAGGCTGCATTAACAGAAGTATAGTTTCCAAATTGCGTGAAGTACTAGGTCCTCTATTCAGCACTGGTTAGGCCTCATCTTAAATACTGCATCCAGTTCTGGTCTCCACACTTCAAGAAGAATGCAGGCAAACTGGAACAGATTCGGAGGAGGGCAGCAAGGATGATCAGGGGACTGCAAACAAAGCCCTATGAGGAGAGACTGACAGAACTGGGCATGTTTAGCCTGGAGAAGACTGAGGGGAGATATGATAGCACTCTTCAAGTACATGAAAGGTTGTCACATAGAGGAGGGCCACAATCTCTTCTCGATCATCCCAGAGTGCAGGACACGGAATAATGGGCTCAAGTTGCAGGAAGCCAGATTTCGACAGGACATCAGGAAAAACTTCCTAACTGTTAGAGCCATGCGACAATGGAACCAATTACCTGGAGAGGTAGTGGGCTCTCCAACACAGGAGGCATTCAAGAGGCAGCTGGACAGCCATCTGTCAGGAATGCTTTAATTTGGATTCCTGCATTGAGCAGGGGGTTGGACTTGATGGCCTTATAGGCCCCTTCCAACTCTACTATTCTATGATTCTATGAAGCTACACCCCTATCTGGACAGGGATAACCTGGCTTCAGTTGTCCATGCTCTGGTAACCTCCAAGTTAGATTACTGCGATGCGCTCTATGTGGGGCTGCCTTTGAAGACGGTTTGGAAGCTGCAGCTTGTACAAACTGCAGTGGCCAGATTGGTAACAGGGACCAGATGGTTCGAACATATAAAACCGATTCTGGCCCGCTTGCATTGGCTGCCTGTATGTTTCCGAGCTTGATTCAAGGTGCTGGTTTTAATCTATAAAGCCTTACACAGTTTAGGACCACAATACCTGATGGAATGCCTCTCCCAACACAAACCCACCCATACACTATGCTCAACATCCAAGGCCCTATTCCAGGTGCCTACTCGGAGGGAAGCTGGGAGTCTGTCAACAAGGGAGAGGGCCTTCTCAGTGGTGGCCCCCAAATTATGGAATGATCTCCCTGAGGAGGTGTGCCTGGTGCCAACACTGTTTTTTTTTGGCGCCAGGTCAATACTTTCCTCTTCTCCCAGGCATTTTAGCATGTGTTTTTAAATTGCTTTTTTAAAAAATGTGTTTTTAAATTTGTATATTTGTTTTTAATGTTTTTAATTGTAAACTGCCCAGAGAGCTTCAGCTATGGGGCGGTATACAAATGCAATAAATAAATAAATAAATAAATTAGAAAGATCTTCCTTCTAAGAAAGTCTGAAAACCCATGTACTCTTAGAAGTTCCACTGAACTCAAAGAGCCTTACTACTTAGTACACATTCATTGAGTGTCACATATGCTAGAAGAACGCAACACACACACTGTTGTCAATGATTTGCCTCCCTTGACTGTAAAAGATCAGGGTTGCCATCCAGAAACCACAGATACACACCACATCAGTTGGCTGCTCCCTGTTGTTGGGATCTGTGGATGGCAGCCGGCCACAGAATTGGCATTCCATGTGCTAATTATGAATTCATTTTCTGAGCGTGGATCCTTCTTTAGCTAAAATGAAGCATCCGACGCAAGAGGAAAGTACCAGCAGACTCCAGGGAAAGCCCCAAGGTTTGCAGAAGTAGATATTTTTAAATGGGAAGAAAATGCGTAAGGCAGTGGAAGCTGGTACATTAGGGCAAGTGGGAGGCTGCCCCACCAAACTCCGTCTGCCCTCAACCAGCCCCCACCAGCCTGCCTTCTTACTTACACCCAGTCCAGGGGGTGGCACTCTGTCAGCTTTCTCCTCCTTAGTCTCAGGGTTCCATTGTAGAACTCAGTAGGGAGGAGGATGCGGACAAAACCATCATTGGCTCTGGCTCCATCCACTGTTCTGCTCCCTGCTTTCTGCCCCCACCCCCTCCCCGGAAAGTTCAGGGGCCAGGGAATGCTGCCGGACTGTTGGAGTAGGCAAGAGAACAGAAAACTGGGTGGCAGTGAGATGCAATGGAGTATCCTAGAAGGCGTAGCTGGTTGGCTGGCTGGCACTCTGAACAGGACTAGTTTACTTTACTGAACAGGACTACTCTGAACAGGGCATTTTGTTGAAGGTCCCACTTGTATAAATACATTTCTTAGGCACCTCACACTTTTATTTCAGCTTGGGCTCTTCCTAGGACTTGACAACCTTCATTATTCCTGCCCCCCCCCATACCAGAAAGCAATTGCTGTGGCAGTTTCTGCTATGAAAAAAGGTGGAGGAAGCTATTTGAAAAATGCAGCGCTGCTCCTGTGTCACACCTTTTTAAGGATGTGCAGTACATAAGGTCAGTGCCTCTTTGCAATAGCTACATGGAGCGTCTGTTTTCCATAATGGGCAATAATATTTGGACAAAGGAATGAAAAAAGCCTTGATGTTTATGTAGGAAAGGCAGAGCAGCAGTGCAAATAAATATTCATTTTGTATCTATTTTGACATTTCTATTCTGCAGCATGGTGCAACTGTGCCCATATCCTGGCAACAGTACATTAAATTCTGACATGTATTTTATTATCTTACATGGGTGACATAAACCAGAAAATGGGGAGGGGGAATATATATTGAATTTCAAATGTAAAACTGTGTAACCTGTCATCTGTTTAGATGGAAGTCATGAACCATATTTCCTTTGCTCACGTAGACGAAGATGGCATAGTGCAGATGAGTGTTGAAATCAAGGAGGTGGGAGGGAGGAGGGTAGAAAGGAAGAGAGGATTGCCAGGAACACCATCCCCTTGAATTAATCTCTGATGTGAATCTGTGTTGAACAACTTACAGGGGCTTTAAAGCTCCGCATACACACCAGGGTCCCAATCCAGATCGGGCCCTCTGTACAGTAGGGCCCCGCTTTCTGGCATTCCGCTGATGTAGCAGCTTTCAATTAGGGGAAATTCCCCATTTTAAAGCTGATTTTGCGGTTTTTCGGCATTTTGCTGCATTTTCGCATCATTTTTGCGCGACGCGACCCATTATAGTCAATGGGTTCCGCTTTATAGCGATTTCTGCTTTACGGCGGGGGGCTGGTCCCTAACCCGCCATATAAGCGGGGCCCTACTGTACCTGCAATTTACTTTAAGAAAGCCATCACAAAATTGAGAGAATAAATGGCATATTTATACAAGGTTTAGTCCTAAATTCTAGGATTTTGAGTGCCACTTCTCTCTATTCACATTCTCCATCTGTATTGTGTCCTTCTAAGGCAGCAGTCCTAAACACACTCATCTGGCTTTGCTGAGAGGAGGCACTTGGGGTGGGTAATATGTAAAGTGGCTTTCTATGTATATTAACAGAACAATCAATACAGCTTCAGTTTATTGTGTTCTTATGTGCACAAATTACCTCTGAAATCAACTAGTTTGGGGCCAGTGGTTGTGTGTATGTGTGTCTGCATTTCTGATGCTCTCACAGTTTCCGATGAACAGGACATCGGACTCATTTGCTACCGGCAGAACTTCCCATTTCTGCACACTTACCCTACATTGAGGAATATTTAGTTTATTTATTTACTTATTATGTTTATATCCCACCTTCCCTTGAAGGAGCTCAAGGTAGCGTACATGGTTCTCCCTCTCCGTGTTATCCTCACAGCAACCTTGTGAGGTAGGTTAGGCTAAAAGACTATGACTGGCCCAAGATAGTAGCTGAGAGGGGATTTGAACCCTGGCCTCCCAGGCCCTAATCTAGCCCTCTAACCACTACACTGCACTGGCTCTTTGTGATGACCATGCTGAGCAGATGAAGCTACCAATTCAATAAAAACAAGAAACATCTGTCATGGAGCCAAACATAAGAGCCATCTGGAGCAAGACAGTCCATTGGCCATGAAGGCTGCAAACGTGTGCACTGGATTCCAGCCTAAAGCTACCAGCTTGCCTTCTTTGTAAATTAGTTCAAGCCTTGGCATTATACATTATGCCACTGAATTAAGATACTTTTGCCGGTTTCTTCATAACAGTGTTCATTATAGAAAGTCCATGTTACATAGACACATGAAAAAATCTGCAGAAATACTATATTTCAACCACAAGAGGGAGCTTGAGACTCACAGATTTGACCCCAACCAGAATTTGCTTGGGAGGAAGAAGGGGTTAACATTTGTTTTTGAAATGAAAGAAAATCTGAACGTTTCAATTCCTTTTTTATACAATGCAATAAATTGGGTGCTTACGTGTTTTCAATGTATATTCTCAAGCATTTCAGGAAGAGCAACTAAGAACTCCTGTCCTGTACTCATATGTCAGTGGGCCTTACTTCTGGATAGACCCACCTAGAATTGCACAGTACACAACAGTTTTGCTAATGTGGCTTTAGGGCTTGTGAAATTACTGCATTTAGCCTTGGATCTGCAGTCAATTGGTACTGTATTTTGTTAGAAAGAAAGAAAGAAAGAAAGAAAGAAAGAAAGAAAGAAAGAAAGAAAGAAAGCACTTTTAATAGAAAGTAAGAGTATTTCTGAGTAAATCTGGATGGACATGCAAGCAACCTCAGATGAGAAGAGAGAAGTACCGGTTCATTGACTTAGCCAACAACTATTTCCCCGTCTTCAACAAATGCTGCTTTCAGATCACAGTATACAACCATGTTTCTCTGACTGTGTCATTTGGAGCTTACCCATTTATTCAAAAAGCAATAGGGACTGGGAAGTGAGAAGGTTCTGGCTGATGACTTGATGAAGAAATAGCTGTCTGTGGGTTGAGGGCAGGACTCAAGATGGGGTAGAGTGACTTTCTGCATGCTAAATTGCTGGAGACCAGGTATGAGCAATAGGTGATGAGATAAATCCTTGGTGCACAGCACTTAGGCCCTTTCTTAAGTACCTGGAACAGACGGAAGTCCTAGGCTCATTGACCTGGTGATTTGAACAATCAAAGGTTCTGATTCAGTGCTTTAGCAAGCTGCTTAGGTGGAACCAAAGTCATGTTCATTGACATTTAAGATGTCAGTTATATATAAATCAAAATGTTTTGCAGAATTATGCTTCTTGGAGTCTGGAAGCAGATCAGAAATTGCCAGCTCAAAAGACGCTATCCCCATTGACTGGGCTGATTTATCCCCATTGTTTGGGCTGAGGCAGAGCAATAACATGTAGTGCCATTTAAGATATGAGTTTGGATCTGCAGATAAGCAAATGTACAGAAGTTCTTGGAAGAAAAGGTTTATGTCCCCTCCTCCTCACTGCACAATGTGGGATAGGGCAGGAGGAGGGGATGGAAGACTTTCCTTCTGTGAACTATCTTAAGAGCCATATTTTTAGGATCTAAGCCAAGCGCTTACATTGGTATTGCTTTTTTTCACCTTGCTGGTATAACTCAATGAGGCGACCAGCAAAAACAGCCAGTGTTCCAATGATGCAAACAAACATGAAGATGCCAAGGAGAAGGTGATCAACCACCATTGCAACAAATTTCCATTCTTCGGCAGCCTGAGGATGAGGGGAAAAATAGAGAGAGGAGGCAATTAGAATGATATAGGGCCTAGTCACCGGTTGTATTAGTGGGTTGGCACTTTTGGACAATTAGGCATCCCTCTCTCGCATGAGCAAATATTGACATGCCATGGATTGCAGTCTAAAAGAATCCATTGCATCACTGTGAAAAAGACAGAAGTAGCCAATTTTTTTGAAACCTGTGCCACAAGTTATGTATAATATATTTGATAGTGCCATTCTAGTACACAGTATATGCAACCCCCTGAAGCTTGATGTAGATTTGCTAGGGTGCAGCGTGGTATAGAACAGGGGTGGGCAGAAAGTCAATTGTAATCTACTGATAGATCTCTTGGTGATCTGCAGTAGATCAGCAAGGGTTTCTGACTCCCAATTGTTTAACAACAATGATGACTTTCCCCCACCTATATTAGGCTGCTGAAAAGAAGAAAGCTAACCAGGAGTGGACATCTATGTGTGAAAAGACAGAAAAAGTTTATTTCAGTTTTGGTACTGAAAACAAATTATTGAGCTCAGAATGTGCTGAAAATGCACCATGTTATTTCATTCTATCTGTCTTTTAGACCTGGCTCTGGTTGGTAGATCTTGTGATTCTAGTTTTAGAAAACTCTATGAAGTAGCTCTGGCAAGCCTAAAGTGTGTCTACCTTTGATGTAGAAGAGGGAAGCACAGGCAGAAATGCTGGGCTGAGTCTTTGTTGTGTCTTTGTCATAGTGAGGTCCATTTCCCCCTCTCCCCACACTGCATGGGTCACATGCCTCAGGTTGGTCACCCATATCCTACCTAAAATCACAGATTTAAAGGCACAGCCAGCACTAGCTATCCGTTTAAGGAGCCTGCAATGTACATCTGATCTGCACTGTGAATTTTCCATGCATAATTTAGAAATGCCACCATAAGTAGTTGATTCAATGTGTTCTTACTACGAACCATATTTCTGTATTTCAAAAGGTGCACAAAGTAAAACTTGGCCATGCCCAAGGGTGGTGTGGTGGGGGCAGGCAGGAGGTGGAGACTATTATGGATCATGAAATTATGACGTAGAGAAAGGATGATTGGGGTGGAGAAAGTTGGCGGACGGAAATCCCCACCACACCCCAGTCTCTTCATACTCAGGATCAGCTAATGAAATTAACAGTATACTCAGGATCAGCCAATGAAATTGACTGACAGTAAATTCAAGGCAGGCCAACAAAAATATTCCTTCATGTGATGCATAACTGAGTTTGTAAAAGCCACTGATACAGGATGGAGTCACAGAGACTAGTTTAGATGATTTAAAAGGGGGATTAGACAGCTTCAGGGAAGAAAAACCTATCAACAGCTATTGGAAATGATGTCTAAATGGAATATCCACATTCAGAAGCAATGTGTCTCTGAATACCAGTTTTTCTTTTGGTGGCAGCGGGGGGGGGGGAGATGGCAGGGAAGGTTTGCCACTGTAGGAAACAGGATGATGGAATACATAGAGCTTTGATCTGACCCAGCAGTGCTCTTTTTGCATCTCATAATAACTCAAGTACAGAGCTTGGAAAAGTTACTTTTTTGAACTGGCTGGGGCTGATGGGAGTTGTAGTTTAAAAAAGTAACTTTTCCAAGCTCTGCTCAAGTACATACTGATTCACACATGCATGCTCATTGCTTGATGACTCAAGATGTGTGTACTGTCTCCACTGAACAGTATTGTGTTTGAACCTATATAATATGAAAAAAGTTCAGTCTCCGATGACACATGCAAGCCATCACAGTCAACAACAGTAGGTCATATAGAAGTGAACCTGCCCAAGATGTTATTCTGATGTGCGGACATTGTGGAAAAGAGGCAGTCAAAGTGCAAAAGTAAACCAGACATAGTGGACAACATATACACTATAGAAGTGGCGCTTCTGGTGAATTCATGTGGTATTCATTTTGTTCTTTATGAAACACATGTTGGAATATGTGGTTCAACTCCAACTTGTGGGTTGAGGCTGCATGGGGTTAAAAAGGGTAGCTAGAGAGACCTCCTGATTGCTAGGCTAATACCTATCCTTTGATCTCCTGCTGTCTCTCCCTTCCTGCTAGACTGATATGCATAGGATGTTGACCCCATCTCCTTCCTCCTTCCTTCTTCTTCTTTCTCTTGAGAGCAGACATTTTCTCTTTCTCTCTCCCTCTCCTCCAAGCATGAGGGCAAACACTAGGCTTAGTGTTTGCATCTCCAACTTGTTGCTGTGTGTGTGTGCTAAATTTAGTTTAAAGCAGCACAGCAGCAGAGTAACAACGGATGTTGAAATGCAAGTGTGCCAGCATGTGTGTGAGTTTGTCTAAGAAAGCAGGCTTTTACCCTGCATCAGCATCACTGAGACTGGAGACTTAGTAAACTAAGAAAAGCTACTTTATTTATAGAAATGCATAGTAGATAGAAAAGCATACCTAGTTCTAAGTTGGAGGTGCAACGCCCAGGCGTGGGAGTTGACCTCATGGCTAGGAGAGAGAGAGCAGAGACAAAAGGTGTCTCCTCTCTCCTGGACAGTTGGAGAAGAAAGAAGTGGAAAGGGCAGAAGGAGGAGGGGCAGGTAAGCTTCCCTAGCGACAGAAGGAAGTCAGTCAGATCATCACAGGTATAGGTAAACAAGCCTGTCCATCTGGAGGACCCTAGCTCTATCTCCCTTCTGGAGCTTAAACAAAAGAACAAAACAGGAGTTGCTCTTGCCCCACTTCCAACACAACTTAGCTAGTTAACTAGATGTAGAACTCTTTCCTATCAAGTATGTACTTCCAGAATAAAGTAGTTATTTCTTATTTTAAAGCTTAAAGTCTCTGTCTGACTAATTTGCAGGGAAGGTGTAATCTTTAGCAAAGATTCAAACTCATAAAGGACTCACTCAGTCTCTCCATTCCCAAATTTGCCACTCTGTGACAACACATTTGTTATGACAGCTGCAAACCAACCACCATTGGGATTTTTCTGGAAGACCAGAAGAGGTTCTCAATATCCATTTCTCTCCACTCCCTCCATATTTAAAGGCCCCTCCCTCCGTCCTCAACCACTCAATGGTTGTGGGGCTTGGGTTAGCATGAGCCTTGGTTTACGCACGGTTATATTCATGTGGGCGTCCAGCAGAGGAGTGGCAAGGGGGCAGCCCTCAGATTCTCAGCTTTCAGTTTAAAAATAGTGTTAAGTTCCTAGCATTTGTAGAACCTGAGGTGTGAGTCAAAATGCATGGGTTCTATTCTTCTCACCTTTTTAGTGAGAAATTAGCCTCCCCACCCCCTTTCAGTGTTTTACTCCTTCCCCACCCCCGTGGAAAAATTCCTGCGGACATTGGTGCTTGTATTTTCAACTGGTTTAGTCCTGAACTATTTTGCTGAGTAATTTTGTTAGGCTTTTGGCCACAAGAGGGAGCCAAATGCTGCACCACAGCATTTGACCAGAGCTAAGCTGAGTTGAAAAGGAGAAGGAGAAGAAGCTGGCAAACAACAGAAGTGTCTCTCTGGACATTTTAAGACCAACTGGTTTGTTGTGGAATCAATTTTTGTGCCACAAGTTATCTTGCTGGTTTTGCTACAACAGATTATAATGCAGCTCTCTTTCTGGAATTTGATATGGAGAAAGATTTCCCCTGTTCCAAGGTTGAATATTAACAGAAGATGCATATCAACAATCATGATTCTGGAGTCGGATGCCTCCGCTTCAGGGGATAAGGGGGGCGGCCCCAGAAGTGCTTCTGCCCAACGAGCCTGGGTGCTAGTGGCCTGTGAAAATAATGTTGCCATCCTCAAACTCAGAAGGGCTCCACCACAGAGGCCCCAGTAAGGACAGAATCTCCCCTGCTCTGTCAGAGTAGAAGGCTGATGGTGTGGGCCCTATAACTGAAAAGGGACCTTCTTCCAGTGAGGGTGAGGCTAGCAAGAGGGCTGCAGCTGCTGTTGCTATTTAGGGGTCAGTCTCAGTTTGGAGGATCTTATACCCCTTACTTTTTTGGGAGCCGCGTCCCAATAGGGTCCCTATGTCTCCAGCATCCTAAGAGCCAAACAGCATAAAAAGAAAGTGTGTTAGTCACTGAGAAGAATCTTCTAACATGCATCCTTGTCCGTTCCTGCTGATTGGAGCCAATCAAAGTGAAAGGAAGCAAGTCATCTATTGAGAAGATTCTTCTCAGTGGCTAAAACACTCCCCTTTCATACTGATTGGCCCCAAGAGATATCTGTTGTTGTGGGAGAAGACACATGGGGGAAGGACTGAGGAGTGTGAAGATGACGACGGAGAGCAAGCAAGCAAGGGGTGTGACTGTGAGGGGGCATGGCATGACTACCATGAAGGGACCCTGCACTTCTGAATTTGCCACTACACTACTGTTACATAAAACGTGATAGGCAGTCTATATGTTTCTCTGCAGCTGCCTGTAGTAAAGCAGCAACAGCTTATACAGGGTTCAAGAACTATATTTATGGGTTAAATGGGGGTCTGGAACATTGGTGAGGATAAAGCAGCTTGGGGGAAAATATTAGAGGAAGAGTAGCTGGCATAGATCCTTGAGTATGGTCTGAAGGTACATGAAAGCTGTGCAGGCCTGGGGCTGGCCAGTCCCTGGATGGGACTGGACAGGTGACTATCTGAAAAGCACATGTATATCACCTTGGATTCTGTGTCTGAAAAAAGGTGGGATATAAAGAAAATAAATAAATGAGAATGGTTAAAACGGTCCCCTCCTTCTTATCTTTTCTTGATGATTAAAGAGCTCCCTATCCATTCCCCCAGAATGCTTCTCAACAAAGATGTATCACCAAGGCTTCCTTATGTACAGGCGTAGTGTAATGTGTAGCTTGTCCCTGTTTGAGATGTTTATATTGAAAGCTACCAACTGATGTACAAATAAGTGGGGATGGGTCGTGGGCGGGAAGGGTGTCCATTCAGCAAATAAGACATGCTTGGGTTTTTTTCCTTCAGAAGGGTGAGAAAAAAATATACAGATGTCATATCCATCTAATAGTTATTAACAATAATGAATCCATAGAAGGTAAATGTGTTTCATTGACAGTTTGGAGGTACCAATGCAAAGGACCATAAGAAGCCGCCTTATACCAAGCCAGAGCCAGGCCAATGGTCCATTTAGCTCAATATTGTCTACACTGACTGGCAGTGCCTCTCCAGGGTTTCAGGCAGGGAATCTTTTCCAGCCCTATCTGAAGTTGCTGGCGATTGAACCTGGGACCTTCTGCATGCAAAGCTGATGGTCTACCTCAGAGCTGCAGCCCTTCCCTTGACAATGCATGCGCTTGTCAACTCTTCTTGCAGATTCTTGGTAGGATTAGGCCCACTTCAGATGCTCACCAGCCTCTCCCTCCCCCACATGACAATCTGTAGTTTCACCAACAGGGTCATGACCCAGCAGAGATCACGGGAAGCCAGCACACAGCCAGATATTTCGTAGTGAAGAAACCTGAGTGGGCAGGGTCTATTGTAGTCAGCCAGAACGTAAAGGCAGGAGGCCTAACGCTGTTAAAGTTACGCAGTTATATTCCTTTGTAGTGGGCAACTGGGTCCTAATACCACATTTCCCCTTATATCTCCAGAAGTAAAACAGCCAGAGAATTCTTTGTTTTTAAAAAGAAAGCTGAGCATTGAAGGAGAGGCCGGAATATTCCAGGCCTCCATATATGGAACGGTGACTCCATGTGCGACTTATACACACAGCCCTTGTGATTGTGGCAGATCAAACCTAGTAGGGGGCCTTTCTAGAGGACAGCCCTCTATTTTAAGGTGGCCTCTGTTTGAAGAGCTGTCCAATCCAAGCTTGGTTTAAAGTTAAAAACACACACACACGAACAGCAGAGCCCTTGAAGACACTCGCCAGCAATGAGCACCTTGGCAGCAGACTGAGCGTGCACACAAAGATCACATGGTCACAATTTCCCCCTCTATGGTGAAATGTATTCTCTTTCTATTTAAATTATCATTATTTCTAAATGTGCACTTAAATCCGCATATGCAAATTTTAGCATATGAAGTGCTTGCCACAGCAACCGTACACATTCCCCACAGGCAACTATATATGCCTATTGAGCATGTGAAGTAGGCCACAGAAGGGGTATTTGCAAGTCAAAGAATGATCTGGGTTATTTCAGAGGGGAAGAGTTAAATTATCTGTGTTGATATTGACAGGGGTTTTCCAATCTGCTTTGAGGGTGTTTTCCTTTTTAAAAAAGCAGTGCAATGGTGCAAATTAATTATATTCACAGGTAGTGCTTTGTGTACTCGTTTTAGAATTAGGATTTCATATTTAAACCTGATTTTTTCTTGTAACCACTTTCCTTACCCACATGTTCTTTCCTCCTCTCTGATTTCTGTATGTGGAAGCACTTCCTAGTTCACATTTTAGGAAAAGACTTATATGCCATTGATAACCATTAGTTATTGTTCTTTAACAGCTGCAATAGTGGTGTTATAGCAGAGATAGGAAACCTGTGGCCCTCCAGATGTTGTGATGTTACAGCTCACATTATCCCTAACCAATGGCCAAGCTGGCAGGGGCTGATGAGAGTTGTAGTTCAACAACATCTGGAGGACCACAGGTTCCCTACTCCTAAAATAGAAGGACAGATTAGTATTGTTCCCAAATGAAAGTGGATAATTTTAAAACTGAAGATGATTCACATCATGAAAAGGTTCTTACATTGTTGGATTCTTGGTCTGACTTCATTGTTTCAGCAATGTATTTGATGCCCTCAATAGCACTTTTCACATCTGGATTTTTGATGAGTGATGACTGGAAATTCACAGCAGCTGGACTTTGTTTTCCAGAGATTTCAGAAATATCAATTTCTTCAGTAAAAATCCTTTTCTCTTGCTTATTTCTGGAAGGCCGTTTCATTGTTGAAAAGAACATAACGTTTGGAATTGTGTCAATAAAAATCTGAAAAATTAATATTGATTTTATTTTAAAAAATTAGAATGACAACAGGGTGAAAATATGCCATTACTACTGATTTCAGAATAAAATGTTTCCTATTTGAGCTTTGGGCAGTCTTGCACTGCTGATATCTGGGAGTCAAGGAATGAAGCTTAATCGGTTGAATTGTCTCACCCTTTTCTGAGAGCTCCCCAGGAATACCAGACTCAAAAGCTTGCCTTTGCCTATAGCTACAGTCCTCTTTCACCTGTGGTCTGTCCCTGTGTTCTGATTCTTCATGAACTGAACTACTTTCAGTGAACTCCTGTGCTTGGCTTTGATGCTGGATTAGGTATCTCAGTTTTAGATTCCACCCAAAAAACAAACGGGTCCATTCTACAAGTTTAGAGAAGGGCAGAGAGAAAATAAATACTTTCGGATGTGTTTGCTAACTCCTCCTTGAGAGTCACTCCTTCTAGTCATATTCCTGACCTTTGGATTTTCCTTTCTGTTGGGACAATCAAGGAAAGACTTTTTAACTAGCTGCTATATAAAGGACAATTGGAAACTAATTGTGGAAAGCAATTGGATTTTTTTTTTCTTTTACTGGTTGCTGGCTTGATTTTTGTTCTGTCATGAAACCCTGAAAAGGCCTTATGCTGAGCTGCACATATTGGGAAAATCAGAAATTAGGCCTGAGTTGCAGCCTAGGTGGCCAACCAGCCAGCTAGCTAATTGTCATGTACACAGCCATATTTCTATTCCTCTAAGGTGGTTTTCATCCTTTGCCATCAAGAAAAAAAAAGAAAAAATAGCCACCATGATTGTGCATATAGTGAGTGCTTGAAAAGAGTAAAGAGTAACTTAGGCTAGCCATTTTTGCAGACCACCTCATCTCTTTATTGTGCCCTTTTGCAATAATCAACCAGTTCTGCTCTACTCATTATAATAACTGCAGAATAAACAAACTTACTTCTTATAGCAGGCAAACAAACATGCTTTTTTATTGCTGTCTGGGTAGAGAACACAACTGAAAGTGAAAAACAGAGCAAAGGAAAGTCCAAAAAGTGGAGACTAACCCATATTACAAAATTCTAATATTTAACTCTTCAAGGGTCATGTTACTATACAGGCTGACTTTTTTAAGGGTCACTTAAGTAATTACAGAATTATTGTGATCATGAAAAATGTACCCTCAGTCAGGGAAAATCTTGAATGAGGAAATTTGGGGGGGGCTCTTCCAGATGAGGCTTTTGTTGTGCAATCTCCCTGCCTTATTCACTGAACTTTGTTGAGGGCCATATTCTTAAATTGCTTATGTTCTTAAAACAGGCTATCATTCTTTAAGTGGAAGTTGTTGTTGTCTGTTACATCACAAATTAAAAAGACAATTTCCACACAAAAAAGGTGGAGGGGGTTGAAGCACAGCTCTTTGGTGGGTAGTGCCCCCCTCCCCCTACAGGGCTGCTCAAAGCATAGGTTTCTCTCTGCTTCTGATTTTCATGGAACACTTTTCACATTGACTCATCTACTGACTGACTCTTGGACATTTCCAATAAGACCTCTGTATGATGCAGAGGATTCTGGGACACGTTCTAGAATAGAAAACCAGTTCATTTCGGGCCTCACCGTTGCTCTGCATGAATTGCAGGTGTGCCTTTATGGGACACACTTTTTGCCCTCGTGGGCATTATGTATGCCATGGGGCACTGTGGTTATTTCTGGGCCTCTTATGCTTCCGTAGTTTGAATATTGTAGTAGCTCACATGCAATGGCTATTAGTTCATATATGTTATCTACTAATAAAGTACAGTTGTGTCTGAATGACCTACTTGATCTACACAAAAGTGGGCAAGCTGTCTTTCAGGGAAACATGTCTGCCACTACTGATACTTTCACTGAGGATCACCTGATAAGCTTCTAAGAAGCCCCAGGGTTTCACAGGATGTTGGCCTAGAACAAGACCAATGTACAGGAATAGCTTTATTGTGGAAAGAGTTTTCTAAACTGCTGAGAAAATGAAATACAATGCTGTAAACATTTCATTTACAAGATACTTTGCCACCTTTAAAAAGGCTGGCTCTGCAGGCAGTGTGCCTAGTCTGGGGTGTATGTCAGTGCAGACTCAGTGGTGGGGACTGGGGTCACAAATGAATGTGTGGAAGCACTCCCTTCAGGTCCCTTTGGTAAGGAACATGCGATGAAAATTCTGTCTCATGAGCCTTGTAAGGACAGTAAAAACAAGCAAAATCCATGTTCCAGAATCTCTACAATATTTCTGTTCATCCAAATAATGGACAGAATCAGGACTTCCCATTAAGGACAGTGTGGTTCTGCAGAAAAGGCTGAATAATTACATCTTCTGAGGCATGTAAGATTATATGCTGGCTGTAAATTAAGCTACCGCTGAGCTTGCATGAAATAACTCTCCCTCCTTTTCTTCTTTTCAGAGAGGGAAATTGCAAAGAAAATAGCTGTAGTTTCAAGTCTTTTAGAGATATTTCATAAGAACATAAAGAACAACCCTGCTGGCTTCAGACCAAAGATCCATCTAGCCCAGGAGTTTCCAGTGTGGCATCTGAGGGTGCATATGTGCCTACACAGACTTTTCCTGGCACCCACAGGATCCCCTACCCTGTGGTGTTGTGCTTAGTTGTGGCTTATGCATGGTGTGCTCATGACAGTTTCCCCGGTTTGCAAATGTGCCCATGGCAAAAAACATGATGACCCCTGTCTACCCAACATCCTGTTGCCAGCAGTGGCTCACCAGATGCCTCTAGGAAGCCCACAAGCAGCGTGTCAATCAATAGCCTTCTTCTGTTGTTCTCCAGCACCTGGTTTGCAGAGGCTCTGTTTATACAGCCACGAGAGTGGCTGTATACTCTAGCCAGCGTGGATTTTTCACATTCGGCAATGTTAAATTGAAAATACCCCCCATGCCATTCTGATGCTTCCCATAAGCTCATTTCAAAATAAAACCTTACCAAACTTACAGTCCTGAACTCAGAAACGCTTGCTTAACAACCCTGTCAATTTTCATGGCGATACACAAAACAATCAGAGAGAATAGAGAGTTCAAAACCCCAGAGCCCTTTTGGACTTTTTTCTCTGAGAGTTCTCATAATCTGTTGACATTCATTAAAAATCAGCCATATTCACAGAGGACCTGTAATCCTAATACTGACCTTGCCCCATACTCTGACCTTCATCTTCTGCAGTTTAAAAGTTAAAACAATGCCTGGCTGATCTTTAATTAATTTAAGAAATTTTGGCTAGAAGCCAATGATAACGCGGGGCATGCTCAGTAAGAACCAACTGTCAGTGTTCTAAAAGCCTCACAGCTGCTGGGCTTGGCTAATAAGAGGGCCACACACACACCAGACTTGATTTCACGTGAGACAGTCATGGCTTCCCTCAAAGAATCCTGGGAAGTGTAGTTTGTGAGGGGTGCTGAGACTCGTATTCCACTGAGAGAATGGTTTAACAGACAGCCACTCTGATTGAAGGTCTATGAGAGGAACAGGGCATCTCCTAGCAACTCTCAGCACCCTTCACTAACTATACTTCCCAGGATTCTTTGAGAGAAGCCATGATTGGCTTTGAGCTATGGCTTTGAGAGAAGCCATGATAAATTGTTTTAAATTGTTTTAAATTGTGTTTTAAATTGTTTTTAAAAGATGTGTTTTTAAATTTGTATATTTGTTTTTAATGCTTTTAGTTATTGTAAACTGCCCAGAGAGCTTCGGCTATGGGGCTGTATATAAATAAATAAATAAATAAATAAATAAAGATTGTCCAAAGTGTAATGGAGGACTGGTGTGGATGTGGCCAGGGACAGCTTTGTTTTAAATTTGGGTGGGAGGTAGGGTTGCCAGGTTCCTGGCCTGAGATTGATCCTGTATCTTTAGGAGAAGAGAAAGTCAGCCAAGTGCAGGTGTTCTCGCAACATTGTAATGGGAAAAACCACAAGGTGGAATTCTCCCTTCCCCCTGCACAACTTTTAAAGATACAAAAGACCTCTTGGTTGCCAGGCCTGGCCTCCAAGAGGTCTTCTGTATCTTTAAAAGTTGTGCAGGGGGAAGGGAGAATTCCACCTTGTGGTTTTTCCCATTACAGTGTTGCGAGAACACCTGTACTTGGCTGACTTTCTCTTCTACTAAAGATACAGAATCAGTCTCAGGCCATGAACCTGGCAACCCTAGTGGGAGGCTACATGTGCCTTCTGTAGAATAAAAAGATGAGGGAAACGTTGAAAAGCAATGATACTGTTCACAATGTTTTCCTTTTGGAAAGGAAAGGGGCTTCCCTTCTGCACAGTGCCCACCCACCCAATCTCCTCCCCTCCCCCGTTCCTGCCCCTCCCCCAGGTCAGTGTTGGACTACAACCTGGGAGACCAGGGCTCGAATCCCCACACAGCCATGAAGCTCACTGGGTGACCTTGGGCCAGTCAGTGCCTCTTAGCCTCAGAGGAAGGCAATGGTAAAACCACATCTGAATACCATTTACCATGAAAACCCTATTGAAAGGGTTGCCATAAGTCTGGTTGACTTGAAGGCAGTCCATTTCCATTTTCGAACATGATTGCACAGAAATAAACCCCATTGAACTCAAAAAGTATGCAAATGACCAAACCCATCCTCCGTTCTCCTCCCTCCTATCCCCTCCCTCTTGCGCCTTCCGTCCCCCTTCCTTTGCCCCTCCCTCCCCCTCTCCCTCTCCCTCCCCTTCCAATCCCCTCCTTCCCCCTCCTCCCCTTCCCCCTCCTCCCCCTCCCCTTCCTCCTCCCCGTGGTCAGTTTTACCTCTCTTAAGCATGATTGCATGGAAGTAAATACCATTGAACTCTATAAGCGTGCAGATGATCAAACCTGCCCTCCCCTCCCCCTTCCTTTGCCCCCCTCCAATATGCTCCTTCCCCCTCCTCCCCCTCACCCATGGTCAGCTTTACCTATCCTAAGCATGATTGCACGGAAGTAAATCCACTGAACTCAATAAACATGCAAATGATCACATCTGTCCTTCTCCCCTCCCCCTCCTGCCTGCTCCCATCCCAGGCCTCCTCTCTGCCTTTCCACCCCTCCCTCCTTCTCCTCCCTTCCCCATCCCCTGTGGTCAGTTTCACCTATCCTAAGCATGATTGCAGGGGAGTAAATCCCACTGAACCCAGTAAGCATGCAAATGATCAATCCATTCTCAGCAAACTTGCACAGGATCACATTTCTTACCTCCTGGATTAAAAAGCAGGGAAATTCACTAATAGGCAAAAAACCTTGCGGTTTAAGAACATAGCTATAGCCCACAGATATTTCTATAAACTTTAAAAAGCAGGGAAATTGGGCAGCTATAGTGAATGCACCAGGGGAGCAGGACACCTGACCTCCTCTCTGAGATATTGGGCTGCCCTACAAATTGGTCAAAATGCAAACACCATTTGGGTTGGTCTTTCACAGTCCAATCCACTTCCTGTGTAGTTTGGAAGAATTTGGTAACATGTGCCTCTGAGCATATAGTGAGTGGTGGCAACACCTGCAATCAGCCCAAATAATACAAAGAAGAGATGTGCCGTGCTGATCTTGTTTTAGCAGGGAGGAAGCAACATTAATAAGATAGTTAATATAGTTCGTATAGTCACTTTAAATATGTCTGATTTACTTGGCAATTTTAGTGAAGTTTTCTATAGGAAATCATTTTCTTTTGCTTTTGTTTCTATGAATATGTGAAGTACAGCAACACTTTGCAAAATTTACACTACAAAAACTCCGACATAATTGTGGAATAATGGCACTGACCTCTGCAGAATAGTCTCCAGTGGACCTCAGGAGAGTCTCAATTTGCACAAGATAAAACAGTGGGAGGTGAAATATATTCTAGCAAAATTCTAGGTGTGCTCCATGTTTTTAATTGATCATGAACACCTTGCCTTAAATGAAGTGGTTTAAACATAGCAGGCTGAAAACATGCATCCTCTTTTTTCCAACAGCTAGAGTCATTGCTGAAGTAGCAACATATTGTAATCAGTCTGATTTTACATCAAACTGCAGTTTCAGATTCAACTGTTAATGCACCCAAAACAGAAATAGAACATAACCTCCAATTTGACACACAAAAGGTTATCTTCACCATCATATGACATTGACCAATAAAAAGACTTTGAAATTAATGAAAATAAATTTAACCAGATTTCTAGGATGAATAATGAGGGAAATAAAATTTTCTGGTTTAGACTCTCTGTAGAAACATTAGTAACACAGGAAAGAAGCAAAGTAAGAAGAACACCAACAAACATACAAAAATATAATTCTCCATCTTTGGAGATGGCAGGTGTTACCACCACTCACCATATGCTCAGAGGCATATGTTACCAAATTCTTCCAAGCTACACAGGAAGTAGGTTGGACTGTGAAAGACTAACCGAAATGGTGTTTGCATTTTGACCAATTTGTAGGGCAGCCCAATATCTCAGAGAGGAGGTCAGGTGTCCTGCTCCCCTGGTGCATTCACTATAGCTGCCCAATTTCCCTGCTTTTTAAAGTTGGATAGAAATATCTGTGGGCTATAGGTACGTTCTTAAACCGCAAGGTTTTTTGCCTATTAGTGAATTACCTTTATGATTAATAAAATATATCCAATCCACCTCTAAAGCCATCTAAGCCAGTGGTCAGTTCCCACATATTGTGGCAGCAAATTCCACTAGCTGATGATGGGTTTTTTGAAGAAGTACTTTCTGTTGTCTCTTTAGAATTTTCTCCCCATCATTTTCACTGGGTGACACCCCCCACAAATTCTAGTATAGGGGGATGTTTTCTCTCTTATCTTCCCCATATCATGCATAATTTCATTGACATCCAGTAAGCTACTGATAGGGCATCTGTTGCTCTATCCTGAAGAGATCTGTTGGTAGAAAGAGAGAGAAAGGATGTGTTGTTTGTTTCAGTTCCCTCCTTCCTTTGCTTCATGGTAGAGCTGATCAGCTATTCATAGAATCATAGAATAGTAGAGTTGGAAGGGGGCTATAAGGCCATTGAGTCCAACCCCCTGCTCAGTGCAGGAAAGTAGGAATACAAGTTTTAAAAAATCTATCTGTTCTATCTTTTTTTCTCCTTGTGATCAAAACTGAAAATAGAAATACAGAACTGAATGGTAAAAGGGATGCGTGCATTTGTGTGGTATCTTGGAGATGCAAAACATGACCATGAGTGAGCCAGCCTTTTGAACCCAGATCTAAGTGCAACACTTTGTCCATCTTCAGAACCTCTGGAACATCCTATAAAGTAGGGGTGGGGAACCTGCAGCCCTCCAGATGTTGCTGGACTACAACTGCCATCATACACCGGCCATGCTGGCTGCTGGGACTCTGGGAGTTGGAGTCCAACACCTGGAGGGCCTCATGTCCTCCCTCTTTGCTATAAATGCCATCAGGTTCAAGACAGCCAACACGGCACATGCTTTTTTCTTAACACTATGTCTCGTTTCGGGTTTTATAACGGTTCAAGGGTAAAGATTTGTGATTCTCATTCCAGCTCACCTTTCTCACCCACTGCGGCATAGTGTGGGTACTTGGGGAGCGGTGGTGGGTGTTGATCACAATGACGGTGATTATGATTGAGGTTATGACAAACACCATGGTGAACAACATGTATTTGCCAATCAAGGGCACTGCGCTGGAGGTTGAGGGAATAAGTTCCACAATGACTAGAAGGAACACAGTCAAAGAGAGCAGCACAGAAATGCTCAGGGTCATCTTCTCACCTATGATAGAGAACAAAGAATGGATGCGAATTAGCCAGGATAAGGAACAGACAGGGGCTTACTTAATGACCTCTAACATCACCTTTCTCCAACAGGAAATCAAGTTAAGGGACAAACTAGGTATGATATTAAATCATAGTCTTTGGATTTACTGTGCAATTTTTTTTAAAAAATGCACATAGTATCAGCTGGGGGAGGGGGCTGATAATTATTGGGACCACAGCTGGTGTGAAGAAGACAAGAATGACACCTTCTGAAAGGGAAAAGTCTTCTTCTGAAATTAGTGTTTACTGGGATCAGGATAGGGGAGGAATCTGGCCCCCAGTTAATGGCTGCCATTAGACAGGACTTTCTTGTGGCAGCACCACAACAGTAAAGCTCCCATCTAAGAGTAGTCCCACCAGACTCCATCACTTTTAATTTTTAGGAAGGTAATTAAAAATATTTTTATTCCAAAAGTTTTGGGGCAGGTTTCATAGATATTATGGTGGTATTATAATTTGTATAATTAATATATATTTGAGTTCGGCTTAGAAATGGAAGTCTCAAAAGTGGGGTCCAATCCCAACAGTCTGCTGGGACTGGAACAGAGTAAACTGTGTCTGAGAGAGACTCTAAGCATGGAATATTGTGTGATGGCAAAGACAGAGAGTGATCCATTTTAAATTCACTTGTTCAAAAATTTTCTTGGACATTTGTTTTTCTTCATAATGTTATTTGTTATTTAGTTTAATTTTTGTAAATTGTATTGCTTTTATTGATGTATTTTTATACTTTTGTTTATTTATCTTTGTAAGCTTCCTTGAGGGCCTTTGGCCAAAAGGCAGGGTATAAATAAATTTAATAATAATAGTAGTAGTAGTAGTGGTGGTGGTGGTAGTAGTAGTAGTAGTACTAGTGGTGGTAGTAGTAGTAGTAGTAGTGGTGGTGGTAGTAGTAGTAGTAGTAGTAGTGGTGGTGGTAGTAGTAGTAGTAGTAGGCATGCATACCATGCTCTAGAATGTACAAAATGTTTCACGTACGCTATTTCAGTGATGTTGCATAACAATCAAGTAAGGCAGATGACCATTTCCAGTGAACGCATTGGAGCAGAGTCAAGTGTGAGGACTACTTCAGGTGCTGGGCCTGTAGCCCTCCAGATGTTTTTGCACACCAACTCCCATCAGCCCCAGCCAGAATGGCCAATGGTGAGGGATGATGGCAGTTGGAGTCCAGCTACATCACTCCAGTCCTAGATTACTGAACTGCTAGAATTTGTGGCTGGAATAGGATATTTAAACTGGGGACTTTCTGACTCACAGCTCTTAGCCAAAAGTTACGACTGTGATAGCACCCTGTTGGATCAAACCAATGGTCCATCTAGGCCATCATCCAATTTCCAGTGGTGGACAGATAGATGCTTACAGCAAGCACACAAAGGAAGTCAATAATCCTCCACTGTGTAAACAAATCTTTTTTAAAAAATTAAACTGATTTTATTATGTTTTATATGATGCCAAACCCTAAGTGCCCTTTTCAATGGAATAGCAGAGGAACCATTTCCCCCATCACCATTAAGACTGGGAATTTTACTTTTTCTTTCTTTAAAAATTAAATTCTCACACATATATCACAACACCACACACAAAACATATCCGTGTAGCTTTAAATTCCTATCACATAACTTCAGAGGTTATTATTAAAATAGATGAATAGGCAAGGATGGCCAGGAGGGGGCAGACTGTTCCTCCTGGCTGCCAGTTGCAGTCACATACCTGAATCTGTGGGCAGATAAAACACCAGTCCAGTTAGGAAGGAGAAGAGGAGGCAAGGAATAATGACGTTGACAATGAAGTAGAGAGGCAAACGCTGCATCACAAAGTGATAGGTAATGTCCAAGTAGGGAGTGTTGGGGCAGCAGTCATAGTCAACGCAGTGCTTCCAGCCCCGGCACTCTTTCATCACCCACTCTCCACCCTCCATGAAGTTATTCATATCTGGATAGTCACTTTCCTGAAAGGGGAATGAACACCAGTAACAAGGCTTGATGCTCCCTTATATTCATGCAAAATTAAGTTCCAGGTAAACACTGTAAACCAATACCTTATTTTGTTGTTGTTGTTGTTGTTGTTGTTGTTGTAGTAGTAGTAGTAGTAATAATAATAATAATAATAATAATAATAATAATAATAATGCTCAGCCCATTTTTATGAACAGAGAGAAGTTCCAAGGGCTCAGGGCTTATCCCAGTTTGGTTTCCTCTGGAAAGAGGTAATGGGAGGCTTATGGTGTTTTTGTAATACGTGCATTCATTTACAGATATATAGGTTGAACTTAAGTGAGTCGAAATCCACTGCTCCCACATCAGTGCTCCAGAAAGACAGCAAGAAAGAGCCAGTGTGGTGTCATGGTTAGGATGCTGGACTATCACCCGGGAGACTAGGGTTCAAACTCAGCCACATGATGCTCACTGGGTGACCTTGGGCCAGTCACTGTCTCTCAGCCTAACCCACCTCACACGGTTACTGTGAGGACAAAATGGGGAGGAGAGAATCAGGTACACCACCTTGAGCTCTTGGAAGAAAAGGCCAGACATAAATGTAATAGTTTTTTTTTAAAATCCCAAAATGTTTTCAGATCCCAAACTCTGCATTCTGTGTTTAAAACAAGTGGGTTTCTTCACACACAGGCTGTGTACACATTACTGGTTTAAAACACAGCTAGATCAAAGCTGGGGTTTTTTGGGGGGGGGATGCATAAAAATGCAGTATTTCATAAGTATCATAGGTTTCATAAGTTTCATAGGTATGGCCTGTGGCTTCATCAAGTGTTTACACCCTCTAGGCTATTAACACTCTTTTGTCATGTCTGAGGTGCTGCCCAGGTATTTCCTCTGGGCAACCCACACAATAGCCCTGATGAAGGAAATTAGATAGGAAACCTAGAACAATACTTACTTTTTCCCCTATGTGCACTGATTAAAACAGCAGCTTAAAAATAAACAACCATGCAGGTTAAATATCTATTTGCTCCACAATTGTTTCCCTACCTAAATATCTCCCCACTTCAAACAATATGATAACATCATGCAAATATGACATTTGCTGGTGCAGTCTGTATTATGGGAAGGGGGGGATTATTTCCCCTCTTCCTGCAACGAAAAAATTAAATCAAAATCTAAAAAGTTAGAACTTTTCAAAATTAGAAACGTTGATTAAAAGCCACTTCAGGCATCCCAGAAGGGTTCCAAGGGTCTGTGCATCTCATTCCATGAGCCCAACAGGGCCTCGGGATTTCTTGCAGGGCGGCCTCCATCCCTCAATAGAAAAAGAACTGCTTTTAAACTGAGGAAAACTTCAAAAGCCCTGTTGTGATATGCCATGGTGGTCTGCTGATCCAAACCCCATGAAAATGGTTCCTGCATAGGATGGCTACTTACACATCACCAAAAAAAGAAGACAAAATTGGGCACAGATTTGCCTATAATGTGCATATGCTCATTTATGGAAAAAGGCCGTCATGGGTAATGGCTGTAGCTCAGTGCTAGAGCATCTGCTTTGCATGCAAAAGGTCCCAGGTTCAATCCCTGGCATCTCCAGGTGGGACTGGGAAAGATTCCCTGCCTGAAATCCAGGAGAGCCGCTGCCACTCAGTGTAGACAATATTGAGCTGGATGGACCAACTAGATGGTCTGGCTCAGTATAAAGCAGCTTCCTATAAGGATAGATGCAAATTTAGAAACAATTACTGTAATTAAAATAGAAATGCAATCCACCTAACCATAGTGGGGAAGATTGTGACCAGGTGACCTATGCGCCTGCTCAGTCACTCAGTGCTGATAGGTGACTTTGTGGCCCACCCATATCTCCCTTCTTCATGTTCTTTGCCTTTAAACTGGACTTGGATCAGGCAGCCCTTCAAACAGAGCTCTGGCCTCTGCAGTAGGGACGCAAACCCATCCTTTTCCAACACAAGGACCCCATCCTCAGCAAGGGGCCTTTAGATCCTGGCCTCTGTCTCCTATGCCCAGATGTCACCTACCGGGTAGATGGCAACCACTGAGCCATCATAGGTCCACGTGCCCAACTTCATACTGCAGTTCTGCTCATCAAATGGAAAGTGGGTGACTATAATTTCACAGTAGCTTTTAAAGATGGCTGGAGGCGTCCATGTGATGTGACCTGTATAGTCTAAGAGTACTTTGGTATCTTTGACAATAGCAAAATCTCCATCTGCGCTGTAAGGGAACGAGATGAACACCAGTACTATGGATCCGACCCATTTTCACTGGCAAATGCAGCAAAATTATGTATTTATACTTCCTCCCCACCCCCATGGTTTATGCACTGCTCAATCCTGCAATGTCTAAGAGGTATACAGTGAGGATGCAGGAGCGGTAGGCGATACCAAGACAATGGGGAAGGCAGAGAGGAGCTGACAGCACAGCTCTATAGGCGTCTACTCTGAACCCCAGGGAGTTCAGTAGGGCTGGCTTTCAAGGGAGTATAGGACTGCCACCTCAGGCTACCTGAAAGTACTACCTTGTTTCCATGTTTCTTGGTCACTTTCTTTTAAAAATGATTTATTATGCTAATATAAATACTACAAAACAGTTGCAATTTGAAAAAAAAATTATAGGAACTTTTAGAGTTAGGGCACATCTTCATATTACATTTAAAGCTCTATTGTACCACTTAACAGTCGTGGCTTCCCCCTATGAATCCTGGAAACTTTAGTTTGTTAAGGGTGCTGAGAGTTGTTAGGAGACCCCTATTACCCTCACCAAGTCACAATTCTCGGAGTGGTTTAACAGTCAATCCTTCTTCCCAGGGAACTCTGAGAACTGTAGCTCTGTGAGGGTCAAGCACAAAAGAAGCCCCACATAGAAGGCATTGCAGTAATCCAGTCTTGAAGTCATCTATGCCTGAAGCTCTCCTGGTCCAGGAATGGTTGTAGCTGCTGTACCGGAGCAGCTGGTAAAAAGTGCTTCTAGCCACTGAAGCTACCTGGGCCTCCAGTGCACAGGTGGATCCAGAAGCACCCCCAGACTAAATACCTGCTCCTTCAGGGGGAGTACAACCACACCCAGGGCAGACATGGGAACCACTCACCCACAGTGCCTCTATCTTGCCAGGATTCAATCTTAGCTTATTTTCCCTCATTCATCCAGCACTTGGACTCATCTGTGACCTTGTTATGTGACTGTACTACTCAATTAACATGTAACAACCTTTCTTACTTGTTGTACAAAACAAAGTCTGGACGCCAGAGATTGCTTGATTGGACACGAATTTGCTTCACATTACCATATTCTTCTGGGTTCCATTTCAAATTGACATCATTCCATTGCTGGAAAAGGAATTTAAGAGCGTTAAAAAACAAACTCCTGCCCACATTGTTGAATGGAAGCCTAAAACAGAACAATTACTTTATAGCAAGAGAACATTTCTGTGAACTTATTTTGCCTTATGCTAAAGGTAACTGGATTAATAGAAACTAATTAATATAGCCATTAGGCCCTGTGCCAGCGTGTGGCCAGATTGGGCCCTGGCCGGGGGCCCCTTTGCAGGCCCCTCCTTAGGGTGGGAGGGTGGAGCCCACTCTGCAATTCACAGCAGCACTGGGTGTTGCAACCTGACACTGCCGTGGATTGCAGAGTGGGGGCTCCCAGGCACCCTCCTGATAACAGGCGGTGCAGGCTTAAATAAGCCTGCCTGCCTGACCTATCAGTTGCATTAGCTCATAAGTGTGCAGATGTCTGTCATCACCCAAGATGCCTGCCATCATCCTAAGGGATTGACACCCTTGCCGCCATCTTGGGTGATGGCAGGTGTGCATGCATAGTATGCAGGCAGACCCACGCTGATGCCACAGGTAGGTGGGGCAGGTGGGCCTATATAAGCCCCATGCTGCCTGCATCAGGAAAGGGTGTCGGAGTAAACGGTGCTGCAGGCCGGGGCAGGCTGGGGCCCAGGGCCCAGTCACGCCTGGCGCTGGCCCTGATGGCCATTTCCATTCTCAGAATGAGTACCCATCGTCAGCAACTCTTTATTGTAGGCACACACAGTATAAAAGGAGTACATGATATTTATAAATTGAGTACATTTGCATTAACGTATGTGAAACTGAGTATATTTACATTACAGTGAGTATTGTCTTCATATATTGACCTAATCATATCTTCCTTAACGTATCAATGTGGAAGTTTCATAAAGAATAAACTAATGACACCATATCAAGAAACAATACTTTATTTCCATGTCAGCAATGTTATGGCATGAAACTCAACCGAAGGGTTTGGGATATTTTTAAGAAATCCTAGGACATGGTTTGAGTGCCAAGGATGTAGCACCTTTACTGAAGTTAAGCAGGTCTGGGACTGGTCCAGTGCCTGGATAGGAGACTGCTTGGGAAAGAACTAATGTATTCAATGTTGAGTTTCATAATGGTACAAAGTTAATAATACAGAGACAAAAATATAAAGTCTGAAAAGCTACTTCAAGCATGCCCAGTGGGGTTTTGAATAGCAGACCCGTATGCCACAGCAGAAACTATTTCTGAATGTTGTGTAGTTCCAAAAGGAGTTTTCTAAGCAGCACAGGGCAAAGGGTTGCTGTCTGAGAAGCACAAGCTTAAAAGCACTGCTGATGTGTGGAACAATTTTCCTGGTTCTTTTGAACCCAGTCAAATGCTTCATCTTGATTCAAAATGGTGTCCAATTGTATCTAAACATAGACGAAAACCGGCTCCTTGATCTCAGGAGCCACTGTGCAATATTTGCTTTTGATATCTTAAGAGGTGTTCCAATGCTCAACGAACAAACAACTTTCCAAAATATATAGTAGATGGATTAATGTAAAGGGTGGCAAAGAATTACCTGTTTCAGGCGCACGTTGGTCGTTACAATTTGATTCACTTCATCCTTAAGAGAGCAGAACACAAAGATTAAAGGAAGAGAGCTTATTCAGCAAAATGTGTGGTTGAGATTATATAAATACCCCTTCCTATTCCTGCCTTTGTTGTCTTCCTACTGTTGAAATGTAGATTGTAATTGCTTGTCTTATTTTGTGATGCACCATTGTGCACCGTGTTTTGTAAGGGGCACTTCCACATGGCAGTTTATATGAACTCAGTGCTGCTCATTTTAGAAAAGGCATTCCTTATAGGTGAAGAAAGAGGGAAGTCCTGCTTCTTGCCATCTGCACTTTTTCTAGTTACTTGGATTGATAATAGTGGGTTGGATTCAAACTAAGAGTTGTAGCCAACAAAGCTGTTCCATTTGTGCAAGAATGTCAGCTTGTGTAATGAAATGGCCCCCCTTCTCATCCCCTTGTGTACCTCCAAAACTGTTCTGGGTCTCTAGAGCAGATTAGGGAGGCATGGAAGGCACACAAGGAGAGGAGAGAAAAGGAAAGTTGTGTTGCACAAATCAAAGCCCTTGTGCTAACAGGACAACTTCGTTGGATACAACCCAAAGTTATTTGAACTTAGTTCTTATTGAAATCAGTGGAACAAGCTAGTTATGATTTAAGCCCCATAGATCTCAATGGGAATCAGGTTCCATTAATTTAGTATGGATTCAACCCTACATATATGTGCGAGCATGTGTATTTAAATATATATATTTAAAAATCTGCTGACCAGTTTTGTATGGTTCCATTTTAGTTGACTGAATAGATTTTAATCAATTAATTTAATTGATTAATCAATTAAACATTACAGCACTAAAATAACACTCCTGAAGTTTACTGCTATTACTGTTACTATTACTAATGATGATGATAATGGGATAATTAAAATTTTTACTGTACCACATTGATCAACTGGATAAGCTGTAGTCCAACAGTAACATTAACAGCGTCACGGTGATTGCTTACTGGACGAATACATTTGTTATAATTCTTAAATAAATTCTTAACCAGACGAGTTTCATGATCAGAACTCAGGACCAAAACAGCTGCAGGACAATTTAAAGAAAGAATTGTCATTCAGTGTTACAAGATTTATTACCTTCTCATCCTATTGCTGCAAAGGAGTGTGGAGTCTGGATAGAAAAGGATTGATGAGGCCAGAAGCTTTGCTTAAAGTTGGGCTAATCTGTAAGTCTGGCTAAATCTTTTTGTTAGGGAAATTGCTGCCTAAATGGCCTATGAATGTGTTCTGAATAGCTAGAGAAAAAAGTGGAAAGTTCTGGGCTGTTCTGCATGGGGGCATACTTCCTCCCCCCCCCCATCTGAGCTAAGGAGAATGTAATTTAGTTCTGCTTGCGGAAAAGGGAATAAAAGAAAACTGCATTTTGAGTTACTTATGTGATAAAAAGACTGAGAATACAGCAGAAAGGGGGGTAAGCTGAGTTGTAAATTAACAGTATCTAGGGACACAGGGATGCCACTCTCTGGAGATGTGATGATCTGATGTTGGAGTAATGGATGTCCATTGTTGGAGTGTTTAAAGTTGTCTGCCTCCACTTATGCTCAATATGTATATTTGTATATTATGTCCAGTGGTGGCTGGCACCCATTGGGATTGGTGCGGCAGAGAGCAGGAAGACCCACAGTAAGTGGAGCCAGGGCCAATGACATGGCAGAGTCAACTAGCTCTGGTTTTGTCCCCGTCCTCCTCCCTGCTGAGTTCTACAAGGGCAAAACTGACACTACGGGAGTGGGAAGCTGACAGCTAGGGCCATTCCTGGACTGGCTGTAAGCTGAAAGGCAGGCAGGTGAGGGCTGGCTGAGGTTGGTGGGGCAGTGCCCTATTTGCCCTAATAGACCAGCCTCCACTGATTATGTCCCCACCCCCACCCAGTCCAGTATGCACCTTGATAGTACCTAAAGGCTGGTCAAGTTATTTTGATACTTGAGGCAGTAACCCACCTCTCATCCACCCTGGCAGTAAAAAAAACAATCATAATGACTAAATTGAAGCCATTCCATAACACCCAAAACCAGATGCTTGAGGCAGCTGCCTCACTCTGCCTAATGGTAGAGCTGGTCCCACTTCAGGATCTTAGGCAGAGAGATCTTCCCATACTTACTAAAAACAGGAAGCATCCAATGAAAAATAAAAAAGGAGAGTCAATCTCAAATATGCAAAAAAGTAATGCTTTTTATTAATGCCCATAACATTAAGACGAACTAGAAATATGAAAGATATCCAAATAACAGCAAGTTTAGGGAAACTGATTTTATTAATCAACAGGTTTTAACTGGAGCTACCAGTCCAACAGGTCATCATCCATGTGGCCACTGTGCCTATTGCAAATATCCATGTAAAATGACAAGTTTCAGGGCTCATCAAGACAACACAGGTGGTGGGGAAGGGTGACTTCGCTTGTGCCTGCTTTTGGGACGGGCTCCCGCCTCAAAAGAAGCTTATTCAGATATAAATCAGTCAGAACATTTTTTTTTTTGACTGATGAAATTTCTCCCGGGCAGGGAGAAACGTAGAGATCAACCTCAAAAGCCTGTTTTTGTTGGGAGGACTGGATTTCATTAATTTATGAGATAAGGTCCAGCCAACAATGCCGGACGGACTTTCGAACAAGCTCTATCTGCTTAAGCGATACGTTTATCTTTTCTTTAAAGAGAGAACGGACTAACAGGCAAGCACCCTTCTTTCTATTATTTTTTTTACTTGGTTTAAATTGTTGCAGCAAAAGGAGATTTGTCAGATTGATCGGCTTTGGACAGCTTCTGGGTGAGCTATAACGCTTCTCTGTTATCCACGAAATTAACAGCTTATCTCTGTTTCTGTCGCAAAAAGCTGTCCTGGAAGTGCATTCTAAAGATATACACAGAAGAGGGATTTCTATTCCTGATTTCTATTCCAAGGAATATTATATTGTCTGGGACTATTCTCTTTTTGGTCTATTTTATTTTGACGAATCTGCTTCTTCATGACGCCACTAACTGTTTTGATGCTGGGAACTAAATTTGTTTTGCATTCTTGAACATAGAGAGATAAGGCAGGTTGCTCTGTTTATACTGTGATGTCATCAAGCCTGGAATATTAACCCAATTGTTGCTGAAATAAGAAGTGGTTTTTCTTTATTTTTGTTTTGCTTTGTTTTCGTGGTTTTAAAAATGGCAATCAAGAAAGTGGCTGAGAATCTGGAAGTAACTATGTTTCAGAAAATAATGGATGAGATTGAGATAACGAAACAAACCCTGCGACAGGGTAGTAAGGAGCTGAAAATTGAACTGAGCAAAATGACGCAGGAGTTTAAAGAAATAGGGGATCCTGTGAGAGAGGAGAATGAGATCAGAGATGAGAAAAGAAAAAATAAAGGGAAGATACAAGCCCTGGAGATTGGAACAAATGTGGAATTGGAAAAAGATCTGGAGTTTATGGATTTTAGAAATAAAATCTACTGTTTGGAATTTAACGTTATCTCTGAAGAAATTAATGAAGATATTAGAGATAAAGTTATCAATGGCTTGGATAATCTTCTGGACTGGAATGATGTGATGGAGCTTGATATAGAGAAAATCTATGGAATTAACTGCAGCCATGTGACAATGGAAAAACTCTTAAGAGATGAGCCAGTGCATTTTGTAAAAAAGAAGAACAGAGATATGACTTTACAACAGTATTTCAGCAACTTATTCAGAATGGATGGCAAAAAAATATTTGGGATAGAGGAAATTCCCATCAGACTCTTATTATATGACTATGGCTACAACAGCAAGATTATTATGGAATACTGATAATGGAAGATTGGACACTGAAATTACTGGACTTAACAGGACTATTGAAGATGGAAGATGGAACTAATAGGGATAATGGAATAATGGCTATTGAAATTATTGGACCTAACAGATTCTGATGAGATGGATTAATCGAAATGTTTATTTGGACTATGGTTATGACAATAAGATTATTATAATTATTAACGAGATGGATTAATTGACATGTTTATTTGGAGAAAAATTGATAGATATATTTCTTAAAGAATTGAAACCTCTCTTTGACTTTTTGTGGAAAGAATAAAGTAATGTTTATGAGATTTGATGATTAATTAAGATAACTACTGGAGGAAAGTGATTTTATAATATGATTTAAGAGACAGGATTGTTATATATTGTAGACCTATAACTGATTTGATATGTGACAAATGGGAAGTCAACATTTTATTTTTTTTTGTTTAATCATTTTTGTTTTGTTTTGTTTTTTGTCTTTGAATGTTTTATGATTTTGTTTTCTATGTTTTATGAAAATTTGAATAAAAATTATTGTAAAAAAAAAAAAAAGACAACACAGGTGGTACTGTTTAAGATCATGCACTATATGTAGTGCCATTAATGTAGTATACATTGTCCAACACCCATGTAAGAAACTGTATGTATGGCACGGTATAGTGTGGTTTATTTATGGATTGCATTTTAGTCCAAAGGCCCCAAAGTTGTGAAAATATTAATACAAAAGAAATATACAATGAAATTACAATATAAATAAATCAAAACACTATAAAATAGCATCACAGTTCAGCCCAGATGATGTAACAGGCTCTGATTATCACTAGGTGCAGTGCATTGGAGTTTGCACAAATCTGCCATTCTATTTTTTTCTTCAGTCATCAGAACCACCTCATTGTCATTTCTTCTTATATACCATGTTAGATGTTAGTTAAAACCCCACAACATGCTGGCCATCATAGCTCATATGCATGGAGATTTCAACAGAGAGGTCAGATCTATTACTTTTGGAAGCTTACCTCCAGGTATGCAGAATAAAAAGATTTGTGTATCTGCATCCCATTTTCTCATAACAGATTTGCACAGCTTATAAGAGATCACCCTGTATGCGTGTGGCTGTCATTGCTACAACCTGATGTTTTATGTAGGAAAAACATCCAGGCTGGTAAACAGAAGAACAGGAGAACATCTTTTCAATATAATGAATAAGAAAATTGGCACCCCTCTAGCTAGTCACTGTTTAGATTAAAATGATACCTATAATTCTGGGAGACTGAGAAAGCTAATCAGGCCAAAAGAGAAATAGAAAAAAGAGATGTAGTGGATTTTGAAATTGAAAATCATGGCCCCACAAGGCCTCACTAATGAATCACGATGATAATGAT
Organism: Rhineura floridana; assembly: GCF_030035675.1. NCBI lineage: Eukaryota > Metazoa > Chordata > Lepidosauria > Squamata > Rhineuridae > Rhineura > Rhineura floridana. The sequence goes on along the minus strand of NC_084481.1, from coordinate 42,113,526 downwards.
GATAATAATAATATAATAAAAATATAAATTGTTGTTGTTGTTTTTATTATTATTATTATTAACTTCTATCCCACTCTTCCTCCCAGAAGGAGCCCAGGATGGCAAACAAAGGACATACACTAAAAACGTCTTAAAACATCTAAAAAACAAAACATGTTACAAACATTTTAAAAATAAAACATCTTAAAAACATCTTTTTACAAAAACAGCTTAAAAAATATATTGAAAAGTAATTCCAACACAGATGCAATCTGGGATAAGATCTCTATTTAAAAGGCTTGTTGTAAGAGGAAGGTCTTTAGTAGGCACTGAAAAGATAACAGAGACGGCGCCTATCTAATCTTTAAAGGGAGGGAATTCCAAGGGTTGGTGCCCCAACACTAAAGGTCCGCTGTGCAGCCCAATCCTATTCTTGCTTACTCAAATGTAAATTCCACCAAATTCAGCAGGAATTTCTCCCACTTGGGTGTGCCTAGGATGGCAACCACATTTTACCATAAGCCCTTCAGCAGCACTTTAATGTCTGATAATTTTTTTGAATGAACTAATAATCTGGAGGAGGTTCGCCATTCATAAGTTGTTTGTGCTATTTATGACTGTCATTGCTGCTCTTAAAGGATGTGTATGTGTATCACTCAGAACTCAAACCATCTCCTATTTCTTGTACAGACCGGAAAGATCTCACATTTCAGAGGGTACATTATGAGCAGTTTCATAGGAGTTATTAACAGTCCTTCCACAGCACATGGAACTGTCAATCAGTTCTGCTTCCTTATCAAACTTCTATACAAATAAAGGGGAAAACATTCACCATACTATAGTGTACTTTAAGATGTATTTATTTCAAATCCCCACAGAGTTTAAAAAACACACAACTTTATTCTTCCCTGGGAAATAAATTGAAGATAAGAGAAGGGCATTCTCCAAGTCATACTACATTTTGCATTGCATTATTAATTTTTTATTATGCTTGTTGTTAAATTTATGCTCCTATCTCATTCTTTTCCAGTTGCAGTTTGGGGAGGCGGGGAGATGTTCAATATATTTAAATTGTGTTCAGCTAACATTAATAAAGCTATTGGAATAAAGCTATTGGAATAATATATTTGTAAACACATGCTCCACCTATGACACATGCTTTTTATTTGAAATGAAAACAAGAAGCCAAACCAAAATTACATCACTGGTTGAAATGATTTACCTGGTCCAAGAAGCAGAAGAATTGGTAGACAGCGAACATCCATCTCTTGCCCTCTCGTATATAAACACTGGGACTTCCTCAGAGTCTGACACTGAATAAAGTGTTGCTGTTTCCAAGCAGGGTGTTTAGGAAATGTGACCACAGAGTTATTGTTTCACAGCACCTGCTAAGGGAGATGGCAGCTGAAAGCCAGCAGAAGAGTTTGGGAAAGGAACAGAATCTATTTTTGCCATGCCAAAGTCCTTCTGGCTTACAGTCAGAATTCTTTTTGTCTAAATTACACATTCCATTGTTAAAAAAAAAGTGGTGCAACCAGCCACAGAGTTGCTAGTGAGTGACTAAGGCTGCAATCCAATACATGTCTACTCAGAAGTAAGGTCCATTGGGTTCAATGGGACTTACTCTCAGGTAAGTGTATTGAATTGCAGCCCAAGTGACATTAATTCTAAGAAGGCTTCCTTTTATATTAGCTTGCTTAGAATGAGAGCCTCAGGGTGTTTCCAGAAGGCATGCTGAGTACTTGTGGCCTGGAAGACAATCACTTTTGTATGGGTTCATGTGAGACAGGAAGCAGAAGAGCTAAGCATTATTTTTAAACTGCACAACAAACGTGCATTCGGGACTGGGGGTTGTGTCCAATGGTGGTTTTGTGCAAGCAGGAAACATTTCTGCCTGCAGTTTTTGCTCATATGTCGCTTCCCACTGCAGCTTCCCCCGTCCCAAAAAACTTCCCCAATAGATTGAGGGATCCTCTGAAGCCCAGGTTATGGGCTGAGGGCACATGAAGGCACCATTTTGCTGAGACTAAGCAGGTCTGGGTCTGGGGTCAATGGCTGGATGCGTGACCTGGGAACCACATCTCTGTTATGTTGGGTTCTGTGACAGGAGAAAGGTGGGATAGAACGGCAATAAAATAAACAAACAGTATGGGATATTGCATGGAAGGCTGTAATAGGAAGGGGGCATTGGGGAAAAATGCCAATTCTGCTCTTCAATGCCTGAACAAAAGTGCTTTCCACTTTGAGAGACAGGGCCTTTTTGGTGGTGATACCATGGCTATAGAGCCAGTGTGGCGTAGTGGTTAAGGTGCTGGACTACGACCTGGGAGACCAGGATTCGAATCCCCACACAGCCATGAAGCTCACTGGGTGACCTTGGGCCAGTCACTGCCTCTCAGCCTCAGAGGAAGGCAATGATAAACCCCCTCTGAATACCACTTACCATGAAAACCCTATTCATAGGGTCGCCATAAGTCGGAATCGACTTGAAGGCAGTACAGTACAGTACCATGACTATGGAAATCCCTCCTGGGGATCGGATGGCTTCATTCATGAAGGCCTTTAAGTAAACACTGAAGTATAATTTGTTTCAGACAGGTTTCTTTAAAAGATGCTGTGATCCAAAGGGGTTTCAAGTGGCTATTTAAGGTTTTGCCAGTTTTAAATGGCATTATACTGGTTTAACTAGGTTTTATTATGGCTGGTTTTTATGGTTTTATTTTTGTATTGTGCAATTCCTTTATTTTCATTTGATTACTTTTTAAAAAGAAAACATTTTATTTAAAACATTGCATGGATGCCACTTTGTGAGAGTAGTTACCATAATTATTTAGAGTAGTAATTTTTCTCTTTCACACAAATTATACACTTGGGCAATATAAAAACTGATTTGTGTCACTTGTGAACACAGCCCCATCTATACAAGCCCAGTCTTAAATGCATTGGCCAGGATCCAATCGTTCTGAGAGGCCCGAAGGGGCTTTAGATTTAGGTTTATTTTTTAAATTTATGAATCGCTTCCAATCAAATGCCCTGAAGTGATTAACAATTAAACATATATAGAGAAACCAAGATTTATTTCACTTATCCTGCAACGAAAATAAATGGTTTATATGAAATACGGGTGTGGGGAGATGTGAGTTTGATTGTTTGTTCATTTATTTTGCTCATGAAAAAATTAATTATATACACACACACACACGTTAAAAATATATATAAAATCAAATTTCAATACAGATACAGACTGGGTTTTCTCAGAGAGTAGCCTTCCCCCTAAGTGCTGGGGGATTTTTGAAAAAACAATATGCAAAAATATGTGTGTTATTTTTCACATGATCTTCTAGGTGGGATATGTGGAGGAGAAGCAGGATCATGCCGCTGTCCCTAACCTGCCTGCTTTAAATGGCTCTGTGCCTCTCTCCCATCAGTTGGGAACTGGGCAAAGAGTAAGATGGCTCCTCCCAGTCATATGGGGATGGGGTGTCAGTCTACATTTAAGACCACAAGAAACAAGGCTCTTGGCTGCTGTTCAAAGTTTTTAAAAAAGTCCCACTAGGAATGCCTGAATTAGCTCTTTGGATCCTGGCCACTGCTTTGAAATTAGTAGCTTTGCCTTGAACAGAATTGAACAAGGCCATACACTTTCCTCTGAATAAGCACTATTGAACACAACGAGACTTGCACACTATACCTTTAAAGCATATTCAGAACTCATTTTCCCACCCCCCTAAATCCTAGGAACTGTAGTTTGTTAAGGGAGCTGGGGATTGTAGCTCTGTGAGGATTAAACTACAGTTCCCAGGATTCTTTGGGGGTGGTGGAAATGTGCTTTAAACATAGTATGTATACATAGCCTTCCTTCTCAGTGTCCATGTACAGTGCTGCGCTGCAAGTTTGCTTAGGAATGTAGCACTGGGCCTTTGTGAAATATCACACCAGAACATACTTTCATTAGCATAATAAAAACTGAGGGGACTAAATACTTATTAATTCTATGAACATCAAGGAAATCTATATATTGCTAATCTCTTATCAGCTACATCTAACTCTGGGGTGGCTAACTCCCAGTTCGGGAGCCTGATCTGGTCCCTCAAGCCCTACTGAATTTGGTAGTGGGGGCAAAGGGAAACAAACACAGCATGGCAGTGGATGGCACCCAACACCCTGATGGGGATGCAAATTGTTTCTCCACAGTCATCGATACAACCATGAACACAAGGTTCAAAGAACACTTACTCCAGCCCTCTAAACCAAAGGTGGGGAACCTGTGGCCCCTCAGATGTTTTTGGACTCCAACTTCCATCAACCCCAAGCAGGATGGCCAACGGTCAGGGCTAACAGGAGTTGTAGTCCAGCAACATCTGGAGGGCCACAGGCTCCCCATTTATGCTCCAAGCTCTGTTGTCATCAGAGAGATTGCCTTACTGTGTCTGATAATCAATGCATGTAGTGCAAGTCCGTCTGATTTTTTTTAAAAAAGGGAAAGCAATGCAGAACATATATAGTAGGAAAAACATAACCACCCACTGTGGTAACTTGATCCAGGCAATGCTTTGGATTCTTATTAGTTTCTTTTTTTTAAGGTGATCCTGATTGTAGAGAATCCTGTCCATTAATTTTCTTTCCCCTCACATTATGGAAATAGCCTTGAATGCAGTGCTATGACCATCCATTCTATTGAATAGTTATTAAGTATCAGACAAGGAGGAGCAGAAAACGTAACAACTCACTCAAAATTTTAAAAAACAAATCTTCCTTGCCAAGTCTCTCTCCCTCCCGCTACAAATCTGGTCCCCTATGGGCTTCAGAGAATACAATGATCAAAGGATTTTAGCAGGCTGGAAACCATTTGTTCCAAACCACAGAAGAAAAGGAGGCACATTCTAAAGACAGAAACTATCCTTTTGCCAGATTGAGACCATAAGGGCCAGCTCACATATTATATTTTTACCAAGAATGGATCTAGCATATTTTCTCAGTCCATACAACAAAATTCCCAGGCGGTCTCCCATCCAAGTACTAACTAGGCCTGAACCTGCTTAGCTTCTGAGATCAGACGAGACTGGGCATGTTCAGGGTATGGCCGTAGAATAAAAGGATCTTTTAACCTCCTTTTTAGCTCTACCATACCAGTGTCAGGAAGAAATTATTGCTAGACTATCATCTTTGCAAGACACTCTTATGCACCTTAGGTCCCTAGATAAAGTTCCATCTCCTCCAGCAGGGATCCCTAGGATATCAAATAAAAAAGTGAGTGCTGATCAACTGAATATCGAGGCGAACGACTGTTATATAAGGGATGTCAACAAACCAGGGAAGAGCTGCTCCTTCACGAAAGAATATAATTTTACTGCCCCGTCAGGGCCAGCAATGGCAAGCACAGAATGGTTACAAGCAAGGTATCTTTACGAAGAGGAATTGGGTCACTATGATCATTTACCAAGACGGGAAGCTGTTACAACTAATAAGGCGCCAACTAAGCCCCCAAAAGGAATAGGATCCGTTTTCGTGGATGAGAATGGGGAGTTGGACCAGATCGTTGTGCTGGACTGACAGAGTATTCATCAAGATGATCCTTTATTCAGTTTTTTAAATTTTCCATTTAACAGATGGCCTGGGGTCAAACAGAAAGATTGGGATATGACTAACAACCAGCTTAAAATCCTTACATGGAATGTAGCAGGCTGGGCCATAAAAAAAAGGGACTCAAGAGTTTCTCAATTTTCTAAGATCTTATGATGTGATTTTTATCCAGGAAACTTGGTTTTCTAAGAAAATCGATCTGAATGGTTACTTGGTAAATGATATTCTTGCCGAGCTGGGCAACGGAAAAGGTAGAGCAAAGGCAGGCCTATACTAATATCCACCTCCCTTCAATCAACCATTAGATGGTTTCAGCCTTGTGGAAAAATTACCGTGGGTGGTTTACTTGAGTTTAGATCTTTGTCCCTTTTGTTTATCTTTTTTTTATCATTAATTTTTATTCAAATTTTCAAAGACAAAAAACAAAACAAAAATAATTAAACAATAAAATAAAATGTTGACTTCCGATTTGTCACAGGTCAGTTATAGGTCTACAATATATAACAATCCTGTCTCTTAAATTATATTATAAAATCACTTTCCTCCAGTAGTTATCTTAATTAATCATCAAATCTCATAAACATTACTTTATTCTTTCCACAAAAAGTCAAAGAGAGGTTTCAATTCCTTGAGAGATATATCTTTCATTTTTTCACCAAATAAACATGTCGATTAATCCATCTCGTTCAAATCTATTAGGTCCAATAATTTCAATAGCCATTCTTCCATTATCAATATTAATTCCATCTTCCATCTTCAATAATCCTGTTAAGTCTAGTAATTTCAGTAGCCATTCTTCCATTATCAGTATCCCATAATAATCTTGTTGTCATAGCCATAGTCCAAATAAACATATCGATTAATCCATCTCATCAAATCTGTTAGGTCCAATAATTTCAATAACCATTCTTCCATTATCAATATTAATTCCATCTTCCATCTTCAATAGTCCTGTTAAGTCCAGTAATTTCAGTATCCATTCTTCCATTATCAGTATCCCATAATAATCTTGCTGTCATAGCCATAGTCATATAATAAGAGTCTGATGGGAATTTCCTTTATCACAAATATTTCCTTGCCATCAATTCTGAATATGTTGCTGAAATATTGTTGTAAAGTCATATCTCTGTTCTTCTTTTTTACAAAATGCACTGGCTCATCTCTTGAGAATTTTTCCATTGTCACATATCTGTAGTTAATTCCATAGATTTTTTCTATGTCAAGCTCCATCACATCATTCCAGTCCAGAAAATTATCCAAGACATTGATAACTTTATCTCTAATATCTTCATTAATTTCTTCAGAGACAACGTTGAATTCCAAACAGTAAACTTTATTTCTAATATCCATAAACTCCAGATCTTTTTCCAATTCCACATTTGTTCCAATCTCCAGGGCTTGTATCCTCCCTTTAATTTTTCTTTTCTCATCTCTAATCTCATCAATCTCCTCTCTCACAAAATCCCCTATTTCTTTAAGCTCCTGCGTCATTTTGCCAAATTCAATTTTCATCTCCTGTCTACCCTGTCTCAGGGTTTGTTTCATTATCTCAATCTCATCCATTATTTTCTGAAACATAATTTCTTCCATGGTCTCAGCCACTTTCCTGATTGCCATTCTTAAAACCACGAAAACAAAAATTATTTCAGCCACAATTGGGTTAATATTCCAGGCTTGATGACATCACAGTGTAGACAGTACAGCCTGCCTTATCTCTTATAGGAATACAAAACAAATTTAGTTCCCAGCATCAAAACAGTTAGTGGCGTCGTGAACAAGCAGATTCGTCAAAATGAAATAGACCAAAAAGAAAATAGTCCCAGACATATAATACTCCAAAGTTCACAAATCAAATTTATTTATTTATTTTTCCTCCTCGAAATAGAAATCCCTCTTCCGTTTGTATCTTTAGAATGCACTTCCAGGCCAGCTTTTTGCAATAAAAACAAAGATAGGCTTTTTCAATTTCTTTCCTCCTTAATGTCGTGAATAAAAGAGAAGAGTTATAACTCACCCAGAAATTCTTTATAGCTGATTCATTGACAAATCTCTTTTTGCTGCAGCAATTTAAACCAAGTGAAAAAAAAATAGAAAGAAGGATGCTTGCCTGTTAAAGTCCGTTTTTCTTTGAAGAAAAGATAAACGTGTCGCTTAATCAGTTAGAGCTTGTTGGAAGTCCATCCGGTTAGGGTTGGCTGAACTTTCTCTCATAAATTAATGAAATCCAGTCCTCCCAACAAAAACAGGCTTTTGTGGTTAATCTCTACGTTTCTCCCTGCCCAGGAGAAAATCTTTACCAGTCAAAAAGAACGTTCTGACTGATTTTAAAACTGAAAAAGCTTCTTCTGAGACGAGAGCTCGTCTCAAAAAGCAGGCACAGGCGAAGTCACCCTTCCCGGAAGTCAAGCGTCTCTTTTGTTTATCAATGTTTATGCTCCCACTCTTCCCTCTAGGAATGGTATAAAAGTACCGGCATGTATTCTCCAGAGCCAGGTTTAATTGTCTCCCTTCTGCTCTCTTGGAAGGGTGATACCAAGGTGCCCCTTATGCAGACCGGCTGTGTCCTTGTGGTGATGAAGTTGAAACATTGACTCACATCTTTTTTGTATGCAATTTTTATAGGGAGGATTGTGATGGACTACTTGGCCCAATTATGAGGAACTTTCCTGGCAGGCCATTGGTCTGGTTTCTGAAATATTTCCTAACTGTTTTTAATAAATCTACAACAGAGACAGTGGCTAAGTTCCTCTTCTCTGCCCAAAGGAGTCGCAAGAGGATTGTTCTCTCTTAACTGCTAATTCTCTTACTTTGTACTTTTATATTTCTGTATCTTAACTATTCTGATGTTTTATTGACTATTTTATTTGAATGGATCTGTGACCGTATATTAATAAACAAACGCTACAACAAAATTCACCATCAAAAGCAGAGCAATCCCAATTACTTTCCCTGTAATTTGCTCCACCCTGCTGCTAAGGTGGGTTGCCAAAATTGATTCCCTTCGTACATGGCTTGCTTTTAAACTGCAGCTTGTTTCCAATCATCCACTCCCTTCTGTTACATAAGCTTTCTGGCAGCAATTTAGTATCTCCTTAAAGAATAGCACAAATGCTAGGATTTTTCTTTTTACAATTATATCTATCTATATATATGTGTGTGTAAAAAGGACATCCACCACCATACAAAAGCTAGCTCAGCTATATAAAGGAATTAAGCTGTTGAGATTTACAGTGTCCTTCACAGTGTAATGAATCACAAAGCTAAATACTCTTTTCCCATCACCAACAGACAGACGGATATGACTGCTCAGCCAGATTGGATCAGACAGTCCATAGTTTAGCATCTTTCACTCTCCAGCAGTAACCCAACCAGGTTCTTCTGGAACTTCACAAACAGCTACTCCTTCCTCTTTTATTCCCATTATCTGCTAATACGAATTATGCCATCTTTGATCATGGAAGTTCTTTAGTCATAGACTTTCTCAGGTGCTATGGCTAACAGCAGCCAGACATCACTTTTGGAAGGAAACTAAGGATAAGGTCAATTCTACTGAATGCCATGCCATTATGACTGAGCCGTTTCTACACTGCATGGGTGGGGACCCTGTAGCTTCCCAAATGTTCCTGGGACTCCAATTCCCATCACCCCTAATGTTGGAGGCTGATGGCAGTTGGAGTCCAACAATATCTGGAGGGCTACTGGTTTCAATAGTGGAAATTGATAATAGAGAACCTGCTCCAAAACTGGCCAAGTGTCCTTACTGGGCACCTCAGTGGACATACCCAGAGGTGGCAGCAGTGTTCTCTGATGGAGCCTCTATTTTAATTTCCCAAATCTCTGACAAAGTGCCACTCTGGGTTATTGTGGGAAATTTAAATGGCGGCATCCAAGGCAGTATATTGCGTGTATATGCTGGTCATGTCATCACATACTGTATCTTAGGGCTGCAATGTTTAGTTGATTCATTGGTTAGATTATTAAAAACTTTTAGATTGACAAAAAGGTGCCCTTGATTAATCAGTGAATTGTATTTTTTAAAATTTAGTGTTCATGCAAATCATACAAATTATAGAGCACATCTTAAAAGACCACCTCCCTGTGCATAAAGTATATTGGTCAAACCTGGACTGAAAGCTGGATCGTCCTCTCTCGTGCTTGTGATCCAGACATCATATGAAAGCACAGTTTAAATCTCAAGGGCAGAGGGATTCTTTCTTCAAATAAACTCCTAATCTGCTTTCTCAGCCATTCTAGTTCAGGCAGAAGGAAGGGGAGGGGGGTGAGAGAGAGAGAGAGAGAGATGGGAAGGGAGAACAGTGACTGGGCTTCACTTTACACCTAAGGGTCTTACATACACATCTTTCTAAGTGCCCCATTAATAAAAATAGTTGCTAACAGGGGCTCTGAGATTCTACACACACACACCCTGCCCACCCGATTATGTGTCTCAGCAGTGTCATATTATGTTTGGTTTTGGTTGGTCCGATGAGCTAGGAGCCTGGGGCTTTGTGTGCAGCTGTTCCATGTGGTGAGTAACTGTAGGACACAGGTTGAAGCTCACATTGAGGCTGCAACATGCAATTCAGTGATTCACCACATGGGGCAGTCCCCTCACTGGATCGTCACCTTGTAGTGGTGAGTGGGCTTGCGTGTTCCAATGAACCCTGTGAGCGATGCCGTCGGGAGTCATGTGCTCCCAGCAGGGTCACCCATGGTGGTAAGGTCAAGGGAGAGGAATCAGACAAAGAATGATCCAAGAAAGTCCTCAACAGCAGAACAAGCGGAAGATAACAATGTGTATGTTACAACGGCTGTGAAGGCGGATGAAGGGTGCAGCAGATAAAAGACTTCCAATCGTCATGGTATCCATGCCATTGGATCAAAGCCTTTTTCTGTCAAGATTGTGTGTTGATCATGGTGTGCTGATCTCCCCACATAAAACAAATCCACGCACAGGCGTCTTCCATAACAAAAGTCCCATGGTGATTGGCAAATGGCGACGGGGGCAGGACTGTGAAATCCAGAAGCCCCTAGTCATGAACTGGTACATCGGCGGTGGATACAGATTCAAATGGATCCTTTGTTTTATTTTGGAAGACAATCTTACTTGGTCACGAGTGATCGCCAAGAAGAAGAAGGTGGGGCAGTTGTGCACTAGCCCCGAAGGCTCCCAGGGCAAGTCTGAGCAGCACCTGTCACAGTGACAAAATGATTTTTCTAAAGTCCCTGGGGAGAAAACTGTAATTTTAAATACATTTCCCTGCCTGGACTCTTTACTCCATCTTTGCTTTGAAAAATCCCAAGATGAAATCTGAATGTTTGAGTATCAGGTGCTGTTGCCCAACGAAGACAGCAAGCATAACATCCTGTTTCAAGAAAGGCAACGCAAATAATAAGAAGTCTTGACATGTTTTGATGACAAACAACACAACGAAGGAGTTTTAGCAGGATTTCTATTTAAAAAAGGAAGGAAATCATTCTGAACGTGCAGAGGAATCATGTAAAAACAAAAACAAACAAACAACAATTTATTTCACCAGTTTCAAGAGCAAGCTTCTCGGGCCAACATTTGACTGATTCTGCCCTGCATGAGAAAATGCCACATAGTTTTCCAATTATTAAGCATTTGCAGTACATTAATCTGCAATTAAATTGCACTGAACAATACTTCAAGGATTTTATCATGCTTGACATCCCTCATTTATAGTCATGATTTGTTACCAAGGGGAAACAAGGAGGGGGCAGTGAGAGCTGAGTGCTTTGCTTGTCATAGAAGTGCAGAGGGATTGTGGAGAGTAGCAGAGCAAACTCTTATCTGCTTATTAGCTAATTGTAAAAGAGGTGTGTATGTGCCAGTGCGCAGCCCATGGAAGAGAGGACAATGCAATCCAGCTCCCACTGCCTGCCCTCCCCACAGAACTGTTTGCCAGTGAGCTCAGCTTTCAATGCTGACAGGTTTAAAAGCTCTCCATGGCTGTGGGTGGCTCTTTCTAAAGCTTGATTGACAAGGTAGCCCATGGTGCCTGTGGGTGGCTCTGAGCTCAGTAGAAGATGACTAAATATTGAACCATTTAGATTATTCTCTTTACATACCGGATTGCACCTCCTGCAATAAAAGAAAATATACAAAAAATCCTCAAGGGTGGGTAAAAATACCCAACCCAAACCCTGGCTTGATCACTAGTTGGAAGTATTGATACTAAGAGATGCCACACCCTTTGAATAAGGATCTCTGAACAGCTGAAAGTATCATTAATTCTAACAGCTGCTTTAAAAGTAAGACAGTCCCAGCTGAAACCACCAATCTGTTAAAAGATTACTGATAGGTCTAATTTCTAATTGGGAGAGTATAGCTAGAAAGAAGGAATCCAATTATCCTAATTGGGCCTCATTTATAATGCACCATTTACCTTCTGTAATGCCCAAATCAACAATTCAGGTGTAAAGGATTAAGGGGGATGTGCTTGTCTAATCTACTGTAGCTGTAGTATTTTTAAATAAGATAAGGAATCTCTCTCTTTTTCAATGACTATGTTTTGAATATACCTTCAACAGGTAAGTTTTGCAGTAACCCAGGTCAAAGCTATTTGCAGACTTAACAAGGTTCAGCATTGGTTTTTCTCAGTGAGGTTTATGTACCTGTCTTCTAAGGAAAGGGGCTGGGGAAACCCCAAGGTCATTCCTTGCCAGGACCACAGACACCTGTGATGTTCCTATATTAATGTATATATGGTAAGTGTTGGTTGTTTAGAAGATACATGGTAAGTGGAGTGAAAGAGGAGGGGGAGTGAATGGGCAGTAGAATGCTAGATGATTGGCTGAGTGTTTAAAATGGCTGAATGTATAAAAGGAAGAGTGAGAGTGGAATCTGGGGGGAGAAGAGAGGGTTGTTTGGTGGGTTTGAGAGAGTGGTTTGCCAGGAGAGAGTGGAGAAGGAGGGGGGTGGAGTTCGGATTAGTATTGAGTAAAACCATATGCTTATGTGCCTTAAGAAGAAATCTTGTTAGCTTTGTTATCTTTAATAAATACTTAATTTGGTTTACCAAAGGCCTGATCGTTGGCTGGGGTTTCACAGACCAGAAGGGAGGGTAAGGTAATGACCAAGGCTGAAGGGAAACTGTAACAAATGGTGGCAGCGGTGAAGAGAATAACAATACCAGTATTCAGAGTCTCTGGGAATACTAGTATTAGGACGTGACTGGTGGTTGCCTAGCAGGGGGATCTGTTGAGATCTGTGCTAGAGCGGGGAGAGAAACAATAAAAAAGGACAGTCCAGACTGGTGGAGTCCCTGGTGGTGCCTAGTGACAGGCAGTAGCCACGTGCAGGTAGGAACCTGACAGGGAGAGTCAGGGAAGGGCGTCACAACACCCCCCCCAATATAAGTCACTACTGTTTGGTTGGTTGTCCTGCCTTCCAGTCGATTCCAACTTATGGCAACCCTATGAAAAGGGTTTTCATGGTAAACGGTGTTCAGAGGGGGTTTACCATTGCCTTCCTCTGAGGCTGAGAGGCAGCGACCGGCCCAAGGTCACCCAGTGCGCTTCATGGCTGTGTGGGGATTCGAACCCTGGTCTTCCAGGTCGTAGTCCAACACACTGCTACACCACACTGGCTCTTGTCACTATGATTAGACAAGGGAAATAGTAGGTGAGGTAAGGGAAGAGGCAAAGCATAACATTAGTAAAAGCTCCTGTATAGGTGGATAAAAGCAGATACATTACAACCAGGTTAACATGAGTAGTTATGTACATGTTGTACAGTTTTAATTGTATTACATTAGTTGTAACCCACTCTGAAATGGCTCTGCAATGAAGAGGGGGCTAGAAAAAAGTTTCAAATACGTACTTAAACGGAAGAAAAGGAGCTAATGGCGAAAAGCAAGATAGGATTTGATCTAGATGTGATCTAGATGGGAGCTCCAAGAGACAGAGAGAGCAATGAAGGGTTGAGAAGATGATTTAAAGAAAGGATGACTAAAGAAAAGGGGCAGAAAGACAGAAAAAAAACAGTGGAAAGCTGGGGCAAAACCCTGAAGAAGCAAGCATGCAAAGTAAGGACCGTATGTTTATCCCTGAAAGTGGTGTAAGCTGTAACATAGGTTTATCCTATGCTTTACAGCTAATTGTTTGCCCAGGAGAGCTAAACATGAGCCTGTGTTCAGACAACATGCTGAGCGAAACCTTGGATTAGTTCAGTGCAGCAGCAAAATGAGGAGTGAAGTTGCTGCAATCTCTTCTCCCAATGCTTGCATGTTTGCGCCAAGTCATGGTTTAGCTTAGTGTGGCGTGTGAACCAGGAAAATGTGCTCCAGACAAGATGGAAAATTTTGGCTTATAGCACTTGAGAGCAAGGTATAGGCTCCCATTGGCATAGAAGTGCCAGATGATTCCATCTGTTCACTATTGGTTAACCGCAATCAATATACATTCCAATTCCAAAGAAAGGGGATCCCAGGGAATGCAGTAATTATCGAACTATTGCCTTAATATCCCATGCAACTAATAGTAATGCTCAAGATTCTACAACAAAAGCATTTACATATATGGAGTGAGAAATGCCAGATGTCCAAGCTGGATTTAGAAAGGGAAGAGGGACCAGAGATCATATTGTAAACATAAATTGGATAATGGAACGGGCCAAGGAATTTCAGAAGGAAATCACCCTGTGCTTTATAGATTACAGCGAAGTCTTTGACTGTGTAGATCATGAAAAACTATGGAATGCTTGAAAAGAAATGGTGGTGCCACAGCATCCGATTATCCTGATGTGCAACCTATACTCTGGACAAGAGGCTACTGTAAGGACAGAATATGGAGAAACCGATTGGTTCCAAAATCAGAAAGGGTGTGAGGCAGGGGTGTATTTTATCACTCTATTTGTTTAATCTATATGCAGAACATATCATATGGAAAACGGGATTGGACCTGTGTATCCAGGCGATACCATACTACTGGCAGAAACCAGTAATGATTTGAAATGAATGCTGATGAAAGTTAAAGAGGAAAGCAGAAAAGCAGGACTACAGCTGAACGTCAAAACTAATGACAATAGAAAATTTATGTAACTTTAAAGTTGACAACGAGGACATGGAACTAGTCAAGGAGTATCAATACCTTGGCACAGTGTGGTGTAGTGGTTAAGCTGCTGGACTACGACCTGGTAGACCAGGCAGTTTCCAAACATCATCATGGCACAGTCATTAACCAAAATGGAGACAATAGTCAAGAAAGCAGAAGAAGGCTAGGACTGGGGAGGGCAGCTATGAGAGAACTAGAAAAGGTCCTCAAATGCAAAGATGTATCACTGAACACTAAAGTCAGGATAATTCAGACCATGGTATTCCCGATATCTATGTATGGATGTGAAAGTTGGACAGTGGAAAAAGCGGATAAGAGAAAAATCAGCTCATTCGAAATGTGGTGTTGGAGGAGAGCTTTGTGCATACTATGGACTGCAAAAAAGACAAATAATTGGGTGTTAGAACAAATTAAACCAGAACTGTCACTAGAAGCTAAAATGATGAAACTGAGGTTATTATACTTTGGACACATCATGAGAAGACATGATTCACTAGAAAAGACAACGATGCTGGGAAAAACTGAAGGGAGTAGAAAAAGAGGAAGGCCAAACAGGAGACAGATTGATTCCGTAGAGGAAGCCACAGACCTGGACTTCCAAGATCTGAACAGGGTGGTTCATGACAGATGCTACTGGGGGTCGCTGATTCATAGGGTTGCCATAAGTCGTAATCGACTTGAAGGCACATAACAACAACAGCTGCAACCCAAGCTGGAATGATCTATAAGCAGCAGCAATTCACCTATAAATCAGTAATTATCAATACATTTTATTGAATTCTGATAGGAACAAGATAACAAACCTAAATGCAGCCAGTCTGACATACCAAGCACTAGTTCTGAAAATCTTTTACTAGATTAACAAAACCATATTGTTTTCCAGCTAGCATTAAATGTGCTTTTCATTCCTTTCCCCCTTGCTCTTCATTGTAGTGTGCTTTCATCTCTCATTTTCTACACTTCATTTGGATGTCTGGTTTTATAATTTTGTCCTGCTATTGAGCTTTAGTCACGTTCCCTTCATAGCTTCAACACTATCAGGTCCAATGCTATCACCTTCTACACTTCAGGCCCTGAAGTTGCAATTCCAAATTTGGAGCAGGATGTGCTTACTGTATGTTGCAATATGCTATTGATAGATACAAGTGGATGTCAGAAATTCTTCATTGGCAGCATCCAGAATGGCAGCCTTCTACAGGACAAGTTCAAGACATTTTGTTGCTTGTGGTGGGCGGCAAATGGCACCCCTCCTACCACATCAAGGTGCGTAGTACCCAAGGCCAGTCAAGTTATGTTGGCATCTGAGGTAGAAATCCCCCAAGTGCATAGTGAGACAGCCATCACAGGCAGCAGATTTTGGGTATCATGAGAGGGCAGAAAATGAGTTGCTCACATGGACCAAACTGCATATAAAGAACACAGGCAAGACCTGGAAGTCAGAGTACAGCATGCTGGCGTTTATTAAGCGCTGACTAGCAAAATTCACAATGTCACAACTCCATGGAAAAGGTGGATGTTGGCTGCAAAATGGGACTTGGTAGTAACCTAATTTGAAATAGGCAATTAAAATCTTCACATGTTGTCAAAGTTCACCAGTGACACATTTGCAGGATAAAGAGGGGCATACCATCCCTCCTTTGTTGATAACATTCCTGTGCTGCCCACACATACAAGTAGCCGGGCAGGAACTGCTTTTCATCAAGGATGTATCTGTGTCAAGATCTTTGCAGAAATACTGATAGCAACTTTTTTTTGCATAATTTGCTTAACCACACATAACCAAATAAATGCTAGGCAATTTCTCTCAGATTTGAAGGGTAAATGTGCAAATGTGTGAGGAAGTCACCATGGAACAATTTAAGCCCAAATTGTGATTTGCATTTATCATATTATGATTTGGATTGCTGGTTTGCATAACTAGGTTGGCTGATAGAGAATTCGGCTGCACCAGAAATTAAAATCACTCTTGATAACTTATTATGCCAATCCTTTAGATGGCACTGCTGCAGGAGACCTGAAAAATATCCTTAATGAAAAGCAACTCCTGTGCAGCTTTTTGTTATGTGTGGGCGGCACAGGAATGTTATTGACTAAGGAGGGATAGTATGCTCCTCTTTATCCTGCACGAAAACTGCCGCAGCTTCAGTGGTCAATGGGGGCGCAATCAACTTCACCTTCTGCTGCCACTTTAGGTATACCAGCAACAGCAGAGAACTGTGTTGTTCTAGTTCCAGTGCAATTCAGTGCAAAGCACCTGGAGCACAGCCATGCAGCTTTGCTCTTTAAAACCCCTCCAAATCCCTCATTGCTTTCTCAGTACAATGTTGAGGCAGAGTGATGGAGCTAGAGTCATTCCAGAAGGCAAAAGAGCCTTAGTTAAACGCCACTGGATGGTGCACCAGAGGGAAGTATACAGTTTATGACGATGGATCCTATGATCCACTGCTGAAAAATGTGGCCCTCCTGGCCCTTGGTGCTCTCCCCAAGGCCACACACCCCCATAGCCACACCCTCTCTCCCTCGGCCACTACCTCCATTGGCTGGCTGTGTTTCACATCCTACTTGAGAGTCTTTGCCTGACTGGAACGTGCCCTGAGCTCTGATAACGAATCTTGCTTGTCTGGATGGAGGATAGAGAAGCTTGTGTGTAGAAACTAACCTTCTGTGCAACAGTAACATTT
Organism: Rhineura floridana; assembly: GCF_030035675.1. NCBI lineage: Eukaryota > Metazoa > Chordata > Lepidosauria > Squamata > Rhineuridae > Rhineura > Rhineura floridana. The sequence goes on along the minus strand of NC_084481.1, from coordinate 42,096,205 downwards.
ACACTAATTTCTCTGCCTACTTTTACCTTTGGCTGCACCCACCACTGGCATGTGGTCCCCAGAAGGTTGCCCATAAGGGATTGTGGCCCTCAGGCTGAAAAAGGTTCCTCATCCCTGGTACAGGACTAACAGCCTGATCCTGTGCTGAGTTAGGCATCCTTACATTCACTGATTTCAATGGGCTCAGGCAAGCTTATTCTGTGTGAGATATAATAGGGTTGTAAAGTTCCAATCTTGTACACATTTATTTGGGAGTAAGTCGAAGTGAGACTTGCTTCCCAAATAAGCATGTGTGGGATTGGCTGCATGTCTGTGATACTGGGGAAAAATTGCACCCAGACTTAATAAGGTTCCAAAGCAAAACTTTAATAAATTAATACGCATGCCCAATAAAAATACAAAATTACCATTTAAAACAACAACAAAGCAATCTGCATTCATTCAGTTTTGCTATCTTCAACCAGATTCATACAAAAAGGCAATATTTAAAAGTAGCAGCCAGAATGTGTTTCTGGTAAAAGCAAATGCACTCCATCATTAAAACAAATGTTATAGGACCTAACAAGAAATTATCTTTCAAAGTAGGAAAAGAATGACAGGTGATGGCAAGGAAGAGCTAGAGAGATCTTGGTTCACTGCAATCTGTTCCCCCCAGTGAAACATCAGAAACCAATTATGGAAGATAGAAAGAAATCCACAACAGATTTACACTGAGAAACATGCTAAAGTACAATCACAGACTATTCCAGAACACAGATGCTGTGCTGTTCCTGTTGTGTTCTTTATAGCAGAAGCCTCACAAAAGAGGGTGAACATGAAGCAGACCACGTGAGCTTGAATTTCCTGTACTACGATGAAATACCCAGACTTACTAGTACTGGAAAGTACAGTATACGTTCCCAACATTGTCTGAATGATGTCACACAAGCAACGTAATACCATCTTTCATACATCAAAACCTTGCAATATAAACTCAGCTACAACAGGTGGCTCAAATTCAAAATATTCCTTCATCACTCCCGGATTTTTGTTGCTGTCCATTTAAAAACATACATGCACACGCCTACCCACAAATAAATTCAAAATAAAATATCTTCATTTTTTATAAGCGTCTCCACCACAAGTCTCTGGTAACGGATATCATTCAGGGCAGCCATCGCATCTAGCTCAGGTGCTCGCATCAGGGTTGGTCCAAAAACAATGCCAAGGTTCTCTGCGTTCATGAGATTCTCCTTTTCATGGAGTGTTACCCTGTAAGAAGGAAGTCTAATGTTAAAATGCCAACCACTGGAAGACATGATTAGCTGCTATCTTAAACTCACAAACATGGAACTGAAAACTCCAAGCCACATCTATATTGCAAATTAAATTTAACAAGTTTTAACTGTAAGGACTTCTTCTGCAAGACCCAGGAGTTGCAGTTTTGGGAGGGTAATCAGAAGAGTTTGTTGGAGAACGTCAGCTCCTTCGCAAAACTGTAATTCTCAGGGTTGCTTAGTTGGGAATGATGGTAGTACTCCTCCAAGGCTTGCAGTGGCTGTTCTAGAGTGTGTGCCATAAGGCCGACAGGCAAAAAGCTGAGGGTGGGGAGATGAGAGAAAAGAAAACATGCAAAGGCGATGGACCCACCAAGGGGCAGTGATAAATATTCTGATCTTGAGAACCATTTGACAGCTTGGACATCATGGACAAGGACCCAGATAGCAGGGCATCACTTCAACTGCCTGCATTGTTGGGCTATGATGACTTACATGTTGGACAAGCCATTGTCGTAAGGAAGCACCACCAGCTAGAGCAGGCCAGAGGTTTTTTGAATCTCTCTCTTAGGATCATCTAATAAATTGACATGGTGATGTCCACTAATTTAAGATGGGTTTAAAAGGGGATTACACAAATTCATGGAGGTTAAGGCTACTAGTCATGATAGCTTTATGATACCTCTAAGATACTCCCTCTGAATACCAGTTCCTGGGAAGAATGGAAGAAGGGCTACTTTCCTGCTTGGGTGCTCCCCAGGGGTATCTGGTTGGCCACTGTGGGAAACAGGATCCTAGACTCAATAGGTCTTTGGTCTTATCCAGCAGAGTTGTTATTTTGTTCTTATGTCTGTTTCTCATACCAGCCAACTGGAAAGCCCACAAGCAAGGCATGAAGGCAATTGCCTTCACTCATCCTAACATACCTACAAGGACTACTGTGAGACTAAAATGGGTTCCTTAGAAGGATGAAAGCCTAGAAGTGAAAGAGGCCATGCACTTCTACAGAAGCACACACTTCCCTACCCATCTCACAAACTGTAAAATGTAATAAATATAAAAACATACAAAGCATATCTTCTAAATACCGTGCATAAACATATAGTGTAAGTACTCTATGTAATGAATGAATACAGTAAAACTGACTGTCTCTCTCCCCTAGACTCTGTGTTAATGGCACAGCATACAAGCTGCTGTCTTAAGAGGCTATGGTGTGCTTTATGGCAATTAATCGCCTCTGAGAACAAATTAATGTTTGTGAATTAGCTTGTAAACAGATTAAACAAAGGCTCTAATCTATATTACAGGTTTACAACTCAAAATGAACCCCCTTAAGGATACACATAAATAAGTAAATATCCATTGTTGATAAGTTTGTGAACGCTGTTAAATGTCCAGTATAGAATAAAATAATTTCAGACACCTAATATGATGGCTAGGAACAGATAGATGTTGGGCATATTGTTCTAAAGCTGGCCAACCTCTGTAGTCTCTATTTATAGTGATTCCAAATATAGTAATCAGGCTGACCAACCAAATTTGATTACTTGATAATTAGACTCCATTAGCTGTTCCCTCACTGCAACACATCTTAGTGAGCATGCCTGTTGCTGGGTATGTGAACCAGATTAAGGCTGTTCTTGCATGCATGGTAGTTATGAGAGAAGTGTGTGTGAAGGGTCTGCGCTAATGCTGTAGAAAACCTGGTTGGCCTTTATGGTAAATTAACGTTTTTGGAAGTCTATCATAAACTACTCTCTCTGATCTCCAATGTTTCTCCTCCTTTTTCACCTCTTTCCTTTTTTGTTTCATACGTTAATATTGTTTGCATTTGTATTTTTTTACATTACATGGTCTTGGGGGAAATGGGGCTGCAGGGGAAAAGGAGAATGGCTGAATATTGCCTCTCTCTGTTGATGAATGCCTTCCATCAGCAGAGAGGACCAGGACTGGATCCCACCGTTAGACTTTAATCTCTGCAGCAGTTGGCCCTAGAGCCAGGAGCAAGAAACTCTTGAGAGGGATGTAGAAGAGGACAGGACCACTCATTTTCATACCTCTTCAAATGAGCCATGAGATACCTTAAGGTTTCACAGTGTGCAGGCGGCAGCAGTTTCAGTGCTTCATGAAGTATTTCCAGCTGTTCATCAGGGTCTGTAGTTTCTGAAACAGAAACATCTCATCAAGTTTAAGCAAAAAGATGCAGAAGTTTGCGATTTGCCAAACTTCTTAGATCCTTAATTAGAGTCTTCCTAGATACTTCTAGTGAATTATATAGTGAATTTCTACAGCCATCCCAGAGAATTACTCATAGAAAATGGCAATCGCAGGCATGGAGAGATCTTTGATTTCAGCTTCAGCTGTAGAAAGCATGTCAGCTTTTCATAGACATTTGTAGTCAGAAATTAAAAGAGGGAGGAAGCCTAGGTGTGATGAATTAAAGCAGGTTGAATCAGAGCTTCACACTGGTAATTGTTAACAGATAAAGAAAGGATTTATTCGGAATTGATCCAACATCATGCACGCAAGCAGGCATCCACTGACACAATGGGGCTTCGCTTTTCCTCCCCCTTGTAGCCCATGGGCACCCAAAATCTGCTCCAGAGGGTTGGGGAACCCTCCAGAGCACATTTTTGGGGGTGTACGGCAGCTGAAGAGAAGCTAGACGTTCCATTGCACATACGGATTTCCAATGTGAAGTGGGCAGGCATCACTGGATGTTGCCCTCTCTCATCCATGTGACATGCCTCACAGAAGACTGGTCTTACCTAAAACTATTATCCATGATAGCTAAATAGAAACTTCAGATTCAGATGCAGTATACTTTTTATCAGACAGGATGTGTTAGAATTCTGCCCAATTCAGATTTGGTGCCGAATTTTCCATTAATTCACTTATTTGCTACTGTTGCAGGTTGGATTTTTACGTAGTGATTTTCCACGGCTTTTTTCAGAACGGATTTCTGTGTCTGAAATATTGATATTTTATTGATATTTCCTTCACAATTTAGTGATATTTTAATTTATTGATATTTCTTTTAAAATATTGATATTAATATTCTATTAATATTCTAATATATTGATATTAATATTGGTCCCAGGCTATGGTCTGAATGCACATGAGGCCAACACCCTGCTGAAGCTAAGCAGGGTCAAGTCTGGTCGGTGCCTGGATGGGAGACCACTTGGGAACCATATGTAAGCCCCGCCTTGGGTTTCTATCATGGAAAGAAGGGTGGGGTATAAATGAAATAAATAAATAATAAACAAGTAAAATAATAAATAACATGAATATTTTTTTCTGAGGGGGAAAAAAGATTGGTAAAATCAGTGGCTTGTGGACAAAGAACAAATTCAAATCGATACCAGCTTGTTAGGTCACCAGAATGCTTTCCAACTACCACTGGCCAATGGATCCCATCCCTACTATCAGGTGCTGGAGACAAGCAACGGCTGAAGGTTATTGCCTTCATGCCCTCTCTGTGAGTGTTCCCAGGAACATATGGCTACCTTCTGTTGGAAACCTTTGGTCTGATGCGGCATGACAGTTCTTATATCCTTAAGCCTAGAGAATACCGCTTACATTTTTTTTGAGAAACCTCTGACATTTTAAGGCATTCTTTACCTGAAGGAGTTGACATATTTGCAATTGTCAGGAACTTGGTTAGATGGCAAGCTATCATTTAAGCTATTTAGTTTTATTATAAGCTCATTTTCCATTTTTGCCTGAATACCTTCCTGAAGTTTGAGGGACTGCATTCCATTTTGTCTATGGATGTGGGCCGCAAACCTGCTTGTGACTGACTGCTCACTAGTGCTTTAAATATCATGCTGTTCAGAACTAAGAAGCTGGTCTTGTTGAAGCTGAAATCCTACAGCCAGATATGTATATTTAAACACCAATTATATGAGTTAGGCCTCATCTTGAATACTGCGTCCAGTTCTGGTCTCCGCACTTCAAGAAGGATGCAGACAAACTGGAACAGGTTCAGAGGAGGGCAACAAGGATGATCAGGGAACTGGAAACTAAGCCCTATGAGGAGAGACTGAAAGAACTAGGCATGTTTAGCTTGGAGAAGAGAAGACTAAAGGAAGATATGATAGCACTCTTCAAGTACATGAAAGGTTGTCACATAGAGGAGGGCCATGATCTTTTCCTAGATCATCCCAGAGTGCAGGACATGGAATAATGGGCTCAAGTTGCAGGAAGTCAGATTTCGACTGGACATCAGGAAAAACTTCCTGTTAGAGCCATACGACAATGGAACCAATTACCCAGAGCAGTAGTGGGCTCTCCGACACTGTTGGCATTCAAGAGGCAGCTGGACAGCCATCTGTCATGAATGCTTTGATTTGGATTCCTGCATTGAGCAGGGAGTTGGACTTGATGGCCTTATAGGTCCATTCCAACTCTACTATTCTATGATTCTATGAATCCTTTAGGATGACTTGAAGTTCTCTGTCTTCAAGAATGGTGCCAAGAATGGTGGTATTTGGTTTGCTGACATTTCTTATCCTTGAAATAGGACTTAGTACACCAAGACATTATTGATTCTACTACTGAAGAAGTTGCTGACTTTAACTTGCTCTTAAATTTTACTGTATAGTAAAATTTTGCTCTAGCTTGCATAGTTATCTATTTTAACCCCCAAGTTAACTCCCATGTAAATAAAACATATGGAAAAGCTAGACAAAATAAATGACAATAAAGTCACTTAAAAAGCCAAACTAAATTCCTTAGAAAAATAGTATAATTTAAAACTTACTTGCGGAATCTATAAACTTTGGGTAGGCATCATATGTGATTAGTGGAATTGGCAAATCCCTGAAGTACAGTTTAAGTGCACCTGTGATAATATTGATATCTTCATACATATTCACAGAAATGTCTGCTTTTTCCCCATCTGTAGGAAAAAAGCAAACAATGTAAAAGTATACACTAATATAAAACTGAACATTATAATGGTACGTCCAAGCTGTGTTGTATGCTTGTGCTGCTGCTGCTAAGGACACTTCATCCAACTTCTATTCCCACAAAGACTTTAATGGCAGTAGTAGTACTTGGTAGAGCACCAGATTCAAGGTATTACTGTAGTGCTTATCTTTAAAGCCCTAAATGGCTGGGGACCCAGATACCTGAAGGACTGCCCCTCCCTATATCAGCCTGCCAGTGCTTTTACCGATTCACAGAGGAGGCCCTTCTTCACTGTTAGGTGGTGATGTGGGACAGAGATTCTCTGTGGTGGCACCCCATTTGTAGAGTGCCCTCTCCTTACAAGCACAGCATCACATTATCTATCTGCTTAGGCATTTTAAATGTTAAATTGGTGACTGTTTCAGTGTGCTCTGCTGTTTGTAGCTGCCTCCAACTCTGCTTATTTGTATTTACTTTTTGATGAGCTTCAACCTACTGTTTTATAGTTGTTATGTATAAATTCAATCATGAAATTTATTTTATGTTTTACCCCGCCCTGGTATCAACTTTGGGCCATATGAACAATTAGATATAAACCTTTTAAGAAATAAGTAGAATAAAAAAATTAATTGTAGTAATCAATGCTAGCTCTACTGAAGTTAACAGACAAGGCTAAACTTAGGTTTATTAATTTAAATGAGTCTACTCTGAGTAGGACTTAGCTGAATACAACCTAAGGGTGAAATGCCATTGCTAGCAGACATGGGCATGTGTCTCTCTCTTCTCGCTTCACTATGGTGCAATTGTTACACTGATTACTTTGTACATTGCCAGCCACAGCCTGTGCTGCTGTTAAGAAGGGGCAGGGAGAAGCATGAGAAGAGCTTGGTGTATGTGTTGCTACTCCACAGGAGGAGGGAGCACCACACAGGGAGGCTATGTTCAGTGGCACAACTTCTCCTGTAACAAGTAGTGTCATCCTTAAGCAGGTCTGTAAAAACTGAATGGGATAAGAGAAATCTGAAAAAAGGTTTTAAAAAATTGGGAACAGGAAACAAGGGGAGGAGAATGTCTCACCAGGGAGGCTACTACTGTCCTTGAAGGTTGATCTAATTTCTGTAGTATTTACTGGTTTGTTTCTTGTTTATCCGTAACATTTTGCTTTCCCCATAGAGGATGCAGAAGCTGTCTTTGCATAATCTCAAAAATATGCAGATGGAGGAAAGAGGTCTGGAAAAGCAACAAACCATGGAATGGGGGAGAGTATGCATTCCTTTTACTGGTGCTCATTCCACTTCTTTGCAATCCCAGCAAACTTTTGTAGCTCACTCCAGTACTATACTGGGGCTTTTCCTCAACAGCAACGTACAGGTTTCAACTCTCTAAGTCAAATGCCCTTAAACAAGTTTGTTATTTTATTCATAGGAAATTATAAACTGTTTTTTTACTTTACATATTAACAAAGTCCTCCTTTTTACTAGCAAATTAGTATAGACACTGTGAATGTTAATTTACTTTCATCTCAATTCACAAGAGAAATTCCTCTAGTAAGTGAGATGACAATAGCTGGGTTCTCAGGCACAAATGCTGCACTGTCCTCTGTTTACTAATCAAGGCTAATTCATTAGACCAACTATTGACAACCTGTACAATAGCTGGTGATGTAGGGATGTAAAAGGTTGTGGGTGTGCCTAGCAGGGTTTTTTATTTTTAACTTTCCCCCCTTGAACAGCTGTCACAGCCTGATCTACTGGTAGACCTTTAGCTAATCTGCTGTAGATTGGCAAAGATTTCTGACTCTCAGTTGTTTAACAGCAGCAGCAATGAAATGACTCCCAACCTGTCCTAAATTTTACTGCTGAAATCGGGAAAGCTTGTGGAAGGCCAAATTCCTGGCCTAAGAATTCTTTTAAATCTAAGTGGGTGTCTTTTGCATCAGGCTCAGATTGATAGATTTCAGAGTGGATGAATCTTGAGGGATGCCTCCCTATCTCTGCACCACATTATATCACAAGCTTTGCAAGCCCACTCAATTTCAACAATGGTTTGCTAGCAAGCATGGGGACTGATGTTCAAGAAACACAAATGCAAATTCCCGTTGGGCAAGCAAAACTAGTTCTTTGGATCTTGGACAATATGTCAGATGTAAAGGCTAAAGCATCTAATAAGGAATATACCTCGGTCAAAGGCCATTTTGACATCTTCAATTAGGTCACTGAATCCAGATACTCTGTAGAGTCCTTCAGAATTGAGACCTGTTAAAACATAACTAGATTAAACTTAAATATTTATCTTTCCTACAGTCGGGTTCTTTACTGCTAGCAATGCATAAATCTGAGCTGAGCTTTAAAGCCTCATCTTCCTCTCTGAGCATAAATTTTACTGTCAGCCCTCACTCCTAAATATGTAGTACTGTTACGATAAGCACCCAATAATTTTATGCAAACATATTTATGATAAGTGTCCCTGGAATGCGGAAAACGTCATTAAATTACAAAGGAATCTGAAAACAAACCACTCTCCTTAGAAAAGTTAAACTGATGAACATATATTTAAATATAAGAGCATCAATCAAGCAAAGAGTCATTAGCCAGGGTAGACTTTGAGGAGGAAATGTGTAATTACCAGAGTGCCTAGCTATAAATATATAATTTACCTATTGTTTTTCACAGAAATATATTGCAAAGAGGAACATCTGTACAAGTAGAACAAGAGACCACTCTATAGCAGGCACAAATATTCAAGCACTGAAAACAATATTTTTTGCATTTTGTACCATAAAAGAAACTATTACAACACAATAACGGGAATTCCACTGACACATAACATTTTTTAAATCATTGCAAAGTTAAATTGTTCATGGAAATGGGCACTTGTAAGATGCCTCAAGCAAAACAACTTCAAGCTTAAATTCAGCTAAACCCCAGCTAACCCAGATCAATCAAAAGGGATAATTATCAAGGCAGCCAGACCATTTAAGCATGCCTTACCTCTAGATTCAATCTCTCTAATACACATGTCTACAACCATTGGTCTCTTTGTGAAGTGCGCTTTTACTAGAGTAGTGAGGTCACAGCTGTACACTTTTTTGACATGCTTCAGGTCCGGCTTGCAATCATTTGGGACCATATTGGAACATTGCTTATGAACATTTAAGCCACAGTCTGGTGGGGGAAAAGGCAAAGAAAAAGGATTATTCCAATATTTAGTTTTAGAAAATTCTAATTGCAAAGAATGCACTGTTCCTACAGAGTCTAGCATTTTAAGGATATTTCAAGTAGCTGTACAGGATTTGAAGAATATATTCACCTTCGTTATACATGTTTGTAACAGGTTTTTCAGCATCACTTCATTGGAAGTGATACGGCAACGTCTGCAATGAAGGGTTACTTTATTAGCTTCACAATGCTTTGGCAAATACAAGTTATTGAACACCTGTCTATCTAAGCTCTTTCTGTATTTTTTTCCATTCAAAACCAAAGCAAAGTTCTAAAAAAACTGACAGCAGAACAAACACAGAGGCTAAGTTTTTGATGCAATGTAGACTCTACTAATTATTGTGAATTACTTTTGCCTAGTATAAGATATAGACAAGCAACCAGTGGATAGCATAGCTTAACAGCAACAAATACGTATGCACTGAGATACTGTGGAGTTTGTATACATCAGAGAGCAAGGTCTGGATAACTGCCAGTAACATGCCTGAGACCTGGCGAAGTACAGCAGAGGAATTCATTCACAGTCTCTGTCCTTTTCTTTATAAATAATGCAATAAGGACTGCTGTAGCACCCCCCCTCCCCCTCAACCCCATTCCATTCTATAAGGGAGCTATCATACTGATTAAGTCAAATATAAAAGTCCATCAAGCCAATCATAGTCTTGTAAAAGGTTTGGGTACTTGGCAACAATTTTCTTTAGATGTAAATTCAACAAAAGGCTTCCATTGGTCTATGAAGATGTCTTTCTTCTTACAGCCTGTTGCTAATTTAAGGTTTTGTTTTCGATCAGGGCAAATTCCCTTCGTTTTCTGTACCATCGATCCAATGATAGTCCATCTACTTTTTTCCAGCATCAAAGTAATTGAATGGCAGGCAGCTATCAACATAAATCCTATTAATTTTTTGTACTGCAAATCTGAGTTTTTATTAATAAAAAGATTTAACAAAGCAAGTTCCGGCGTCAGTTGCACTGTTTGTCTGGTTATTTTGCTTATTTCTTTTTTCACTACCACCCAGAATTTCTGAACATACCCACAGTCCCACCACATATGGTTGTATCTCTGTCCTTTTCAAGAGTATATGACAATACACAATGCCACCCTGGGCTCCTACTGGAAGGAAGGGTGGGATGTAAATAAAATAAATAATAAAATAATAAAACTGTCAGTGAATTAGACAAAAGGTGTCTAGGTTAGACTAATCCATGGAGAAGAGACCTATAAATGGCCATAACTAAATGGAGATTCCATGTCCAGAGGCAGCATACCTTTAGGTCACAGTTTCTGGAAAACAAACATTGGTAAAGGAACGTTCATGTTCAAAAGCCACCAATTTTGGAGGCAAAATTATAGAATCATGGTGGGGGGCCATCCAGATATCTCATCTTGCAGCTCTGCTTCTGATCTTTGAGATGTCTCATCATGCAGGTGAGTGAGTTATGTGTATATGCTTATCTGAATCCAGACAAAGTGTGGTTAGTCTCAACTGAAACAACCTAACTTTAATCCTTGGTTTATGAAGATGGCTTGCTTCAATAAACCATAGTTAGGATTTGGTGTAATGCTCAACTGAAAACAGAAGTGAAATCTTCCAATCTCCTCTTCATGGTCACAGTGGAGACAGGAAGAGGGGAGAGTGTGAGCCTGAGGCTGGCACAGCCTTGTTTGCATAACAATAAACCAGTTTATTATTATGTATGTCCAAACAAGTCCATAGAGGCAGACCATTAGTTATATAGTTCAGTATTGCCTATCTGGCAGCGGTTATGCAAAGACTCACCCAAGGTCATTCCCACTCCTGCTACGTGAGATGCCACAGATTGAACCTCTTACATTCTGCATGCAAAGCATGTGCTCTGCTACCAAGGTATGGCCCCTCTCTGTGTGTGTACAAAGCGGCATTGAGTGTTTTGAGTTTAGCGGAAACCCTGTTATATAAACTAATCATCTGAATTTTAGTCAGTCTCCATCACAGCTTCTAAACTCCAGTCTTCTTTATCTCATTTTCAGATTACCCAAATGTTTTGTAGTTTCTCAGACCACCAAGGCAAAGGAGATTATACTATATTTAATTTTATTAACTGGCAGAAAGCTTCAAAACACGATGAAATAGATTTTCAAATACTGCAAGTCCAAATGTCTCAGGATAAGCTGTTCTTTCCTTGCACTCTTCTAGAGCATCAACAAAAAGATTTAATATTTAAGAACAGAAAGTATCGATTCTAGCATTCTCCACTGAAAGCTGTAATAATGTGCTTTCATTAATACATGCACAAACATAAGAACTGTACGCACTGTATATATTAAGATGGCCCCACGAGAACCCATTTCAAATATTTGCTGAGAATACAATAAGCAGACCTGTCACTTTCTCTTACATTGCTGATTTGATTTTTGTCAGCTTTAACCTTCATCTTTCTTCTAATTCACTGGAATATATAGATGCTCAGCGTGCTTTATAGAAATATCCTCATATGTTAATACATGCCATCGTATTATATAAAAGTTACAAAGGGTATGCATTCTGTCACTTTTGAGAAAAAATACAAATGGGAAAAAATGTGTATGTCCCTCAACAAGAGAATTCTTATTATTTCACGATCATAGTGAAATTAAAACTGGATTTGGGACAAGTGGATGAAATAAGCTTCAGATGTCCCATCTGGGGCCAATTCAGGGACAATTTTGGATTTGTGAATGGAAAAATGTACTTGCTGTTAGTCGTACTGGCTTATATGCTGAGAGCCAGTGTGGTCTAGTGGTTAGAGTGTGGGACTAGGACCTGGGAAACGAAGGTTCAAATCCCCATTTGGCCATGAAGCTTGATGGGTGACCTTGGGCCAGTCACAGTCTCTCAGACTAACCTACCTCACAGGATTGCTGTGAGGATAAAATGGAGAGGGAGAAGAACCGTGTACAGAACCTTAGACGAAAGGCTGGATGTAAATATAATAATATACTCAAATAAATAATAAAATTTACTGGTATGGGCAACCTAATGGAACATCAAGGATCCAACACGTACTAACTGAGCCACAAATAATGAGACAAGTGTGGGCTAACCATCCTAGGAAAATTGTTTTGAAAGGAAGAATCTGTATTATTTTTTCAAAGAGGATAGATAACAAATCAGCAATGATAGAATTTGGGAGGTCTGTCAGGGCAGTCAATTTACCCTGCTGTTGTATATGCTGCCTTTATATTACTCCTCCCTACATTTCCCAAACCCTGGGTTGTGCAAGCATGCTAGTGATAGGAAACTAGCAGCTGTAGCCAGTAGACACATACTAGCCACAGGGTGGCTAGAGGAGGATGAAATGTTGTAGAAACTGGACAGCCTTCCACTTGCATCCCCCTATTATTTATTTATTTTATTTCCAGTCTTTCTTCCAATATGCTCAAGGCGGCATGCATACTCCCCTCTCCCTATTTTATCCACACACAAACCCTGTGAAGTAGGTTATGCGAAGAGTTGGTGACTGGCCCAAGATAACCTAGTGTGCTTCACAGTCAAGTGGGGATTTGAACCTGGCTCTCCCTCAGTCCTAGTCTAACAAGCACACCATACTGGCTCTCAAACACTGTCCGTTGTTGCTGTGCCAGGAAGCCATGATGCTCCAAGGGATCCTGGACCATGGCAGCAATGGCTGACAAATAAGCTGTCCTGCAACCCACCACCCCTGCCACTTTGGGGCTTCACGTCCTGCATGTCATGGAGAGGGCTACATTACTGGAATAAATTACCAGAACTGCAGAGGACTGGGCTTCAAGAAGACACTGCAATGAAGGCTGAAGTCTAGCAGTGGATAGCTCATTTAATCAGGTATTAGTGCTACCACGCTGCCTCATCCTGGATTACTAGACCCTTGAAACCTTAGCTCATGTTTGTTCCATGGCCCAAAGGCACAAAGTCTTGCACACAATAGTTGCCAACACACATAAATGCCAATACAAATACATACTCAAGCGTTGTGACATCATGGAGGAACTGTTCCTTTGCCTGATCCTGTATCAATGTATCCCTTTATCTGATTCGATATCTATGGTAGTTCACAGAATCACTGTGATTAAAGCTTTTAACCAATCAGAGGACTAGCTTTTACTGAAATAACTAATCAAGATGTGTATTACATTAACCTGTGCTATTATGCGGCTATTTAATGAAGAAAACGGTTTCTTTTAATTGGGCTACATACTCACAAAACACAGGACAGTGCATAAACAGTCTACGTTTCAGTGCCATCATTAAGGAATACCCATTCATGGGGAACACTGACAATAAGATTTTTTTAAAAAAAAATCCCCATTTTAATCCATGATCCCAATCAATCAGTGTTGATGTAGTAATAGACTTGCACCCTTGAAAGGCACCATTATCCAAAGGAATCTCATGCTCCTCCAATGCACAAAACATTTCAATGCAGAAAACATGTCCTCCCTTCATTCTTTGCTCCTTTTGAATTAGAGTACAGTATTCATGCCCTTAAGGGGTAAAGTGAGCTACCCAATTTGTAAGGTGTTCATCTTCTCTAAAGCCTAAACTTCCATCCAAGTCAGTTACAAAGATTGTCTCTGAAGCTGCCTTTCTACCAAGCTTTTGTCTTTCTGGGAAGGACCAGTTTCTTAGCCTATTTGATGATGCAAATCACCTTGACACTGCTGTTTTGCTTGCTCTGTTCATCACAAGTTAGCGTCAATGAAACAGCAATTGAGTTCCATATATTTATTACTTATCCCATTTGCACCCCGCCCTTTGTTTCAGGGAACTGCACTTGGGTTGCTCTCCTTTTGACCTCACACAATCCTGTCTTGCAGAGGCACCGCTAGACTCTTCTAAAATCTGGGGCACAGCCCAGCCATGACAAACATTTGTATAAAATTTGCATATATCAATTTTTATGTATAGATGCAAATTTAGGTTGACTTGATTTCTCCTCTGCGCCACTTGCAATCTGTTGGCCAGAATTACTGATTATGGACATGCCTAAATGCCCTGAAAGCAAATTAAAAAAAAAAGGTTTATACAAACTGGAGAAGGGATAAAAGACCTGGGGCCTGACACAACATCCCTATTTTTTTTTGTATTTATTTTATTAAATGTTAAAGTTAAACATATTCCCTTGCAATACAGTCATTAAAAAGAAAAAACATAAATAACATTTTTCTTATTTTTCTCCCCCCAACAAATCCCACCTACCCCCCGCCCATCTTGGGTCTTAAAAAAAAGAGAAAGAGTTTTGCAGACATCTTGTCTCCATACCAATTATTTATAAATATTAAAGAATCTTTACCAAGTCTTTTACACAACATCAAAAGTAAAAGTAAAACTTAAGTGTTAATATTGGGCCCATTATGTTTTAAACAACTTTTATTAAATATTACAGCTCTTAAGCATTCCAGATGTGGGTATAATATGAAGGTGATTTTTACCATGTTCATTTTGGTTAATGTAGGCTACAAACAAGTACCATATGTTTGTCTGTTTTAGTTATGCCTTGCGCCAATCTAAGTTTAGTTAGTTTTTCCACGAGGGTTAAGTACCAGACCTTGTTGTACCAGTATTCCAGAGTGGCTCCATTTAGATCTTTCCAAAAAGTCACAATTGTGATCCTAGCAGCCATGAGTAAATTACCTATAAGAAATTTATTTTTAAGGTCCTTATTGGTCCCTACAAAAAGATTCAAAATGGCAAGTTGTGGGGTCCTCTATGGAGCCAAGGCTGTGATATGTTGTATCTCTTCAAAGACTTGGGTCCAGAAAGGCCTCACTCTGTCACATTCCCACCACATGTGGTGGTATGTCCCCAATGAAGGGCATCCCGTCCAGCAGGTTGGAGTGTGGACTGCATTGATTTTAGAAAGGTGAACTGGCATCATGTACCACCTGTGTGCCACTTTGAATATAGTCTCCCAAACCTGTGGGGAGGATGTGTATACAAATGGTTTATTCCATAACCTTCCCCATTCCTCTTCATCAATCTCACTGCCCCAGTCCCCCTCCCATACTTTTTTCAAGACATTCCTGCCATCCATGTCCCATGATAGTAGCACTCTATATATTTGAGAAATTAATCCCTTAGTTCTATCTCTGGCTGCTAGAATGATGTTTTCGAATGGAGAGAGACTACAATGGCTTGGGCTTTAATTTCAGGGCAGGTTAAAAAGTCCAAGATCAGTCTCCAGTGTAGGCAGAGGACACCCTGACCACCTACAGCTGTGCTAAATGCTTGATATGTTATCATGACTTTGTTGATATATAAGTCTCTTAATCTATAAAACCCTCTTTCTCTTCATAATTGCCATGGTAAGTACCTCTTTCTATTTAAAAAGTTTGTGTGAAAAAATAGAGAAATTAGTGCTGATGGATTTAACAATAATTTGCTTCCCCAATAGCTCCAACTCAGAATCAGCGCCTTGGTGAATGGATTCCCCCCCCCTTCTTTTCATGTGGATTTTGGCATGTTCCTGAAAAAGATTGTTCCCAAAGGGATCTCCCGCAGTGATATGTTTTCCAGTGCTACCCATCATTTATTCTTATAGTCTAACATTATACAGATTAGATATAGTTGATTAGCGTGTTAATAGTGTTTCAGATGTGGAATACCCCAGCCTCCTTTTTGGGTGGAGCCATACAGTAATCACTTTCTGATTCCAGGTTTTTTAATCACTGAATATGAATTTTTCTATTTCTTTCTGCCAGTTCTTTAATTTGTTTGTCTGGGATATGCACTGGAAGGGCATGGAAAAGAAAGGTAAGTTTAGGTAAGGCTGTCATTTTAACTGCTACAATTCTAGCTGATAAACGTAACTGTAGTTTTCCCCCATTCAGTTCTGATTTTATACCAGGTTGGTCTATCGTTGGACAAAAATAGTTTATTGAAGTTTTTATGCACCTGTATTCTTATGTCCAAGTCAGCTACAAATTGTTTTTGCAAGTGTGGCGGCAAATGAAAACACATAGCTTCAGATTTTTTTCAGACTTACTCTTAGTCCGGATACTTCCGCAAATTGTTGGAGCTCTCTTTTTATATGTAAGGCGGCCTCTAAGGGGTTAGTCAAGAACAAGGCTATGTCATCTGCGTAAATACTTAGAAGATTATGTTCTTGGTCTATTTTAATACTTTTTATATTATGATTACCCCGGAAAGAGATGGCCAGTGGTTCTATGCCAAGTAGAAAGAGGAGGGGAGAAAGAGGACACCCCTGTTTTGTACCTCTAAAAATATTAAATTTTGTGGATTCTGTGCTGTTCACTCGTATTATGGCTGGAGAATATATTTTATTTAATAATTCAATGAATTTATTACTGAAATTCATTTTTTGTATCACTTTGATTTAAAAAGTTCAATGAACACAATCAAATGCTTTGTAAATATCTAAGCTTAAAAAAACTAACGGGGTTTTGTTATTTCTACTGGAGTAAATTTAAAATACGTCTAATTGGGTCTGCAATTTGCCGTCTGGGCACAAAACCTGTTTGATCCGGGTGAATTAATTTCTTTATAACTGACTTCTATCTACATGCAATAACTGAAGTGAAAATTTTATAATCTGTGTTTAATAATGCTATATGGGTCTATATGAGTCAACCAAAGAGGGATTTCTAGGGGTTTGGGATAACTGCAATTTTGGAAATGGACCATGTTTGAGGAAGAGGGTCTCTGTGAAGAATACCATTAAACAAAATTAATCATTTAGGTATTAGAACATCTTCAAAATATTTATAAAATTTGTTGGTAAAGCCATCTGTGCCTGGAGATTTATTAGCGTTCTTAGAATGTATTGCTAATTCGACTTCCTCTAGAGTAATATCTCTCATAATTTCTTTTTTCTCCTCTTCCTCTGGTTGCTCAAAACACAACCCATCTACATATTTAGTAATCTTTTATTTTGGTGTCTGATGTTCCTGATATATGACTTTGAAGAAGGATGCAAATGCATTCCCTATTTCTTTTGATGTCCAGGCCTTTGACCCATCTAGTTTCTGCACCGTAAATGGCAGCTCTACGTTTCCACCTGAGTCTATTTGCTAAAAGTCTGGAGCCTTTACTGTCATATTCAAAATATTTTTGTTTTGTATATAGCATATTAACCAGAATTTTATTTGTATCAAGGAGATCCAATTATTTTCTTTTTAATTCCACCACTTGGAGGATTCTAGGTGACCGTGTCTCCCCATAAGTTTTCAATAAATTTGTGATTTCAGCCTCCAAAGTTTATCTTTGTGTGTTATTATTTCATCTAATGTTACATAATTCCTTAATAGACTCTAATTACCGCCTTCGTAGCATCCCATTGAATGCCTATTGGAATACCTGTGGTATCATTTTCTTGAAAATAATTGATCAGCACCTCTTTTAGTGTGTCTTTGCAGGGTGATGAAGTGAGCAGCCATGGATGTAACCGCCAACTAGGGGGTGTGCTCATACGTGGTCTCACTTCAAGTGTTACTGTTACAGGGGTGTGATCTGTTATTCTAACTGATCCTATTGAGGTGTCTGTAACAGAGTGGAGAAGTGTGTCCGAGAGGAGGATCCCATCCAACCGTGAGTGTGTGTGGTAGACTGATGAAAAAAAGGTGAAGCTATGGTCCTTGGGATGTATTGTTGTAAGTTTTGGTAGCACAGTAAATCAAAAATTTGTTTTTTAACCACACTTGTCTTAGAGTAATTCTCATTCCCCTGAGGTTTCCATGGGGTTTTGGCTCTCTGGTTCAAACTATCCACATCTATTCCCGTCATATTGATGTTAAAATTGCCCCCCATAATTAGCTGACCTACTTGAAATTTGGAGGGTTTTTTGAAAATCCTTAAAAATGTTTTTATCTGCCCTTGGTTTGGAGCGTATACTGTGCCAAGGGTTAGATGTTCCTTACCATCTAACAGTGCTGCTATAAATATAAAACAACCTTCTGGATCTTTCCAGATCTTCTGGACCATAAAAGGAAAATTGAGTCTGAAAATTATAGCAACTCCATGAGATTTGGATGTTCCAGTAGCCAGAAATTGTTCATCAAAATATCCATGTTTTAACATCGCCTCTTTTGGTTTTGGATTGTGAATTTCCTGCAAGAAAAGTACTGAGGGGAGCATTATTTTTACATAGCTCATAATGCCTTTCCTTTTAAAGTCATGACCTAAACCCTTAACATTTAATGTTACAATTTTACAACACCCCTAATTGTGAAGTAAGGTAAAGTGATTTGCCTAAGACACAGCTTTTTATGGCGAAGAGGCGATTTGAATCCAGATTTCCCATGTCAAAAGCTACTACACCAGCCTTTCCCAACCAGTGAGCCGCCAGATGTTGTTGGACCACAACTCCCATCAGCCTCAGCCAGCATTGCCAATGGTCAGGAAAGATGGGAGTTGTGGTCCAACAACATCTGGTGGCCCATTAGTTGGGAAACACTGTACTACACCAATGTGGACCTAGGGCCCATCCTACGAAAAGTTGGGTAATGTTACCTTTCCCACATGTGCCAAGATGACATGACAAAAAAGGAGGGAACACTGCCCAGAAGCCATGCAAGGTTTCCATACCATCACAGAAAGTGCCTAGTTCATAGAATGTTGCCATAGTGGATGGAGGCCAAGTAAAAAAAAAGGGGGGCGGTAGCAGTGCATGCCAAAAAAACACATATTCAACAATAGTAACAAGGTACACTTTTTACATTATTATCGTTGCTGCAGGATTAGTCTGTTCTCTCAGAATATGCAACCCTCATTATGGCTCATAGGTATCATATACAGTAGGGCCTCACTTTTCGGAGCCCTGCTTTTCAGCATTCCGCTAATATGGCGCCAGCGGAGCGATCAGCTGTAGCGTGGGGAGCTCCAGCCACCACGCTCCAACTGACAGCGTGCAGCTGTAGCGCACTCAGCTGTACTGTACAGCTGATTGCGTGCTATGTCCCACTTTGCGGTGCTTTTCGCTTTTTGGCGGGGTGTGGTCCCTAACCCGCCGTGGGGCCCTACTGTACCTTTTGCAAAAGGGGATTATAGTATTGATGAGAAAAACAGATTTGAACTGAACATTAAGTTCACTAATGGAATTTGAGATGCAAAATGTGCAAGAGATATGCAAATTTTGATTAATTTGATGGTTAACACAGAATGCTAGGGTAACTTCAAATATACCTAGAATTCTCTCTGTGTAGGACAATATGTGGGTAACATGTTCAAAGTGCTGCACCGTATGTGTTTTTCAGTGACTTTGGCTAATCAATACATCTTTAATAAAGCCCACAAGACCTTAATCACATACACCTAAAAACATTACACTTTCATGAAAATCCATGAAAGCTTATCCATTACAAATTTGCTAGTCTTTAAGGTGCCACAAGACTCTTTGCTTTTTTGGGGAGGGGGCAACAGACGGGCAGAGCAATCCAACTTGCCAGGGGCCAGCAGGAGCGAAGCCAGTGGAGGAGTAGCTGGCAGAAGGGGCCGCCACATCCAGCTGCCATTCGGAGGCTGTCAGGCCCAGGATGTGACTCAGGAACCAGACCAACGGCTGTAGTTAATTCGTGTTTTATTAGGGTAATGTCCAAACAAAGACTGCGTTTTCTCATGAAGCAATACAGGGATACAGGTCCTGCGGCATTGGGAGAAAGTTGACAGAGCAAGGGACTTCTTCCCGCCTGTTCTTTAAGAAGGGGCCAAACGGGCGCGCAATCTTTCGCTCCTCCTTAACTGCCCCTCAGGTACTGCCCGCCTTCCCCCCCTTCTCTCCTGTCTTTTCAGCTGTCTGCGTGTGCGCGGTGAGGGGGGAAGCATCACCCCCTCCTCTTCTGAAGTTTCCGATTCCAGGATGGGGGATAGGGGAGGGGCTGATGGTAAACTGCCTCCCCGCTTTTCGGCTGTGAGCAGCCCTCCCTCTTCCCCCTCTTGCTCTGAGCCTGAAAGAGGGGGAGGCGTGAGAATGTCCAGGGAGGACTCAGGCTCCCCGTTGCTAAGCGACCTTATCACTGGCAGTTCCTCTGTTTCGTCTTCGCTCCAAAGGGGGGAAGTTCCTCCCCCTTCCCTCTGCCATCCATCCGAATACTCTTCTCCCAACTCTCCGGGATCCAGCTCCCCAGGATTGGGACCCCAGCTCTGCCTTCCGACAGAGGCCTCTTGGAGAGGAGGATGTGATGTTCCTGTAAGTTAGCATCTGTAAATATGGTAAGTGTCGGTCTAATGGGTGATGTATGGTAATTGACTGAGAGAGAAAGGGGGAGTACATGGGTGAGAAGCTGAAGTGTGCTGGATGATGATTGGCTGAGTGGCTGGCTGGCTGAAGGTATAAATGGAGGTTTGTGAGTGATGAGAGAAGTCGTGGGTTGGAAGGTCGGTGAGAGAGTCGGTTAGAGAGAGATTGTTGAGTTGGTTGGCAGAGTTCTGAGGGAAGTTTGGATTGGATTTGGCTGATATTTAAAGAGGATATATTTGAACAGAAACATAAAGAGTGACCATATATGAAACCATACGCTTGTGAAACATTCCTAAAGTAATCTTGTTATTTCCTGTTATTAGTAAATAAATACTTATTTGGTTTACCAAAGGCCTGATCCTTGGCTGGGGAATATACAGACCAGAAGGGAGGGCAAGGTAATTACCAAGGCTGAACAGAATCTGTATCTAATGGTGGCAGCGGTGAAGGGAGGAATTGTAACAAGTCAGGTATCCAGAGCAACCCAGAGTTGTATGCTTTATAAATAAAGATACAAGGGGGTTGGGAACAGCATAAGCACGCAGTCACAAAAGTAACGAGCTAGAGAGACTCAGGCAAAGTCTCTGGGAGTATTGGTTACAGGACGTGACTGGTGGTGCTGCCTAGCAGTGGGATCTAGTGAGATCTGTGCTAGAGCGGAGTGAGAAACCATATAAAGGACGGTCCGGACTGGTGGTGTCCCTGGTGGTGCCTAGTGAAAGGCAGTAGCCACAAGCAGGTGGGAACCTGACAGGGAGAGCCAGGGAAGGGCGTCACGGAGGACATTGGCTGCATTGGCAGGGCATGACAGAAGGAAACAAAATATATGTTCTGCCACCCCTTTCCCCAGCATACCGGCTGCCGCAATGGAGGGCTGTGGGAGGGAGGCAAATGGGACCCAGACATCGTATAAGTGCTACCCTCGGCTCTCCGACACCCCCCTGGAACACCCCTTTGCAGGCCTGAGCTGAGATGAGGGGCTTATGCCGGCATAGCTGGGACCCAGGTGGCTCAGCCGGAGGTCCATCATATCTGACTCACCTCAGCCCGGCATAAAGAGCAATTGGATTGCACCCTAACGTAGCTACTCCTCTGGAAATCATATTACAACATCTCATGCCACTTTTAACTGATTCACTTTTGCTTTAAAAACACATTAGCCTTTTCTACAACAAAATGGTTCTTATTCCCAAATAAATGTTTAGCATCAGGGCAGCAGAAGCAAACTCTATTTTATTCTTGTAATCATGATGGTGCTATAATTTTAGTTAGTTTAAAATGCAAAACTGCACACACACATATTTTTAATCAGGGTTGGCAAAGTGTTTAGTGGTGGTGGCTGTTTTCCTCTAACACATTGGGAACATAGAAGCAACTGTAAAGTATGGAATGGCAGTTGGGGTGTGGGAGGGGAAGGAAGAGAAATGTAATTGTGCGCTTCACAGCTGAAGTAATACACATGTCTGTTTAAAGGCCTTTCCCCCAAAAGATTCCTGGGTCTAAAATTACTTAGCTGCACCACTGAACAGATACATATCCCAGTCTAATTTTTAAATAAAATGATCAGTGTCAAGTAGTTATGGGCTGTAAACAGAGCCAATGTGATACAGTGGACACAGTAGCGGATTGTGACCTGGCTTTACATCCCTAGTCAGCCCTGAAGCTCACTGGGCAGCAGTGGACCCATCACAGTCTCTCAGACACAATCTTATGAGACAAATACCCCAAGCAACGGAAAGTTCTTGATATCTCAGATATATAATGGAAATGATCATAGGAGCACATATTTGCTCGGCCATGGAAAAATCAGGATTTTGATTCAAGAGGCTCACCCAACACACTCAAAACAAGCACTAGCACAACAGCTCAGTGGTACCACAACAAGGGAACTTGTGAGAGACTACCTGATGCAAAGCTTTTAAGAGAGTACCAAATGTAAAGCTATAATCATCAGGATGTCCATGTAACATGTATCCCCACCCTGGTTCCGTTGCAAAAGGAGAAAAAGCTTTAGCTCAAGAAAATTTAAAGGCGGTGAGAAAAAAACCATGCAGAACTAAGTTTATTCTGTATTTTGTTTAGGATGAAGCAGGCAGGCAGCCGCTTTTGTTTTTCTTCCTCCCACTCAAGCCTTCGGGGGAAAAAATCTGGCCCTAAAAGGATTCTTTTAATGTAGTTGGGTATGCATGGAGTGTGAAAGAACATTCTATAAACCATATCCATGCGGGAGACAAGTCACCCACGTGCCAGTGTAGAGGGAAGGGGCAAGCTAGTTGCCATGGTATGTCATGCACTGCTGAAAGAGATACTGGCTATAAATTTACCCTGAAAAAGGACTGACAAGCTCTCATGCTGAAAATTAATCTACCTGCTTACTGCAAAAACCTCCACATAGCATTCCACCTCCCCACCCGTCATTTCTTTCTTTCTACTGACATTGCAAAAGGAATCTGACAATGCCTGGTTGTAGGACTTAACCCATAACTTCAAAAGTTGGACTCAGAATGACCCTTATGCCATTTTTATCTTCTTGTCTGTGACTAATAGGTCCCTCTCAATATTTGTGCTCTAAGGTTTGGAGTCAGACTTAGTCATGCTTAGAGCAGATCCACTGAAACCAGTGAGTCTTAAAAGTTAATCAGGAAATCAATTGGTCTATTCTAAGCAAATCTGGATAAAACCCTAAGAAAATGAAATGATTTGGGGGGAAAAGCAGCTTAATTTTATTTATCATTTTAAATTAAACAAAACACATTATCTGCAGAGCATAGGGTTCAAATTTTCTTGAAGCAGGGAAAGGGTGCAAAGCAACCAATGCCTGTTCTTTAAAATGAGACAGTCTAGTGTAACTAGAATGCATCATCTTTTCATTCCGAAGCCTTTGTCCCTAATCCTAGAGTTGTGTAGGGGTAGCAGTTGTGGTGAGACTCAATATAAAGAACATGTACTATGGACATATAAGCAATTTCCCCTATTTGTTTCACATGTTCCTGCCTTCAGAGTAGGCTCCAGAGATGAGCCCTGCCAAAAGGCTCATCTCAGATGAAGCCTGGCTCTAAATTGTGCGTGAATGGACTGTGTTCTGACCCTCCTTGTAACTCTTGAAATCAGAGGAAGCGAATCAGCTTTTCCTCTCCCCACAAGCAGCCTTCAGTAAGACACATGCTGCATGGCATACTTGTTTATTTGGGCTTGTTGTTGTTGTTATGTGCCTCCAAGTCAACTACGACTTATGGCGACCCTATGAATCAGTGACCTCCAAGAGCATCTGTCATGAACCGCCCTGTTCAGATCTTATAAGTTCATTTATTTGGGCTATGGCTATGAAATATTCATACAGCAGCCCATGTTTTTTGTGGTGTTCCTACTCAAACACAAGTATGGCTACTATGCTAACAGTGAGCCCTTTACATGCTGTCCATGATGGCACAAATTACTGCTGTCATGGATGCAGCTCAAATATGGGGACCCTACTTCACACAAAAAGAAGCCCCCGTGTGTGAGTGCCTGTCCTACTTATTCCATCTCTTCTCATGATGGTTCTGTTTTTCTGTCCCTTGTACTGCTCAACAACTTTGTCAGAATGAAATGAAATTCAGAACTTGGGCTGTAAACTGCTGTTAGACTTATTTTTCTTTCTTTCTTTTTAAATGACACTTCTCTTCTGCACTGTACATCTGACTACAGACTGCTGACTAGGGCCTTGAGATAGCAACTGTAGGCCTATGCTCTCCTTATGTTGCTCCTGGCAAACAAACAATGCTTTTGAATTTTTATTACGTGCTTCATAAGACATGATTTCAGACTAGGTAGCCTCGTAGCAGCTTCACATGCAATAGCCTCCTGCCTGCCCCTGAAAGTTTTCTTCTCCTTTGTACTCTTTATAATTTAACACTGGCAATAAACTTAAAAATAAAAAACTAACTGGGCACGCCCAGCCAAAGAAGAGCATGTTAGGTAAGTCCTACTGATTTCAGTGATGAGATAAGCAATATTTAATTCTTCCATTGAAATCTAAGGGACTGAAACATCTCAGTTGTGCCCACTACAATCATTTAAACATGATTTACTTGAGTGTGACAACCTTAATGAAGAATACTAGACGTGTTTTGATTTCTATGGCCAGAAGTTTATTTTAAATAAGAAATGAAGACTATTTTATTTGCAAAGATAAAATATGTTAAAATAAAAGCAGAACAGGACCCTCTCTGCCTGACCTGGGTAAGAAAGCTGTATGTCTAAAATGGCAGTGTTCATTTTCACAGCGGGCTTACTTTTGAAACTATTTCTGGTATTATTTATCACGAAAATAAGTGCTACACTTGCACTATACTCTACAAGATTTTTGGAACTAGCTTGTACGGCATGTGAAAGATCTAATATAATGCGCAAATTACCAGGTAAGAAGTCATCAGAACAACGGAATAAAGTGCAGTGTGAAAGCAGCCAGAGAGCACATTTCATCATGAAATGTAAAACCAATTAAATGTTCACATCAAAAAGAAATAAAAGACCTAAATAATTGTTACCTGCACATTTCACTCCCTGAGCAATAAGGCCCCACATAAAGTTAGCACAGTATTCACACCAATGTGGGCCTCTGAATGTGTGAATCTGAAAAACAAAAGCAGAAATCAATAGATGAGCACAGTGATTTACAAGTAAATGTTTCAAAAGTGCACCAACCACAACCCTCTCCTCTCTGATTAGCCTTGTTGTGCCCAGCACACAGTACAATAAACCAGAAACACAAGCTTCCAGATATAGATTCAAACAGAAAGAGTCTGCTTCAAGTTCCACAGAGAAGCCTTTTTAGCCTGAGGGCATTTCTGAACAAGGATGCCCATGACGGTTTTCCTCAGTATGAGACGGAAGGCTTGAGGTATAGAGGATTCATACCACAGTGGATGCTTGTTAGGGATGCTAGATAAAAGTTTCAATGAGATACGCTGCCAAGCTGTGACACTTGTGCCATGTAGTATATGAATATATAAAGACATCCATTTTGCACTTCTGTGGAGGTATGAAGTTTAGAAAAGGATACATTCAAGCAGCTCTGTTTGGGCACCTGGGCTTGCATCTCTACTCAAAAGGAAGAAGACAACACAATGTTTCTTGTAGCGAAGGACTTACTGCACAGCAACTTTTAAAACTCAATTGAGTACTTTTTATTTTATTTTAAAAGGTTTTATGCTGGTATCCCTCCAACCCTGAAACTGTAGAGGTAAAACAGGGAACCCTGTCCCTCTTTAGCTTCAAACTTGGTAGACAGGCTGGGATGTGACCAAATGAGGCCAAATAGGCACACTCTGTAACCCCCCCTTTCCTGCTCCATCAAGCAACTAGCCCAAGCCAGAGTACTCCCTGCTTCTCTTCCCTGTAGGCAGGGCCAGAGCCAGGCATGACTGTGCCCTTGGGCACCAGCAGGCCCCGGCCCCGGGGTGCCCTCCCCACCTACCTCTCAGTTGCTTCATGAGAATACCCTGTGTGCTGTGCATGAATGGCTGCATCAACCAAGATGGCGTTGGGGGCTTCCCTAAGGGTCTAATGACCCCCCAATCTTGGTTGATGGCACGCATGCACGCTATGCTACGTGTGTGCACATGCTTGCCATCAACCAAGATGGCGGTAGGGACGTCCATGGGAGCCTTCAGAAATCTAAATGGGCAGAAGTCTCATTTGATGGGCCTGCTTTCATATGGTAAATGCTGTTTTGAATTTATAGCTAGACTGTTATACTGAGAACTGGAGATGTTTCCACACCTGGGAGATTAGGCCTTCAGATGAGATGTGGTTAAAAATATCTATATGCTAAGCTATGTAATCTATGTTGCCACTGGTGGGTTTAACAAGTCAAAGATATCCCTAAGTTTAGTCTTTTCCATCTTTCACTGGAAACTGCCTTATACACGGTTAGCCTGTTTGTTCATCTTTCCCAGATTTGTCTACTCTGACTGGTAGCAGCTCTTCAGTGTCTCAGGAGGAGGGTCTTTGAAATCACCTCCTTACCTAATCTTTTTTTAACTAGGGATGGCAGGGATTGAATCTAGAACCTTCTACCTGGTAAGCCACTTTTTGCCACCAAGCTATGGTTCTTCTGCTCCAGGATAATATAAAACAAGAACAAATTATTTTTTTATGTTGCTTTGTACTGTTTTTATATTGTATTTTAATATTGCGCTTTATTATTTTAATTTTTTGTGAGCTGCTCAGATAGCATATTACAGGGAACCCATATATAGTAAAAGAAACAATTATTTAATGTACTTATTTAGAAGGCATTATATCCTGAGAGTCTCAAAGCAGCTTACAAAAGTTCTCACCACAAAAATTACACTCAAATCCGGTATGAGGAACAGAAATACACTTGGTTGTGCCAGTGCTTTTTTGGTAAAAAATGAGGTGCCGGTACTCATCTATTGATAAAAGTGCTGTGGGTGCCAGCACACAGTGGCTGCCATAGATAGCAAAAAAGAGGTGCTGGTACTCTGTACCAGTGATTTTGTTGTTATGTGCCTTCAAGTCGATTACAACTTATGGCGACCCTATGAATCAGCGACCTCCAATAGCATCAGTCGTGAACTGCCCTGTTCAGATCTTGTAAGTTCAGATCTGTGGCTTCCTTTATGGAATAATTCCATCTCTTGTTTGGCCTTCCTCTTTTTCTACTCCCTTCTGTTTTCCCCAGCATGATTGTCTTTTCTAGTGAATCATGTCTTCTCGTGATATATCCAAAGTAGGATAACCTCAGTTTCATCATTTTAGCTTCTAGTGACAGTTCTGGTTTAATTTGTTCTAACACCCACGCATAAGAGAAGACCCATTAAAATCAGTGGGTCTACTCTGAGAATGACACAACTGGAAACACCCCATCATGTCCTTATGATACCAGTATTATTCAGGTGGCATTTCCCACCCTTGTCCTTAGTCTTCCTTGGTGTTGCTCTTTGGCCTTTGCCTACTAGGAAGCAGCCCATGTCTCCGGCAGAAATTCTCTGAGAGATGTTCTCGGAGGCAAGGGAATGGGGAGAGCAGCTGGAACCCACTCAGCTCATGACGAAGGGAAATGCTCCCTTGCTGGCAGTTGCCAGGCAACACTTCCCACTGATCTCCTCTGATACAGCAAAAGAAGGAACAGGACAGAAGCAGGAGGTCTTAATGGCTTTTAGAGTGGGACTCCACCATTCTAGTCACCGAGAGGAGCAAATTAAATAGGAGACGAATAAATGCAAATAAATAAATATAAATTCTGTGTTTTCTGCTAGTGGAGCAGAAGGTGGCTGATCAGCAGCAATCCTGTAAATGGAGTCCATAAGTACAAAAAGACTGATTATAACAACATTCTGGGGATTGGTATTATTTTTCCAGTCTATAAGCCCACCCACCCACCCACCCACCCACCTACACTCCTAAATAGCAAAAACCTGGGCCCCTTTCAAAAGTAGATTTGGTATTCTACTCAGCATGTAGCAGAACAGCACCAGCATTCCTGTGATACTGCCTTGCATTACAGGATTACATTTTTTTCCTTAAAAAATGCCTCAGTATTTGCCATGTGCAAATTGTTAATGCCTTAAAATCATGGGAGCACAGCTGCTTTCAGTTGGCTTTCACAGACAAGAATTCCATCCAATATGTTCCAGGAAGATTCACTTTTCTAAAGCCTCTTTGAAACAGAAGATGCTGCTTGTTTATTTTGACTTATTATTAATGTATATAATGTAAAAGGTATAGAATATATAAGGATCAAAATCCAATGCATATATACAGAATGAGTGCTAAGTTGCTGTTGTTTTAAAGTATAGAATGCGGTTTCAAAGCCCCTGACTGACAAATCACTTATGGAAGAGTCCCACTGAACCCGCAGGTACTTTTCATAGCTCCTTGTCATAAAGCTTAAGATACATAGTGCCTAATCATGCTTTCCCTCCAGCAAAGATAGGGAAGTGTTGTTATTAACATGTCAGGTTTTAGAAATTAACAGGTTTTAGAAATTAATAGTGTGATTACTAGAAAGGGCAGCCTGATTAATCCAGAGCTAGGTGCTAGGCACTTTGGATGAGGCTTTGTCCCTTCTCTGCCTCCATGTTTAACTGGTGTGTTTACAATGAGAGATGCCACCAAATCCTATTCCGTATATGAATATATAAGATGCTATATTTTGCAATATAAAATTATTGAAGAGAAAGGACAGAAGACAGATGAGTAAGAGAAAGAGGGGAGAAAGTAAATCTGAGCCAACATCCCACGCTTAATTTTAAAAAACAAGAAATGACGGGAGTTCAAGTGCCTCCCTGAACACATGGCCCTTTGCTTTGGAAAGCCCCTTTTCTCTGAAGCCGAGGTTTATGGAGGTAGCCCACAGTTATTCAGTGATGAGTAGGGATGGGTAAATCTATCAATTTTGGTTTCTCTCCATTTCTTTCCCCCCCAATCTTAAATGTAATTCTCCATATTTCCATATCAGTTTGTGAAGTTGCTTTTAGTGCAAATTTCTCCTAATATACAAATGTTTGTATGCAATTCTACCTAACATACACATTTTTGCAAAGCAATTTCCCCAAAAATAATGCTTTCCCCCCATTATTGTAACTAATATATGCATTTTTATGCACACTTTACTCCAGTATATGCATTTTTGTACATATTACTTGGCTGGAGAATTGCATCGCCAAACCTGGAGAAGGGCAAATTTTGAAAGTTGGCTGTGTTTCAGGTCACATATTGTTTCAGAAAGTGCAAATTAGACAGGTTCACCTTTAAATATGAATCAAACTCCTCTCTCATCCCTAGTGATGAAGCACTTACCGTTGTTCAGACACACTATTATTACTTGGCACATTCCACAGCCTGAATCTCGGTACAGGGCCTAAAATTGGACCAAGGGCTTTCTCTCCTTCCCTCCACTGCCACCCCCAATTAAGTCTTGGTGAATCCAAAAGGAAGAAATGAGATGGGCGGAAGCACTTGTGTTCATCAAAAAATAAATTAAAACACAATAATAATTACTAAATAATACATATGAAATTCAAAAGAACCACCTCTGAACTATGCTGCAGAAGCTGAAATAGGCACACCATCAAGTCACAGATTTAAAAGACTATATGCATGGATGAGATGAGTGAGTCCCACACAATATCCCTAGTGAGGCAAACAAAAGCATAGTCCCAATGATAGTACCACGAGATAAAGAATAGCATCTGTCTTATGAATCCTGTCAAGAACAGCTTTTCCTTCAACTATTCAGATAAGATTATTGCTTTTGAAGGTTTAGCCTCCCTCATATATTATATGTTGTAAAAAAAACCAAGAACAACAAACCCAGACAAGATATGACAAATTGCTTTCATATCTTCTGCAGTACATGTAAAAATGACACCAGCATTATATCTCCCTTGTCAGTGGTTGTGTGGCATTAAAGCAGGGCCAGGTTAGTATTACAAGAGAAGCTTTAAATGGAAAGCTACATAAAAATGGACTAATAAAAAAGGGGGAAATGTATTGGGTCACTCAGGAACCAATGCTGCCATTTTGGAACTTCCTCATGGGCCAGGTAGCCTCAGGTGGGATGGTTGTAGCATAAGCTGCAATACAGCGAAGAGCAGAAGGTGGGTGGGTTGATATTTCTGCCAGCCTGTTCAAATCATACTAACATGCTGGGAAGACATCCAGCATCTTCCATGCTCCACATTGGGTCAGCTGTTCAGTGGGAAGCTCAAGTTCCTCTTACTCCATTCCTTACTTTCTTCTGTGCATCAAGTGAAGAAGCAAACAAATGGAAGGCAGTTGATTAAATTTCTTCTTAAATTTTAATCAATTATTAATGCTTGTTTTTAAACATTTACTAAAACCTCCTCGCATAAATATCCCAGAAAAACTTAAAGCATGACATGAACACATCTAATTAAGACATTTTGTGAAGCAAATATTATCTTCATTTCATAAATGAGAAAAAGTGATGAACAAAAAGATGAAAAGACCAAGGACGCTTTGCAAATTGTTCACAGAAAAGGAATTAATGTGATTGATACTATCTGATACTGAGTTGATGGCTGGTACAACATGAACCTGAATAGAAATGAGAACAATACATTTATTTGAGTGGCCTGACAAAGGCATACAAAACATTGGGATAAATGCAGATATATGGGAGCTTTGGCTTGTGGAGAAGGCTCAGAAACCAGGACATTAAATGTTGGTTATTCAGGAGATTTAGGTAATCAAGGTTTAAAACAATGGATATTCTGCAATACCAGTTTCCTTTAACATGAGAAGGTCACTGAGAATACTATATGCTCCACTCTTCTCTTTTAGACAATGCTAAACTTGTATAAATATCATGCCTCCCCTGAATTGTGGCCAATAATTTTGTCCAGGACTTCAGAGGACACTGGGGACATTTTGCACTGGGTACTCCAGCATCTTTTGCTGCTGCATATAAATAGCACGTTTATCAGCAAGGACAGCGCAGACTCGAATATTGAGCAGCCAAACTTTTTTTTCCAACCCTCACTCATTTCCCAGTCAGAAGTTCTGTTGCATCTTGTTTTGCTTCTCTACGGATATCGAACGTGTCAGCAAGGATGTGAACAAGTGCAAACTGTATTACAGTGAGGCTACTGCCAAACCAATACAGGAAGTGAAAAACAATGGAACACAGATTATTTTTCTTTTAGTGATAAATGGTGGTTTAAAAATTAGTATCTAAATAGTATTGCACAACATAGCCTGTATATATTTTACTAACAGCTAAGGATTGCTTTTATAAGTCAAAATGGCAAACCGTACAAAAATGGCAGCAAGAGCCAAACTTACTAACTACATAGAGGAATGTACAAGAAAGATGCAAATGAAAGGAACAGTGTGGCTGTGATGCTCTAGCTCATTTGGAGGAAAAGCTGATGATGATAAGAGGCTGTCACATATCAAGTCCTTGAGGCAAATGCCTTGGCTGCCTCATTAGAGTCCTTCTACACTTCAGCACATAGGGGAGCTTCTTAACTCCTCAGGCCATGCATGTGCCAAGGCAGAAGATTCACAAGTGGCAACATGTCAAAGCTAGATTTGCCTAGAAAATACATATACACAGATGCTCCTGTTTGGGGGGGGGAGTCTATTTTCATAGTCTTCATTTTTTTTTGAAAGAGAGAGCAAGCAGCATGATGTTTCCTTTGCATTATGCATGTAACACTAATGAAACACTGAAGACTGTGAGTAAAGGCATAGAGTTTAAGCTGAAATGGAACCAAGTTTCCAAGGTTTTAAAAATATTATATTATCTGAGAACCCTTACCATTTTTCTTTCTTTTTTTAAGAACTGTGACAGCAAGGAGACAGATGAGACTCTGCACTGTAAAAGTCTATATAGAATCAAACAATTATAATTAACAGGTAACGTAACGCGGCTGGATGAATTCCACTTATTTTGGCTATACCCAGAATTCAAAGACATGAGTATACTTCTTGTTTGGTGTTAAAATTTATTTGAACATAAAAGCTTAGATTTAATGAGTGCGTCAAGTTTGCTCTAGCTAGAAATTAAAATCTACATATCAACAGAGTTGGTCCTATGCTACTATCTGCTGCTGTCATCAAGAGCAGGTGGTCTATTTCATTCACCAATTTCCTAGGCAGTATTCACCTACAGAAGTTAACAGACTTTTGTACTTCACCCTACTTTAAGCGTCATTTTAAATGCAAGAGAGAAATAAATTCAAAACCAGAGTTAATCCTCAACTGCTCCCCTCCTTATAGGAAGCAGACAAAATCTGGGCTGAGTCTAGAATAGTCATGTAGTTTTAACAGTAAGTCCTAAAATTACAAGATCTCAGTATTCCAAAATACTACTCCAGCTATGTGATGGTCTGCAGGAGTGGTGGTCTAAAAAATATGCAAATACTGCAAGTCTAGCTGGCCACAGCCAGATGTTTCCAATATTCTGCAACAGCAATATTCAGTGGCTGAAGACCTGGCCCACAGACAATGAGACCTTGCAAGAAAAACATTATCTTCACAGAGAGCAGAACTATGTATTACATATAGTTCCATTATACTTTTTACAGACTTTTCTTTGGACAACCCAGCTGCTGATATTGCAATTTGGAAGGGGAAGGGTCTTCTTGACCCTTCCCCCTCAACCTGTTTTCCCACCAAATATCATCCCTCCAAGCAGGCTTTACCTATGCAAAAGAAGAGACATATGAGTACTCATATAACTTCTGTTGCAAGGGTAAATATCTTTGCTCGAGTTTGAGGGAAAAGGGCCAAGAAGTGCCTCTACCCACACCAGTCTTCTATGTCAAATTGCCGGTTCAGCAGTCACATGTTAAGTTTGCAAACAAACATATGCAGTTTTGCCACAAGCTGCTTATGAAGCCAGTATCTAGCTTTTAATCTGTCACGTTGGAAACATGTCTAATTATTTCAAAAAAAGAAAATATTACATAATTTAATTTGTTTTTTGTTGTTGTCCTTATGTGCCTTCAAGTTGATTACGACTTATGGCGACCCTATGAATCAGTGACCTCCAAGAGCATCTGTCATGAACCACCCTGTTCAGATCTTGTAAGTTTAGGTCTGTGGCTTCCTTTATGGAATCAATCCATCTCTTGTTTGGTCTTCCTCTTTTTCTACTCCCTTCTGTTTTTCCCAGCACTATGGTCTTTTCTAGTGAATCATGTCTTCTCATTATGTGTCCAAAGTATGATAGTGTAAATGTCTTACATAATCTTCAGGCCTATTTTGTGCTTGCATTCAGCTTGTTTCTATTGCAGGTGCAACTAGTTCTCTATCCTAGGCATGAAAAGAGCTTACTTGTTCGTGATTTTTCAGGGCCTTTGAAAACCTTTTTTTAAATCACTCAAATGGAACAAGAGATTTTCCCCTTTGCATGATACTTGCTTCTGTCCCAATGTAGCATCAGTGAAATATCCCATCTCCTATTCCCAGTTTAGAAAGTTATAATTTCACAAATAAGAAATTCTCTGCACTCTCACAACATTTTTCTAGTTCTTCAGAGGGAAAGGCCATTACCACTGAACCAGTTATCATCTTTCAGGGTAGTTTCGGTGGGCCTGTTATCCAGGCCCACTTAAATCCCACCTGTCCAGATTATTGTTAAATTCAGAGTTGTGATTCAATGCTTCTAAATGGGAAAATTAAATCATTTTTGTTTAAACATGTTTAAACCATCTTGTCAGGGAATCTAATTTAATATAAACAAGGTTATATTTTCAGATCATCATGGTAAATTTGCATTATTTAACAGGATGTCTCCTGTTTTATTTATTTATGTTCAAAATTCCTATTTGCTTTTAATTCACTGCATGCTCTTTATTTTTTTTAATATTCCAGGGAAAGGTTGACTGCAGTGTTCCTAAGGGCATTGTAATGGGTCCCTAAGCACCAAACCTTAGAGAGCGCCTCTTCCTCTATGAGCAATCATAATCTCTCCAGTTAACCTATGGCAGGTTTTTGATAGTGCCTCCTGTGTATTAAGTGTGATTGGTGAAGGCACATAGGGAGACATTCTTTACTCCTGTTCCCCATCATTCCCCTGAAAATCTGCCAAAGGCAGCACAATCAAACTCCTATTCAAAAAAAAAAGAGCACTCCTATTTCAATAACTGTTTGTTAAAAAAGAAATCCTGCTTGAATACATGGCATACGCTTGGTCCTCTCTTTTATGATTCCTTTTTCTGATTATATTTGTATTGTAAGAAAACAAATATATGTTCTTCGTGCCTCACTTATAGTTTGAATAGAATTTATGTGACAGGATTGTCAGATATCCCTGGAGTTGTTATTTCTCTGGTTTTAGTTATTTTAATAAGGCAGACCAAGATGTTATAGAACAAGGCAAAATATGCCTTTATATAAAATACAAAATTATTGAAGATTCACAAAGAAGCACAAGGAAGGTTTGTTATTGCTTTGCCTGGACTAAGAATCAGGATAAACTACCAAACTACTATTTTAGGAAAACAGGCTTTGTTTTTTTCTACAACACAAATATTTTTGGAAACAGACAATAATATAGTAAGAAAAATGGCATTCTTACACCTTTTATGCTGCAAGGTATTCCAATGAAGTAAATGGGACGGTGTCAGGGCTTGTTTTGAGGATTGGAGCATGAAATTAATAAAATTTGGCAGCAATCTTAAATTATGTTATATACACTTTAGGCCCTTGAAAATCAATGCAGGCTGGATGCAACTGGGCTGACTATGGACTATGGACTGCCTTCAAGTCGATTCTGACTTATGGCGACCCTATGAATAGGGTTTTCATGGTAAGCGGTATTCAGATGGGGTTTTCCATTGCCTTCCTCTGAGAAGCAGTGACTGGCCCAAGGTCACCCAGTGAGGTTCATGGCTGTGTGCGGATTCGAACCCTAGTCTCCCAGGTCATAGTCCAGCACCTTAACCACTACACCACACTGGCTCTCGATGCAACTGGGCATAGGACTGTAATTACAGGCAGAGAGAACTGTACAGCAGAAAAGGATGAAGAATGAACTTTCTTGAATAGCACTGGAGCAATGTACAGGAAATTATTCTCAAGTTAAGAATTTTTCCCCCTACACCACTTACATATTGGCCTTATTTGCATGTCACTGTAAAAAGCAGTTAAACAAAACTATGATTTAAAGGTGAGCACACAGCATGCTGATGCACAGGGTTAAAATCGTAGGCACTTTATTCCTACTCAGTTACAGCTCATGGTTTGTTTGGAGAAAAACAAACCACAATCCTGAGATCAGATGCAACATTAAGCCAAACCATAAGCCCCTGGAAATGCAGCAGGATGAGGAGGCGTAGTGACGTTACTGTGTGTTCACCTTTAAACCATAGTTTGAAACAGTGGGGAACCTTGGCCTACAAGCCAAATTAGGCCCTCCAGGAGTTCTAATTTGGCTCAAGGCAGTTTCCCCCAAATCATGCCTAATTGCACCACACCTGATATTGCAAGAGATGTTAGGTGTGGGGCAGGTAAAGGTGTGGCTTCAAAGGAACAATCGGGAGCCTTAAAGTACACTCCCAATTGTTCCTTGGCAAGTGAGACTTGCTGTAAACCACTGTCAGCTGATCAGTGCTTGAAGCCCTGCAGGGATCAGCTGCACTATGGAGTTCCTGATAGGGAACAAATATGCTGCAGCCAATCCCAAGCGTGCAGAACACACCATATACACCAAGTAGTTGTAATCCTTACAACACTGTAAGGCAGAGTTAGCCAATGTGGTGACCTCCAGTTGTTGCTGGACTAGAACCTTCATCATCCCTGACCACTGGCCATGGTGATTTGGGCTGATGGGAGTTGGAGTCCAACAACACCTGGAGGGCACAATATTGGCTATACTTGCTGTAAGGCAAGTCGGTATTACTATCATTTGTATTACACATGGGAAGATTAAGGCAGAGAGAGAGTAGGGTTGCCAGATTCAGGGCCTGAGACCCATCCTGTATCTTTGGGAGAAGAGAAAGTCAGCCAAGTGCAGGTGTTCTTGCAACACTGTAATGGGAAAAACCACAAGGTGGAATTCTCCCTTTCCCTTGCACAACTTTTAAAGATACAGAAGACCTCTTGGTTGCCAGGCCTGGCCTCCAAGAAGTCTTCTGTGTCTTTAAAAGTTGTGCAGGGGAAGGGAGAATTCCACCTTGTGGTTTTTCCCATTACAGAGTTGCAAGAGCACCTGCACTTGGCTCACTTTCTCATCTCCTAAAGATACAGGATCAGTCTCAGGCCCTGAGCCTGGCAACCCTGAGAGAGAGAGAGAGAGAGAGAGTTTCCTGAAGGCCACCTTGTGAGTTCATGGCAGATGCAAGACTCAAACCAGGAACTTCCTCATTTGTAGCTCAGTCTCTTAAACTACTGTTCTTTAACCTTGAGCCCCAGATGTTGTTGAAATACGACTCCCATTGTCCCTGGCCATTGGCAAAGCTGGCTGGGGTTGATGGGAGCTGTAGTCCAACAATATCTGTGGGACCCAAGGTTGAAGAACAGTGTCTTAAGCCATTATGCCACACCAGCTCTCTAGTCTTTAGTTCAAAGCATAATCTATGTACTCCTTTGATCAGGCATTAATATGATAAAACACCACATAATGTAACAGTGGGTTTCATATGGGTCTCCAATCCAGAGCTCCATATATACTCAAGTCTGCACAAATAAGTATTCTGTTTTATGATGAATCACATGTGCCATCCATTCCTAAAGAGGGAGCTCTGTATGTGCACTGGAGCACCCCAGCCTAGAACAGATCACTGGATTGGAGAAATTGAGTACTGACTGCTTTCAAAGCAAGGAATACAGTGATTTTACTTCAGGTAGGAGTGTGGGGCAAATTTTTATTCTTACCACTGAAAGCAGCCTCTTTTTATAATGTAAAACACAGTGAAGCGCACACACTCCTATCAGTTTCTGTTCTTTTGAGAATAAGACAATGAGTAAGTACACATTCAATTTACAAGACCTTAATTAAATATGCACCAATTTAATAAGATGGATTGAACAAATAGTCTAGAAATTTCATTACTGCAGTGAACACATCTCAAGAATTTTAAGGGTCCCCAAGAAATAGTGAAGACAGTCATTAATTTTTTTAAAAAATAATACAATAATAATCAGAATCTATATAAGAAAACTATGGTAACAACATGCTCTTTTCTTCACATTAATGGGGGGGGAGGAGAAAGCTAGGAAGCAGGAAAAATGCAGACCTTCTGCTCTGACCAAATGCAATAAAAGCATGCTCCTGGCATCTAATAATATTTAATAACAATGCGTACCGATAAGATCAGTTAATGCTTCAGTCAGAGATCAGGTAACAAACGTCTGGGTGACTTTGAACTATTAACAATTTAGCTAAAATAACTTCCCAGACTTTTGACTTGCATACACACACATACGCTATTGCATTGACTTCACTTAGATTCAGAGTCAATCAAATTAATTTAACACTCAATTATGTTACTTTGTTGAAATAATTCTACTAGGATGTTTTTGCTTAACTTCAGAATGAACACACAGATATATGTACATAATAAACACACATACCAATCCCAAACAAAACTGGAATATCTACCTAGCTGTAGGTATAATAAAACAGGTGAAACTCTTACCTTGAAACTGTGAACCTTTTCATATTTTGGGATGTGTTCATTTTCTTTCAGAGTTGCTCTTCTGACAAGTGACGTCAGCTGCGAATAAGCAAAGAGTTTAAGAGGTTGCCAGATTGTCACAGATGACTTTTGAAAGCCCAGTCGCATTCCCAAGGCTGCTATCAATAAATCTCTTTGACGACTCTCCTGTTTGGAGTTGTGAACGGCAGATCTATTAGCTTTTTGCCCTGACCAAGACTCTTTGGATGGCATTTTGGAACTTGCAGGTGAAAAAAGATGCAAAACCCCAAACACACAAACACCAAAAAAGAAAAAAAGTCTCTGTATTGATGTTAAACTGAGTTAAAGCAAAATGAAAGCAACGGTACCCCAAAGCCTAAACTGAGCAGAAGAAGGGCATCATTGTAACATTGATGCTGTTATTATTTTACTTTAAAGAAAATGCTGATTTGGCTAGTTTTTTCTCAGTTGAGGTTTTTTTTTTTAAGGTTTCTGGTATAAGCCGGAAAACTTATGTGTCTGAATATAAAACAACAGCAGAGTCACTGTTAACAAAAGAAAGCCCAGAGTGTCTGCATCCATTCAGAAACTCATGCAGTGAAATGTTGAATAGGCAGTTTTCTAGACTCTTTTCTTCCCTATTCAACCATACAGACGACCATTTTCTATCAAAAGATGCTCACATACTGCATATAATCAGTTTCCAGTTAACAGACACCCTGCTAACCTCAGTCTAGCAAGGAGAGGGAGGAGGGGTGGGCTTTAGCAGGCAATAAAGAATCTGACTGGTTAGATTTAGACAGCACGCAACCAATGAAAAGGCACCAATAGAATTTAAGTAGTATACTGCTCAACTCACTCATCCCTCTCCCCCTCCCACAAGATACTTTCTTGCTGGCTCAAGAGAAAAAAAAATATCAGCAGGAAGATAATGAGCAATGAATGAGTCATGCATCATTGCAAAAATGGCATCTCTTAGTTTAAAAACTAAGGAGATTGCAATACATTTTCAGGCATTACAACTGAGGGCAAAACAGGAAAGGAAAGAAAGCCATATATTACATGGATGATTTAGATAGCTCAAAATTCTATTGCTCATGGGTATTCAATGCAACAATGCAGCTGTTGTCCCCGTCCCCTTACCTGTTTACAACAACTCTGTGGTGGCACAAAATGCCTTTTCTTTTGCACTTGTCATGCCCTTTGTTCTGTCCCTATTATTTTAAAAGGATGTTACAATAGCTTTCCTCTATGCCAACATCTTATGTGTTGTGTCATAATCCATACTACATCCAAATGAGTTGGGAAGAAGGTACTGTAATGGAATTAGGGGTTATGCTGGATAACCTCAAGGTCCCTTCCAACCCTGTGGCACTTGTTTGTAGAGACATGCTAAACTGGTCAAACTAGTATGAGTCCTAGAGATTACCTCAACAGGCTTGGCAAACTGGACAAGTAACCATCCTTTGTTATGGAGATAGCTCTCTTCTACTTCCAAAAGAGTCCAACATTTTGGGAAGGGCGCTTCCTTTTGCCTCCCTGTTCCCAGGTGTGGAATGTGCCATTTCTGCATCTGTGTGAAATAAAAACTGCCCATACTAAGAGGGGGAGACACAAGACTCTGGCTTCAGGAAAGAGAGCATCTTCAGGGTATAAAGATACTGGAAGCATCTTTAGGGTATAAGGAATCTGAAATCTGATGGGGAACAATGGGCTTTAGGATGTTAATTATGTAAAACTCCACCTGTACTCAACCTGTTTATATGTGTAAATAGACTGAGTATAACTCTATGGGCTTTGTACACCCAACCTGGAAACAACGATGGGCATGTTTGCAAGAACCATTCTGCTGAAATTTCCTGGGTTGCCATTAACCCCAAATTAATTGATCAGAACTATATTTTCCAAGGTCCCAAGCTGCTGTGTTGTTCTCAAAAGGGAGCTGTGAAAAAGCACACAAACATATTCAGTGCTATTTTCTCTAAGATGACCTGGAGACTTGAGATAAATGAGTGACAATCCCTTGTTTTGTGATCAAGCAATTAAATGAAAATGGTTATGAATAGCCTAATAAAAGATTTATAAATAATAGTTTTTTGACCTTATGGCCACCTTCCTCTGCCGAACCAGAAGCCATTAGGCACATGAGCTGAAATTAGATAAACTCATTTGTGCATGCAGAGTGTCTCTTTGAGCAGCTACTAAAGAGAGAGAAGCCTCTCGTGCGTTTCAGAGTTTTGCCTGACAGAAATGCAT
Organism: Rhineura floridana; assembly: GCF_030035675.1. Taxonomy (NCBI): domain Eukaryota; kingdom Metazoa; phylum Chordata; class Lepidosauria; order Squamata; family Rhineuridae; genus Rhineura; species Rhineura floridana. The sequence continues at coordinate 42,056,249 of NC_084481.1, read as the reverse complement.
AGAATTGAGTTGATCATAGCAAAAAACATCAGCTAACAGGTGAGTTCAAAATGCAGTTCTTGACTTGATTTTTGTCAAACAGTACTGATATTTTTTCTCATCCTAGGATGCTAGTCCTGACAGCCAGTGTGGTTAAGGTGCTGGACTACGACCTGGGAGACCAGGGTCCGAAACCCCACAAAGCTGTGAAGCTCACTGGGTGAACTTGGGCCAGTCACTGCCTCTCAGCCTCAGAGAGAGGCAATGGTAAACCACCTCTGAATACCGCTTACCATAAAAACCCTATTCATAGGGTCGCCATAAGTCAGAATCGACTTGAAGGCAGTCCATTTCCATTTAGGATGCTAGTCCAGAAGCACAAAATATGTAAACAAGTCCCTAAGACCAGCTTCCATATCTGAGGACTGGGAAGTGACCAAAAGGGATTTTTTTTTGGGGGGGGGGATCTGGGAAATTACAGGCCACTTAACTTAAAGTCTGCTCCAGGAAAACTGATGGAAAGCACTGTGAAAAATAGAATTACGAAGCATATAGAACAAGCCTTGCTAAATGTGAAAGGAAGAATCACGAAGCATATAGAACAAGCCTTGCTGAAGCTGAACCAGCATGGATTGTACAAGGCTAAGCTAAGTCCCTTCTCACTAACCTTTTACAGCTCTTTGAGAGTATCAACAAGCATATAGATAGAGGTGATCTAGTCAATATTGCATACTTAGACTTTCAAAAAGCTTTTGATACAGTCCCTCACCAAAGACTCCTAAGTAAACTTAGCAATAATGGGATAAGAGGACAGGTTCTCTTATAGATCACAAACTGGTTATGGAACAGGACGCACACAGTAGGAATAAGTGGATGGATACAGAAAGTGGAGTCCCCCAAGGACTGGTGTCACGAATCTGTGTCTTTTAACTTGTTTTTAAATGATCTAGAGTTAAAGATGAGCAGCAAGGGTTTACTTATAACAAAGCTGTTCAGGGAGGTTAAAACAAAAAGGGATTGTGAGGCGCTCCAAAAAAATCTCTTAAATCTGGGTAAATGGGCAGTAAAATGGCTAATGCAATTCAATGTAAGCAAGTGGAAAGTGATACAAATTGGGGCAACCCCCCAAAAACATACTTTCGCATATATGCAAATAGGGTCTGAACTGGTGATGACTGACCAGGAATGTGACCTTGGGGTTATAGTGGATAGCTCAGTAAAGATGTCGAGTCAGTTTGTGCCAGCTGTGAAAAAGGGGAGTTCCATGTTAAGGATCATTAGGAAAGGAATTGAAAATTAAATTACTGATATCATAATGTTGTTATACAAATCTATGATGTGACCATACTTGAAATACTGTGCACAATTCTGGTTGCCTCACCTCAAAAAGGATACTGTAGAACTGAAAAAGGTTCAGCAAAAAGGCAACCAAAATGATCAAGTGACTGGACAGAGCAATTCCCCTGTGGGAAGGTTACAACATTTGCAGCTTTTTAGCTTAGGAAAAAAGGCAAGTAAGAGAGACATGATGGCTCTGTTCTACCTCTACTGCTGGATCCAGAATGCCTTTACCTACCAGCTGCTGGGAATCTCAAGTGGGGAGAATGCCGTTGCACTTATATTCTGCTTGTGGTGCTTCCCATATGGCATCGGGTTGGCCACTATGGGAACAGAATGCTGGAGTAGATGGGCATTTGGCCTAATCCAGCAGGACTGCTCATGTTCTTATGAAACTCCTTGCTCAAACCAAATATTCATTCTTGTGGTAAAATTGCCTGGGGTCCAATTTTTACAGCTCTGTGCTCAGTGGAAGGTGCATAAAAAGCTATGTACCTGCTGAGTGAAATAGGCACAGTATTGCTTGTAACATGTTCTCAAATTTAATCTTACTGCTAAATTTGTAAAGGAAGGGGTGGCATTATTAACACATGTGGTGACGTTGTAAAGTGAACAATAAATGAGCAGGATTTAGTTTTTCCTTCTCCACTATATGAAAGCACTTTCAAGTTTGTGAAACTCATTATATGCTGTACCCAACTCTCAGGGCTACTTTTCACTTCACATTTTGTACTCAGGAATCAATATCTGAATGCAAAATGCATACAGCCTGTATCAGTTGAGAATGGTGTTTAAATCTTAACTTTTCATAGCAAAATACTTGGGAAGTGGGGGTCTAACCTTTCACAATAATTACTTTTCCATTTTTCACTAAAAAAGCAGTACTCTAGAGTATACGTGAACTACTCTCAACTTATGTGGCATGCATGCAGTCAAGTGATTAAATAAATGTTAGATTATTGATTGTATGGCTTATAGTTGATTAACTGATTAAATTTCCATTAGCTGCCATGGGAGGGCATGGCATAACATAAAATTAGAAAGTAGTCATGATGAAACTTTTCCTGTAATTGTATTTCCATACTAGAAAGACTTGATCTGTTGAATTTCTGCCTATCATACAGCTGTTAAAGACACAAGAATCCTGTTTTTCCTCAATGCCAACCTTAAGCCAAAGGCTAGGCTTATCAAAATAATTCACTTACGAATCACATCTCTGACATCACTCATTGGTTAATAACACTGACAGGCAAGAGCAGCCAGGCTGGCTCATTTCACATACATTGCTTAGAAGGGTATCTGCACATATTGCTCCATAACTTTCTTTCTAGGAGGGCTAGACGCTTACTTAAAAAAAAATAAAAATAAACATGAAAGCTTGGATTCTGGGCTACCTGCTGGGGGTGCCATAGTGCCGGCGGGCAATGGGCTAGCAACATCTGTTTTAGTCTATCATTAGATAGATAGATAGATAGATAGATAGATAGAGTAGCCGTACTGATGCAGTTTTACTTCACACCCGAGGTGGTGATATTTGGTTACAGGAAAGAATGGCTGACAATGACAGGGTATTTATTCCTAAACAGGTATGGAGGATGGCTATGAAAGAAGGCAGCTTTCTTGAAATGCAGTAGTCATTTTAAGAGAATTGAACCCCATTATGCTAAGCTAGGCCGATGTCTGATCTGATCTGATCAAAGGATTTGGGGAAAGGATATGGCTTAACTTTTTGCAAGCTGCTTCTATGCTTAAATTAAGAAGTAAAAATGCTGGGTACCCAAAATATCTACACATCCACGTAGCTTCATCATGAACCTTTGGCCTAGTGGCTGGCAAAGTAGGTTTGGGCCTAAGGAAAAGTTAAATATTTGGTTTCAAGATGGTTCACAACTGCAGAACTTTGCACAAAACACAAAGGACAATAAGAGAATTTTCAGACAAGATTAAGTGTGGGAGGGGGTCTGAATGGATTCAGGATTGTGCAATATAAGCAACTACAGAACAGAGAAGTAAGGTATGGTGGTCCTATCTGGACATAAGTCAGTCGACCACAGTGGAACAAGGAACTGAAACAAGGGAAGGTAACAATGAGGAGACTCCAAAAATTTAGTTAGATCAATCACTATCCACAGAGGTTAGATGACATGAGTGATGGGATGGGCAGGACCTGAAGGGCACTCTACACCTATAATACATGGATACCTAGATTCAGAAAGAGTCTTCCTTATCCTACTGCCTGTTGGAGAGGAGGTCCCATTATCCAGAAACATTGCTAACTGTCCTTTGCTTGTGAGTATAAGTTACTGCTCTAACAATTAGATCTCTTCCTGTATTAGAAATTATAGGTTTAGTAATCAGTAGATTCTTAATAAATCATTATTTTACTTTTCTATAATAGAAGTATATTCTTAATAATCATTACATTCTTAATTATCCCTAGATTTCTTGTATCAGAGGTATACCTTCAAGAAACTTATATATTATTCATTATGATCTGTTGGTTTCTTGGTTTCATCACCTTTAATTCCCTTCCATTGGTCAAAGAACTTAGACTGTATATCAGCTGAAGAGCTGGGACAGTCAGATTAGCCTAATTCTGACCTTTTCGTCTCTTGAAGGGGAGCACTAAATTAAAATTCTCAATAATAATAATGATGATGATGATGATGATAAATCTGCCACTTTGGCTACAAACCTTCATCAAGCAGTTCCCCATATGTAGCTATTTCTAAGGCAAAGCTAATTATGAAAAAGGTACCACTTCGTTTTCAGTGGTAACTGGGCAGCAATGGGTTGTATCTAACTAAGTCATACACTAGACCCACTGAAATTAGTAGGAATGACTAACTTAAGCCGATTGATTTCAGTGGATCTATTCTGAATATGACTTGGATACAACCTAATGTTCCATACTGACAACCCTCAGCAGACAAACAGTGGATTTGGAAATAAATCTTGAGAGTCCTTAGCTCCATCTGCCTGACAATTCCGTGTACCCAATTCATTCATTCAGGAAACTTGAAATATGGTGTAGTTTCTTAATTATGGTAAGGAACCATGCTAAGGCCTGAACTGAGCCATTATTTCAGATTAGAAAAATCCAAAGGGCTAAACCAGTGGATCCCATAGCCAGTGGTAGCAATGTCTTCTTCCCCAATCCTCTCTCCTTCAAGCAGAGAGGACACCTGCTAGAGGGGAAAGGGTACCATGTTGCTGTTGGTGTAGAGCCAGCCCACTGGCTCACTGTCTGCTGGTTCAGCGTGCCATTCTGCATTAGCATATCCTCACTCCTTTACTACATTGGTACCTCCTTGGCACATGGTTTTTCTTACCACCAGCAGAAGGTGCATTTCTTAATAAATATTTCATAATGTTTATTAAAATGACACATCTGTGAAACATATAAAAATTATACAACAGCATGGCCTTCAAAACTTGATTGGGAGAAACATTGTACAGGGCTATTGCCCTGGCTTCACATGTGGTAGGCAGCATATTCTTATTTCTTGGCAAGTCTCTCTCTCTCTCTCCCTCTGCAACATACCATCACATGCTTATTTTTGCTAAAAGAAGCATAAATGGAAATTAATAATAAATTATCATTATAATTAATTAAGTGGGGAGGGGCTCTGCTTATTGTTTTGTTTTACCTGCTATGAAAACTCAATGAAACTATAATAAATTAATGATATAGACTACACTAAATTTGAGCCCTATGCAGATGGGCAAAAGTGGGTAGAAATGAGTGCACAGGATGGGGGTGGGGAGAGCATGATTGGGCCTGTTGGCCCTGCCCCTCCCAACTTCCATGCACTGCTCATGAGTACCGTACAGGGGCCTCCATGAGTACAGCCCAATGTCTGAAGGCTCTGAACTTGCAATGTGAACACTTCTTTTTTGCAGGATGTACAGATCTCATGTTCAGAGCCTACACATATTGGTGTGTACATGTGGTGGCACAATACAAAATATATGAACACCATCAGGTGGAGATTGTGGCCAGGAAATGTGATCACAATCTTCTCTCCACAAATACTGTTCTATCCAGTTTGGTCATCTGCACACTTCTATAAAACTGCACTAACTGTCCAGGAAAATAAAATATTTTCCAGTTGAATTACTAGTAGAAACAAGCAAGCCACCAACTTTGCACTTATATAATTAGACTGCACGTTCCAAGATCCTTGAAGCATCATAAATAATTGTAAGTATTAACATAAATCATTTTGATATTTTCCTTTCCTCCCATGGAAAAGAGCACATTTATATTTTGATGTGCTTATTTCTTAGTTGTCAGTTTCTCTTTTCTCTCTATTTCTTAAAACCTGATTTATTTGCAATTACACTTTAGGGTCCTATTAGCAGAAAATGATTTCTGGATCCTGGAAAATTAAATCTAGGCAATGCCAATAAAAAGCAGAACAAAAACTACCTGACAGGAAAAGGTCACCCTTTCACTACTATGATTATAAAAAAAAGGGTTTTTATTCTGAAAAGGTAGTCTTAAGCTAATGAATTTCCATCCTCATGTGACTTTTGGTTACAACAACCTATGGAACAGTGGCTACATAGCTTATATAAATTAGTGCCATCTTGATCAAGGGAAGGGATTTATTAAAAACAGCCCTGCAGACTTGAAAATGGCCACACACCAACACCCTAAATCACACACATTATTTAGGCAGTTACGTATTACCCAGACAAATAATTAGAGATGTGAAGGCCCAGAAAAAAACTGGAAAAAGTAGGGAAAAAACCATTTTTTCCTGTTTTTCCCCTGAAGCCGTTTTTGGTTTCCCCCCGAAAAAATAGATTATAGAATGTTTTATTTTAGCATGATACATAAAATATTTCATTGAATCTTGCCCCTCCTTTCTCAGTTCTTTTTATGGGAATGGATGCTTCATGTCTGCTTGACACTGTGGAGGACTAGCAGAGACATAAATAATTTTCTTTGTTATTAATGTTGATGGTTTCTTCTGGGTTTTTTTTTTTTGCCTGCTCCTCATAAACTGGCAAAACGGAAGAGGTTCCTTACAGCTCAGGATCTTGTAGATCCATTTGTTACAAAAAAAAAGTAAAAATTTAAAAAAGTAAATTCAATTTGTAATACTTGTTTGAATAAGGTGTACTTTTAATATACCAAATGTGATAATTTTATGCCAAACCAATCTGTACATTTTATGTTGCTGAAGTAACAAAGTGACTTTCAATCTGTAAAAAATGCTAATATTGCACTTTTTCTATTTTTCTGAAAATTTCTGTTTTTTTCTGAAAAAAACACTCCCGGAAAAAACCCGTTTTTTCCCCCATGGCTTCAAAATTTCCAGAAATTTTACATCTCTACAAATAATACACCCCAACAAATGCAAGATTCAAGTTGTTTTGCATGAGTATACTGAATACCTATTTAAATATATTCAGAATAGAATGTTCATGGGGAAACAATTGGGTTTATAAGTGTGAATAAGGCTTGGGATGAAAGGAAAATAAGATTTATTTATTTATTTGTTTGTTTGTTTCATTTATAGACCGCCCATAGCGAATAGCTCTCTGGGCGGTGTACAAAAAGGTTAAAATACAAAATACGACAATAAAATCAAGCTACACACAATAACGTTATAAACATTTAAACATTTAACAGTTAAAATGCCTGGGAGCATAGCCAGGTCTTAACCTGGCGCCGGAAAGACAGCAGCGTAGGCGCCAGGCGTACATCTTCGGGGAGGCTGTTCCACAGTTCAGGGGCCACTACAGAAAAGGCCCTGGATCTAGTAACTATCCTCCGGGCTTCCCGATGAGTTGGTACCCGGAGGAGGGCCTTAGATGCTGAGCGAAGTGACCGGGTAGGTTCATAGCGGGAGAGGCGTTCCACAAGATATTGCGGTCCCACACCGTGTAAGGCTTTATAGGTCAAAACCAGCATCTTGAATCTGGCTCGGAAGCAAATAGGTAGCCAGTGCAAACGGGCCAGAACAGGTGTTATATGCGCTGATCGGCTAGTTCCCGTCAACAATCTGGCTGCCGCGTTTTGCACTAGCTGGAGTTTCCGAACTGTCTTCAAGGGCAGCCCTACGTAGAGCGCGTTACAGTAATCCAATCTAGAAGTTACCAGAGCATGAATAACTGAGGCGAGGTCATCCCTGTCAAGATAGGGACGTAGCTGGGCTACCAGCCGAAGGTGGTAGAACGCATTCCTTGCCACCGAGGCCACTTGTGCCTCAAGAGACAAGGAAGGATCGAAAAGAATCCCCAAGCTACGAACCTGTTCCTTCAAGGGGAGTGTAATCCCATCTAGAACAGGGTGAACATCCACCATCTGGGCAGGGAAGGCACTCACCAACAGTGTCTCAGTCTTGTCTGGATTGAGTCTCAGTTTATTAGCTCTCATCCAGTCCATTATCGCGGTCAGTTCAGGCAACGGTTCAGCACATCCACAGCCTCACCTGATTCAGATGAAAAGGAGAAATACAGCTGCGTGTCATCAGCATACTGATGGCAACGCACTCCAAAACTCCTGATGACGGCACCCAGAGGCTGCACGTAGATGTTAAAAAGCATGGGGGACAAAACCGACCCCTGAGGGACTCCACAATGGAGAGTCCAAGGTGTCGAGCAATGTTCCCCAAGTACTACCTTCTGACGATGATCCGCCAAGTAGGAGCGGAACCACTGCCAAGCAGTGCCTCCAACTCCTAACTCCGCGAGTCTCCCCAGAAGGATACCATGGTCGATGGTATCAAACGCCGCTGAGAGATCAAGGAGAATCAACAGAGTCACACTCCCTCTGTCCCTCTCCCGACAAAGGTCATCATACAGGGCAACCAAGGCTGTTTCAGTGCCAAAACCGGGCCTAAAACCAGATTGAAACGGATCTAGATAATCGGTCTCATCCAAGAGCACCTGGAGTTGGCCGGCAACCACCCGCTCCAAAACCTTGCCCAAAAAAGGGACATTCGCCACCGGTCTATAATTGTTCAAGTTATCTGGGTCTAAGGAAGGTATCTTTAAAAGAGGTCTCACTACTGCCTCCTTGAGGCTACCAGGGACTACTCCCTCCCTCAAGGAGGCATTTATCACTTCCTTGGCCCAGCCGGTGGTACCAGTCCTGCTAGCCTTCACTAGCCAAGATGGACAAGGGTCCAGAGCAGACGTGGTCGCCCGCACCGTTCCAAGCACCTTGTCCACTTCCTCAAGCTGCACCAACTGAAACTCATCCAATAATGAAGGGCAAGACCGTGTTCTGGACACTTCAATGGATTCAACTGTCATAACATCAGAGTCTAGGTCCCTACGGATGCATGTGATTTTATTTTGGAAGTCCCCCGCAATGTCGTTACAGTGAGCTTCAGATGTTTCTATGGTATCTTGAGGACCAGAATGTAAGAGTCCTCATACAACCCTAAAAAGCTCTGCTGGACGGCAGAGAGATGTCCTAATAGAGGTAGCAAAATAGGACTTCTTCGCCGCCCTTACCGCTTTCATGTACGACTTAGTGGAGGCACTTACCAAAGCATAATTGCATCCGTCTGGAGATCGCCTCCATCTGCACTCTAGCCTCCTTCTCTCTTGCTTCATCACTCTCAGCTCCGGGGTATACCACGGAGCTGTATGAACTCTGCAACGAAGAGAGCGCGCGGGAGCGATCGTGTCAATAGCCCGGGCCATCTCCGTGTTCCACAGTTCGACCAAGGCCTCGACAGGAGCGCCAGTACTATCAGCTGGAAAAACTCCCAGGGCCCTCTGAAAACCAATAGGATCCATAAGCCTCCGGGAGCGGACCAACTTAATAGGTCCCCCACCCTTGCAGAGGGAAAGAGTCGTCGTAAGTCTAAAACTCAGCAGGCAGTGATCTGTCCATGACAATGGAGTAGATGAAAAACACCCCACCTCCAGATCACCATCTCCATGACCAGTGGCGAAGATCAAATCAAGAGTGTGACCTGACACATGCGTGGGGCCCGTAACAAATTGAGACAGCCCCATGGTTGTCATGGAGGCCATGAAGTCCTGAGCCGCCCCAGATAAGACAGTCTCGGCATGAATGTTGATATCCCCCAACACCACAAGTTTGGGGGACCTCAACAACACCTCCGAGACTATCTCTGTCAGCTCAGCTAGGGAAGCTGTTGGGCAGCAAGGTGGGCGGTACACCAACAGGATTCCCAGTCTGTCTCCTTGGCCCAACACAAGGTGAAGGCACTCTAGACCAGTCGCCATCTGGACAGGATGCCTGGTGAGAGAGAAAGTACTCCTATAGACCACAGCGACCCCGCCTCCCCGGCCCTCAGATCTACCATAGTGCTGCACCGTATACCCAGGTGGGCAAAGCTGAGAGAGAGCAACTCCTCCCTGCTCACCCACCCAGGTCTCGGTTATACATGCCAGGTCGGCACCCTCGTCCACAATTAAATCGTGGACAAGGGAGGTCTTATTATATACCGATGACTTTATAGTAGTTCTGAGTTGTAATCTAGTGATAGCATCTGCGATCAGGAGCTCCAACAAAACAGAGAAAGCTGACTTGTATGCAAAGGATTCTTTTGCAAGAACCTCAGACTCTGCTTGTCTTTAGTCACACTGGGACAGACAAATGGCAAATGCTTCTGGGTCTGCAAAGTAGTTGTATCTGGTCGGATGCAGTATTTAGTGGTTTGTAGAAGCAAGCGTATAGCAATTCACTCTGAACTAAAAGCCATTCTGGAAAATTCATCTTTCATTCAAAATGGAATTCTTAAATCTTATTGCTGTTAAGTAAAACTGTATATTTAACATGATGCTCATGAGTTTTCAGAAAGCCCAGCAATGTCACAGTGATAAATATCTATAATTATACAGATTTAATATAAGATTTTTGGTGATCATAAAATATGCCTTGCAATTTTGCAGATGTCTAGCAGGCAATACATGAGCCCTTGCTGTGAAAACATTATACCTCCAGCCATAATATTTTGGTCTCCCCATAGGCACGTGAATGAACTTTGAGCTTAACTGGACCCTCATAGATGTGCAAGTTAAAAATCTTATCTGACATATTAATTTTGCAGTTCTTCAGTTCATGTAGCTGATTCAGCTCTGGGGAAGTTTGGTATATTTTGCTACTACAAACATCATTTGTTACAGATTTAATTAGCTGCAAGTTATCCAAACTAGCTGCTCAGAAACAGTCAATGAAAACTGCAGTCTGGCCAAAGCATTTCAAAGTGGCCATTCACCTATCATTAACTGAAATCTCTGCCAAAATAATTTAATACTTTGTCTACTGGAAAATAATTGTAAGCCACAATAAAATAAAGCAGCAAACGATTACATCTGTGCTTTGTTAAAATGATTTTTTTCTATTGATCTACTATAGTTTTAGCGATTTCAGTAAACATACTTAGCATTTTATGCTAGAGATATCCAAGTTTTTCAAATAAAAGCACTTTAGAAGCATCTATTCTTAGTGTTGTGTGAAATTGAGTCACTAAACTATCTTCATCCTACAATGTAATGACTTAGCCTTGCCAATAGCTATTCTTGGAAACAATATCTCAAACTGGTATGAACTCACATGGTTAAGTGAAGGATTTTGTTCAATCATTCTTCTTATCAATAGCAAGAGGCCAATGAGACAGAATAACAGTCCAAAATTGCCTTAAAAAGTTATATCATAACCTTTGAGAATTTCAGGGCTTGTCCATACTTTAAGGACACCTTCACATGATCTAGCTCCTGGGTGCAGCAAGTAATTGTATGTACTTAATAGTACATGACAACCATGTCCTGGACATCATGATCCACATGGGTGAAACAGTTTCTGCAGTTGATTATTTCCTCCCTGCTACAATCCTGAGATGATAATGTGTGGGCAGATTCTCATGCATTCTCATTACTTACCAACTGCAAGGATGAAAATATCTGGCTGCCAAGAAGATTTGATAAGTTATCTATGGCCTATGTATCTCCATATTATTCAAGATACATTTGAGGCTAAGTCAGGGTGTTGCTCTTTTCTCCCATGGCATTGCTTTAAGTATTACCTTTGCTTTCTTTTTGTTTTGTGTCCAGTCATTAACTTACAACAACAGTATAGCTTATATTACCACTGACCATATGCTGTCAAACATTACTAGTATGTACTACAAAAAAAAGCTTCTACTTTCTTTTGCAGTTGGGGTTTCTAGAAAGGTATTACTGATGGAATTTATTCTTTTATTATTTTTGAATGATAGCAACAACAAAATTTGAAGGTACAATATGTCTTGCATATTTATTACATTCTTCCATTTCATTTTAGAGTCTGGGATCTATGAATAATTTTATTTGTAAGATTTTCATTTTTTTTATTTATCATAATCATTTCAATGGAAGAAAAGAACATCTGAAATCTCATTCTAGGGCCCCAGGAACCACAACGCTCTTCATTAACATTAAAAGTATATAAATGTTGTTGTTAAATACACAGCAAATATTCATGTTACTTTCTGAGAGTATAAAATATAGTTTAGCAGAATTCCAGAAAAATCCCACAATGCCAAATAGCAAAGCTCAGGAATGAAAAACGGCCAAGAAGATGATTCCCAGCTTTGATTATTTAAAAAATCACCACCCAATGCTCACAAAGTACTTGATTTTAAAGCCTGATAAACAGCCTCTTCTATATTTAATATTTTGATTGTGGCATTAATATTCCAGTTACCAAGAACATGGTTTCTGTGTTGTGAGCAACATCAGTACTTCCCTGTAAGTCCTTTATTGGGGTATGCAGTGGCTTCAGAAGAATCACAAGCTGAAACACAGTGCTTTGGAGGAATTCTGGGTTTGTCAATGTCAAAGCAGGATCTGTAGAAGGTGCTCTGAGTCAGAGCAGAGATAGCCCCAAAGGACCTCATACATTCCTCAGCAACCTGGACACCAAACAATGCTACAGAATGTGTTTGCTAAAAATGAAACCAGTATCTCTAAGGTTACCATATAAGGAAAACACCAGGGTGGGGTGTGAGGTAGAGCTCCATTGTGACTGACAGGACAAGCTTGTAATCAGAGAGAATATTACCTGGACTCTCCAGTCCCACACTCTGGGGGAGGAAAGTGAATCCCTTTTAACTGTTTCCCACCCTTCCCAAATCAACTTTAAAAGGTACTTAGCCACTGATCTGATCTGTCTGCAACCTGGCAGGTTTCTTACCTAGCAGGGAACTTCTCTCATGTCCGCTGTTTTTCATACTAATTACCCACTCAACATTAGGAGAGATTAAGTAATTTCTTTTTTACCCACCACAAAATTGTAAAGGCTGCCCTTGTGGGAAAGTCAGTGCAGTTAGCCTTCTGAAATTTGGCAAGATTCATCTCCTAAGAAGAGGCAAACACGTCTCCAAATTTCACCTAATTTGGACCTACAACTTAAAAAGTTAACTATTCTTTAAAAAGCAACAACAACCCTTTAAAAATGTGCACACAAAAATCCTAGACCCATTTGCCAGTAATTTGGCAGAATCAATCCACTCTGGAGGGGTTACTATGCTGCAAATTTCATCCACTTCCATCAAAAGGAAAAACAAGTTATAGGTGCTTTCTCAGTACTGAACTGTTTGCCCACAAAGCGAACTCAGCCTCGAACCCCAAGTTGAATCAGACAGTGTTCAAAGTGGGCTGTTTTCCAAAGTACCAAATCAGAGTCCAACCTGACCCTTCTGATCGGTACACACCCTTATTCTGTACCCTATCCTCATCCACTTTGTAAAAATTACCATAAATGAATCAGTTTTTTCCCATTATAAAAATATTTTTGACCGCGTTAAAGTTTAGTTTATTACAATAAAGAGTATATCCCTTATTCTTAACTTGAGCCCTTGATGACTTTTATAGTGGAAAGGTGGAGAAAATATTTTTAAATAACATATTTACTGAGTAAGTATGTCTTACTTCAATAGCTGAAAGATAAACAAAAATGTAATATACATTGAAACACTTGACCAGTAATTTCTCTGTTCCTAATGCGCTGGGTGAAATAATTCTCTAGTTTTTTCTCTAATTTTTTATGTTCTAAAATGCTTTTAAATTCCTTTTAAAAACACAGTAGGCTTATCCTGTACAGCAACTTATTTTCAAGTCAGATTAGGAACTTTTGAAAGTGTTGGAAGAATAAAATTGTGACTGAATAACTTACCCTTTTTTCTACTATGTCATTATCTCCTGTAGACTCTTTGCCATCAAGTGCATCTCTCACAGCCACTGTACGCTTCTTGTTTGTTGGCTCTCTGTTTAAAGTCGTATATCCTATGTGTTCATAAATTGGATTTATGGTCATCTTAGCAATGTATTCCGCTGCCTTGGTTTCAATATAAAGGGTGATCAATCCATCTGTCACCAGGTCGTGGATAGACTCAAAACGTTTCTCTCCAACGAAGTGTTTTCCGTCGTAGTAAAGCCTGAAGTTTCTGGTTTGATTTCCAAATCTACCTCAACAGAAGAGAAGAGTATTTTTTAAAACTCCAGTAAGATAACTTTGCACATAATAAATATTCTCAAGCAAACTGAGTCTAGTACATTCCGTGTATGGTTTGGCCAGTCTTTGGCTTCAATTCCCAGCTTCAACAACTGTGCACAAATCAGAACATTTTTTTAAAAAACCCAACAACAACCATAGACAGAAAGCCAAAGATGTACTTGGCCTTGAAAGACATGATTTGTCCTCCAGTTATTTAATTATCTTGTGGACAAGCTGAAATGTACTTTTAAAGAAGTTCAATGCTCTGTTGCTTTAATAGAAAGGAAAAAAATTCTCATAACACAGCATTATCTGTTGCGGAACATCAATACAAAGATGTGATGCAGCTCTGTGTCTCAGCACCCTGTTGCCTTTCTGTAGGAAGAGGTCATTCAGGGTACAGTCATGCTTAAGTGCTAACAATGATACTGGGTGGAACTATTGCCAGAACTGCAGCCATGTAGGTCAGAACAGCACAAGGGCAAGCATTCTTCAATCATGGCCAAAGACCAAAGACTAACTTTTCAAGTTTTGTATACAGCAGGGCCCCGCTCATACGGCAGGTTCTGTTCTGGACAGCCGCCGCAAAGCAAAATCCGCCGTAAAGTGGAATGCATTGACTAACGTTGTCTAAAATGGAGTCCGATACCCAAAAAATGCCATAAAAGTGGAACAAGCGCCGTAGGAGTGGGGCCTTTCTGCAATTCACAAACCGCCGTATTGGTGGAATGCTGCAAAGCGGGGCCCTACTGTAAAAGCTGCCTTGTGCTGAGCTTAATAAGTCTGCAGTTCAAGGAAATCTTTGTGCCATATTGGATCTGCAAGCTGGAAGTTGATTTGGCAGTTCAAGTTGGAAGTCACATTTTGTCATTAAGAGTAAACTGATATTTTGCACCTATGTAACATCATATTTAAAGACTGGAATGCTAGGATGCCTGTAATAGGTGGATGAAGACCCTCGCTGACTGCTCCCAGGTCTTTGGGTCACAGTCAACGCTACTTTTTTTTCTTAGAAGGTGTAAGCAAAAAAGAACAAGGTTTGCTGATGACTCCAGTGTCAGTCACCAACCAGATTACAGCAACTGCTACCGTTTTAAGAGCATATCAGCAAAATACTTATTTTTAGGGATGTATCTATGAAATTTCCATCAGTCCATACACACTGGGGACTTTAATCCACAACTGTCCCCAGCCAATCCCCTGGCTGAGAGTGAAATACAGGACTACACTATACATTTAAAGCACATCCAATGCACATTTAAAGCATGTGACTTTCATCAAAGAATGATGGGAACTGTAGTTTTTAGCTCTGTGCAGAGAAAACCACAGTTGACAAAATTCTTTGGGGAGAAGTCATGCGCTGTAGATAGATGTTGGATGTGCCTTAAATGTATGGTGTGGATCTGCCCTATAGTCCAATCTATGCATCTAAGAAGGGGGTGTTCTGCAGAAGACAAACCTGCTTTGACTGAGGATGCTTACTGCAATCCCACCAACAAGGACCAGAATTGCAGATAGCTGCTCTATACCTCTTATGTAGCTAATGACAAACAAATCCAAGATGACATGGCAACTGTGATGTGTAGGTTGCTGTAGGACTCCTGTGCTTTTAGCAGTTGGACAGAAGGGAGACATTTTGAAAGAACAACTTTTGATGCCTCTGAAGCAGTGCATCAGGAGAAGCTGCGCCTTCAGAAACTCTTTCCTATACAAAACTATTAAAGGTCTGAGAAACAATACCTTATTTTGTCATTTAGGGACACAGGTGACTTTTTGGGTCCCAGCTTATTAAGCATTTCATACCAGAGTGCATTCAGATGGGGCATATTCAAACATGTGATTAGCTGCAGTCCTAACAAACCGTATTGAGCAAGAACTGCATCACATGATTCTGCTGCACAAGTAGATTAGCTCAGACAAGCTCAGTCCTAAAACTAGCTGCCTACTCCAACACATACATACATAGGAACAATGGCACAAAATATACTAGGTTAATATCACTGGGAGATACTCTAGCCCTCCTAGAAAGAAAGTTATGAAGCAAAATATTCAGGTACCCTTCTAAGCGATTTCTGTGAGATGAGCCAGCCTGGCTGTTCCTGCCTTTCTGTGTTTTTTGCCAATGTGTGAAGTCAGAGCTGCCATTGACAATTGACTTGATTGAACACCAGGCAATAGGAATCCCCAGAGTCCTAACGAACTATTGTTCCCTCCCCCTTTAGTGCACTTTCCCTGCTTCTGTCTCATTTTCTAGTCCTTGGAATCTCCATAGTTTCCCACTTACTCCCAGGTAAGTGGGTACAGGATTTCAACCTAGGCTTTGGTTTAGGGTTGGCATTGTGGGAAAGTAAGGTACTTGTGCCTTTAAAGGTTATGTGTTGGGCAGGAATTAAGCCTTTCCTAGTATGGAAAAAACAGATTAAGCCTTTTCTAGTATAGAAAAACAATTATGAGACAAGTTTCACCTATTCACATTCTGTCGGTCAGACATTTAATTATGTGTGTGGCTGATGGTTTACTCATGATTATCAAAGGTATTTGTTCCTTATTCTTTATCACTCCTGTATAGATCTTTGTGTGTGTTCACTGCAAATGCAGGAAACATAGAAAAGGAAGATGAGGATGGGATGGTGACGTGAATAACAGAAATATGACAATGATACAGATTATAAATTAATGTGGATGATACACATTGTGAGCTGATGATTATAGCTAGCATAGGATGGTAGCATATAAAGTGGTAGAAAACCTCATTCACCAAAGTGAATGAATACACAGCATCCAAAATTGGCTGCTACTGCAGATAGCGATGTCCATGTTATGACAATTTGGAATCTCATTAATGTGTTAGCATTTTTACATCATGGAAGGCAACACCTGAAATAAATGTAGGTTCAAGAAAAAAGCATCTATACTGCAAATTCCATAAGAGGATTTTTTTTTATGAATATCCTTTACTGACATTGAGAGGAGTTTTACAATTCCAGGACAAACAGTATGTGAGAGGAAGCCTGATCATGGAACTGGTCTTTTCTGCTTTGTCACCCCACTACAGCCTCTCATATCCCTGAGGTCATGCAAGATGCCTCCACCAAATTTCTGCCAATTCAACCCTCCCATTTTAGTCCCCATATACCCAAACTTAAGAGCAGCTTTTTTGGGTGGGTGTGGTGAGAGGACAGAATCTTTAGCAGGAATGAGGGGCAAGCAAGCTCCATTGCATGAGGAGACTTCCAGTAACACAATTTTAGATCCTTTTTCAAATGTATGGAAATGTCCTGGATGGGGTTGCACTCCCCCTGAAGGAGCAGGTTCGTAGCTTGAGGGTTCTCCTAGAACCATCTCTGTCACTTGAGGCTCAGGTAGCCTCAGTGGCACAGAGTGCCTTCTACCAACTTCGGTTGGTGGCCCAACTACGTCCCTATCTGGACAGGGATAACCTGGCTTCAGTTGTCCATGCTCTGGTAACCTCCAAATTAGATCACTGCAATGCACTCTACGTGGGGCTGCCTTTGAAGATGGTTCAGAAACTGCAGCTTGTGCAAAATGCAGCAGCCAGATTGGTAACAGGGACCAGACGGTCCGAACATATAAAACCGATTCTGGCCCGCTTGCATTGGCTGCCTGTATGT
Source organism: Rhineura floridana (assembly GCF_030035675.1). NCBI lineage: Eukaryota > Metazoa > Chordata > Lepidosauria > Squamata > Rhineuridae > Rhineura > Rhineura floridana. Next base: position 42,038,828 of record NC_084481.1, on the reverse strand, counting down.
TTCCGAGCTCAATTCAAGGTGCTGATTTTAACCTATAAAGTCTTACACAGCTTGGGACCACAATACCTGATGGAACACCTCTCCCAATATGAACCCACCTGTACACTACGTTCAAGATCAAAGGCCTTCCTCCAGGTGCCTACTCCGAGGGAAGCTGGGAGTCTGGCAACAAAGGAAAGGGCCTTCTCAGTGGTGGCTCCCAAATTATGGAATGATCTCCCTGATGAGGTGCGCCTGACGCCATCACTGTTATCTTGTTGGCACCAGGTCAAGACTTTCCTCTTCTCCCAGACATTTTAGCATGTGTTTTAAATTGTTTTAAATTTTTAAATTGTGTTTTAAATTGTTTTTAAAAGATGTGTTTTTAAATTTGTATATTTGTTTTAATGTTTTTAGTTAATGTAAACTGCCCAGAGAGCTTCGGCTATGGGGCGGTATATAAGTACAATAAAATAAATAAATAAATAAATAATATTCAATCAACTATCACTTGAATCATCTTCAGTCACTAGATGATTAGTAATAAAAAATTAGAACAAACAAGAAGTACAGAAAAGCTTCTCAGGTCTGTCATTGCTAAGTGCATCCAAAGACTGGCAACAATCCTCCAATTTCAAATGAAAATTGCCACACATTGTTGTTTGTTTTTTCTGGAATAAAGTTTTTCAAAAATAAAAAACAAACAAGATGTGCAAATACATAGTAAAGGTAGGCATAATTCAGAGCAACCAAATCGAAGCATATCAGAAGCAGGATCCTGAAAAGAAGCATACATAAAATCTTCACAGCTTATTTTTGAAGGCTCTAGCAACTGAAAGCAGAATCACACAATATGCTCAGCAAGGGACTGCTACTGAAAACAGCCTCATGTCAATTTCCCCCAGATGCCCCAAATCTTGTGTGCTGTGACATTATGCATAGTGCATTTTTTGCCCCAGCTCCTCACAAGTGGTATGGAAATTCACAAAGGCCACATTCGCACAATCACATTTAACTGAGATATGCCCATGCTTCAGGCACCTGCACGCAGCCTCTTCATGCTTCATATTTTGGCTTGTTTAGAAGCCATTAATCGCTGTTTCCCAGTTACTACATAACATGAAGCTGTGGTTAATTGTGCTTTCATGGCTTTTTTGCTGGCTCGCATGTAGGGTAAGCAAAAATGCCATGAAGGCACAATCAACCATAGCTTCATGTTATGTACTAACTGGGAAACAGTGATTAAGCCAAAATGTGAAGCCATAGTTTGAGATTGGCTTCAGATACTAGCTTGTCTGCATTAAACATAGACTCCTGGTTCAGATGTGACAGGCAGCTATTCTTAAGTACGGCTTCCTGGATGGCTTGCTCCTCCCTGCATGCAAGTGAGCAAGCAAGGAACAAAGGGGCTCCAGGTGGGTGCAGGAAGCTTATGCATATCTCAGCTTATTAAGATGATGTTGCCATGTTTTTAATAGTTAAGTGTCAAATCTCTTTAAGAAGGTTGGAGGCTACCTAAACCCACAATACAGTGCACATCACCGACTGGAAATGGTACACAGAGGTCCATAAAGATGTGGTAATGTGGTTTAAAAGCAATCTGAAGGAAGCCACAGAGGGCAAGAAATTTAAATTGGGTAAATGGAAGCCTTGCTCAAATGAGGGAAACCTAACAAAACACAAAATCTGACAAAATGGAAGTTGATAACAAGGGAATAGTAGAAGGAACTTTGAGGAACAAGGTGCTGAAGATAAACAAAACAACATATATTTCTTTAAATAACCTGAAGCAGGAAACTAGTTGGGAAGCCTCTTTCCAACTCTAATTTTAGCACAGGGTGTACTTTCAGCAGGGATTGCAGCACATGAAGAGGATTAACCCTTCTCTCCCCAGCTGCAGTCTGTCCTCCCAAAAATGCTCTAAACCATAAACTTGAGAAAGCCTTCCATGGTCCAATATAAGGCCTTATTAAAGCCTGGTTTTGGGGGGAGGGGATAGAGAGGAATGAATGCTGTAGGCTGGATGAGGAGTCCTTAAGGGCTAGCCTATCCTGCCTCTGCACACTTCTATTGCAGTACATGGATGATAATGCTAGCGTACCTTACAGGGCTATTATAAGGATTAAGATAATGTACCAATGTGCTTTGAAAACTTGACATACATTTTATAAATGATATCAATGTCCACTGGCAAAGATTCATTTATTAAAATACTGATTTTCAGTTCTGGGCTTCATCATTTACCTGAATTCATTTAATTGTTTTCCCCTAGGAAACATACCTCTTCACATTTGCAAATCTTACTAAGTTACACAGGAATACAATGATAACAGATGCTTTTATGACAGCTGTTTTTTGTTGTTTAAGCAGGAAATTGGATGTATATAACCGCATACTCTCATGTCTGCTGGAAGGAAGGGCAGAGTATAAATAAAATAATAAATAAAAATAAATGTCTTAACAGAGGCTCACTGGAAATGTTATTCCAGGAACATACAAAACGGACTTTGACAATGTCATTAGGATGTTCTTAATGGATCCATTGTGCATTTATTTGCAAGTAGTGGACCAAAAATAAGTAACTTAGTTGTATTAAAAATAGTTTGCAATAACTGTGTCTGGTCTCTGTAGCTGACCAGCAGTATGGAATAAATGACACAAACTGGAAGAGGGAGTTAAATTGGAAAGAACAGTTATGGCTTAAAACACACACACACCATTCAAGTCCTTGCATCATCAGCAGATGACAGAGCAATAGAATAGAAGAAGAGGGATTTTTCAAAGGCTACTTCTCCAGAGGCCCAGCTACCTGGCTGGGGATCTCTCCCTTCCAGTGTAATTTGGCAAGAGGGCATGGGGAAAAGGGAAAATGACAGCAGCTCCTGCCTGCCAGAGCAGCTCCTGCCTGCCAGAGCAGCTCCTGCTGTCACACAATCTGACAGACATGAAATGCTGCACCCTCCTCCCTCCAGTTATTTAGCACTCATCCAGCACAAGACAAGGGAAGCCTGGGCATGGAGCAGAGAAGAGACTGAGAAAAACTTGTTAATTTTTTCCCTTTCTTCTGTTGTAAAAGACACAGCAGGGACAAATGGTTTTGGTAGGGGGTTAGGCTCTGCTGTGGTGCCAGTGAAGGCCTAGCAGCTTGAAGAGGCAGGAATCTAGGAGTGTTACTCTTTTCACAGCAGTAGATGAAACACAGGTTCCACTCACACCTCCCTGGAACATTCCTCTCTAAATTGACATGCAAAAAAGCAGGCTAATAAAAAGGCTATTTATTTGTAACGTAACAACAAACATCACTTTAAAACACACATTCATATGGCGAATGGTAGAACGCTCAAAATTCAAACAAACCCCTATTGATGGGATATGGAACTTCAAAACTTGTTAACCTACTCTTGCTGTCCCAGGGGCCCAAATATCTTCTTGCTTTGTCCCTAAGATGTAGCAGACTTTGTTCTTTTTTAAATTTCAGTGTTGCTTTCAAGCAGGAAAAATGGAAATGGCATGCCTTCAAGTCGATCCTGACATGGCGATCCTATGAATAGGGTTTTTTCAAGCAGGAGAGCTGTGCATTTAACTTATGTATAAACCCAGGAGTAGGAGGAGTTTGAAAACCTGTAAATCTCTTATTTGAGGTTTAAAGGCCACTATGTCACAGGCTCAGTACTACATACTCATATAATGGCGATCCCCTTAGCCTGCTTCATGCTAAGAGTAATTCCTGACACCGGCTAGGTTCCTTTAAAGACATTGTGGCAGATCAGCTCATAATCTTGCAGGTAGGTTTGTTTAAGAGGAAAGACAACTGAAGCAAACATAGTGCCAAACTTGGATTAAAGTTGGACAGGACTCTCTCTCCACCCCAATACTTTTTCAAGCACCTAATCCCTGGCCTAGGAAGGTGGCCATTCCAGTTAATTAAGTAGAAGCAATTAAAAATTAGAGCAAATCAGAGGGTTTTTTTGATGTCACCTCAGTAGTATCACCAACGTCAATACTATGTCATTTTATAATGTAAAATCAGAGACTCATAAAACTGGAATATGTCCATATCCACCAACCACATGGAAGCATCCAAGCTTCGGGTAGTCTATCCATAACAATGTACCAGAAGCAATAGGCTTTTTACGTGTGTGTGCACGCCTAGAGAGCAAATGGCTCCAGCTAACTCAAAAGAACAAGACTTCTAGAGTACCTTGAAATGAGTAACAAAGTCAGGATCTAAACTAACTTGAGTTTTCTCATGTCGTCTTGTGTTTTGCAGTTGTTTTAAATCGTAGGGATTTTGGTGCATTACAATTTTGTAAAACAGTGACACTTCTGAGGACCTCAAATTTTGCAACCAAATGTTCAAGGTATCAAGGTGAGGTGAGACTGGAGTAGAGGCAAAACCTGGCCAGGCAGTAAATGTAATAGTTGCTAGATGTTCTGTCAACACGTTTCCTGATATCTCGTTCCATTTCATATGAAAACAGTATGTCTTTATGGTACCAACATGTGATCTAAACTACTGCAACATTGTCTGTCAAGGACATACACTGTAAGTGTTTGAATGTTGTGAAGATAACTTTACATGCTACAAGACCCATGGACAATGACAGAAACACATCAAAATTTGTGGGGTTTTTTTTCTTGAGATGTCCTTGATTTTTCTTTATAATTTGTCACATTTGCATAATATATGCCCCCCACTAGAAGACCTCAATTAATAGTTGTATGATTGCAACAATTGCTCTCAATTACCACCATATTTCATTGGACTTAAAATTAAACTCCTGCAGTGGTGGCAAATTATTGGTATTTGTGAACCAATTGTTTTATATTCATCTTATATCACAACAAAACCATTGATGCTGCTGGAATTACATGCAATATTATCTGGGAGACATCAAGCAGTGGTATACTGCAGAGCTACAAGATACATGCATCTTTTAGAATTGTACATATCAGCACAAGCATGCTATCACTATAAATTGTGTTAATATATTTTTTCTTTTTAACATGATTATGGAAAGCCATTTTGTCCGGAGATGCTTCCAGAATGAGGCTTTTTGTCACAAACAGGTGGTTTACATCAGATTTTTATCTGTGTGCGATTGGTACATAGGCTTCCACATTGTGTTTTTAGTCATGAACATCCATTGCTATTCAATCCCTTTATGGAATCAATCCATCTCTTGTTTGGCCTTCCTCTTTTACTACTCCCTTCTGTTTTTCCCAGCATTATGGTTTTTTCTAGTGAATCAGGTCTTCTCATTATGTGTCCAAAGTAGGATAATCTCAGTTTCATTATTTTAGCTTCTAGTGACAGTTCTAGTTTAATTTGTTCTAACACCCAATTATTTGTCTTTTTCGCAGTCCATGGTATGCGCAAAGCTTTCCTCCAGCACCACATTTCAAATGAGTGGATTTTTCTCTTATCCGCCTTTTTCACTGTCCAACTTTCACATCCATACATAGAAATCTGGAATACCATGGTCTGAATGATCCTGACTTTGGTGTTCAGTGATACATCTTTGCATTTGAGGACCTTTTCTAGTTCTCTCATAGCTGCCCTCCCCAGTCCGAGCCTTCTTCTGATTTCTTGACTATTGTCTCCATTTTGGTTAATGACTGTGCCGAGGTATTGATAATCCTTGACAGGTTCAATGTCCTCATTGTCAACTTTAAAGTTACATAAATCTTCTGTTGTCATTACTTTAGTCTTTTTGATGTTTAACTGTAGTCCTGCTTTTGTGCTTTCCTCTTTAACTTTCATCAGCATTCGTTTAAAATCATTATTGGTTTCTGCTATGAGTATGGTATCATCTGCATATCTTAAATTATTGATATTTCTCCCTCCAATTTTCACACCTCCTTCATCTTGGTCCAATCCCGCTTTCCGTATGATATGTTCTCCATACAGATTAAACAAATAGGGAGATAAAATACACCCCTGTCTCACACTGTTTTCTATTGGGAACCAATTGGTTTCTCCATATTCTGTCCTAACAGTAGCCTCTTGTCCAGAGTATAGGGTGTGCATCAGGACAATCAGATGCTGTGGCACCCCCATTTGTTTTAAAGCATTCCATAGTTTTTCATGATCTACACCAGCCTTTCCCAACCAGTGTGCCTCCAGATGTTGCTGGACTACAATTCCCATCTTTCCTGACCATTGGCAATCCTGGCTGAGGCTGATGGGAGTTGTGGTCCAACAACATCTGGAGGCACACTGGTTGGGAAAGGCTGATCTACACAGTCAAAGGCTTTGCTGTAATCTATAAAGCACAGAGTGATTTTCTTCTGAAATTCCTTGCTCCGTTCCATTATCCAACGTATGTTTGCGATATGATCTCTGGTGCCTCTTCCCTTTCTAAATCCAGCTTGGACGTCTAGCATTTCTCGCTCCATATATGGTAACAGCCTTTACTGGAGAATCTTGAGCATTACTTTACTTGCATGGGATATTAAGGCAATTGATAATTACTGCATTCCCTGAGATCCCCTTTCTTTGGAATTGGGATATATATTGAACACTTCCAGTCTGTGGGCCATTGTTTAGATTTCCATATTTCTTGACAACTTTTTGTCAAAATTTGGACAGATTCAGTCTCAGTAGCTTGTAGCAACTCTGTTTGTATGTCATCTGTTCCTGGTGATTTGTTTCTTCCAAGTACTTTAAGAGCAGCTTTTACTTCACATTCTAAAATTTCTGGTTCTTCGTCATATGGTTCCTCCGTGAATGAATCTGTCATCCTGGCATCTTTTTTATAGAGTTCTTCAGTGTATTGCTTCCATCTTCCTTTTATTTTATCTCGGTCAGTGTGTTCCCCTGTTGATTATTCAACATCCCTACTCTTGGTTTAAATTTCCCTTTCATTTCTCTAATCTTTTGGAATAGGGCTCTTGTTCTTCCCTTTTTATTGTCCTCTTCTATTTCTATGCAATAATTATTGTAATTGTTCTCTTTGTCCCTATGTACTAGTTGCTGTATTATTGCATTTAGGGTTCTGACCGTGTTTCTATCTCCTCTTGCTTTTGCTTTCCTTCTCTCTTTAACCATTTTAAGAGTTTCTTCAGTCATCCTTTGAGGTCTTTCTCTCTTTGTAACTAGAGGTATTGTCTTTTTGCATTCTTCCCTGATCATGTCTCTGACTTCAGTCCATAGTTCTTCTGGTTCTCTGTCAACTAAATTTAAAGCCTCAAACCTGTTCCTTGTTTCATCTTTATATGCTTCTGGGATGTTACTTAAATTGTAACTATTAAATTGTATTTTGGTGTACTTATCCAAGGAATCGAGTTGCTATTCTGTGGGAAGTTTAGGGGTTTGACTATACTGGCTGCAATTCTTTGTACAAATTATATGAGCAGTGCCTGAAAACTCCTTAATATGAGTTACAAAAATGTCAGGGAAATTTGAGCTTTTAAGCACTCACAGATTTGCAAACCATGAAGGGCACAATCCAGCTCTTCCACACAGGATGGAAAGTTTAGTGTGCAGCCCACTTCACATATGTAAATGGATATTAGTTAAGGGTGAATTCCCAGTAACCGTAGTTGGAAACGGCCCCAATTAAACTGAATCTTAAAAAAAATTTTTTTTTTCCAAATGGTTTTGATTACAAGGCCCTATTTCAAAAGGAGAAGCAATTATGCTTCCATTTTTATCATTAGGAACATAACAGGGCTTTCTACCTCAGGATGTACTTTAATTTGTGTCAATGTACTGTGAGAGCTCCCCACTATTACCTTCCCATTTCAAAACTTACCTTGTAGCAGCAGCAGCAACAACAGGACTTGTTGTGGGGCTTTTGATATGCTCAAGACACTGTTAGAAGCATTCATGGCAGTGTCCAAGGCCAAACAGGAACCACAAGAAATAAAGTTCCCAGGGTTCCTGATGGGAATTACATTTCCCATGAATCCTGACAACAAGATGAAGCAGTGTTTATAGGCTCTACAGTATTTGTAGAAGTTCCCAACATTTTGTGATTGGTCACACTCCTTATGGCAGCCATCTTGTGGTGGCACCCACAACACTTCCAAAATCCCAAACGTGCCTGTGAGCCAAACAGGCTGAGGACTCCTCATCTAAGGATATGTTGCCAGGCAAAACTGGGACAGTGGAAGAAAAAGAGACACGATAGGTTGGGCTCACAGCAAGGGGTGATTTTGGACCATTTTGAGTTGGAGATCTCCAGAGTGCAGGCCCAATTCAGAATGGCTTTGAGAGGTGTAAACCCCACAAATTGGCATTTCAACCCCCCAAAAAGTGGCATTTGTCCTGTCCCCGTCACTAGTGAAGATGTTGGTTGCAGTAGATTGTCTTCTCACCCAAGTTCTTATGCATGAACTGACAGTGTATTAGCCGCATGTGGATCACCCTTTCCACATTTGAATTTTGTATATTTCGGTTATAATCTGATTTGGATTGCTGTGCTGTCTTCTGTTGCTCATTTTCACGTGTGATTTAGGAAATTAGCTTTCCATTAGTAATTTTTAAATACTGTTGATTATTTCAGATGGGAGGTGCCAGGATTTCTAAATTTGATTATTAATTATTTATACTAATACAGCTATTCCAAACATTATTTTTGAATTATTTTTATTCCTACACCATTCCCATGAACTCATAGGTATAAGGAGATTGAGAGAGGGGGGCGGAAATGGGAATGTTAAAGGAAAATCACAGAGGAGTCCATTATCAATTTTGAATTCATTTTTCATCAAAATGTAAACTAGAAAATAGAGTCAGTGGAATGTAGTTGCTAGTTTAGCACAGTCTAAAACAAATGTTATGCTGCTAATAAAAATAGGTAACTTAGCCAAGTGTATTTACCCCATTATTTCTCTTGACTAGGGTTACATAAACAAGAGAAGGTTTTAATTACTGTTCAGCAGTATTTGCTCTTAAAATTATGTCTCAGAGTGATGCCCCACATGCCATAAACTTTTGAATTTATAGGGAAAGGAAAGATAAAAAACGTTCATTGTAAAATAATGTACCAAGTAATACTGCTTGTCCATACCATATTTTTTCTTTTAAACAGCACTGTGCAAGCAACTATAAACAAAGTAGTTTTCACTTAGTTGGACAGCCTGGACATGCAAATAATGCCTGTGGTAAGCATACAGATGTCCATATACATACAATCCCCACTCAGTAACATGAAGCTCACTGGACCAGTCAGTCTCTCAGATTAACCTATCTCACAGGATCACTATGAGGATAAAATGGAGAGGGAGGAGAACCATGTATACTATTTTGAGTTCTGTGGATGAAAGGTGGGATATAAATGTAATAATAATACAGACATGCATATAAAATGCCAAGCAATGTTACATGCAATGTAAACAGGAAATCTAATTTGGTTTTATCAACTTTCAATGTGGCTGCCTTCGTTTGGTGAAGCAACATCTCTGTTTAGATATGACAGGCACCCATTATCTGACCTTTCAGAAACAACTGAAGATATTTTTGTGTCAACACGCTTTTTCTGCTGGATTAAAAGATCTCTGTCTTAGGTTTAAAAACAACGCAAAATGAACACCTCGGTTATTTTTGTACTGTTTTTCCAACTATTTTTATGATATGTTTGTTAATAGGCTTGAGACTCACGTAAAAGGCAATTTCATAAATTAATAAACAGCAGAAACAACAACAACTCCTCACCCAAGGACAATATATACATACTGTCACACACATTTTTTAAATCATTTCTGTTCTTTGATTGCTTTTCAGCACCTGGTATTGTATTAAGTTATATAATCACTCAAACTGCAAATGAAGTACAGTAGGACCCCGCTTTTTGGCGTTCTGCTAATACAGCAGCTTTCAGTTAGAGTAAGGCCCCACTGATATGGTGCTTGTTCCGCTTTTACTGTGTTTTTCGGGCATCGGGCACCATTTTATTGAATGAGTTCTGCTTTTCAGTGGGTTTCGCTTTTAGGCGGGGGTCTGGAATGTAACCCGCCGTATGAGTGGGGCCCTACTGTATGAAAGTATCTTTCCATGGAGTGGACAAAATATTTTGTATAAAAACTGAAGCCCAGTGTCTTTACGTAAAAAAACAAGTCTATTGCTCATTTATACTAGTGTTAATTTGAAATGTATTTACAGAAACGTGAAGATAATATAGAAAAGAAAACTTGCCAAAAGCAAATTCTGTATGTATGTACTGATGCCATCCACACATTCAAAAATCCTGACTGGAAGTTAGGGCAGAAGAACATGATGAAGTTGCACTGTAAAAATGACTTACCCGTGATACCAATTAGAGCCACTATTAGGGCCCGGTGGGATCACGCTTCGACGTGGTCAGTTGAAAGGGCAAGAGACCAAGCGTATCAGGCTGGTTAGGAGGTCAAGGTCCAGTACACTACACAAATGTCAAGAGGGGCCAGAGGCAGGTATGCAGTCTGAGCCAGTAGATGGTCAGGTTCAAAAAGATGGCAGTCTGGGGGTGGTAGTGGAGGAGAGTAGTTTAGCATAGGAGTTTGTATGGCTACTCTACCATAGGAATTGCTCAGATTGAGGAACCAAGCCTGAAATAATAGTCATGTAAGGCCAAGGAACCCACTATTGGCTTGCCAGATCACCTGGTGTGGTTGGTATGATGATCTGCAGCATCTCCTCTGGCACTGCAGCACAGCAAACAGCAAGTCTATAGCTCCCTCTGCCTGAGAGCTGCCCTGGTGGCACAGAAAGTAAAGTGCTGGGGCTCTGCTGCCAGAGTCTTCCCTAGTTTGAGTCCCTTGGTACCTTATAGCCCAGCTCATCTCATTTATCACTTACAGGAATATTGCCACAGGGAGCTGCTTTTGACAATATCCTTATGGCAACAATACCATGCGCTCCACCTCTTAGTTATGCAATTCTATTGATTGTGCCTGAAGCGAACACATATACATTTCAGAACCCAACCTGTGACTGAAATGTGTTTTTTAATATTTTATTTTAGATTTTGTAATCCACCCTGGGACCTACTGGTGAAGGGCAGGCTAATAACAATAACAAGAAGACGTTAACTGGGAGTAAGCAAATTTGTAAAACAACTCCCAAATTCACATGGAAAACCACAAAATTGAAACTACATAGATACAACTCCAGTTGTGGTTTATAGGACAGGACAGCGTTACTCATCGGTATGCAAGTGTAGACAGCATGCAAAAGAAGAGCAAAATAGCCAGTTCCTAGCTATCAGATGGCAATATAGAACACATTACTACACATTAGCTCCAGTGAGCTCACTCCTGCAAATGCTTATCAAGGCCTAACACTGTGTATTGACAGTGTTTTCCTTTGCAGTGCTTCCTATTCTGCATGGGAGAAGACTCAGCAGCAATGATCTCCTCACTATTAAAATGTATTACTCTGCCTCTGAATATCTTGCCAACAATTGCTGAATATATGAGAGCAGGTGGAAGTCTGTTGCTAACAGAACAGCAAAAGATTATCTGGGAGTTCTGGGCAAAAGAATACAGAACTGATAATAAAAAGACAGATTGTAGGAGGAGGCAGAAGCGATGGCAAGGAGAACAAGAACACAGCAAGAACCATACGGGAAGAAAAGGAGATAACAGTGTGGGGGAAGGACCAAGTGTCCAGGTAATTCATTATTAATTAACTCTAGATTATTATTATTATGAATACAAGCTAGAGCACTAACTATACCATTAGTCACTCCTGTGTAGTTGCCTAGAGTAAAAACTGTACAGCAAATACAGGCTCAAGGAACTTTCCTTTTCTCAAAACCATTTCCCACACACAACACACCCGGATTTGCCACTATGTACACATGCACAGGCAGATGCAGCCTGACAAGTATTGCAGCATTTCAGAAAACGATCTGTCACTTTTGGACCTTACATTTGTAGGTGCACATGTAAAAAAAAACCCGGTTGAAGCAGCCATCAGAACCACCTTACTGCATATAAATCTTGCTGCTCAGATATCCAGGAGGGCCTGATGCTAGGGAATGGTTAGGGAAGCAAAGAGGGGCAAAGGACAGATTTTAGGGATCATAGCACAGAACAATGAACAGCAGACTTTGGGCTGAGGCACAGGATTCCCAATACTACTACTACTACTACTACTACTACTACTACTACTACGAGAGTTGACTGCTCCATGCTGTGAGATTCTATGTATTTCTAGATACTTTAGTCCAAGTTGCTGAAAGCTGAATGAATGATGGAAGACTATATAGATGGAGAACCTGTGGCCCTCCAGATGTTATTGGACTCAGCTCTCATCAACATCACACAGCATGGTCATTGATCAGGGATGATGGGAGTTTTAGTCTGTCTTCCATTATCCCTGACCATTGTTTGTGTTTGCAGTCATAGGACCTCCCACCTCTGCTGTAGAGTATACCAGGGATGTGACATATGAGATGGTACACTGGATGAAGAACCCACTAATTTGAGAATTTTGCAAGCTATTTCCTGTTGAACTGCAAATAAAACTTCATTTCCTATGTTTCTTTCTTGAAATATCTGTGATGTAGCTTAAAAGATGACCCACTTGTGTGCACTCTGAGCAGTGTGAGGTACCCCTCTCCTGAGAAAAATGTAAATAGCACTAGCCTTCCAAGAATCTTACTTTTAATTTGCCCTACCCAGCTGAACTCTTAGTTAATCCCTTTAATCTAACTAGTCTTTGATTTTTGTGTGTGAAAAAACTAGCTTTATTTATCCCCAAACTCTTAAATTTGTTTAGGTCCTCAATTTATTCCTGTATGGCTATAGTATCAACATTTTTTTTTACATTCCTCTTATCACTTCAGAATATATTGCCAGTGTAGACATCAAATTTTCAATTTATTGCTTTCTAGTTCATTAAAAACCATTCCTGGTACCTACAACCTGTCTGCGCCCTTTCTTGGAATGATTACCCTGAATCTCAAGAGGAAAAAGAGCCAAAGGGTATTGTTCCTCTATGTACAGAAATAGCATATATTTGAATGCCTGCTTGGGAACTTGCAGAGACATTTGACTGGCCACTATCAAAAGGTGCGTCTGATCCACCAAGGCAGTTTACATATGTGTGTGTTATGTGTATTCCAAATGTTGGATTCCACATCATCCCATTCTAATAGGTGGTTGTTGAGGAAGCAGTCTGAATCTAAGCAGTCTTGACTCTTGTGTTTTCATATCTCACATAAGCTAAGGAGACACTATTGCAGTGCTAAGGCCAAAAGGTATTATCAGTAATCACATACAAATCCAAAAGCCTTATCAGCTAGACTATGTTGTGGCTGCATTAGAAAAAAAGTAGATCACTGATACTAGCGGCTTATGATCCCTGCTCCTGTCAGTATCCAATACAGAGGATATATACATCCCTATTTCTCTATCACCACAGCATATGGTAGCTCCTGTTCTTGGACCCAGCATTTCCTGCACATCCTTCTTTCCTCAACTCTCTGCCTCTTCTACTGTTTTTCCTAACCCTCTGCTTCTTCACTAGCTGATCAGCTAGTCTGTAGTCCTTGTCCTTCAGCTTTTCTACTTCCTGGGCCCAATTCTGCTGTCCAGCTTTCAAACCATTCTTATGAATGTTTCTGCCTTTCTCACCATCCTGCCAAGAGCACACAGCCCATACTGTTTCTAGGCTCTGTAAGAGAGGACTCCTCCTATTAGTTAACTGATAGTTAACATTCCATCACTGACCCTTCCTCCTCTGTTTGCAAACACTCCTTATCACATGGGGATCTCAGCTGACAGAAAGCATCTGAAATGAAAATGAATCCCAATAAAAGTGCTTTCTTTCTTTCTTTCTTTCTTAAATTTATATCCTGCCCTTCCTCACAGTAGAAGCCCAGAGTAGCAAACAAAACACTAAAAACACTCTAAAACATCATAAAAAGACTTTAAAATATATTTTAAAAATCTTTAAAAACATATTAAAACAAAATGTCTTTTCTAAAAAGCTTTAAAAATATCTTAAAAAGCAATTCCAACACAGACACAGACTGGGATAAGGTCTCTACTTAAAAGGCTTGTTGAAAGAGGAAGGTCTTCAGTAGGCACCAAAAAGATAAAAAGAAATGGCCTGTTAATATTTAAGGGGAGGGGATTCCAAAGGGTAGGTGCCACTACACTGAAGGTCCGCTTCCTATGTTGTGTGGAATGGACCTCCTGATAAGATGGTATCTGCAGGAGGCCCTGAACTGCAGAGCACAGTGATTGACTGGGTATATTAGGGGTAAGATGACCTTTTAGGTATCCCGGTCCCAAGCTGTATAGAGCTTCGTACAGTAAAACCAGAACCTTTAACTTAGCCCTGTAGCTAATGGGCAGCCAGTGCAATTCTTTCAGCCATAGAGTGACATGTTGGCGATATCCTGCCCCAGTTAACAGTCACGCTGCCTCATTTTGGACCAGCTGCAGCTTCCGGACCAACCTCAAGAGCAGCCCCCCTTAGAGCACATTACAGTAATCCAGCCTGGAGGTTATCAGTGCATAGACAATAATGGTCAGGCTTATCCCGGTCCAGAAATGGCCACAGCTGAAGGCACTCCTAGTCTGGGCCTCTGGTGACAAATATCGATCCGGGAGCACCCCCAGACTACGAACCTGCTCTTTCAAAGGGAGTATGGCCCCATCCAAAGCAAGCAACTGACCAATTATCCAAACTCAGGAACCACCAACCCACAGCACCTCCGCCTTGCTAGGATTTATTGGCTCTCATTCAGCCCACCAGCGAATCCAGGCACTGGTCCAGGGCTTGTACAGTCTCTCCCGATTCAGATGTTACAGAGAAACTGAGCTGGATATCATCAGCATACCGCTGACACCTCGCCTCAAAGCTCCAGATGACCCCAAGGGCTTCATATAGATGTTAAGCAGCATCGGGACAAGATGGTACCCTGAAGCATCCCATAGCATAACTGCCAGGGGTTGGCCCAGAAGAATACCATGGTCAATGGCATTAAAGCCACTGAGAGATCACGTAAGAATGACAGGGTTGCACTCCTCCTGTCCTTCTTCTGATAAAGGCCATCCATCAGAGTAACCAAGACTGATTCAGTCCCACAGCCAGGCCTGAACCCAGATTGGAATGGGTCAAGATAATCTCTAATATCTCTTCAAATAAGCCTGACCTTCACTGTACCACATATATTAAAGCATCTTTAAAATTTCTCCATAATTTTCAAATTAAGTTTCCAGTTAAATTAGTTTTGCCATTTCATGTTGTTGTGCCTTATTTTTCCTGTTTTTCTGATAATGCAACAATAGAGCTTGCAGGAAAGGAAACCATGGTAACTAGCTAAACATTGTGTAGCAGCAGCAGCAGCAGTTACCATCTCTAAAGAACAGAGAGTACTTCTGCACTTCCAACGCCTACTGCCTGTATAATTCCTCCTTGCTTTCCTTTTTATCTTTGTTCTAATTAAACAAGTTCCAAAATTGACACTGGGGATGATGTCTTATTGTTGTCATCATCTGTTATAGGTCTTGGCATTAAGCAGGCCCTACTGCTTAGTTGACTTTAAAGGCAGCTTTTAATACCCTCTGGAATTAATTAGGAATTTCCTGTTCCTTTCAGCTGTAAGGAATTTCTAATTTACATTACAATGTATTCTATAACCCTTATATTCTTGCCTGCACTCTGGATACATATGAAATAATTTGCTTTGGCTAGTGTTTTCTCCCTTCTTTAATAAACTTTGCTTATGGGATGCAGAGAAGTAACAACAATGCTCTTATTTAATATTAACGAATGGTTTGGATCATTTTCAACACTCCTCCCAAGTTCTATTTTCTTTGACAAAAATTCACTCTTTAATTCTATGGCATTCACTCTGAAGCCAATAATCCAGTCTATTACATACTGGATAGAGATAAATGAGACACAGCAAATACCAGCAACCACTTACAAAAGTGCAGTTCCACTGTCCACAAGAGAATCCTACTAGGATTGCCCACCTAGGTCAGTAAACATTGCTCTCTTGAATACAATCCTGAGCTTATTAGTTTGCTTCTAACTGCGAGAGGGAACCATTTGGATTTTCTGCCTTGATTGGTTTCAGCTGACCATTGCTTACCTCCAATCTGTTTAAATAAGGATGCCTAAGCATATCAATTTTAAAGCAGCACTTTTGTTGTAGAAGTTCAAATCAAACCCAAAATATAAAATAACCATATATTAAAATAACCACATAACAAAGCAACGCCATACAAGCCAGTAAATGCCAGCCCCTAAAGAAAATGGCAAGAAATATTTCAAGAAGATATATAAGCTTTGGCTTTTCAGAAAATCATAAGAACGTAAGAAGAGCCTGCTGGATCAGGCCAGTGGGCCATCTAGTCCAGCATCCTGTTCTCACAGTGGCCAACTAGATGCTCATGGGAAGTCCACAAGCAGGACCTTAATCCATATCTGTTGGTCAGCCGTTGGGAGGGAATAGCATGAACACTTCATGTACAGAATCAGCACAGATATAATATTGAAGGTCTTGCAATAACATATAAGAGAAAGAGGTAGTGACTTCTGTATATATGGCCCAGGCCACCACAAGCTTCATAGACTGAAACAAGATAGTGAACCCCAGTCCTGATGCTGATGATACTCAGCTCTGCTTCTCCATAACATCCGAATCAGGAGAGGCTGTGTGGATCCTGGACTTGTTTCTGGGATGCAGAATACTAACAACGCTCTGATTTTAAAAAATGTAAAAACAAACTATTCATCATAAATACACCATTGCAATATAAAACAAACATTAGAAATATTGGCCATATACTAGCCTGTTGTGCCTGAAGTCCACAGCAGCCAGTATGAACCTCAGGAAGTGCTGGAGTACATGTGCTTCTCCTCTGTGGCGTGGATGTCCCACATGTGCTGCACTGTGGCTGACATGATAAGTCTTCTTGATGGGTCCTTGGGTACCTTGGATGGAATGAATCTGTGGTGTGGGGGTGGGTGGGAAAATTCTATTGAATAGCCCCTGGTGACTGGGTGAAGGACCCAGGCATCCGCCTGGATGGCCCTCCAGGCAGGGGCGAACAGCAGGAGTCAGCTCTCTATGTCCATGGCGTCATTGATGTTAGTGACGGCCACCACGATTGGGAGTGGTGGGCGGGTAGTTTGGCTGCCCCCCTGATTGGGTTGTGTTTTGGCTTGGTAGTGGGGCTTAGTCCATGAGTAGCGGGAGGAGGATCTGTAGTTCCTTCCTCTTGCTGCTTGTCTTCTTGACTGAAAGGACTGGTAGGAGTTGTAGGGAGTGTATCTTCTCTGGCCACGTCTGTCCTCCTATCATGTGGTTGCCAGATAAGGCTTTCTTTTTTCCCTGGGGTCTACGAGCACCTCCTTCACAGTCTCGTCTTCAAAACGTTTTTCTCCAGCGAATGATCTGGTATTGAGGTTGGCCTTTGCTGTATTGTCTGCATCCCAGTGCTTTAGCCAGATTGTGCGGCGAGCCACGATGTCAGCAGACATGGATCTGGCTGTGAATTGAGAAGCATCCAGAGTGGCATCTGCAATAAAAGACACTGTCCTATGAAGTTTTAATAGTGACTTTCTGGTGCGCTCTGGGTCCTGGTCAGGATTGTCCAAAAGCTCATCCAGCCAGACCAAGGCGGCTCTGGCGAAAGCTGAGGCAGTGTTGGAGGCCCTAAAGGAGATGGCATTAGCCTCGTGAGACCTTCTCAGGGCATAATCCAACTGACAATTCATGGGGTCCTTGAGGTGTGTCTCCCCCTCTTTGGGAAGGATAGATCTTGACACGAGACCAAGGACTGGACTGTCCACTGATAGGACTCAGAGAAGCTCCATAAAGTCGGGCTCTATGGAGTAGATCCTGTTGGCCAGTGCCCTCCTAGTACGGGAGTGTAAAGGGCCATTCCATTCCACCAGGGTGTTCTTGTGAATCGGCCCTGGCATAAGTGTGGTCAGACAGGGTGGTGGTTGTTCCTGCTCTGCCTCAGCTGGGTCGCCCTTGTCGGTCCCTGGTTTCTCTGCTCCTAAGGTGACCTGAACTCTTTTCAGGAGAGGAAAATAGTCCAAAGACTGAAAAAGGAGCTGTGGAGGAGGCCCCAGTCTCTCCTCCTCCAAGTCTGTGCTCCACTCTGGCTCCGAAAACTCCTGATCCGACAAGGGGTAGTACTCCTGGAGGTGCTCCCCTCGAAGTCTGCCTCTCAATGAGCATGTGTGATTCTTCAATTCTGTTGGCTGTGAAATGCAACCTTTAATCTCTACTACGTAAGAAATGCCTCTTGTTTCTTTTTTATATACTCATGTGACTTTATTCTTATAAAGTTGTTGTCACCATTATTAATTAGTTAAATTTATATCCTGCCCTTCCTCCGAGAAGGAGCCCAGGGCAGCAAAAAACCCATTAAATGCACTCTAAAATATCTTAAAAACAAAATACTAAAACATATGAAAACAAAATATCTTTAAAAATCTTTTAAAAGACAGCATTAAAAACATATTAAAACAATTCCAACACAGACGCAGACTGGGATAAAGTCTCTACTTAAAAGGCTTGTTGAAAAAGGAAGGTCTTCAGCAGGCACTGGACAGATAACAGAGATGATGCCTGTCTAATATTTAAGAGCAGGAATTCCAAAGTGTTGGTGCTACAGCACTAAAGATCCACTTCCTATGTTGTGCAGAAAGGACCTCCTGATAAGATGGTATCTGCAGGAGGCCCTCACCTGTAGAGTGCAGTGATGGACTGGGTATATACAGGGTAAGACGATTTTGTGTTGTGTGAAGACAAGTTATATGAAGCTGTGGCATGTATCTTTCAATGACAACAAAACTCACTTGGACCATAACCTCATTTGTTCTGATTGCACTGTAAGTTCAGCAAGTGACCAAGCTCCAAGGACCAGGAAAAAGATGATAGGGAAGCTTTGTAGGAGGTTCTGGATCAAACTCTGGTACCTAATTAAAGTCTCCTAAAATTAAATTCCTGCACACGTCCTGCCATTGTTCCACAGCAACTGATAAACTCAACATGACACCAAAAGAAGTAACAGTGCTGGAAATGGTGCATATAGGGTTTACTTTCTAATATTAGTCACAGTAAAAAGGTAAAAAATACTTGCAGGAGCAAATAAGTACAGTTAAAATCATGATTAATGAAATAAAACACTTTGAGCAGAGAGAGGGAGAGAGAGAGAGAGAGAGAGAGAAGGGGGCCGGGGGTGAAATACTCAACCGAAGTTGAAAGAAAACAGATGCCTGCTGTTTCCTTCCTATCAGGAAGGAAAAGCACATTAGAAAAGTTAGAAATCCCAGTTGCAGAAGACAGCAATGCTTAAATATTAAAAATATGTATAATTCTAGAAAGAGAAAAACAGTAGAAAGCCCTCAAGGCTGCTTTTCACACATCTTAATACGATTCCAATAATAGGGTAGGTTTGGGGTCTCTAACGCAGCTCCCATGCGTGCATCTGCACCCACCAAGCCCTTCCTTGGAACCCACAGCATCCCCTCACCTAACTGTATTGCAATTAGGCTTGAAAGAAGCCTTGTATTGTATACAGGGCTTCTTTCAAGCCTAAACGTGATGTGGGTTTTTTTGGGGGGGGGTGTCACAGCTATGGAAGAGTTAACTCTCCCCTCCCCAACTGTGATTTCTTGCCAAAAAAAACAAAAACCTGCTGTGCAATCAAGCTTGAAAGAAGCCTTCTGTTGGAGCCAAAATAAATCCTTTATTCAAGCCTCATTGTGGGGGGTGGGACATCTTTGGTGTGAATGTGTCAAAGTCGGAGAGGGGAGAGCTAACCCTTCCCTCCCCAGATGTGACCCCTCATGCCAGAAACACCCTACCCCCTGCTGCAATTAGGTTTGAAAGAAGCCTTTTATTGGCACCAAGGGGAGGGGCAAAATTTGGAGGTGGGATCACAATTTCAAGCCCAAAATTGCCCCTGCCCACTGCAATTTGGCTTGAGAAAAATGTTCTGTTGGCTCCAACAGAAGGCTACTTTCAAGGTTAATTGTTGCAGGGGTTTGGGGTGTGTGATCTTTCTGGTGACTGCAGCTCGTTTAACTTTTCTCCCCCAGCTACACTCTCTGGGAAGATCACCTCTCCCCCCGCCCCATATGTTTGAAAAAGCTAATATGTTTTTCCCATACCTAATTGCTAGGGAGGGAAGGTGAGTGTGCATATGTGTGTGGTTGCTATGGTTGTGGCTGTATGTTGCCCACAGCAGTTTCTAGGGTTTTCAATATGCCAATGGGCCCAAATAGGTTCATGACTCTTGTGTAGGAAATATTTGACACAGGTACCAGATTTCCACTTTACAAATAAGGCCATCCCTGCTGAATAAGACCCAAAGTCCATCTAATCCAGCCAGCATCCTGCTTCCTACAACAGCCAACCAGATCTCACAAGCCAGACATGAAGGCAACAGAACTCTTCCTTCTCCACGGCAACTAGAAGTCAGACAATATCGTGCTGAGTGAAGTACCTTTGCTGAAACAGGGTGTTGCCTATGCTCATCACACAAGAACCAGTTAAAAAAGGGCTTCAGATGCCTGAAACGAGTCAAAAGCTTGGTACTAAGGTTTGTCTCATTTATTAAGTAGAAGTATGACAGGATTATGGACAAACTGGAGATCAGAAGATAAAAATCTTGTTGAAAACTCCAAAACAATTTTTACCAACAATTTTTACCAGCCAAACATGGATTCCAGAAAGATAGGCAGAGAACTAATTGCCTTATTTTCTTCAAGGTATTCTTTCCCTTTCAGAGCAGTTCTGAAATAACGTTTGTCATTCAACTTTTTGAAAAGTTTTTTAAAGGGAGAAAAATACACCATGTCAGAATAAGTCCTATATTTTGGTGAGTATTAGTACACTCCCTTGATCTTGCTGGGGATGAAGATTTGAATCCTCTACAATAGTGGCTTTTAAACTTCCTACTCTCAGGGAGCTCTTTCTCCACATGAATTTATCTGCTGAAGAATCCCATTCTTGTCAAAAAACTTGTGTGCATTGCAGAGAATTCTATCATGCACTCTTACAACTGCTTCACATAGTACTTAACAGCTGTGACATCAAGTGATGACTTGCATGTGTGAATAGGACATCACAGAACTTTCATGTAATCTCAAATGTAATGCTTTTCAATAGAATCAGTTAACACACCCAAATTCCTTAGGGATGGCCTTCCCCTAACGGTGCCCATAGTCCAAAACATCCAGAATGCATCAGAGGAGGGGTAGGTAACCTGTAGCCCCGCAGATGTTGTTGCACACCAAATACCATCAGCTCCAGAACAGTGTCCATGATGCATTATAGAATACAGAAGTGACAGCGCCTCTTCCCAGATGGCTTACACACAACGCCGGAAGAGCACCATGATTATGCCTCATATTGGATCGTTCATGGAAAGGTTCAGACCATTTACACATTGTAATGTACAGTGACTCTGCTGCAATGTTTAATAAGCTCTCCCCACATGAATCATATTTTTTTCATCATGACAGATGTCCAGAATGTCTTTTGAGTGAAATACAGCCAGAAAGTACTGATTCTAAAACCTTGTGCATGAAGTTCAGGTTCATATATCATATTTGTTCCCATTGTCTTCTGAGACTTTGATATCTGAACAATGTGTCAAGGCAACCCAATTCAATTGACTTGAATACAGACTTCCTTTTAAGGCTTACTGTGCACTGGAAAGAATTTTTTTTATTTTTGACTTGGTAGTATCTTCAAGGAGAAGACATCAATTAAAACTGGCACAAGGTTTGATTAAACCAGTGAGTCAAACCAAACCCGAAAGATTTTTTGCCCAGGGAACCTGAACTAAACCCAATCTAAAATCTGACAGTTGCCTTGTATCCAGCATTGAACTGATTTGCTAAGCCCAAACCTCAGACAGTAAAAACAAACAGGCCAAACAAGAACTATGGATCCAGAACTATGACCAAAATCCAGCTGTGCAGAATACATTGCCTACTGTACTAGTCCTTTTTAGTTGTGTGCATGTGTCTATGGGTGAGTCTCTGCTTGCAAAGACTGGAGAAATAGGTCATTCAGTGATATGTGATAGAAGGAATGTTACATTACACCAGGCATAACCAGCATGGTACCCTCCAGACTTGGAACACAACTCCTATCAGACCCACCCAGAATGACCAATGGCCACGGATAATGGGAGCTGTAGTCCAGCAACATCTGGAAGGCAGCACCATACTGGCTGCTCCTGCATCACCACAAGCCACCAAATCAGCCTTCTTTTTCAAGGGCAGAATAAATACAGGAATGGTTGTAGTAACTTAGTGTAAGAATGTTTCCATTACTGGATTATGACAATTTCAGCAAGCTAGCTGAGGATAATTTAAGACATCTCAAGAAAGAAAGGACAAAGGACTTTTCATAATAGAAAAATATACAAGCCAAAAGCATGCAACTTCCAAACTGGTCAACAGATTGGATCCAGCTAGTCTCTGGCTTCAAATAGTTGAAAATTTGACCAATTATAAAGATAGCACTA
The DNA here is from genome assembly GCF_030035675.1 of Rhineura floridana. Taxonomy (NCBI): domain Eukaryota; kingdom Metazoa; phylum Chordata; class Lepidosauria; order Squamata; family Rhineuridae; genus Rhineura; species Rhineura floridana. The sequence continues at coordinate 42,016,397 of NC_084481.1, read as the reverse complement.
TCTTTTACATAATTGGTGTGTGCTTAGCTATATCTTATAATACACACCAAATTTTGTACACACTATGCCAGTGGTTCCCAACATTTATGAGCACGGGACCCCCTTTATAAGCTGAAATTTGTTTGTGACCCCCTCCCCCCAGGGAGGCAGGCTGGCTGCCAGGAAGGAAGGGGGAAAGCAGCCTTTCTTTGCAGGCTTGCTTCTTTTTGCTTCACAAAAAGCCCTCTCCTCTCATTCTAAGTAAGGGCATTGCCAGTAGCGGCAGTGCAAGGAGACAGGAATCAGTGCAAGTAATCCCCTCTTCTTCCTGGTAGCTCCACCCTCAGCCTCCTTTGGCATCTGCCATGTATTTTATAGGCAGATGCCTGCCCTTAGTGCGCCTGAAAGACACTCTGGCGCTTCAGCAAAAGGCCTCTCCTCTGGTTTGGAGCAAGGGGGAGGTGTCATCTGCAGCGGCAGCAGAAAGCAGACCGTGTAGAAGGAGTGAAGACTTTAAAAAAATAATAATAAATAATTCACTTCTTTACTGTTCACGGCCCCCTCTGGATTACTTCCCGGCCCCCCTGGGGGTCCCGGCCCCCAGCTTGGGAACCACTGCACTATGCCAGCCTTCATTTGCACTGGCTTCTAATTTGTCTACGCTGTAGCTGAATAAAACCATGGACCTTATAGGTTGGTTGCTTGCCTGTAAGCCTAAACAAGAGCCAATTTGAGTTCTTCCACAGCATTTCCTATCTGCTGCTACTTTGGGGGGGGGGGTAACACAAACTCTTGCACTTCTAGCTTTGTCCTACAGCCTCAAAATAAAGTGTAGAAAGCTGGCAAGCTGGTGTACCCTGTTTCACAGATAAGCAAGATGGACATGCTTTTTTCCAGGAATTAAGACTGTATCAAAAGGCCATTCACACTCCTATACTCACAACATGCACACAACCCATTGAGATATGACTCTGATGGACTGAGCTGCCTAATTTTTATTCTTCTCTTTAAAAATAGCAACACCATAAATGTGGTCAAATGTCAGCACTATTTCTGTTATCATCTACACACACTATGGTTTACAGAATAATGCAAAGGGGAAAAAAGAAAGGTCCCTGCCACCAAGGACCTTACAATCTAAACTTTGTCACTGTGAGGGAGATAACACAAAGGAGTGAAGAAAGAAGAATAGAGGGAGAGATAAATGAAAAGATTTAAAGTAAACACTTCTGAAGTTCACAATGCCTCAGTATTTCATTTGCCTGTTAAGTTAAAGGACTGTGAAGGTAGAACTAGGCCTGTTAAACCTTTGTTTCAAGAAGCTCCCTTAAAAAAAAAAGTAAAATAGCTAATCCTAATACTACCCCATGAGTATTCATAAATATTCTAATAGCCTCAAAATGAAATATTAATTACCAACCTTAAAGCCAAAGTGTATGTTCCAAGTTGCCGTTGGCTTTCACGAATAAGATAACTTCCCTCTGCTACACTCAATAATTGATCTGCTTCTTCTCTTGATATCATCCCATGGAACCTGAAAAATAAAGCCCATCTTTATCAGAGATAAGAGTTATTTCAAGAGAAACACTCACCACAAAAACACAAGCCCTCAGCATTTTCCATTTTAAAATACAAAAATAGCATCCTTTACTTTTAAGAAACACACAGCACACTGAAGTCAGCCCCTGAATGCAATTATGTTAATTTCTCTACTTAGCATGCAGCTGGCTTGATCATTTTCAGCTGGTAGATCTTAGTTATCTATTTCCTTTTGTATACATAAAGCCTAGCGATACTGCCACCCTACAGGCGAAATAAATTCTGTTCATAACAGGCACCTATCAGTTTGATTTACAGAAAGGTGCCCATCTTATCTTATATAGCTTCTCATCCAATATTAAGGTTGTATATACTCCAAAATAGTGAGCCAGTCTGACAGTATGCCAGGACCCCAAGGACAGGGTCTTGTTTGAATAATAATCTAAATATTAATCTACATAATTTACATATATTTGTCCAAATCATGTGCACAACCCATCTCTCCCCCAATCGTATTTGCTTTCTGCATACTGACCAAATGGAAATACCTTTATTCAACAGGGCTCCTGCTAGGAGGAAGGGCGGGATATAAATCAAATAATAAATAAATAATAATAAACAAAATAAAATTTTGGTAAAGAAAAGCAACGTACCATTGTCATCAAGTTTTTCTAAATACACACATCACAGTGAAAGTCATTGTGGCAAACATCAGTGCAGTGAGTGCAATGCATGGCAAACGCCAACATTCACTTTTGCGCATGGACAATCCCAGATGAATTTTCATGAATCCAAACTTCAGAGATACAGCCAGAGAAGGCTGACAGTTCCCTTCATGAGCTTGTCAGCATTCACCAGTGTAAGCCCAGCAAGCAGGAACATATACCAAGGAGTGCTAACAGTCACAAAATCTGTCTGGGATTGCCAGCTTTCATATGTGAATGCTGACATGCACTAAACTGTATACATGCTACAGTTACAATGAACTATAGGGTAGAAAGAGAAAATGTTGTCATTTCAACAAGATCCACATTCCCTATCTGACGCAGCACAAACAAATACTACTGTAAGCCATATAAGAAATGACACAACTAAACTCTGAGAGCCAAAATGCTTCCATCCAAAAGTACTGTGCATCAACGTACACAGAATAGGACATTTGGTACAGCTAAACCCTAGAGTTACCAGGTCTCCAGTTTTTGCCCGGAGACTCCAGATTTTTGGGGTCCTCTCTGGGTTGACGGGTGAGTCACCCCAATCTCCAGATTCCTAGTTTTCATTTTTTTAAAAAAGTTTCTAGGTGATCTGCTTCAAGAGATATTAATCAAAATGTCAGCCTCCCCCAATGTCTGTTAAATTAGCTCGTATCTGGCTGCTTTAACTCTGCCCTTTCAGTTTTGTGGCCAATATGTGAAGTCAGGACTGTGATTGACAAAGGATTTGTTGATCTCCAGGCAATAGCTAGAACCCACTGCAAGGCCAGAAAATTGTTGTCTTTTCCTGGTTTATAGCTTTCAGCAGCAGCAAAAGTCCCTTTCTCTGTATGTGCAGGTCAGGAGATGTAGAACAAAAAAAAAATCACAGCAGGATCTTGGTAGGCAATTGTTTACTGTAAACAATTTCAGTTATGATTATAATAAAAGTGTACATGCAGGGTTTTTTAAATTAGTATATTATACATTTTATCTTTCAAATAATTTTTGAACAGAAATTTAAAAGAAGTGTACATGCAACTTGTTCCCTGGGCAGTTGAAGAGGGCAGTTTATTTGTCTAATTCATAGTCTGCTTTGAAAACCTTCCCAGTATGAAGCTTTACTCCTATATTCACTTTTCTGGGAGTAAAGCTGCAATGCTAATCCCACATACTGGGAGTAAACCCCATTGAATTCAATAAGACTTATTTTTGAGTAGACATGGTTAGGATTGTGCTGGAAAACTATTGGACATATGAGTGAACATAGCAAAGGATTATGTTTGCATTATAAACCTTTCTTCCCCACTCCCAATCCTATTTTAAAGCAATTAGGCAGGGCTTATCTAGGTGTCACTGCTTTTATTTTATTGGAAACTAATACTGATTTTTTTAAAATGTTCTGCAATGACCAACTGGTTTTGACAATAAACTGTTATATGGGGTGTATGTATTTTACATCTCCAGTGTGTGTGCATATGGAATCTTTCCAATTATGCTGTGAGGTAGGGTTGGAAACCAAGGCAGCTCACAACAAGAAATAAAGCCATTTAAAATCCAGTAACCATAAAACAAGTATGAAACAGTTGCAAAACATCTTAAAGTGGCATGATTCTGAATTTTGGGTTGGGTGAGTGAAGTTCTTTATCACTTGAGGCTGCAGTCCTGTGCACGCTTCACTGTTTGAGAAAGCCGCATTGAATACATTGGGACCAGCTTCTGAGTAAACATGCATAGGATTGCACTATGAATATCTTTACAGGTTGTATAAATAATAAACATCTTTGACAGTTATTTTATATAAATATTTCTTCATACTCTGTTCTGATATCTGATTTCACACTATGGTTGTACATAATTATTTCCTCTACATTTTAAGTGTGCCCTTCTTCCTTGGGATGGTCATGGTCCCCCTTTGTTGTCTTCACTATGAGGAGCAGAGTAGGCTGAGAGATGATGAGTAGCCCATGGTCACCCAGTAAACTTTGTAGCTGATTTTCTAAAATGATCTACATGCACGAGAAGTTTATTAAGTAGATCCACACAATACAGTGAAAGCACATCCAACTCTCATTTAAAGCGCATGACTTCCCCCAAAGGATCCTGGGAAGTGAAGTTTCCCCCTCAGAGTTATAGTTCCCATGATTCTGTGGTGTGATTCATATGCTTCAAATATGTGTTGAATGTGCTTTAAATGAATGGTGTGTATCTGCCCTAGGTGTGCTGTGTATTCATTCGTAAATTGAAAAGAACAATTTTAAACAGGGGGAGGGTTATAGCTCAGTGGTAGGGCATATGCTTTGTATGCAAAGGTCCAAAATCCAATCTCTGGAAAACACTATTGTCTAGAATCCTGGAGAGCCAATGCTAGTCCATGTCATCAGTACTGAGCTAGATGGTACTAAATGGCCTGAGTCTAAGGCACATTCCTTTGTTCCTAAAAGTGGAAAGAGACCCAAGGGCCACAGTGACTTCAAAATTTCTTTATGTATTTTATTTACAACATTTATATACTGCTTTATTGTAAAAAAACTCAAAGTGGTTTACAGAAAGAATTAAAACAATTAAATTATTGGCAAAAACCGTTAAAGACAGGTATTTTAAAACACTCACAATAATAAAACCAACAATGAGTTAAAAACAGATAAAAAACATAATAGTTTCTAAATGCCTGGGTAGGCTTGCCTAAAAAAATGTTTTTAGCAAGTGCTGAAAAGAGTACAATGAAGGCACCTGCCTAATGTAAATAGGCAAGGAATTCCAAAGCATAGGTGCTGCCACACTAAAGGATCAATTTCTTACAAGAGCAGAACAAGTACTATGTGGAACCTGTAACACGGAAAGCACACCTTGAACTTGACCTGGTAGCAAATTGGCAACCAGTACAGATTTCAGAGCAGAGGTATTATGTGCTGACAGGGTCTCACTCATGTCAGCAATCGTGCCACAGCATTCTGCACTAACTGTAGCCCCTGGGTCAGGTTGTGCTGCATGGAGATTTCTGTAACCTTGGCTAACTGGCTGCCAGGACTTTCTTTAGTTTTGATTAGGAAACCTGGCTAGTTGTGGGATGCTGAGTTTTCTGCCTTACTCAGGAATCCTGTTGTGGTTGCTATGGTATTACATTTAGGAAATCATCACTGTCTGTTGCTTTTCTTTTTCTATTTGCATTTCATTTACCTCTGACATCACTCCCTTACATCCATAGAAGCAACAACAGTTTCCCCATGCACTCAGCTCAACCCCCTTGAACCCACTGATAATGCACCTTGTTGTTTGCATGACAGTTTGTTTCTTGCCCAATAGCGGTAAAAGAGAATTCACATACTGGGAAGTGTGGCTTCAATTGCTGTTGTTCCCAAGCTACTGCCTGTGAAGGTAGACCAAACCATGTGTGTTTTCTCTCTGGCAATTATTACTCACTGGAATTGGGTTGGTTGTCAAAGTGAGTTTATAGCAGCCCACAGGGTAGGCAGGAAAGGGTAGAGAATCTTCTTGACTCTTACTCATTTCACAAACCTCTCTCTGCAGTGAAGGATCAAGTCTGTAAGGAAGTTTGGAGCAACCATGTTAAAAGGCAGGCAGGGCATTCCAGGCAGGGGATTGCCAACCCTGCTTTGATATGGATATCTTTGCAGAGGATTCCTAGTAAAGCCTTACCAACACCACAGTCCTAATCATATCTACTCAGAAGTAAGCCCTGTTGAGTTTTATGGGGCTTTGTCTCTTAATAAGTGTGCTTAGAATTGCAGCCTTTGGGGCATCCATCTTTACTCCTGAATGTTCCCATCTAACATCTCCACAACACTAGGCTCCCTTTTTCTTACAATGGCCTTCTGGTGACTGGCCTGGCCTGAGGCCAACAGATGCAAGTAGGTTAGATTAAATGTTCCGTACTCAGGCTCCCTAAGCAGGTGAGTAGAAATGATCCTGCCACTTCAGCTGATTCTCCAATCAGATATTTTTTGTTTGTTTGAGTAGTATGCTCCAAGCAACTGTGGTTGATGCTTAATGTATCTTGCTTAATGCCATCAGTAGGGCCCACCCTGAAATTTCAGGGTTTGGGATGCTTTTGATCTGGCAACCCTACTAGATCCTGATCCTCAGACATGAAATTCTGCAAATGACAGTAAGCTACATCACTAGCTCTCCTACATTTCTTCCATACATACTGTTTCCCATGCACAAGAAGGTTTTATTTCTTTCATGAGAGTAGCACTGAAACATACAAGCTCCTATTTGCACCAGCAGTGCTACAGTCTAGAAAAGCTTTCAAATTTGACTTTACTAATTATATAAACTGGCTCTAAGTTGCTGACATATCTACATAGTTTTGAATTCCATATTACTTGGTATTGTTAATAATTCAAATTAAGTACACTTTCAAATTTATATGTCCCTTTAAGAACTTTAAAGGCCATTAATTCACTGGCAATTTTGAACTGCTGTGAAGATACTTTACTTCCAGTCAAGAAACTATAAATTACTTCTATAAAAACACATTGAATTCAACACAGAACAGATGATTGTGAAGTCATGAATTCCAAGAGGAACAAACTATAAATTCAGAGGTAACAAACAAAAATACCCCTGTAAAAATGTCTAAATTAAAAGGGACTGAAGGTGGCTTTTTTACTGCTGAAAAATATATATTAAGAATTTTACTACGATACAATCCACAGATATCTAAGTTTCTGCCTTCCTAATTTCACTGTATGGGGAAAGCATGGAAACAAATTGGCTATAAATTTCAATAGCCACTCTAAAAAGAAGGAAAAGGAGGAGGAGGATAGCATTCTTCAAGTACTTGAAAGGTTGTCACATATAGGAGGGCCAGAATCCATTCCTGATCATCCCAGAGTGCAGGAGATGGAATAATGGGCTCAAGTTACAGGAAGCCAGATTTTGACTGAGAATCAGGAAAAACTTCCTAACTGTTAGAGCAATACGACAGTGGAACTGATTGTCTAGGGAGGTGGTGGGCTCTCCAACACTGGAGGCTTTCAAGAGGCAGCTGGACCTGTCAGGTATGCTTTAACTTGGATTTCTGCACTGAGCAGGGGGTTGGACTCGATGGTCATGTAGGCCCTTACCAACTCTACAATTCTATGAGGACTCTACTCTGATTTTGTTCTTTCCACCCTTAAAAAAAACCTCATTTATTTTATTACCACCAATTCTGCCAAATGGAAGCAGGAAAATGTGTGAAGTACAGTACTTTGATCTAAGTACAAAACAGGTAGCCCGTCATTAGAATTGCAGACTATTGAAGAGTGCATGTCAGCATTTTATTCTGTGACCTATTCATGATTGAATAAGACTCTCTATGTTGAAAGCGCCAATGAACTGCAAAATAATCGTATCTCTGTATCCTGTAAAACAAATTGAGATGTTTTTTGAGCACATTGAGAAAATGGTCAGTAGCCACTGGGCACAATTTTTGTATTTTTACTCTATTTATCAAAATATCCTCAGCTTAAAGCAACAAATTCACAGTGCCATATTACTTACTCTCGTCCATAGTACTTTGGTCTGTTCTCTACCTATTGAAAAAGAAAAAAGGAGTATTTTAATTGAACAATACAGGAGTCATAGAAAGCTGTTTTTCCTTACTGTATAGTTTGTCTTCTGATTAGCTGAACAAGAGTTAAGACAAAATACAAAGATTTTTTAATCATTACTAAACCTTTTTTGTTTATTGAGAACACGGAGTTGTATTCAACTAAGTCCTACGCAGAGCAGACCACTGAAATACTGAATCTAAGTTAGTCATATCTACAATTGATCTACTCTGAGTAGCACTGAATACAACCCATATATTTTAAGTTGGATACCACGACTTTATTCATGGAAGTGTCTTATATTATTAAGGGTCATTTCACAACAACTGGAAATCAGCTTCTTATGGGAATTTTGCAATTTCTACCAGTAAGCCACAACCTAGATTACTGTACACACTATATATACATTAGTCTGGAGACCATGTACCTCTGAGTATGGCCTTGTCCTAAAGCCTTTGCTCCATTATGCGTCTCTCATTTACAATTTCAATGTGAACCAACATGGTTCAATGAGAACCAACATGGCATAGTACAGTTATAGACTGCATATCCTGTTTTCCCTCTAGCTTCTGCAGACTTGAGCTGCCAACATGCAACGAGTCACCTACAAGTTGGTAATTCCAGGGAAGAAGAAGAGGAGGTTCATGGAAAACCTTTTGTGGGGGATGGGACAAGGAAGCCCCTAGGATGCTGACAACATCTGCAGGAACTAATTTAACAGGAAATTTACCTAGATGCTTCTTGGCCATGTACAAAGAGCTGCTTATGACAAAATTGTTTGCAGACAGTGCTCACTCAAGCTTGCTGGTAATTAGTGCCATATTAGCATGAAGCCTCATTACAGCAAGAAAAGGGGGTATGTTAATTAATTCAATCATTTGGTTCGCTTGATATCTTTTCACTTAAGATTATTTTAACTCCATGGTCAGATGCCCAGCTATGACAGCAAATGGCATCTTGTATGCATGGTATGGCACAAGAATAAACATGTGGCAAGTGACAAATCTGAATTTTTTAAATAAATAGCCTTGAAAAATTTATATTACAACTGGAATGTTAAATCAGTTGGAAATATATCAGTAAAAACAGGTGATTGTATGATCTGTTTCCTATGAAATTATTACATCTAGAAGACACCCTGATGCTTTGAGATTAGCTCTGCTTCAGTTGCAAAAAACCAATATAATTGGATTGATAGTTGAGCATCTTAAGAGAGATTTTCAATTATTATTCAATTATTGAATTGAATTATTGAATTATTCAATTCAATTATTCAATTGAATAGAATTCAATAGAATTTTCAATTCTATATTGATGTCTGTGTCATCCAAAAGAATGCTCAAAGGCTTGATTCTCTTAATCACAATACTCTCTTTTCCGAATGACCTGAGGAAATACCTAAATGCATTCAGATAATAAGATCAAGTAAACAGAAGTGATATTTGTAAAACCTCACAAATGGCTTAAGCCTAGCCATTATACAGTCTGTTATACAACTGAATAGACAATGGACATCATCACACTTTTAGATGTCATTTTCACATCTCTACCTGCAGTGGAACTGCCTCCTTTTGGTCTTCCCTTCATGCCTGAAACCCTCCTTCATTTCTCTCCTCTACCCCTAGAAATGTCATCAAGGATTTCCCCTTGTCCCTCAACGTCCAGTGAGTGTGAATCTGAAGCATCAACATAGGAGACAACATCAGCTCCTCAGGGTTGGCGTCCAGTTTTTTAAATTTACAAACCAGGACCTGGGATTATACTGTGTGAAGCTATCTAGGGAGTATATAATAGGCATTTCAGAATAGCATTCAAGTTTTGACCATGTGAATTCTACTGTATTTGAAGAATATTGCTTTCAAGCACTCTAAACAACATTGGGAGTGTTTTCTTTCAGACAGACATCTGTTCTTTTCCAAAAGTTAAGAAATGTAGGAGCTTATCACTGATGTGGACCCTACTGCACTTCAACAGATTTAATTCTTCGTGTTGTGGTTGGTGCTAGGTTACACTAATCTAGGTTTTAATTTCTATTATTTCCAATCTGCTGATATAGTTTAATGATTCAATTATTTTGAGAAGATAGTACTAGCCCCCATTTCCCTGCACTTAAGGAAAATGGAAATCGACTGCCTTCAAGTCGATCCTGACTTATGGCGACCCTATGAATACGGTTTTCATGGTAAGCAGTATTCAGAGGGGATTTACCATTGCCTTCCTCCGAGGCTAAGAGGCAGTGACTGGCCCAAGGTCACCCAGTAAGATTCATGGCTGTGTAGGGATTTGAACCCTGATGTCCCAGGTCATAGTCCAACACCTTAACCACTACACCACACTGGCTCTTAAGGGAAAACCCATGCTAAAGGCTAGCTGAGAGTACAAAAATGGAAATCTCAGGAGCATTGTTTGAAAATAAGAATTTTCAAGTTTCAAGTGTTGTGACTGGTTTTCTATCCGAAACGTAAAATCACAGAGTTGGATCCAGACATGTTCAAAACAGAACCACTGAAATCAATAGGACTTGCTAGTTATAACAATTTCCACAATTGTAAATCACTGGAAAAATATATACTGGCTACAATTATATTCTGTTTTAAAATGGCTTTCTTCACTTTTGATAATGAGCCATATAACAGAGCATACACAAAGTGACAAAGAATAAAAAACTTTCTGGAAGTGTCATTTGTGAAAGCACCCTAATATTTTAGACATAGCAGTTATATGTATAAAAACAGATGGTATCTTGATTAAATTTATTTTGCTAGGCTTCTCAGAACCTTTCAGGACCTCCCATGCTAATGCATACATAAATCCAATTTCTGAATAAGCATGAATTTAATTGCTTTTCTTATCTAAGACCTCAATTTCTATGGAATTCTAAATAAGATATAAAATGAAGCCCTGCTTTTCAATGCTGCATCTTTACATATTCTGAACATATCTTGTGCTATCCTATTCTACAGAGTGGCCAACGATCTCAGATGTACATTGGTACCCTTGATATGTGGTATTATGCTAACTGGGCTACACTTCAATTACATACACATATCCTCGTTGTTTACCAGCTCTTATCACATCACAGTGATGAATATAAAGTAAGTAGCCACATGCACATGACAAGCAAGAACTGTCTCCAGGCAACCAGGCACTGGAATTTCATTTCTCTTGGCAAAAACTACTCAAACTCTTCTATACAGATATGGGCAAATGGACTAGCAAATGTTTTTAAGGGCCAACAACTTTTGAGAACTTACTTCACAAGGCTGAGTTACGTCAATGAAAGTCCAAGCAATTTTGTTTTATGCTACCCCATCATGCTGTATCAACACATGCCATTAACAATTACACCATCATTAACAATTATACCATTATTAAATCATTAAATCATTCCACAATGTAAATTTAACTGATGTTGTGCATTGATGAATGATTAGAAATGGTAGGTGAGCTCACACAGGGTCAATGGATAGGAGGGAATGCTACTGCTGATGAGGAAAGGGGGAGGGAAACAGCAAGAGAATTTGGGAGGATGGTGACTAGAAGGATGGGACTAGAAGAAGTGGTGGGATATAGGTGGCAGAGGAGAGGAAAGCCCTGAGATTCATATATTACAGGTGTTAGGAACCTTTTGCCCTCCATATGTTGCTGAACTTCAACTCCTATCAGCTCCAGCACACATGGCCAATAGCCAGGGATGATGGGAATTGTAGTTCAGTAACATCTGGAGGGCCAAAGGTTCCCAACAATTTGAAGCAACAAGCCACAAACAAGAAGCACTGGATCTATAATCCATGAAAATATTGCGCACTAAGAACAGAAAATCTATTCTTCTCTTGTATTATCATAGGGCTTCAGCTGTATGGAAACAATATGCAAGATTTTCAGTACTCCCAAACACTCTCTGTCTGATTAAACAGTGTGGTGTAGAGGTTAAGGTGTTGGACTAGGACCTGGGAGACCAGGGTTTGAATCCCCACATAGCCATGAAGCTCACTGGGTGACCTTGGGCCAGTCACTGCCCCTCAGCATCATGAAAACCCTGTTAATAGGGTCGCCATAAGTCGGAATCAACTTGAATGCAGTACATTTACATTTTACAGGAACCTTTCTGAGCCCAAGAGCCGCATTTCTTCATGAGCAACCTTCGGAGGAATGGGACCAGATTGGAGCAACAGATATGAGTCTCACATTTGTACAGTAGGCTATATTCCCACCCACACCCACCCGAGCAAAAAAAAAATCAAGGATTTCTGACTTTTGTCAGAAGCTTCTGACATGCATTTCTTCATCCCCCATCTAGGCAGGCAAGAGGCATTCTCACAGCTCAATGATACAGCTCCAGCTAGTTAGCCATCTTCGGTCCCTTTTGGACAGAGAAGACTTGGCCACAGTGCTCCATGCTCTGGTAAATTCTAGACTGGATTATGACAGTGCGCTCTACATGAGGCTGCCCTTGAAGACGACTCAGAAACATCAACTGGTCCAAACTGCAGCAGCCAGATTACTAGCGGGGGTTCCTTTTAGAACTCTTATAACCCCTGTTTCAAAACAGCTGCATTTGGTTGCCAGTTCATTTCCGGGCCCAATTTAAGGTGCTCAAGATAGTGTTTAAATCCCTAAACAACTTAGGACCCAAATGTCTGAAAGACCACCTCCTTCCCTCCCTTCTCTTGAGTGTTGAGATCAGCAGAGGCGGCTCTTTTGGTATTTCCGCCATCCTTGGAAGCTTGGAGGGGGTGGCCTGGGAAAGGGCATTCTCGGTGGCAGACCTAAGCTGTGGAACTCCCTCCCCACTGAGGTGTGTCTCGCAACTTCATTGTGCAACCTTCAGTGAATGCTGAAGATGTGAATGCACCTCTTCACCCTGGCCTTCGACATCTGAGATGTATATTTTTAGGACTTACCTTATTTTCCATGATGTTTATGTTGCTTTTAACTGTTTTTAATTATGTGTTTTAAAATTGTAATGAAGAAGAAGAAAGGCATTTGAGGATGGTGTGGATCAGGGTTGATGAGAAGCATTTGGCCCCCGTGCCTGAACATCCTGGGTTAAAAAACCCCTCTAATCTGGAATTAGTAGTATTTGTGGTCTTTATTTTTAACTGGACATAAGATTATTATGCTCTTTACAACTGTTGCTACTGAAAGTAAAATTAATGAAATGCTTTTAACAGGTGAGGAAAGGTTTCTATTCGGGCTAGCTGATTATTGATGCTGATGATATAATAAAACACCTGAGAGAGCTTTTGAACTGGAAGAAATGTGCATACTGCATCCATTGCTGCACATGATTTGTTATTCAACTAGGGCACATATATCCCTAGCTCAAGGATGGAGAACCTGTGGCCATCCATATGTTGCTTGACTCCATCTCCCATCAGATCCAGCTAGCATAGGCAGTGGGTCAGGGGTGATTAGAGCTGTAGTCCAACAACATCTGGAAGACCACAGGTTCCCCATTCTTAAGCTAGGGATATGTGTGTGAAAACCTGCCTCTGCACTCACATCTAACCTTAAATGGATCCGAGCAATTATGAACAATTGGGGCTGGTCTGAGGAAGGGAAATGACAGTCAAAATGTTATTAAAATCTCAATCTCAGAGTTAGATTCAGGAAAGGGAATCATGTTGTACATAATGTTCAAAATCATGCAAGAGAAAACCCTTATTAGGTTACTCATTAATAGGCTGGAAAGCAAAATTGCTAATTTCTCCTGAACACTACTAATCTTCATCATGAACAGGAATCAACGTTAGCTAGATAAATAATTTAAATGCCTGTCAAATCAATATTGGCAGAAACTAGAGTTTTTGAAAACCTGGGGTATTTCACACCCATTAGAGCTTTATTTTTCTTCCTAGAGCTTTATGATATATTTGGAAGAATTGCAACTGGCATCTGAAAGAGAACAGTACAAAGAATTTCTTTGTAATTCCTATTTAATTCAGTAAATGAATCCTGTTTGTGATCTAAGCGGTATAAGCTATTAAGGCCATGACAGTACTGTGCTCCCCTGTATTTAAGGCTATGTCAAAATGACAAACACATTTTGAAGATTAATTTCCTCATCCCTTGGGTACATGATGAAAGTGTTGCAATAAAATTTAAAACTTTAATCATTTTCAGTGCCTATTTAGCATGAATGGTGTTTTGTAGCTGCATTATAGCAAATCAAATTTCACGCCACAACATATTAAAAATTGAAATTGATGTTGTGCTGTGATCCAGCAGAGCTGACTGCAGAACAGACAAAACCGTTTGCCTAAAAACAAAAAGCTCCTGACATGGTGATTGGATGTACTAGATTTGCAATGTTGAGTTTTGTATAAATTCTTTGTCCAGTAGGATGAGAGATAAAACAAAATCAAGATATTCTCCCTCCCCTCCTCATTAGATTAGATTAGACAGCACTGATCATCGGTTTCCTGAAGACCACAGGAGGAGAGACCTGGACTGAGCAAACAAGCAATCAGTGCTGAAAGAAGCATCACATGTTCCATGTCCACCACCCACAAAATGCACTGTGCAGTCTGTTGTATATGCAGAATCGGTCCCTGTCTCCATGCATGGCTCACTCCAAGGCAGGGGGGTACCTTTTTGGCTCCATGGGCCAGATCTTATCAGGATTGGCATCACAGGCCAAACTTGAGAGGAGGGTGGGGCCTCCTGCCTACCAATCACATGACATCATAACAATAATGCTTTTTTGAAGTCCTGAAGTCAGGACTTCAAAGTACCTTGCAAGTGTCGCTTAGTGGGAGGTTTTCTCCATCATTTTATCAGCGGATCCCATGCTTCGTGGGTTAACTTGGGCCCCCTGATGGGCTAAGATTAGCCCGTGAACCCCTGCTCTAGGGTAAATTCATTTTGGTCATACAATAGTGCCCCGATATCTGGGAAGGTTTGGTTGACAACTGGTTTGCATGCTAATGATTGTATTTATCCTAGATGTCCTGTGCTCTCTCTCTCTCTCTCTCTCTCTCTCTCTCTCTCTCTCTCTCTCTCTCTCTCTCTTTCTCCCTCTCTATCACACACACGCAAAATTAATTAATGGTTGTCTACCAAAAGTGCAACAAGTCACCAGTGAGTGCTTGATGAAATAAAATGGACAAATGAAAGAAGGTCAGGCATGATGCAAACCAAAACAATGACAGTTTTAAAGCCCAGTTTGCCTTCAGTAGTGAAACTATAGGGTTGCTTCTGCCTTAAGTGCAACTGAAGGCTAAATGAGACGGGAATAGTAGCAGCTGGGTGGAGATGATTTTCATTGGGGTCATGGCAGAAGAACGGGTTAACCTTCCCTCCCTGTGTGCTGTGGTCCCAGTGAAAATCACTCCCTGCACTTTTCCCAATATTAATTTTTCAGAAAACACAGACATAGTTGCTAATAATACATCATCATCATCATCATCATCATCATCATCATTATTATTATTATTATTATTATTATTATTTGTTAAATGTATTAGTCGCCCATCTGGCTGGCTGTCCAGCCACTCTGGGTGATGTACAACATAAAAACATACGATTCACATTAGAACCTTAAAATTCCAACAACAACACTAAAATCTAACCCACCCCAAAGGCCTGCCTGAAGAGCAGGGTCCGGTGGAAGCTCATCATGGAGGGGGCATGGCGGATGTCATTTGGGAGGGAATTCCATAGAGTGGGTGCCATGATTGAAAATGCCCTCTCCCTAGTTCTCACCAGTCTAGCTGTTTTAACTGGTGGGATGGAGAGAAGGTCTTTTAAGGCTGATCTTGCTGGGCGGCAACATTGATGATGCTGGAGGTGCTCTTTCAGATAGACTGGGCTGAAACCGTACAGGGTTTTAAAGGTCAGAACCAACACCTTGAATTGGGCTCGGAAAGCAACTGGTAACCAGTGCAACTCCTTCAGCACTGGAGTAATGTGGTCTCGCTGGCAGCTACCCTTAATCAGGCGAGCCACCGCATTCTGTACCAGTTGCAGCTTCCGGACCATTTTCAAGGGTAACCCCACGTAAAGTGCATTACAGTAGTCTAGGCGAGAGGAGACCAGGGCACGTACCACCAATGGGAGCAGATGGTTTGGAAGGCAGGGGTGCAGCCTTCGTATCAAATGGAGATGATACAATGCCGCCTGGCTCACAGCCGAGACCTGAGCCTCCATAGACAGCTGAGAGTGAAGAATGACCCCCAGGATGTGGACTTGGTCTTTCAGGGGCAGTTGTACCCCATGAAGCACATCTCTAGTTTGGTTCCTAGACAGGGTTGCGATAAGGGCCCTGAAAGTCACGTACATTTGATAGCAATTCAAGTATGAACAGCACAATTCTAGCCATGTCTACTCAGAAGTAAGTCACACTGAATTTAATAGACTGCAGCTTAAGTTAAGCAATGTTTTCTTTTAATTTTTGAATAATTAGACATTTTCAAGGCGACAGATGAAAATGAAGGTTTCAGCTTGCTGGAAGGACTGTGGCCCATTCTTACATTGCTGGGGTAGCTTAGCAGTCACTTTCCTTTTATCCTGTCAAATACCATTCCAGTAAGATCTGTATGCAGGAATCACAAGGGATAAGTTCTATTACTTGGCAACTCCCACATACCACCATCAGGTTTTTCTTCCACTGTACCTTCACGGCACTTCAATGGAGCAGCACAACACACAGGAAGGTGTGGAGACAAATATAACACTACCATAAAGATGATGAATACTCTCTTTAAAGTATAAAAAAGAAATAGGAAGCAGATTTTAGTGCCCCCTCCAGTGGACATATCTGGATTACCGAGCAGCAGCAACAGCAGTGGTGGCAGTGACTGGCACTGGGCAAGCACCTTTTTAATGTCCCACACTTCAGGACACTATAGGAAATTAAAAGGGTGACCACAGGAAAAATATTCAAGGAAGTCTAGGGAAGGCACTGGTGGGCCCTACCAGGGAATGGAGGTCTGGCAGAACAAGATTATAAGATAAGCAACAATATTCAGTATTCAAAAAAGCCTGAAATTTTTTTTTAGCTTTCATAGTACCCACCTCAGATGTGTAGGTAACCCTTCTAGGATGGGGAGCTTCTTGTTGCAACTGATACACTAGAAGGCAGAGGTAAAACAGATTTCATTTTTATGCTTAAGACATGCAAGCATGTGAACATTAGCTTTTTTTTTTGCATATAGGCAAGTTTGAAAGCAAGGGATCTTTCTGTGCCAATTGCTATAGTCATCATCATCAGTTTATTTGTACGCCACTTTTTACTAATAGGAGAGACGGTTAGACCAGTGCTTGGAGGCGGTTATAGGCTGGATGTGGGGCTATATAATGAAGCTGAATCCTGAAAAGACAGAGGTGTTTGTTATGTGTCCCAAGCTCTCAAGTCCAGGAGGTGGGAAGATGGTCTGTTCTGGACAGGGTTGCAATCCCCTGGAAGGAGCAGGTCTGTAACATGGGGATACTCCTGGATTCAACAGTTGGAGGCTCACGTGGCCTCTGTGGCTAGGAATGCCTTTTTCAGCATCTACAGCTCCTTTTGGACAGAAATGACTTGGTCACTGTACTCCATGTTCTAGTAACTTCCATACTGGACTACTGCAACATGCTGTTCATGGTGCTGCCCTTGAAGATGACTACAAAACATCAATTGGTCCAAAATGCAGCATCCAGATTGCTGGCTAGGGTACCATTTTGTTTTCCTATAACTGCTGCTTTAAAACAGCTGCATTGGTTGCCAGTTCATTTCTGGACCCAATTCGAGGTGCTCACATTAGTGTTTACACCCTAAACGACTTAAGCCCCAAATATATCAAAGACGGCCTCATTCCCTACAGACCCTCTCGGATATTAAGACCAGCAGAGGGGACCCTCTTGGTAGGTCTGCCACCCTCAGGAGCTTAGGGCGTTGGCCTGGGAGAGGCAGCCTCTAAGTTGTGGAATTCCCTCTCCACAGAGGAGGCAACTTCACTTACACAGTTTTCAGCAAATGTTGAAAATGCAGCACTTTACCCGAGATGTATACTTTTAGGACCCACTCTACCTTTGTGATCATAATTTGTTCTAAACTGTTTTTAATGCTGTATTTTACTTTGTTATAACCTGCCCTGAGACCTTAGGATGAATAGCAGATAATTAAACAAAAACAATAACAATAATTGCTCAAAGTGGCATTCGGTATATAAGAAAATGTATATTTACTACATATCAGCAACAGCTAAACAACAATGGGATGGCATGGAGGCAGCCTTTGCCTTATGTAGATGGAAAGTCTCCTTCTACCCATAGAAGGCTTCTGATCCAGTAGAGAGATTCTGCTGGGCAGGGAGGCAACTTTTGCTGATTTCTTCCTCCCCCTGCAGCCACCAGCACCACTTCCCACACTGTTCTGGAGGGTTGTGTTCCACTAGTTGGAGTGAAGCCTGGATTCACCCTAACAACAACATGCTTGAAGAGGAGGGAAGGAGAAGTTAAAGTCATGGCTTAGCTCTGTTATGTTGAAAGCTGTTTCAGAGATCCTGGCCTGAACACCTTATTATAGGTCAGATGCCCACAACTCTCTATGGATTTTCAAGAGAAGGTAAGCACATAGGAAATATTCTACAGAATTGCACCTTTTGGTTGCAAGGCAACAACAAAAAGATGAAAAGCTTCACTTTGCTTACAAAAGGTTATTTTTCAGCAATTTATTCTTATTTGCAACTGGCGAGAACACACATGTATTTCTGGGTGACAAGTGCTGGATGTATGTTTGTTGTGATTAATGATGTTTAATATAAGCAACACAACGAGCACCAATTTTATCCTTTAATCATCAGCTTGAAGACAAAAGCCTGCTTCGAGTCACTTTCTGAGTTAATGGTTTTATATTAAGTGACTGGCTTGGCATATGACAAGTGACTGATATAATAAGTTATGACTCAAAAGCTGCACAGTGGGACACTTAGGAGGCTCTGAAGCAGACAAAGGTTCTGACAGTAGTGATTATGTGATAGCAGCTGTGGGCAGGGGACTCTTAAAGGTACTACAGATCCTTCGAGGCTTGGAAAAGAAAGCCAGGGCACAAATGAAATGAAATGAAGGTTGTCATTAATTTCAGTACAGAACAGATTTAAATAATGGTGGAACACTGATAATGACAGATAAGTCCTATGGCACTTCTACTCAGCAGCAGGAACAAAAGCCCTACAGAAAAAACGGAAAAAAAGATACACCACCACATCCAAATTCCCTTATATCCTTTCATGTTGAGAACAAATACGGTGCTACCTTTTGTTTCAACTTCAGCTCATAAAGGAACACACAAGTTAACAATAGATAAACTAAATTCTAGCTATGAATAAAGCCAAATTTCCAATAAGCCTGGATGCCCAAGGGATTGTGAAAGGTGATTGTTCAGGATTTGGGTTTGTGAAGGTTTTTGTCTTGTTCTGCTTATTCTATGATGCATGCAGAAATGCATGTGTAGATTTAGAACAGGGAGCAACTACTTTAGTAAAGATCCCCCAATTTTTAAATTGGACCCCTGGTCAGAGGCATATATGGGCATTCTCTAAAGTGCTTTTTTGCCCTCTGTGAGAGACATGATGCAAAGCACGGTATCATTAAACCCTCTTCCTCTCACCATGTCACAGAAGCTTAAGTTAGTCATCATGTTGGGCTTATGTTAGTCATCATGTTGGGTTTCAAATTCAGTGCTTCACATGACTGATGAAACTTGGCCTATATAAATTTGGCTTGTTAAGTTTTTTAAAAAATCTCCCCTGGTTCAACTGGTTTTAATAGAAGAAAATAGGCAGCCAAAATGCATTTTCAGTAAAGTTCAGAATATCTAACCTAACAATACACATGGCTTCAGACACAACATAGTAAACTAAAAGTGAATGATTCTGATTTCAAGACTTCTACAATTTTAACAAATTTAAAAATACTAACAGTGGGTGGGGGCAATAGTAATCAAATCTAACCAAACACTTACGATAAGATTTCCAAACTGGTGGCCTGTATTCATCAGTATCTGAAAGAATAACAAGACTCATGTAAGTACCACAGCAGAAAAGGGACCAATCTGGAGAAGATATCTGAGAGAAGCACTAATAAAATTTAACAGATTTCAACTTAACAGCAATATTTAGTTTCATTCAATCCAGTGGTAGTAACCTCTGACCTGCAGGTCTAATTAGGCCCACCAAACCTCCCCATTTGGCCCATGATGCCATTTTGGCCAGGCCAGGCCACCTGCCCTACAACTGATTGGCAGCACCTGCAAAGCCTCATACACAGTGCTTTGCAAATGCTGACAATCAGCAGACTGTCAGAGCTTCTGAACACAGCGGTATGCAAAACAGGTCATCTGACATCATTGTGATATAATAATAATAATAAATAATAAAATTTTATTTGTTAGTCGCCCATCTGTCCGACTTAACGGACACTCTGGGTGACTTACACAATATAAAATACAATATAAAACATATGCATACAACAATCATAATATTAACATCAGTTCATCTAAACCATCCTTCAATAATACAGCATAATAGCCTAACCCACCCCAGATATCCCATAGGCCTGCCTGAATAGCCAGGTCTTTAAGGCTCGGCGAAAAGCCATCAGGGAGGAGGCATGTCGAAGGTCAAAAGGAAGCAAGTTCCAGAGGGTGGGGGCCACGATCGAAAAAGCCCTCTCTCTGGTCCGCACCAGCCTAGCTGTTTTTACCGGTGGGACTGAGAGAAGGTCTTGTGAGGCTGATCTTGTTTGGCGGCATATTTGGTGATACTGGAGGCGTTCCTTCAGAAAAGCTGGGCCAAAACCGTATAGGGTTTAAAAGGTTAATACCAACACCTTGAATTGGGCCCGGTATACAACTGGCAACCAGTGTAACTCCATCAACACTGGGGTGATATGGTCCCGGCGACGGCTCTGCTTTATTAAGTGTGCCGCCGCATTCTGTACCAGCTGCAGTTTCCGGACCATCTTCAAGGGTAACCCCATGTAGAGCGCATTACAGTAGTCTAATCGAGAGGAGACCAGGGCATGTATCACTTGTGGGAGCAGATGTATAGGAAGGTAGGGTCGCAGCCTCTGTACCAGATGAAGTTGGTACCAGGCTGCCCGGCTTACTGCAGAGACCTGGGCCTCCATGGACAGCTGGGAGTCCAAAATGACCCCCAGGCTGCGGACCTGGTCCTTTAGGGGCAATCTCACCCCATTAAGCACCAGGTCTAAGCACCAGGAAGGCTGTCAAGTCCACCTGTTAAATTTCATCTGTGGGGGTGTGTGGGACATAAGGATTCCCCCCACCAGTCAGATTCAGTTTCCTATCACAACTTAGCCATTCCATTTTTCAAACTGATTATTCAAAGAAAGACTTTGAAAACAAATAGTTTTTTGCCTAAATGAAGAGCCTCCCAAATCTAACAGTTATAAACAAACATACAAACAAAACAAGGAAGATAAAACAACAGTAGCAGCTTGAAGTAAAACTATCTTTTTCAATGATAGGTTGCAAATTAATGAAACATGAACACAAACCGAAGGTTTCAAGCCTAAAATAAATTGGTAATTTAATTTGAATCAGCATAGAGATCTTTTGTTCATATGGTTAAGACTTTATGCGCACTTGCTTCTCTTGGTCAGGATGTGAACATGCTCTACAGAACTCCCAAGTGAAATCATTTACAGATGCCTGAAGCTATAGCTGAGCTCTGACACTCATCATTAATGTCATCTCAAAGTCACATGACTGGTGACAGACACTCACCAGTTCTTGCTTTGGCATAAATGAGATTTCGTTCAGATCCTTAACCATCTATCTTGCAACTTTCCAGTCATTGCTTGTTTTATTCCAATCTGGATTTGTATATGTGTGTGCACATTAAGACACCAGCAATATTTATATTAGTATTTGTATTTCAGCAACTAATTGCGTTTGCGCATGCTGTATTGGTATCAATTTTCTCAGGTACAGGCGGGCCCCGCTTATATGGCAGATTCCGTGCCGGACCCCCGCCGTAAAGCGGAAATCGCCGTAAAGCGGAACCCCATTGAGTATAATGGGGCGCATCGCGCAAAAATGATGCGAAAATGCCGCAAAATCGGCTAAATCGGCTTTAAAATGGGGAATGAAAGCTGCCACATTAGCAGAACGCCGGTAAGCGAAGTGCCGGTAAGCGGGGCCCTACTGTACTTTTACAAATTATGGGTGCATACATGATCCTGTACCTTTTCCCTTCAGTGTTTCTGTTGATAGATCAAAGATAAATTGATTGTCACCAGTCATTTTTGGTCATGGGGTAGTTCAACACACATGGTTCATCATTCATTGACTATAGCAACAAATAGTGACTTGCATGTGCAAAATGAGTTATCAACCACCATATATGGTTTCCATTGGATGTCAACTCAAACGCAAAAGGATTGGATCCAGACTCCACTCAGGATTTCACTCTGGAAACACCCCAGCTAGTGGGGGGGGGAAGGTGACTTTTGCCGATTCCCCCCTGCAACTCTTATTCCACCTCGCCTACACAGTTCCAGAGGACAGGCTGAATGTCTAGTAAGTAAGTTTTTATTTCACAGACCAGTACATACACATTATAAATAAACCAAAACCATATAAAATACATAAAATCAAGACTGACTAGGAAATTACACTCAGTATACAGGATTCCTATATAATATAATTTGTCTTTGATTTCTGGCATACAATGGCAACAGCACAGAAATTAGCCACTTTTGCTGTAACCCATGGATTCATATCTGCCAAAAAATGAGATAAGTAAAAGCCATCGGATTTACCCGGAATGCTCTGTAAAATTGGAGTAATAAAATAACAAAAATCCCTATAAAAAGAACAGTTCAATAAAACATGACCCACAGGTTCCACTTCTCCCATTCCATGTGGGCAGACCCATTCATGATGGGATACTCTTCTGTGCCTTCCATCCAGAAGGGCAGATGGCAGAACACTGAACCTAGCTGCAGTGAAAGCTCTTCTGTATTTAGGGATATTCAGATTTGTCAAGTAAAACATGGGCATCAATGGTCTCCTGTTGTCCCTGAACTCAGGGTGCAAAACAGCAAGATTCAAATGATTTTGTAGGTTGAACATCTGAAACAGTGTGGAAAGTGGCACTGGGGACTACAGGGGAAGCAGGAATCAACTAAAGTTACCTCCCATATCCACAAGCAAGATCCTTCCGCTAAGACAAAAGTCTTCTGCAGACAGATGGACAGTGAAGTCCTGATCCATCCCAGTGTTTTCCAGTGGGACAGAGTTAACACAAATCATCAAATGAAGGTCGATCATGTGTGAACCAGGCTTTACAGTAGGTGAAACTCTAGTAACATTTTAATTAAACTTCTAGAGAAGTTTGGCAGAGCCTGAACATTCTTTCATTACCAGCAACATATGCATGGAAATACATTTTACAAGTAAATTACTTAGGTGAGAAACCATGTGTTCAACTGTATAAACACACAGTAAGACTGCAAAGAGCTTTTGGCTGGACTAGCCGCATTACAGATACATCTTCATTAAAAGAAATGAAGAAGACTTTACAGAAAAGACTATTTTTCATCAAAGCCACAACATCTTGATTAAACCTCAACCAAGAAACAAGAAAACTTTGCATAAAAGCTAATATTTATAATTCAGATGCTGAAGAGTGATTTATGCCACGCAGGTGTTCCAAAATGTTTTTGTTTTAAAATAATGCTTACATGCTTTACTGCCTTAATGATGTTTGTGCAACCTCAGGCCCTCTACATTAGGGAACAAAATATCAAAAAATTACCCAGTAAGCATACTACATCAGGGACAGCTAAGCAGAAGAGTTTTTAGTAGTTTTCTATGCCTTTTACAGGGTGCTCATATATTATTAAGAGATGGTGAAAGTTCCACTTCTTAGTTTTCTTTTTTAAAAGAAGAGCCAGATGTGATACTCTGATGCACAGCAACAGCTCTGATAACATAAGATTGGCTGACAGGCAGTCCTCTTGTTCAGATATGAGAAAATGGTCTGGTTCTACAATGGGGCAGCAACACCTACCACTGCTGCCATATTGACACTGAAGAAAAGATCTACAGAGAGAGGAGGATGTGTATGAAAACAGCAATAGAAAAGGACCATCCAGTAACATTAGGAACAGATCATGAGAGAGCAGTGTCACTAGACCAGCAAAGAGTAGTCTGAATTTATGCTAACAATTTAGCCTCTTGGAGTGATGAAATGGGGCAGGAGTGAGTGGGGGGGGTCTTCTATTTATATGTGAAGCCAAAAGGAATCAAGTAAGAGGCAAGAGGATTTCAGGAGCCAAAATGTTGTTTTCGGAGGCACAAACAAAAGGAATGGGGAACTAGGCATAAATATGTCTCACAGCAGTTTTTACTAATAAGACTAATTAGTTTTTACTAATACAAATAGTAGCAAAACACTGGTGCAACAAATTAATTACATTTAGAATACCTTAACTCAATCCATAGCCATTAGGAAGGTCAAATTATACAGTGGCTGTATACTATAGCCAACATGGATTTTTTGCATTCCGCAATGTTAAATTGAAAATACCCCTCCCATGCCATTCTGCTGCTTCTCATAAGCACATTTCAAAACAAAACCTTACAAAACTTATAGTGAACTCAGAAATGCTTGTTTAACAACCCTCTAAGTTTTCATAGTGATACACAAAACACTCAGA
Source organism: Rhineura floridana (assembly GCF_030035675.1). Taxonomy (NCBI): domain Eukaryota; kingdom Metazoa; phylum Chordata; class Lepidosauria; order Squamata; family Rhineuridae; genus Rhineura; species Rhineura floridana. The sequence goes on along the minus strand of NC_084481.1, from coordinate 41,991,955 downwards.
GAGAATCGACAGTTCAAAGTGTAAAACAAGAGAAAAAAATCCAGACCCCTCTTCAACTTCTTTCTGTCAGTGGTCTCATAATTGGCTGAAATTAATTAAAAATCAGCCATGTTCACAGAGTACCTGTAATCCTATTACTGACCTTGCCCCATACTCTGACCGTCATCTTCTGCAGTTTAAAAGTTAAAAAATTCATGGCTGATTTTTAATTTAAGAAATTTCATATTGAAGTGTATTATAACATCAGGCATGCTCAGCAAGAAGCAACCGTAAGTGTTTGAAAAGCCTATCTGTAACAAACGCCCACAATATTTGTTTTATTGTTAGGCGAGGATCCGCTCCCAAGTACAAGGTTTCAATATTACTCAAGGAACGACGGAACGGTCTTAAAAGTAAAGCCAGAGTTTTATTGAAGCACTTGCAAGTGGAGAAACGAACAAAGCCGAGTCTGCCCCTCCCTGGACGCAGCCAGGTTTTTATACTCTTGGCCCCATACACATCATGCATACATTAACCGTTTGCTCAGCCTACTTCCTTATTCCCGATCTTTTCCATATAAGGTCTTTTTGGCTCTTCGCCACATTCCTGAGACAGGCGTTGTTCCTTCACTCAGCGCCATTGGAAGCACTTGCAAAACCGGTTTTGCAGGTCAAGGTAGTTTACACAGACAAAGAGATAGCCAGGCCAGCTTACATAAACAGTAACGTACGTGCCTATGGAATGTCCACTAAATCCCCAGCATTGTTCTTATTGCCTGCGGCCAAGCAAGTTTTTACAAAAGCAAAATAAGCATTATTTCTTATAGCATTATTTTCCACAATTCCCCCCTCAAGAGCCCATTTCAAATTCTACTAAATGGGCTCTTCCCTTTTCTCCTCAGAATTATTCCAAGGGTCTTCTCTACATATCCTTTGGTACATTATCTTTCCATATAGTTGCATACTGCTTTTGGTTGCTGCATTATCTGCTATACTACGAATGCCATTCATGATTATTGGTAACAGACAGGGTAAAAGCATACATCCTACTAAAATTAACATAACTAGTATAACCATTGTTTTCATTCCTCCGAACCAGTTGAACCACGAATTCCAATCCCCAAGATCAAGCCCTTTCCAGGTTTGCACGGGCACATGTGCAAGCTTTTTCATTTTATTTGCCACATCTTTCACAATCTTTCCATTGTCATCTATTTTGAGACAACATTCCATTAGATTGAGGAGCCCACAGACTCCTCCTTCCTTTGCCAATAAGTAGTCCAGGGCTAACCGGTTCTGGAGTATTCCTTCTCTCATTTGAATAGACTGATCAGCGAGCAATGTTAAAGCGTGTGCTGTCTGGTTGGTGAGAATTTCTACCACAGCTTGTAATCGAATTAGCCTGTTCAGCATGTAAATGGGGGTCCTGTATCCATAAGTACCATCCTGTGCCCAGGAGGCTGGGTCATATGTGGCAATAATTCGCTCAGGTGGCCATGTATCATCCCATCCATTACCTTGTCCTTTTGCTAAGTTAACATCTATGGACCGTTTTCTCTTATCAGGTTGTTCTTCATCGAACACTGGAATTAGAGGGTTTAAACTGTCTCCTTTTATGGCATACAATGGTTGTATAATTCCGACGTAACAAGTGCCAGTCCAATTCAGGGGAAGAATAGCATATGCCTTTTGGCCGCAAACCCAATAATGGCCTTTCAGCGCGGGTCTAGTGGTATTATGTAAAACTGGGGACTTCTGATTATATGGGATGTAATATGTATCCTTTGCACCAAGAGGGCCGGTGACAATACGATATCCTTTTCCTAAAATGAAACTACATTTCCATAATCGGGACTCATTCCTGTAGATACATTTGGTATCATTATTGGTTTGGTTCCATACTGCCCAATAATGTTGGAATCCCATTATAACGGTTCCATTTAGGTGTTTCCATAACCAACCCTGCTCTTTTAGAATTGTCGGGACCGTTATGTTTTTCTCTTTACATTCATGCAATTGAATGTCTGTATTAGGATCTGAACATTGTGACCTACAGGAGCCCCCTCTACTTGCAATCGGAATACATAAACACCATGTTCCATTTGCAAGTTGGATATGTGTAGTATTCCATCGGGAAACAAATCGAGTACAATTTGTGACCGGACAGTTACCGATGGAACAGTATTCTCGCCATCCTAACGTCCAATTGCAATTACTGTGCCCCACCTGTTCTCCCCCAGTGATGTTCTGTTGGATACAATATTTGCCTACTCCAGTCTCATGTAATCTCCAGATATGGGGTTCTGTCCAGGTGCTTAAATTAACATGTACTTCACTTGCATTGCTTAAGAGCCACCGGGGTGCTATCGGGAATGCAATCCACGGCCACTCTGGAAAACCTTTTGGACTTCCACAAATCCAGCAGCTCGTAAGGTTAAATACTTTGGACACTTGATGGGCAAGTTCAACAAATGCATTCGTCCTTTCCACTGTGATGGGTGTGGACCTAATATCCCTCATCTGCCCAGCCTGGAGCCGAGGCTGATGGAAGAAACTCAGGTATATCAATACCATTAAAAGTAGGAGACATGAGAAGACCGTTCCTAGTCTAGATTGCAATACTGGAACCATGATTATAGACTGTCCCTCCTTCTGGAGAACTTGAGCTTCAGGTCAGAGCCCGGCATGACTCTCGAAGACCACTTAGCTTCGGGTTCTTGATTGTTCACCCCGCCAGTTGGAGGGTCCTTCGCTACCCTCTTCTCTGGTTCCTGAATGGTAAGTGGTTCAGATGCTCTCTTTATACGGGAAACATGGATCCATTTGTCGCTTCCAAATACTTTTACTGCTGCCTCCGTCACGAGGACGACTTGCTTCTCTGGTCCCCAAGTTAGTAGGAGTGGCTCCTTTTTCCACTGTTTGATCCGGACCCAATCGCCTGGCTGGAAGTTATGAATTGCCAGATCTAATGGAAGCCTCTGGAATTCTCGACCATGCCTGTGGAGAGAGGAGAGAACATCCTGCAAGGCAATTACATACTCCTTTAACTGTTTTGCACCCACATCCCCTGTTATGGGAACCCTTTCTGTCTGGGGTCGTGACTCAAGGGGAGGTCGTCCGAAAAGGGACTCAAATGGTGTCAATTTAGTCTTTCCCCTGGGAGTGTTTCGCATAATGGTCAGAGTCAGAGGTAAAGCTTGGACCCATTTTAGTGATGTCTCTTGGCAAACCTTGGTCAGCAATGTCTTAATTGTCCGATTGGCGCGTTCCACCTGACCGGATGATTGGGGCCGCCAAGGGGTATGTAACTTCCAGTCAAACCCCAGAGCGGAACTTATGTTCTTCACAATTTGACTTATGAAATGAGGTCCTTGATCTGGTTCAAAAGTCTCTGGTAGGGAATATCGTGGGATGATCTCCTTCAGTAGGATTTTAGCAACAGTAGTTGCAGTGGCATTACGAGTGGGAAACGCTTCTGGCCATCCCGTTAGTTGGTCAACGATTACCAACAAGTACTTATAGCCTTGGTTGCGAGTCAGCTCTGCAAAATCGATTTGTAACCTTTGGAACGGATAATACGCCCATGGTCTTCCTCCCATTGGTGTAGGAGGCTTCGGTGCTGGGTTGACTGCTGCACAAATAACACAGTTGAATACGGCTCTTTTTGTTTCTTCATACAGCCCTGGTGCAACGATCTGACGGATTAGGAGATCTCCCAACGCGTTTCCACCCAAGTGTGTTTGCGCATGTATATCCTGTACGAGTTGACGGAGGATCTGTCGTGGGATGATGATTTGTCCCGTTGGTATCTGCCACCATCTGGATGCTAATTTTATAGCCTTTTGACCTTGTGCTCTTTCCTCTTCTTTCTGAGAGTATTCTGGTGCCTTGGTGGGAAGAGGCAGTTGGATTGCACACATTGTCCCCGTAGTGCAGTCGTCTTCAAGTGCCGCTTCTTTTGCCTTTTGATCCGCATATTGATTACCCTGTCTCCATGTCGGATTCTTATCTTTTCCGTGAGCTAGCACATGCACGATGGACACTTTCTTTGGTTCCTGGATAGCATCTAGGAATTTGATGATCTGCTCTCGATGTTCCACCAGCTGTCCCCCGCTCTTCACGTATCCTCGTTCTTTCCATATCATTGCAAATGCATGGGCCGTCTGGAAGACATATTTTGAGTCCGTATAGATGGTCACACTTTGATCCTTCATCATTTTTAATGCTTCTATTGCCGCCATTAGTTCTGCCACTTGGGCTGAATACGTCGAGGGTAGTCGGCCACTTTTAAGAACCTTCATGTTCTCGCACACCGCATATCCTGTCTTCCTCTTCCCTTCTATCACCCGGGAACTACCATCAATGAACACATGTCTTCCATCTATTGGTTGATCTGTCAAGTCAATTCTTGGACATAGGGTGGTATCTAGGGTCTCAATGCAATCATGCTCGAGCTCTCCCGGCTCCGGCAAAAGTGTTGCTGGATTCAAGGTGTTGCAGGCTTTTAGCGTTAGGTCTGGGCGGCCCAATAGTTGCTGTTCATATTGAGTTTGGCGACTCGGGCTTAAAACCCTTGATGCTGCTTCTCCTAAGATTCTCCGAAGGTCATGAGGGCCAAGGACTGTTACTGGCGCGCCCATCATGATTTTCTCAGCTTTCATTAACACTACTGCTGTGGCTGCCACAATTCTCAGGCAAGCAGGCCATCCTTGGGCTACTGGATCTAATTTTGATGAGTAATATCCCACTGGGAGGTGGTCAGGTCCCATTTTCTGCGTCAGCACTCCCATTGCCATGCCTTTTCGTTCTGCCACATACAGTCTGTAAGGTTTACTTCCATTGGGCAAGGCAAGAGCTGGAGCTTGTTGCAACACATTTTTAATCTTCTGGAATGATTTTTCACATTCTTTCATCCAGTGCCACTTGGAGTCCTTCTTGAGGAGTTCGTACAGAGGTCCGACATATTCACTATACCCTGGGATCCATTGTCGGCAAAACCCTGTCAGCCCCAGGAAAGCTCTTAAAGTCTTAATGTCCCTTGGTGGTGGGACAGCACAAATAGCCCTCTTTCGCTCATCAGATAGCCGGCGCCCTTGGGATGAGACCTGGTAGCCCAGATAGGTCACTTCCTTCTGATTCCATTGGACTTTTTCCCTTGAAACTCGGTATCCGCATTTATACAAGTAATTTAACAGGTGCTTTCCATCTTCGGTACAGGCTTCTTCTGTCGGGCTACATATCAGCAAGTCATCCACATAAACCAGCAACGTTGATGGTCTCTTTTCTCGGTACCATCCAGCCAGGTCCTTCTGTAGTGCCTTGGTAAATTCGCTTGGTGAGCTGACGAATCCTTGTGGGAGCACGCCCCAAGTGAGCTGGCAGGCCCGTGGTTCCTCCGGGGTTTCCCATTGGAAGGCGAATAGATCTTGGCTATCCTCATGTAGTGGGATGGAGAAGAAGGCATCTTTCAAATCGAGGACGGTGAATGTAGTAGATGTGAAGGGTACATATGACAACAGCATGTGTGGATTTGGTACAGCGGGCACATCTTCCAGGACTTTTTCGTTGATAATTCTCAAGTCTTGGACTAGCCTATACTGGCCTGGCCGTCCTTCCTTGGGGACTCCGAATACAACGGGCACATCTTCCAGGACTTTTTCGTTGATAATTCTCAAGTCTTGGACTAGCCTATACTGGCCTGGCCGTCCTTCCTTGGGGACTCCGAATATCGGGGTGTTGTGTGGGCTAGTGGTCTGGTGTACCCATCCGTATTCCAAGAACAAAATGATCATTTTGTATAGGCTCTGTCGGACCTCCGCCCTTAGGGGAAACTGCTTTACTGGCGTTGGGGCGGCCCCTGGTTTTAATCTTACTTGAACTGGAGTAGCATTCTTTGCCCTTGCCGGATTATCTTTTCTTGCCCATACATCTGGTTGTACACTAGGAATCATCAAAGGTTCTTGTTGTATGTTCTTCTCCTTTATTCCTGCGAGTGCCATTTGGAAGGCACATTCATTCCGCTTGGGAACCTGTACATGTAATTCATTGTCCTGGAATGTGATGCAGACTTGCAGCTTACTTAAAATATTGCGGCCAAAAATGGGGAGTGGGCATTCAGATGATATCAAAAATTGATGACTAAATTCTGTTCCTTTATCGTGGAACCTAACGGCTAGAGGTTGCGAGACGGGTATCGTCTGCTTGTTGCCCTCTATTCCCATCACCGTGGCAACTTGAGACGTAAGGGGTATCTTCTGACGGGAACAGGTCCGGGGCATCATTGAGAAAGAGGCGCCTGTATCAACCAGCCCTTGTAGAGAGTTTCCATTGACTGTTAACTTTAGCATTGGTTCTGCCTGCGGACCCCCCTTGTATCCCGTCCACCTTCATTCGGAATCATACTCCTCTGTAAATTGCGCCATCTCTTTGGGCGGGCCCTTCCGCCCTGGCTGTTCTGCCCTCTTGCCCTCCTGCCATAACTGGTGGTCAGCTCCCCGTTCCCGGTTCTCCGTGGTCCTTACTTTACAATCCCGAGCCCAATGGCCCCTTCTTAGACACCGGGCACACTGGTCTTTCTGTAGTGGGGGGCGGCCCCGAGCCTCATGCTGACTGACGTGTCTCGGGGGTCCATATCCCCCTCTCGTACCTTGAGTGGCGTGGGTAACCCCCTCCACAATTGCGGCTGCCATCATGCCATATTGCTTCTTCATGACTTTCCCTTCTTCCTTCTTCACTTGCTCATCCCTATTCACATACACCTTGTATGCAATCTCTACTATCTGTCCCATACGCATGCCCATCACTCCCTCTACCTTCTGTAGCTTCTTTCTAATATCCGAGCAACTTTGGCCAATAAATAGAGTAATCAGCAATCTCTGATTGTCCTCCGAGTCTGGGTCTAAGGACGTATATCTCCGCATTGTGGTGGTTAATCTTTCTAAAAACACGGAGGGTGACTCCTTTGGCTCCTGCTGTACCTGATACAACTTGGCCATATTCATTGGTTTCGGTATGGCATTTCTCACCCCATAAAGAATGAGTCTTTTGTAATTGGTTAACAGTTGGTGTGCCTCACCGGGGGTAGGTACCCATCGAGGATCTGCTATAGGGAGGACCACTTCAGGTGCCAGATCAGCGGCATTATTTCCTGTCCTTTGGTTTCGGGCTGCCTCCGCCCTTGCCTGGGAAAGAATGAGGCTCTTTTCCTCTTGTGTCAACAACATATTCAAAAGTGTCTGTATATCCACCCAAGTGGGGTTGTGATTGGCAAAAATGGAGTCCCACATTTGGTAATGTTTATCTGGGTCCTCCCGTAACCCCGGCATTTGGTTTTTCCAATTAAATAAATCTGAAGTGGAAAATGGGGCATGCACAAACGCGACCTGGGCATTTGCATCCAACACCTCCCTCATTGGTGCCACAAAGTTTATTTCAGAAATTGAATTGGATCTGTTTCTTCCCTTAAGGGTATTTCCTTCTGGTACTTGCTTTCCCCCTCTTAATGTCATGGGGCCTTTCATTGTCTTTATAGCATCTATCAGCTCTTGCCTTTTTTCTGCAGTAGCCGTGGGTAACTCCCCCCTCTCCCTAACAGCCAGTCTCTCATAGAGTCTTAACATGTTCTCGTGCGCCGCGTCCCGCTCCCTTCGGGTCTCAGCCAGTTCCTCCTGCATTCTTTCCACTTGGCCATGATGCTCAGGCGGGGCCGTTGGCGATGTGACCCTTTGCTGGTTAGCATAAGGTGGCGGGTTCCCTGGTAGTGGCTGCGGAGGGGGTATTACTTGTTGTGGGGCTGGGCCCCCACCTGCAACCCCAGGGGGTGCCGGAGGTACCACAACCCTCCTCCTACTGGCCAAATCATTAAAACCATCGCTGTCCGGTAGGACAGATTTCACCCCTTTAGACTGAGTTACGACCATTTCCAGCGCACATTCTGTTGGTGGGTTGTGGCTTACCGCCCTCCACCCCTCTGCATAATGCCAAGAGTCGGCCGTCTCTGGTAAGGCATCATACAGAGTGGAAATCAGGTGGCTGATTTTCTTACTGTCCCAAGTCCCACCCGGTGGCCACGAAATTCCCAACCCCACCCAATCAATGAGACAAAACTGTTCTAATTTCTCCGGTGTTGGTACCGGACCCCCCGCCGAAATAACCCCTATTTTGAAACTCAAGAAGTCGCTCAAGACACATTCAAGCGGTGTTTTACTCATTCTTCCCTTTAACGGTTGTCCACCCCTCCATTTTGCCTTCTGGGCTGTCCCTTTGGCTACGGCTTTCGACGCACCTTGTCCCATGCTTGGGGTATTTTTGGTGTCTGATACGAAACGCTCGTCCTACAGGTGACAAAACCCACCCTGTCTGTCTGTAACTTATTCTCAGGTGACCCCTCCCGGTCCCTGTAACCTCTTCTTCTTTTCCCACAAATCAGACAAGGACTTACAGACAAAAACGGGAAAGGACAGACAACTTGCGCTTCCCTGCTGTCGTGGCCTGGCCTCTCACGAGGACGCGGAAAACACACTACTGGCCGGTCCGCTCTCGCTTCGGGATAACCGTTAGGATTCGTCCCGTCTCACGCACACCTCATACACACTCTTTCATTCACAAAGTCTTCAGCCCTGTCCTGGGCGACTTACCCCTTCCGTAGTCTGGCTTTACTCGTTTCGATTTCTATGGAGAGGCCTGGCGCTCACCCTGACGTCCCGGCACGCCCGTCAACCACGCGGAACAGGCCTCAACGGGGCCCGGAGCGCTCTTTCCGCTCGGCTACGTCGCCTCCAGAACGCCATGAAGCGCTCAGCTGCCTGTCCCTTCGTGGTCGCCACTTGTAACAAACGCCCACAATATTTGTTTTATTGTTAGGCGAGGATCCGCTCCCAAGTACAAGGTTTCAATATTACTCAAGGAACGACGAAACGGTCTTAAAAGTAAAGCCAGAGTTTTATTGAAGCACTTGCAAGTGGAGAAACGAACAAAGCCGAGTCTGCCCCTCCCTGGACGCAGCCAGGTTTTTATACTCTTGGCCCCATACACATCATGCATACATTAACCGTTTGCTCAGCCTACTTCCTTATTCCCGATCTTTTCCATATAAGGTCTTTTTGGCTCTTCGCCACATTCCTGAGACAGGCGTTGTTCCTTCACTCAGCGCCATTGGAAGCACTTGCAAAACCGGTTTTGCAGGTCAAGGTAGTTTACACAGACAAAGAGATAGCCAGGCCAGCTTACATAAACAGTAACGTACGTGCCTATGGAATGTCCACTAAATCCCCAGCATTGTTCTTATTGCCTGCGGCCAAGCAAGTTTTTACAAAAGCAAAATAAGCATTATTTCTTATAGCATTATTTTCCACATATCCACCCAACAGGGCCGGTTCTAAAGGGCGGCCAGGTTGGGCACTGGCCCAAGGGCCCCGGAGCTACAGGAGCCCCTGAGGGGCCCTCTGCTCCCCTTCCGCGATCCGTGCCCCCCCATGCCCCCCACTTACCTGTCAGCCGGCTTTTTAGCATTGCCCTTAATGAAGATGGCGGCCGCAGCTTCCCTAAGGTACTGAAGCCACTGCTGCCATCTTAGTTGATGGCAGAGATGGGCATGCGTAGCACGTACGTGTGTCATCAACGAAGATGGCGGCAGAGGTTTCATTCCCCTTAGGGAAACCTCAGCCGCCATCTTCATTAAGGGCAATGGTAAAGACTAGACAGGTAGGGGGGCCATGGGGGTGCACGGAGGGCAACGCACATACACACCTACCCACCAGGGGGCCAGGGCAAGCTGATGCCCAAGGGCCCCGGCATGCCTGGAGCCAGCCCTGCCACCCAATCTCCTCCCCTTTCCCTGCCTCTCCCCTCCCCCTTCCTCCCCTTCCTCCTCCCTGCTCCACCCCCATGTATGTTTCACCTATCCTACGCAGGATTGCACAGGAGTAAATCCCATTGAACTAAAAAAGCATGCAAATAATCATACCTGCTTTCCCCCTCCCCTCCTTCCCCTTTCCACCTTCCTTCTTCCTCCTCCCCTACCCACTTCAACCCTCCTCCTCCTCCCATGGTCAGTTTTACCTATCCTAAGCATGACTGCAGGGGAGTAATTCTCATTGAACTCAATAAGCATGCAAATGACCAATCCATTCTCAGCAAACTTGCACAGGATCCAGTTTCTTACCTCCCAGATTAAAAAGCAGAGAAATTCACTAATAGGAAAAAAAACCTTGCCATTTAAGAACGTACCTATAGTCAACAGATATTTCTATCAAACGTTAAAAAGCAGGGAAATTGGGCAGCTATAGTGAATGCACCATGGAAGCAGGAGACCTGACTGTGAGGCGTCCTTTCCTGGCTCTCCCTATCAGGTTCCTACCTGCTCGTGGTTACTGCCTGTCTCTAGGCACCACCAGGGACTCCACCAGTCCGGACTGTCCTTTATTTTATTTTTTCTCTCCCCGCTCTAGCACAGATCTCAACAGATCCCCCTGCTAGGCAACCACCAGTCACGTCCTAATATTAGTATTCCCAGAGACTCTGAATACTGGTATTGTTATTCTCTTCACCGCTGCCACCATTTGTTACAGTTCCCCTTCAGCCTTGGTCATTACCTTACCCTCCCTTCTGGTCTGTGAAACCCCAGTCAAGGATCAGGCCTTTGGTAAACTAAATTAAGTATTTATTAAAGATAACAAAGCTAACAAGATTAACAAGATTTCTTCTTAAAGCACATAAGCATATGGTTTTACTCAATACTAATCCGAACTCCACCTCCCTCCTTCTCCACTCTCTCCTGTCAAACAACTCTCTAAACCCCACCAAGCAACCCACTCAGTTCTCTTCTCCCCCGATTCCACTCTCACTCTTCCTTTTATACATTCAGCCATTTTAAACACTCAGCCAATCATCTAGCATTCTACTGCCCATTCACTCCCCCTCCTCTTTCACTACTTACCATATATCTTCTAAACAACCAACACTTACCATATATACATTAATATAGGAACATCACACTGACCTCCTCTCTGAGATATTGTACTGCCTTACAAATAGTCAAAGTGCAAACACAATGTGGGTTGGTCTTTCACCATCCAATCCACTCCCTGTGTAGCTTGGAAGAATTGGGTAACATGTGCTTCTGAGCATATGGTGAGTGGTGGCAACACCTGCAATCAGCCCAAATAACAGAAACAAGGCATGTGCTGTCCTGATTTTGTTTTAGCAGGGAGGAAGCAACATTATTAAGACAGTTGACATAGTTCAGATAGTCACTTTAAATATGTCTGATTTACTTTGCAATTTTAGTCAAGTTTCCTATAGGAAATCATTTTCTTTTGCTTCTATTTCTGTGAATAAAGGAAGTACAGCAACACCTTGAAAAATTTACACTAAAAAAAATCCAAAAATAATTGTGGAATAATGGCACTGACTATTCTGCAGGATAGTCTCCAGTGGACATGAAGAGGGTCTCAGTTTGCACAAGATAAAACAGTGGGAAGTAAAATGTATTCTAGCAAATTTCTACATTTATGTTTTTAATTGACTATGCCCACCTTTCCTTAAATGAAGAGGTTTAATCATAGCAGGCTGAAAACATGCATCTTGGGCAAGCCACGTTTATTTTTTCCAACAGCTAGATTCATTGCTTAAGTAGCAACATATTGTAATCAGTCTGATTTTACATCAGACTGCAGTTTCAGATTCAACTGTTAATGCACCCAATAGAAATAGAACATAACCTCCAGTTTGAAACACAAAAAGCTGTCTTCGCCATCATATGACATTAACCAATAAAAAGGCTTTGAAATTAATAAAAATAAATTTGATAGATTTCTAGGATGAAAAGTGAAAGAAATATAATTTTTAGGTTAGATTCTCTGTAGAAACAGTAGTAACAGGAAAGAAGCAACGTACGAAGACCAACAAACATACGAAAATGTAATTCTTCATCTTTGGAGACGGCAGGTATTGCCACCACTCACTATATGCTCAGAGGCACATGTTACCAAATTCTTCCAAGCTACACAGCAAGTGGATTGGACTGTGAAAGACCAACCCATATTGTGTTTGCATTTTTACAATTTTGTACGGCAGTATAATATCTCAGAGAGGAGGTCAGGTCTCCTGCACTGTAGCTGCCCAATTTCCCTGCTTTTTAAAGTTTGATAGAAATATCTGTTGGCTATAGGTACATTCTTAAACTGCAAGGGTTTTTTGCCTATTAGTGAATATCAAGGAAGGGCTTAGCTGTATTCCAGCCAACTCAGGAAACAAAGGGTTTAATGGTATTCTGGTGGCCTATTTTTTTAACAAAACTAAAAGGGCATTTGGTGTTTTCTTCAATGTGTAGAAAAATAAAGCAATCTTGAAAACTCTTTGTGCCTGCTTTTCTCTTTCTCTAGTACATAATCAAAAGACAAATTAATTTCCACAAGTGACATGGACTTAAACAAAATTTTAGAGGGATGTCCTTTGTATAATTTTAAGACAAGGATGTGTTTAAGACAAGAATGTTGTCTAAGTGAACATAAACCTCTATTAATTTTCTGAATTGTTTTGCTTTCCCCTTTATTCTCAGAAGCTGCTTTATGGTTTTGTTAATATAAAAACTAATTTCCTTTCACTTAGGATTTTCTAATACATTAAGCACTAGAAGTATTCATGCAATGTTATCAATGAGTTTTAACACACGGTAGCAAAGAAATTAAACGTTACCATCTCAAGGAAGCCATAATTCAGGCCAGTGAAGGCATATACAATAATCTGTATTAGTACAATGGGAATAATTAAAAATATAACATTATTTTGCACCAAATTCACTGTTGGAAGACACACTGCCATTGATATCGCCACAAGACAATATATGCAGAGTATTAACTTTTTCCACCATACAACAGCAAATCTTACAGAGTCACATTTTTCAGGAGCCATAAAGGTTGCACACTCTTAAATTAGGGTGCAATCCAACTCAGAGGAGGCTGGCAGGAATGGAGCTGGCAGAAGGGGAGCTGGTGGAAGGGGCCACCACATCCAACCTCCATTCAGGTGCTACTGGGAGAGAAGAATGCTGGCTGTGCTGGCAGGTCATGGTGAAAATAAAATGCATGTTTTCTTCTGCCACCCCGTTTCTCGGTGTAGCGGCTGCTGGAACAGAGGGCTGTAGGACCAAGCCAAATGGGCTGAGGATGCAGTGGAAGTTCCCTTCCCTTTGGTTCCGTCCCCAAACGTACCCCCAGAATGCCCCTTGACTCCACTTGTGCTGGTCTTGGCTGAGCTGGCTGGGCTCTGACTGCACTCGGATTGTGGTGAAGTTCCCAGGCTGCACCCGGGGGGGGATGGGACTTCTGATGGCAGAGCCCAGCAGCACTGAAACCCTTCCTCCTCCATAGCCCCACCACATCCTGAAAGCCTCTCAGCCCGGTGTATCTACCAGGTGGATTGCACCCCTAGTCATTATCTCTTAATAGTACAGATATCCCTAGATAATTTTATTTCTTTCAGAGTGCATCTTAAAAGTCAATGAGGTACAACTTTTTTTTTCCTGCAAAGCACACTTGTGGTACGATTTGTAGCAATGACTTCACACAAAGCCATTCATTATCAATATTTATCTTGTAAAAACTGTAAATTCTCCTATGTAATTTTACTGTGTAACTGGCCATTAGACAAAATACAGTGATAGACCTCTACGATAACTTACACCTGCTATATATTTTGGAAAGTTGTTTGTTTGCTTTGCATTTGGACACATCTTATTGTAGCCCAATTTTGCTTGCTGGTTTCTAACATCAAGGAACAGGTTTTTGTCTACATTGGGATATGCCGTCATCATTCAAAATGAACCGTTCAAACCCGCACTGATTTTAACCACCAATTTCAAACTACACTAATTTTTTTGGTTTTTTAGAATTCCTGACCAATGCTGGGTGTGAAGCTGCTAGTAAGAACATACGTAAAGCCCTACTGGATCAGGCCTAATGCCCTATCTAGTCCAGCACTCTGTTTTCACAGTGGCCAACCAGATGCTGATGGGAAGCTCACTTGAATGCACAAAGCAGGGTTGATAAAAATCAATTACTTTAAAAAAAATACTCTTAATTTAAATCAGATTTTTAAAATTTAAATCTGATTTCAAAATTTTCTTAAAAGAATTAGTTTTTTAATAAGTGCCAAGGTCAAAGATATTGTCATGAATACTAATTACACAACTTCTAATTATAGTCTATGAATATGTTAACAGCAGTTTACGGGGATGAGAGAGTCCTCCTTAGGGATGGGATCTGTTGGCATTCTGGCGACCTAACAGGCTTGCATCGATTCAAGTTCGTTCTATATCTGCTAGCCACTGCTTTTACCAATCCATTTTTTTTCTGCTTGGACAAATACGTTTATATTACTATCAATATTTTAAAAGGAAATATTGATAAATTATCATTCTTACAATCAATGTTTTAGAGGCAGATTTTTTAAAAAAAGTCCGCTTTCAAAAACAGCTGCAGAAATTCACTACATTAAAATTTGATCCTCAGCAAATAAGAATAAGTGAATTAATGGAAAGTTAAGTACCAAATCAGAATTGGGCAGAATTCTAGCACATCCCTAGTCCTATTCTGCAGGTGGTGTATATGAAGTGCATGTGCTCTCTCTCGCTCTCTCTAGGCCTTGCCTCTATCTAAGTACAAAGATAGAGAAGGTCAATGAATAGAGAATTTGGGGTCATGGAGTAGATCTGAAGTGGTAATCCATCTCTTAACAGTAGTAGCTTCTTCTGCAAGTGCAGGTTTCTTTTTTATTATGTTTTATTTCTTTTATTTATTTATTATTTAATTTATATCCCACCCTTCCTTCCAGCAGGAGCCCAGGGTGGCAAACAAAAGCACTAAAAACACATCACAGAAACAGACTTCAAAATACACTAAAACAAAACATCTTTAAAAACATTTTTTTAAAAAAGCTTCCAAGACATCTTTTTTTTTAAAAAAAGGTTAAAACATATTGCTTAAAAAAAAGGTTTAAAAACATATTAAAAATCAATTCCAACACAGGCGCAGGCTGGGATAAGGTCTCAACTTAAAAGGCTTTTTCTTCCTTTGGACTAATTCTTTCTAATTTGGGAAATAAGTTGGGAACTGAAAAAGCAGGAAAGCATGTATTTTTTCCCGACAATTAACATAGAAGACAAAGGTGAAGAAGACTGAGTTAACTGTACCACCCACTATTTTAAATTTCTCATGTTGACTTGGCTGACATTACCTAAATTTTGTGTTTTAAAGAACTCTACATTATCTAAAAACTGAAATAGTAGGTGGCACCTACCCTGTGGAATTCCCTACCCTTAAATGTTAGGCACCATCTCCGTTCTCTTTTTGGTGCCTATTGAAGACCTTCCTCTGTCAACAAGCCTTTAAAGTTGAGACTTTATCCCAGTCTGCGTCTGTGTTGGAATTGCTTTTTAATATGTTTTGAAACCTTTTTTCTTAAAAAAAACAATGTTTTTAACCTTTTTTTTAAAGATGTCTTGAAAGCTTTTTAAAGAAATGTTTTTAAAGATGTTTTGTTTTAATGTATTTTAAAAGTCTGTTTTTATGATGTTTTAAAGTGTTTTTAGTGCTTTTGCTTGCTGCCCTGGGCTCCTGCTGGGAGGAAGGGCAGGATATAAATTAAATAATAAATAAATAAATAAATAAATAAATAAATAAATAAATAAATAATTTAACCATACAAAAATCCACGTGTGTGATTTGTTAATGTTGTCTGTTGAAGAAGAAAACTAACCAGAAGAATAAACAATCTTAATTGTATAATTTAAAAGCCTGTTTTGTGGTGGTGATTCTGGCACATCATGACAAAAATATCATGACTAAGTGAACAGTTGGAGCTGCTTCATCTCCTGAATGACTTCACAAGTTGATTCTGCTTTAGTACTAAAATGACCAAATTATCATCCCATTTTTGATGAAACAATTCATAATAATTGCTTAGTGTATACCCACCTTCTAATGAAACCTGTATCTCTGAATATGTATTAAGGTTATATTAATAATTAATAATGCACTTCTACTAAAAAGATGAAATAGAATCTTCGCCACTAGTGATTTAAACTGCGATTTAAATCACGAAAACTGAATCCTCTGGAGAAGCGATTTAAATCATGATTTAAATCAGATGTCTTGGGTTTTTTATTATATCTTTATTTGGTATCAAAAAGCAAACGTATCAATAAAATATCCAATTCAATCTTCAACAATCATATACGCTTTACCATCCCCATATGGGATTGACTGATAAAAAGGTTAATACAGTTTTCAACATAATATTATTTCCAACACATGAAAGGAGACAACAACAACAATCCTCAATCTGCTCCCCAAGCTCGCCCTTGTCGCCTATTGCCCCAGCGCCATCGAAGAGCTTCTTCGCTCAGCGGACTCACGAGCAGGACTTTCCTGGAGATGTGTCGCCGTCTTTGGTCATCTCGATGCCGCTGCTTGAGATTGGGCCCGCCGAGAACAGCTATGGCAGGCGGCTGGTGGAGACTAAAAGGCGCCTCCCAAGCTTCCAACTGGGCCGGCCCAAGAAGAAGGGCTCCCTCTCGGGAGGCCCCTGCTTTGAAGAGTGGACTTTTTGCTGCTAAAAGGAGTGAGGCTGCAAGTGACATCATGGGTGGGGCATTTCTAGGAGCCAAGCTGAAACTGTCTTAATTTTCTTTTCTTTTTGCCATATTGCCAAGTGGTGTAACGTGACCTGTTTAAGACTGTAATGTTATATTTATAGTACTGAAATGGTTTTTGTGTTGCTGTGACATTTGTTGTTTTATTACTGCTGCTGTATTATTTTATTATGAAATTGTTTTTGTAATGATTGTTTGCTTTTGTTGTAAGCCACTTCGAGTATAGTTGTGTGTTGTTTGGTAAGTCGCTCTGAGTTCCTTTTTGGAAAAAAGCGACTAATAAATATTATTAATAAATAAAATAAATACAAATAAATAAATATTACATCAATTCTACCTTTCATTACATGTTACTCATTTATTTCTACCGTCCATCATTATTCTTCTCAGGTAAGTAATACTAATAACATAATTACACCATTGCATATTTACTTCTACTACCCACAGTCATTCTTCTTAGGTAATTATTCACAGCATGATTAATAAATTATTTTCTTTTGACTAACTACAGCCTTACTGAGCTGTAACCTCCGCCCCTCTACTAACAATCTTTTTTCTTTTCTAGGTCTCTGGTTCGCACCAATATGGAAACAACAATTAATCTGCAATAAAGAAAACCATATGTTTTGTTAAAAAGACATAATTTAGTTAAAAAGAGTCATAAATTCAAATTTAATTTTAGAGATAAAAAAGGCAATTTGGGTGTAAAGTGGTAATGCAGTGATACAGAAGCTAGAAATATATTTTTATATTCATTTACATTTTAAATTCCCTGGGAGGAACTTAGGTTGCTAGATATCAAGAAGCGAGAGGTCTGTGGGTGGAGAAGGGAGATGTGCCAGCCTCCTCTGTATGGCAACAAAAAGCTCCACCATTGATCCTCCAGTGACCCCAATGGTGGTAGGAGGAAAAATGAGGCAGAGCCACAGGCCTCCTGATCCCAGCAAGCGAGGGAGAAAAACCACACAAGCGCTGGAGTTGGTTAGCAAACTATTATGATCCCATTAAAACCAATGGAATGACGGGAGGGGAGATTTAAAAAAGCAAAACAGGGGGGGGGAGAGGCTTAGTAAGTTATGACTTTTCTGCCATGAACCCTTTTCCCCAATAGGATTGTTCTGTGATTGACCTAAGAAAGACAGACTGTGTGGCCTGAGTAAGTTTGAATTAACAAAGGATTTCCCCCTTTAAAGAAAGATAGCAACCAAATATGGTTCTAGGAGTCTTAACAGCTAACTTTTCATTCCATGAACCAAGGAGAGTTGCATTCACAGAAGGGGTATTTCTTTGAGCGAAAGGTAGTGAAAAGTTAAGATCTAAGCCATCACTCATATCAGAATGCCTCTAACCAAGGATGAGGAATGTGTAGTCCTCCGGTTGTTGTTGGACTACAAGTCTCATGAATCCTGACCATTGTCTGTCTGTCTGGGCTGATGGGAACTGGAGTCCAACAAAATCTGGAGAGCCACAGGATAGTCACCCCCTGCTGCAAACAAAGGAAATGGTTGGAAAGCAATTAAAAATGTATCAACTCTTATTTCAGCTTTTGTAGCTTCATTTCTGGAAAAGTTTGCTTGAACAGCAAAGGTTTGCTCATTCCTCTGCCCATCTCATCACATAAAGGACTCCTTCCTTCTATAATTAATCTCCAAATAGGCCTTTGTCTCTGCTTTTCTACACTCACTTTTAAATTTACAGTGCGCATGGACTACTGTCCCATCCAGAGCTGGAACCACGAGATGGAGATGCGGGTGCAATTAAATATTGCTTTATTAAAGTAATGGATACATCAAAGACATTGCGCTTCATATAGAAACCTGCCTTACTCACTAGAAATCCCTATCTGCACACTAGACATGCTCTGCGGCGTGTAAAGGAAGTTGACTCAGCGACTCCCCTCTGTGAGCTGCCAACTTAAGTAGGGAACGTTTTCGATCGTAATCTGACTCCTTCGCAAGTCCTGTCTCTGCCCTGTCCGTTTATCGCAGCGGCGGGTGCGAGGCGAAGGGGGGCATGTTTCCAACGGTTCATCAGAAGACACCTGCTCTTGGGCTGCAGGCTCGAGGTCAGGAGGGGGCATCACGCTGGAAGCGTCCTGGGAACTGCTTAGCAAGGGAGGAGTTGGCATGATCTCTGGGGTGTCCCCTGACTGGTCCTCGGGAACAACTGGAGGCAGCGCACTCTCCTCTTCGGAGCTCTCACCACCCATGTGAATTGGCTGGAGTTCAGGCTCACTGCCCCCCCCAAGGTCCCAAGCAGAGTCAACAACTCCTGGGCCTTCTGCGCCTTCTGGCAGCTGAGGCGCCTGAAACTCATGCCTCTCCCCTCCCTGCTCCTTCAGGGAGAGCCAAGGCTCAACAACTGAATGTGCCATTCCTACAGTTTCCTGTTCTCATTTCATAGATATGAGTATAAATGAATGCACATCTATTTAGCCCTGCACATATACCTCCACGTTCCAACTCATTATGCTCTGTTAACATGATGAATCTCTAGCTCAATTGCACAGCACTCTGCTTGGTTAACAGGAAGGCATGGGGAGAAAGGGGAAACAAACTTCCAGTTCTAGATAAAGAAACCAGAAAATTAGCAAAGTACAGTTTTTATTGTTAGAATTATGTGCTCTTCAAACACACCATTTTAAAAAATCAAGATTAAAATTAAATAGTTAGCAAATTTTATCCTGTAGATTGCAGATTCTTGTACACCTGTGAAACCGTCCCGCAAGTATTCTTCCTGAAACACACCGGGCGAACTCCATATGTAGCAGAGATGATTTAGCTCAGGGTTTAGCTCACACAGTTCATAAGCACTTAATTTACTCTGAAGATGAAAAGCAAATGTGATTAAAAATAAATATAGCCAGGAGTAGAGGCTACTTAATTCTTTCTCTTCCTGTTATTTGTCTGGTTCAAACAGGCAACCCACCCATCTCAGCTCCATTTCTTGTTCAGGAGCAAAGAGATACAGAGATTCCACCTCTACTACCCTACAGATAGGAAAGCTGCAGGAAGTGGCTCACTGCCCCTCAGAGTAAGAGTCTTATCAGACAGCTTCGGCTATGGGGCAGTATATAAATGCAATAAAATAAATAAATGAATCAGCACGCAGATGTCCCCACCCTAGGTGTGAGCCTAGAAGGAGGAAGTGAATACTGCACTGATTTATCTTTACACTTCAGTTTCAAGGCTGTATGAGTTGTTATCTGGTTAGTTGTCTGTGTTGTACAAAGTGATTGGTTGGGATTTCCTAAATATTACTGATTTAACAGCATGTTATTTTAAAAGGTTTTTATTTCATTAATATTTTGCACTGTATTTGATTTTTATTTTGTATAAATTATAAGATTTATTTTTTATCTTGTCTTTGAGCTCTATTTGATATATTGTTAAGGTGTTGGACTACGACCTGGGAGACCAGGGTTTGAATCCCCACCTAGCCACGAAGCTCACTGGGTGACCTTGGGCCAATCACTGCCTCTTAGCCTCATGAAAACTCTATTCACAGGGTCGCCATAAGTCGGAATCTACCTGAAGGCAGCACATTTACATTTAATTTTTTTTTTAATATTGCATTTGACCTCTACTTTGAATATTGTTTTGGAATTCCTTTATACTATATCTGATTTTTATATTTTATGTTGTATATTGATTTGAGGGGCTTTTTGGTATTGTACATGGATTTGATATTCTTTAGTACGGTACTGGACCTCTACTTTGTACAATGTTCTGAAATTCTGTTCTATTGTATTTGATTTCTGTTTTCTGTACATTGGTTTGAAATTATTTGAATATAAAGTGATTAAGATATTTTCTAAATAAATAAATAAGCAGGAGGAAATAATCCACCACTCTTTCACTCTACATTGAAGCAGAGGCTCCTTTCAGAGACTATTTACACAACTCTTAGATAACATTTACTTTGACTCTTAGAGATCAAATACTTGTTATCCCTATAGTATGAGAAGTGCAAGGAGGCAGGATCCTTAATAAATGCATTAATAAATGATGTACTGCAATCAGAATTCCAGTATCAATTTAAAGTCACTGGTAGTGGAATCCTGATGGGTTTTGGCAATATATAGTATCAGAATTCTAGGATATGAATTAAAAAACACCTGGAAGCCAAGTCCTAGATAAATGTGTTTAATATAAAATACTACTTTGACAGAAACTTTACTTATATACATGATAAATCATGTAGGATCTCTGTCTGTTCATTTATAATATTGCTTTTCTGTCTAGTTGTACATATATTTCCCAAATATTATCTTTAGAATTCAACACAGCTACCACCCTTCCCTTATTTATCAACTTTATAAATTACAGAATTATCCTGAAGGGAAATTAATATGTCTTACTCCAGAGGTCATCAATGCTTGGGGTCCTGTGGGAATGTTTGCCAACTGGAGAAACTGCTGTGGGCATTACAAACATACTACAACCAAGCACATGATGCAACCTATTCTTACTGGCTACAATACAGTGCTTATTTCAAGCCTTGTTTCAGCAGGGGATGGGAGAGGACCCTGCAGGCACCAGCAAAAATGTCTGTGGGCACATGTACACCTGCGGTCACATGTATGCCCATAGTCACCACATTGGGGACCCTGCTCTACTATTATGCCCAAATTCTATTGTATTGCTTTAGCACTCTTAAAACTAGGGGCTTCATCCAGACTAAAAAAGGAGCACATGTGTACATCTCCTTTATCCTTATGCAGCCCCCTGTTTTTCAAGAAACATGAACTTGGAGCTTCTTGACTGAGTAGAGAGCTGCACATAGGCCCCTCCCATTCCCTCTAACATGTGATGAGTGCCCATGTGTGTATACATCACAGGTGGTAGTTAGGACTCGACTCCATGGTATCTTATGAGTAAGGTGACTAAAGTGTACATCGCCAAAAAAGGGAGAGGGAGAAACTTATTTGCGTAAAAAGGGCATATGTATAGATGCAAATACAGAAATACTAAAATAAATAGAAATACATCTCAGTAGTGGCAAATACTGTGACCAGATGACTTATGTGCCTCAGTTTGCTGCCCAGGGTCCAAATGTTTATAGGTTAACATCAATGTCTCTGCTCTACCTTCTTAAGTTCTGTTATCTGTTTTTCTTTAAACTGAACTTGGACCAGGCAGTCCTTCAAATATAAGATGCCTTCAAACAGAGGACTGTGAAGCGGAACTGTACTTACAGGTGTTTCTCCACCTGTGAATATGCCATCTGCAATGAACTACATATAGAAAAAAAATGCCTACTGATTTGATCTAGGTAGTCCAAATCTCAACTTAAACATATGGCTCTGCTAAGCCACTATTTCCCCCCTCAACCTTAATTTTAATTGTATGATCAGCTTAAAAATATCCATCTAAGCTTAAAATGTATAGCATTTTCGAGTGAGTTCAAAACTCATACTTTAAGACTTGATGCACTTCTGGATAGCCTACTATATTCAGTGAGTTAATCTTAAATTGTTCTCCCACAAGTTCTTGTCCCCTGGTGTTTGACTTGATTCGAAACATTTGTGTTTTAGCTCTAGGTAATTATTCCTCCATACCAAATAGTCCTACAGAATCTTTTAAATGTACTTATCCATAACCAGGAACATCCTCATTTTTGGTGCTTATGTTCAGCCCTTCCCTCTAAAACTCAATTAATGATCTTGTTCATCTCACGTAATTTGTTTTACAATTATAACTGGCTTATAAGTAATCTTTTTAGATGAGAAGAATTAATCTGTTTTGAATAAAGCATTTCTGGTGAAGATGCTGGAGCTCAGAAGATGGAAAGCGCCATCTTGTGGAAATTTAAATCTATACCCATATTCATATTTTCTTATGTTCTGCAACTAAATTAAGCATTATAGAAGGATGAGCCACAGGTTTGCACACTTCTTCCCCCTTCCTCTACATGACAGAGGACTTTAAAAGATTCTAATGTCAGGTTCTGCAGCACCTATTTGCAGAATTTCAAACCATCCTAATTGGTATAAATGTCAGTTTGATAGGTTAGACAAAATGGCAAACTCTGGTTTGCCACAAACTAGGAATGGACACTTCTGATCTTCCTTTGCATACAAGAAGGAAGAGGAGATGGAAATGTGCAAGCTGAAGGCTACTTGTACTCATAATACCAAATATGGCTTTCTATTATGGCTGAATGCAGGCTTTGTGCCTCCCAAAATAAAATATGACAAAGGAAATCACCCAGCTCAGATTATAATATTGGCTTCAGCTCAACATTTAAGACAAGGAACCTTAGAAAGAAAGAAAGAAAGAAAGAAAGAAAGAAAGAAAGAAAGAAAGAAAGAAAGAAAGAAAGAAAGAAAGAAAGAAAGAAAGAAAGAAAGAAAGAAAGAAAGAAAGGGCTTATATGAATCGTGCACAACAGAATCCATATAAACAAGCATATGTGTTTGTATATATTGTGTAAAATATTTATACACACTTATAAAAGTGTATCAAGATGGCATTACATACTGATAGGAATTTTCACAGGGCAGGGTCTGCCACACTAAAGGCTCAGTCCCTGGTGAAAGCCAACCAAACCTCGAGGTGTGAGGAACCAGTAAGAGTGTCCCATCAGAAGATCTCAGGGATCGCAATGGAACATGGGAGTCAGGCAGTCCTTAAGGTACTTTGGCCCAAGTTGTTTAGAGCTTTGTCAATTAACACAAGCACCTTGAACCTTTCCTGGTAGCAACTGGTGCAACTCTTCCAGCAGCAAGGTAACATGTTTCCAGTAATCTGCTTCGGTGAGCAGTCTGGCTGCTACATTCTGCACTAGTTGCAGCTTCGGAACCAGACGCAAGGGCAGCCCCACATAGAGCACATTAAAGTAATTGAGTCTTGAGGTTACCAATGTATGGACTGGACTGTGGTCAGGTCTGGGGACAGTCACAGTTGGTGTACCAGCCAAAGATGGCAGAAAGCACTCCTGTTCAGAGCTCTCTTGAGCCTCTAGTGGCAAAGATGGATCATGCAGTACCCCCAAACTGCATACCTGCTCCTTCAGAGGAAGTGCAACCCCATCCAGGACAGACAGTTGTCCTATTTCCCAGACACGGGAACCACCCACCCACAAGGTCTCTGTCTTTCCAGGATTCAAGTTCAGTTTATTGACTTTCATCCAGTCCACCACTGCATTAAGGAACCGGTCCAGGGTTTGTACAGCCTCTCGTTTCAGATGTAATGGAGAAATAGAGCTAGGTATCATCAGTGTACCTATGGCCATACTACCCTCAACATGTCAATCTCATCTGATCTCGGAAGCTAAGCAGGGACAGGTCTGGTTAGTACTTGTATTGGAGACCACCTGGGAATACCGGGTACCGTAGGCTTAGAGGAAGGCAATGGTAAACCACCTCTGAATACTTCTTACCATGAAAAGCCTATGAATATATCCAAAAAAGATTCATAGGGTTGCCATAAGTCGTAACTGACTTGAAGGCATATAACAACAACAAATCATCAGTGTACCGATGGCATCTTGCTCCAAAGCTCCTGATGAGTGCTGCCAATGGCTTCATGTAGATGCATACGCATCTTTTACTCATGCTTTAGATCTCTTCTTTTCCTGTCTTCTCATGTTGCTTCTACACTTTCATTACTTGATTTTTTTAATGTTTATGAATGTGCATAACAATAAGAATTATATCATACTGAACAGCCACCTGTCAGGTATGCGTTAAGTTGGATTCCTCCATTGAGCAGGGGGTTGGACTTGATAGCCTTATAGGCTCCTTCCAACTCATGATTCTATACAGTCCTATGGATTTGTATCACAGTACACAGAGCAGTAAAAAAGCAATTGTAATTATTATACATGTGATTTTTTAGCTCAAGCTGGTGGGCTGGATGTACAGAGCCTGTGGGCTGCACCTGGTTCCTGGGCTCCCCATCCTTGAATTATAGCCTACTGTTACAGCATAAAGTGAAAGTGCTGGACTTCTACAGGGAATGACTGGGTTCAAACACCCATAAAGGGTGCCAGATAGCTTTGGATAAAAACTTTGAAGCTAGCCTACATCATAAGGTTGTTGTTAAGGATAAAATGGACAAAGGGGGTAAAAAACAATAAATTGTATGTTTAATCTCATTTGTTGCATATAGTCCATATGCTTGGGATAGGGTAATTTGACCAAATATTGGTGAAATATTTTTATTTGTGTATTGGCTGTTTGTTTTAGCAAGCACACTCAGAGTAGCTTACAAAGTAGCAAAATCACAGTTACAACAATGTCATAAATATATGGCAATAAAACTTTAACACTAGAAAAATATTATTTGTACAGTAGGGCCCCACTCATACAGCAGATTATGCTCCGGAACCCGCTGTAAAGCAAAAACCGCTGTAAAGCAGAACTCATTGAATAGAATGGTGCGCAATGCCCGAAAACCGCCCTAAAAATGGAACAAGCGCCATATGAGTGTGGCTTTAGTCTAATTGCGTCTAATTGAGACCGCTGTATTAGCGAATCACTGTAAAGCAAAGCGTCGTAAAGCGGGGCCCTACTGTATCTTTTTTCTTGTTAGGATGTGTAGGAATATTTAAATATTTAAACATATTTAAATGACTAATGATGCAACTATTTAATGAACATTACAATTTTATTTGTAGTAATATTTTTAGAATTCATATTATTAAATATAACTGCATTGTTGTATGATATCGTATTAACATTGAGACTAAAAAAGGTTACAGGTTAGATATTTTATATTGACCACACACGTGAGAATTCAACAGATGCTGTTGTGAAGCAAAAAACTTTAACGAACTTTTTTTGAATTTTGTGAGGTAAGTTAGCCTGAAAGTGACTGCCCAGGTGACACCTGTTGGATGAATACTGGTCTCCATGGTCCCAGACTTGCACTCTACTCATTAGGCTGCTTGTGTTTTCATACAACACTGCTTCTGTTCCCATTTGGAAAAGCCTACAGTTATAGCAGGTAGCCTATGGGAGACATTTTGCTACGTTTGCTCCATGACCACTGTAGGGCCAGAGGGCAAGCTGTCCTTGCTCTGACCTTGCTAACAAACAACACTTCAATCAGCTTTTTAAAAAAGGCAACCTGCCATCTGCTTTGTAGAATGTAATTGTGCAAGTGTCTTTATGCATACAGTACTTTTATACATTTTAGTGATCAGCAATAGAGATCTCCCTGACCCTAATCCTATGCTTGTATGTTGTTTCAATAGGTTCTGAATTTAAAATATAAACTGGGGGTAAGATGTAGATGATAGCAGAAAAGCAATCATCTGGTCCAATTATCTTTTTTAAAAGTGGCAACCCTAAGGAAAGCTATCCTTCTCTTTTCACAAATCCACGCAGCAACACTCTCATTTTATGAGCCTTTTGTTTAGACTTCTAAACAACTACAGATTTTGGGAAGCTACACACTGTACCTTCCTACAGGTGAATAATGTATCTAGGCAGATTTTTGAAAAAGGGACAAACAGGAGTTATGAGTGTTCCCTCTCCACCTGCATCAAGACATTCCCTACCTATCGCATTTGGATGAGATACCATGGCATTCTAACTAAACAGAGACTTGGGGTATTTCCACACTAGCCATATGGAAAAACTATACTTCTTCACTCATTTTTTTATGGGACAACTATATGACACCACCAACCAATTGTCATCATCCCATCTTTTCCCTGTGCTTCTTTTCTCACGACAGAAAATCTTACTTTTTTAAATAGTGTAATCTCTGAAGGTATGAATGGTATTTAGTGCAACTCTTCAATCTTTTCCTAGAGGCACAGAGTTGTACCCAATGCTGTGCAGATGACGATCTGCTTGCATGGTGGGACTTCCTCTTTCTCTCCTTACACCCCCCCCCAAAATCAGCTCTGGAGGGTCCCCCAATCCTCTGGAGAATATTTCAAAGTGTGTTGGTGTAGGTGCTGCAAGGGAGAGAAAAAGAAGGGGAAGTTCTATTGCACAAGTATAAGTCTGCTGCTCAAGTGAAACAGCAGCGTCGGATATACCCCCCAGTTTTGATGTGTACAGTGACACACAAGGCAGGTGAACCTACTGCTACTCAGCACACATTCACTATCACCTTTCCTACTAGCACCATTTTGACATCCCATTACTTTTAATCAATCTTAAATGGCACAAAAATGCTTTTTGCCCATTTTAAATAATATTAAAATATCCACGCAACAGCACTTAAATCAGGGTGGGAAACCTTTTTGTCCTAGCAGGCCAGATCTTTATCTCTCCCCAGCCCCATTGGTCAACTTCTGACAGTCATCATTCTGTTGGTCAGATGATGTCATAATTACATCAGGTGACTCATACTGTCACAGCTGGCCCACAGGGTTGGAGGAGATAGTCCAAAGGGCTTGCTCAGCCGTTTCCAGCATTCCCAAACACCCAACAACTAGCTAATTGTCAAGCATTTGGGAAGCAATGCATAACTCAGGGCTCAGCAAGCTTTGCAAAGCATTTTGTGCAGTGCTTCCCAAATGCCTGACAACCAGCTGGTTGTTGGGCATTTGGAAAACACTGCAGAAAGCACCTTAAAAGCCCTGTGTTCAGCACTTTTGTGTAGCGCAAAGTGACGGCAAAGTCTCTGTTGGCTATGCCCCACCCTTACCTGCCCCACCCCAAATGTCATATATGACATGTGTAGAACAGGTGGGCATGGCTTCCCTGAAACAGCCTGGCAGCCAAATTTGGACTGTAGTCTAGAGATTCCACACTCCTGAAAGACAATACAAGGCAATTTTTGAAAAACTAATTTTAAAAAAGTTCCAACTTTCCCCCTCCCCCATTAAAAGATGTCCACTTTATTTTTGAACATTTTTTCAAGTCATGTTGAAATAAATAAGTGCCCTAGCACAAACTGTTGCTTTTAAAAAATGATTCAGAAAACTTTTTTTTAAAAAAAAAATGGCTGCCCCTTATGCATCCACACGGCCATACCATGCCCACACTGGGAACCAAGTCTTAAAAGAGACAGCTCCAGAACATGTGCTCATTAGTCTGGTCAAGGCAGAGTGCACCGTGGCAGCCACTTCCTTAGCCTTAGAGGCAATGTACAAAATATAATACAAACAACTAATAAAAATTAAAAACAGCTTTTCTCCCAGGCATTTTAATAAATTCAATAATTTAATAATTTTAATCTTAACATTTTAACATCTCAACTTATTTTAGCATCTTAGTATGCTAGTACATTTGTATTTTAGTATGTTTAAATTGTTCTATAAGTGGTTTTAATTGTATTTTGCTGTCTTGCTTGTTGTGAACCGCCCAGAGAGCTTTGGCTATGGGGCGGTATAGAAATATAATAAATAAATAAATAAATAAATAGAGTAAAAAGGCGTAAGACTGCAATGGTTTCAATATCTTTGCCGGCTTCCCTGGCTACATTACAACATGCAAGCCAATTTCATATAACACGAATATACAAAGTAGCCTTACTATGTGCAGCATTCCAAAGGTCAAATGGAAAGGAAGACTCATTTAATGAAGCAAGCATGTTGAAACCTTCTGGTGTGATGGAATCCTAATGGCATTTTTCAGGAATTCCCATTAAAAGCTTTATAAAACTAGCACAAAATACCTCTCTGGAATTTATGGCTCGACACACATGAGCTACTTTGCCCACAGCATCTCCATATTTAAAACAGACATAGCACAAGAACTTGATTATCCGCTCATTTATCAACTTCAGCTCCCTGGGGGCAACATGGTTCTCATGCACTCAACATGGTCACAGTGTGCTGTGTATAGTGCTAAGTTTTAAAAGGCAAGAGCCCAGATTTTAAAATCCTGGGGGCTTTGACTGAAAGAGGAACTGAATCCTTAGGATACAATTAAGTTTCGATGAGATGTACAGAAGCTTTATTCACATATCCGACCCCCCATGATGATGAGTGGGCCTCACACAATTCACACAAAGGCAAATGCCATCTGGATCCTTCAAGAATGTCACTTAAGTGGAAGCTACCATACACCAAGCCAGTACTGCCTGCAATGCTGGGAATATCAGCTCTTCAGGGCTGCAGTGGGGACTCTATCTTGGCACTACCTGGAGAAACCAAGGATTAAATCTGGAACTTTCGGTATGTAAAGTATGCACTCTATCACTGGGCTATGGCATTTCCCTGGTCACATGTTTCTAATGTTTAGGGATATGCATACAGCACCCCATACAGTACAAGGATCAAGTTCAGTTAAATCATGGAGGGGTATTCTCTACTATAAAAAATTGCACATTCAACACCAGGGTTGATAAAAATCAGTGCATTTTAAAAAAAAAATCATTTTAAAATCTTTAAACCAGATTTTTTAAATTTAAAATGGATTTCAAAATGTTCTTAGACCAATTAGTAAAAAAAAGGGTCTAGGTCAAAGATATCACCATGAACACTAATTATATTCTATGAATATGTTAACAGCAGTTTATGGAGATGGGAGATAACCCGATCAGTCCTACTCTGCAGGTGGTGTACATGAAATGCTCACTCTCTGTCTCTATCTCTCTTGGCCTTGCCTCAAAGATAGAGAAAGTCAATGAAGAGAGAATTTGGGGACGTGGAGTAGATCTGAATAAGGAGGAGACAACTGAAGCGATAATCCAGCTCTTAACAGCAGTAGCCTCTTCTGCATGTGAAGAGAGAATTTTTCTTCCCTTGGGCTAATTCATTCTAAATCAAAACTGAAAAAGCAGGAAAGCATGTATTTCTTTTCAAGACAATGAACAAGGAAGACAGAGCTGAACAAGAAGACTAAGTTAACTGTACCACCCAATATTTTCTCGTGTTGACTTGGCTGAATTGCCTAAATTATATTTTTAAAAGAACATTACATTTATCTAAAAACAAATAGTTCACCATTCCAAATTCCATGTGCATGTTTTGTTAATGTTATTTGTTGAAGAAGAAAACTACCAGAAGAATAAACAATCTTGTTAGTACAATTTAAAGTTGAGCCATCAGCCTCAAGTAACACACAATTGGCTGGCAGCAGTAGCTGGGAGGAACCAGCCACACATATAAAGTCAGAGCACCTAGTGAGGGAGCCTGCTCCACGAGCTAGAGGGAGCCCCAACTGACAAAGCGTCAAGGCCCCAGCTGACAAAGCGTCAAGGCGAGTTAAGCAGCAGAGCGAGTTCGGCAGCAGGGCGAGGAGGCCAGGGCCCCCCACTCTGCCCTTCTGTTCCCTGACCTCAACTAAACCACAGTCTCCAACCTATTGACGTAATAAACCTCAAACAAAACTATGCAGGTAAGAAGCCAGTAGGCATGTGGGGGCTTTCCAGTGTTTTGCACAGCCTGCAGCATGTACGACTATCTGCCTGTTGGACAGCGGTCGTGGGTGTGCTCTCGGTGCAATGAGCTCCTGGCTCTCCGGGAACGACTTCATTTCCTTGAGGCCAAGGTGGCAGACCTGGAGAAGCTGAGAGAGGCACAGAGGTGTGTGGAGGAGGCCTTCAGGGACGTTATAGCTGTGTCCCACTCCAGCGATGATAGCTCTCCTGCTATCATGGAGAACGATGGTCTCGGGGAAGGAGAGCATCCAGCTGAGGAAGAGGGAAACGATCCCTTAGAAGGGACCCATTCCTTGGGGGATGAGCAGCTATCCTCTCGTGCCAAGGATATATCTCCAGGGGGTGGAGGGATCCTTGTAGTGGGTGATTCGATCATTAGGAACATAGACAGTGGGGTGTGTGATGGGCGTGTAGACCGCAAGGTGTTTTGCCTGCCTGGTGCAAAGGTTGCGGATATCGCCCGTCGTTTAGATAGTTTGGTAGACAGTGCTGGGGAGGAGTCAGTGGTCGTGGTGCACGTTGGCACCAACGACATGGGGAAATGCAGCCGTGAGGTCCTGGAAGCAAAATTTAGGTTGCTAGGTAGGATGCTGAAAGCCAGAACCTCCAAGGTGGCTTTCTCTGAAATGCTACCGGTTCCACGCGCAGGACCAGCCAGACAGGCCCAGCTTTGCAGTCTCAATGCGTGGATGAGACGATGGTGTCGGATGGAAGGGTTTACATTTGTTAGGCACTGGGGAACATTTTGGGACAAGCCGGGCCTGTACAAAAGGGACGGGCTCCACTTGAACCAGAATGGAACCAGACTGCTGGCACTTAAAATTAAAAAGGTAGCAGAGCAGCTTTTAAACTGACTGAGGGGGGAAACCCGACAGGAGCTGAGAAAGGTCCGGTTCGGAATAAACCTCCCCCCTGGGATAAAAACCAAAGAAATGATGAAATTTTAAAAGGAGTAGGCCTAGAAGTAGGCATTGTGAGAGCAGGGGCACAGGATATAAATTCAGAAGAGCAAAATTACCACAGGCCAAACCACAAGTGCCAAAGACACTTGAAGAGAGACACTGCTTACAAGTGCCTGTACGCTAATGCTAGGAGCCTCCGAACCAAGATGGGAGAACTGGAGTGCTTCGTCTTAGAGGAGAGCATTGATATAGTGAGCATAACGGAGACCTGGTGGAATGGAGAAAACCAGTGGGATACGGTTATCCCTGGATATAAACTATATCGGAAGGACAGGGAAGGACGTATTGGTGGCGGAGTCGCTCTATACGTGAAAGAAGGCATTGAATCCAGCAAGCTCGAAACCCCAAAAGAGGCAGACGCCTCCACAGAATCGTTGTGGGTGGTGATACCATGCCCCAGGAGGGACTTAATACTGGGAACGATCTATCGTCCCCCTGATCAAAATGCTCAGGGAGACCTTGAGATGAGATATGAAATTGAGGAAGCATCCAAACTAGGAAATGTGGTAGTAATGGGTGACTTCAACTACCCGGACACAGACTGGCCGCATATGTGTTCCAGTCATGACAAAGAAGCAAAGTTTCTAGATATTCTAAATGACTATTCCCTAGACCAGTTGGTCATGGAACCGACCAGAGGGACGGCAACCCTGGACTTAATCCTCAGTGGGGACCGGGACCTGGTGCAAGATGTAAGTGTTGTTGAACCGATTGGGAGCAGTGACCACAGTGCTATTAAATTAAACATACATGTAAATGGCCAATTGCCAAGAAAATCCAACACGGTAAAATTTGACTTCAAAAGAGGAAACTTCACAAAAATTAGGGGATTGGTAAAAAGAAAGCTGAAAAACAAAGTCCAGAGGGTCACATCACTCGAAAATGCTTGGAAGTTGTTTAAAAACACTATATTAGAAGCTCAACTGCAGTGCATACCACAGATCAGAAAAGGTACCGCCAGGGCCAAGAAGATACCAGCATGGTTAACGAGCAAAGTCAAGGAAGCTCTTAGAGGCAAAAAGTCTTCCTTCAGAAAATGGAAGTCTTGTCCAAATGAAGAAAATAAAAAAGAACACAAACTCTGGCAAAAGAAATGCAAGAAGACAATAAAGGATGCTAAAAAAGAATTTGAGGAGCACATTGCTAAGAACATAAAAACCAACAACAAAAAATTCTATAAATACATTCAAAGCAGGAGACCATCTAGGGAGGCGATTGGACCCTTGGAAGATAAGGGAGTCAAAGGTGTACTAAAGAACGATAAGGAGATTGCAGAGAAGCTAAATGAATTCTCTGCATCTGTCTTCACAGTGGAAGATATAGGGCAGATCCCTGAACCTGAACTAACATTTGCAGGAAGGGATTCTGAGGAACTGAGACAAATAGTGGTAACGAGAGAGGAAGTTCTAGGCTTAATGGACAATATAAAAACTGACAAATCACCGGGCCTGGATGGCATCCACCCGAGAGTTCTCAAAGAACTCAAATGTGAAATTGCTGATCTGCTAACTAAAATATGTAACTTGTCCCTTGGGTCCTCCTCCGTGCCTGAGGACTGGAAAGTGGCAAATGTAACGCCAACATTCAAAAAGGGATCCAGAGGGGATCCCGGAAATTACAGGCCAGTTAGCTTAACTTCTGTCCCTGGAAAACTGGTAGAAAGTATTATTAAAGCTAGATTAACTAAGCACATAGAAGAACAAGCCTTGCTGAAGCAGAGCCAGCATGGCTTCTGCAAGGGAAAGTCCTGTCTCAGTAACCTATTAGAATTCTTTGAGAGTGTCAACAAGCATATAGATAGAGGTGATCCAGTGGACATAGTGTACTTAGACTTTCAAAAAGCGTTTGACAAGGTACCTCACCAAAGACTTCTGAGGAAGCTTAGCAGTCATGGAATAAGAGGAGAGGTCCTCTTGTGGATAAGGAATTGGTTAAGAAGCAGAAAGCAGAGAGTAGGAATAAACGGACAGTTCTCCCAATGGAGGGCTGTAGAAAGTGGAGTCCCTCAAGGATCGGTATTGGGACCTGTACTTTTCAACTTGTTCATTAATGACCTAGAATTAGGAGTGAGCAGTGAAGTGGCCAAGTTTGCTGACGACACTAAATTGTTCAGGGTTGTTAAAACAAAAAGGGATTGCGAAGAGCTCCAAAAAGATCTCTCCAAACTGAGTGAATGGGCGGGAAAATGGCAAATGCAATTCAATATAAACAAGTGTAAAATTATGCATATTGGAGCAAAAAATCTTAATTTCACATATACGCTCATGGGGTCTGAACTGGCGGTGACCGACCAGGAGAGAGACCTCGGGGTTGTAGTGGACAGCATGATGAAAATGTCGACCCAGTGTGCGGCAGCTGTGAAAAAGGCAAATTCCATGCTAGCGATAATTAGGAAAGGTATTGAAAATAAAACAGCCGATATCATAATGCCGTTGTATAAATCTATGGGTGCGGCCGCATTTGGAATACTGTGTACAGTTCTGGTCGCCTCATCTCAAAAAGGATATTATAGAGTTGGAAAAGGTTCAGAAGAGGGAACCAGAATGATCAAGGGGATGGAGCGACTCCCTTACGAGGAAAGGTTGCAGCATTTGGGGCTTTTTAGTTTAGAGAAAAGGCGGGTCAGAGGAGACATGATAGAAGTGTATAAAATTATGCATGGCATTGAGAAAGTGGATAGAGAAAAGTTCTTCTCCCTCTCTCATAATACTAGAACTCATGGACATTCAAAGAAGCTGAATGTTGGAAGATTCAGGACAGACAAAAGGAAGTACTTCTTTACTCAGCGCATAGTTAAACTATAGAATTTGCTCCCACAAGATGCAGTAATGGCCACCAGCTTGGACGGCTTTAAAAGAAGATTAGACAAATTCATGGAGGACAGGGCTATCAATGGCTACTAGCCGTGATGGCTGTGCTCTGCCACCCTAGTCAGAGGCAGCATGCTTCTGAAAATCAGTTGCCGGAAGCCTCAGGAGGGGAGAGTGTTCTTGCACTCGGGTCCTGCTTGTGGGCTTCCCCCGGGCACCTGGTTGGCCACTGTGAGAACAGGATGCTGGACTAGATGGGCCACTGGCCTGATCCAGCAGGCCCTTCTTATGTTCTTAAAGGCCTGTTTGGTGGTGGCGATTCTGGCACATCATGACAAAAATATCATAATTAATTGAACCATTGGAGCTGGTTCATCTCCGGAATGACTTCACAGGTTCATTCTACTTTAGTACTAAAATAATGAAAGTATATTCCCATTTTTAAATTAAAATTAATCTGAAAACAATTCCAAATAATTGTTTAGTGAGTGTACCTACCTTTAATAAAACTTGTATCTCTGAATATGTATAAAAGTTATTAAACGATAATGTACTTCTACTAAAAAATAATGATTAAATAAAATCTTCCTCACTAGACTTTCCTCTTTCAACAAGCCTTTTAAGTAGAGACCTTATTCCAGTCTGTGCTAGAATTACTTTTTAAAAAGTTTTTAAAGCTTTTAAAAAAGATGGTTTTAAAGATGTTTTCATAGAATCATAGAATAGTAGAGTTGGAAGGGGCCTATAAGGCCATCAAGTCCAACCCCCTGCTCAATGCAGGAATCCAAATTAAAGCATTCCTGACAGATGACTGTCCAGCTGCCTCTTGAATACCTCCTGTGTAGGAGAGCCCGCTACCTCTCCAGGTAATTGGTTCCATTGTCGCATGGCTCTAACAGTTAGGAAGTTTTTCCTGATGTCCAGTCGAAATCTGGCTTCCTGCAACTTGAGCCCATTATTCCATGTCCTGCACTCTGGGACGATCGAGAAGAGATTGCGGCCCTCCTCTATGTGACAACCTTTCATGTACTTGAAGAGTGCTATCATATCTCCCCTCAGTCTTCTCTTCTCCAGGCTAAACATGCCCAGTTCTGTCAGTCTCTCCTCATAGGGCTTTGTTTGCAGTCCCCTGATCATCCTTGCTCCCCTCCTCCAAATCTGTTCCAGTTTGTCTGCATCCTTCTTGAAGTGCGGAGACCAGAACTGGATGCAGTATTCAAGATGAGGCCTAACCAGTGCTGAATAGAGGACCTAGTACTTCACGCAATTTGGAAACTATACTTCTGTTAATGCAGCCTAATATAGCATTTGCCTTTTTTGCAGCCATATCAAACTGTTGGCTCATATTCAGCTTGTGATCAATGACAATTCCAAGATCCTTCTCACATGTTGTATTGCTGAGCCAAGTATCCTCCATCTTATAACTGTGCATTTGGTTTCTTTTTCCTAAGTGTAGAACTTTGCATTTATCCCTGTTGAATTTCATTCTGTTGTTTTCAGCCCAGTGCTCCAGCCTATCAAGGTCCCTTTGAATTTTGTTTCTGTCTTCCACAGTATTAGCTATGCCTCCAAATTTTGTGTCATCTGCAAATTTGATAAGCATGCTCTGTACCTCCTCATCCAAGTTGTTAATAAAAATGTTGAAGAGCACTGGGCCCAGGATTGAGCCCTGTGGTACCCCACTTGTTACTTCTCCCCACTTTGAGAAGGAACCATTGACAATCACTCTTTGAGTACGATTATGGAGCCAACTGTGGATCCACCTGATAGTTGTTCCATCCAGCCCACATTTAGCTAGCTTGCTAATCAGAATATCATGGGGCACTTTGTCAAAAGCTTTGCTGAAGTCGAGATATATTATGTCCACAGCATTCCCACAGTCTACAAGGGAGGTTACCTGATCAAAAAATGAGATAAGACTAGTTTGGCAGGATTTGTTCTTCATAAATCCATGTTGGCTCCTAGTAATCACTGCATTGCTTTCAATGTGCTTACAGATTGACTGCTTTATAATCTGCTCCAGAGTTTTTCCAGGGATTGATGTTAGGCTGACTGGTCTGTAGTTCCCCGGTTCCTCCTTCTTGCCCTTTATGAAGATAGGGACGACATTAGCTCCAGTCATCCGGCACTTCACCAGTCCTCCATGATTTCGCAAAGATAATAGACAGCGGTTCTGAGAGTTCTTCAGCCAGTTGTTTTGTTGCAATATATTTTAAAGTCTGTTTTTATGATATTTTATAGTGTTTTTAATGATTTTGTTTGCCGTCCTGGGCTCCTACTGGGAGGAAGGGCGGGATGGACGGACGGACAAACAAACAACAAACAGTGATTTAAACTGCGATTTAAATCATTAAAATTGAGTCCTATGGAGAAGCTATTTAAATCAACAGTTCACCACAAGGCTAATGATGGCTATTTCCAAAAATCACAGCATTCAGCTGTCTTACACAATCTCTAAAAGCCATACATAGTGCAATATTCAGGAAATATAGACCAAATTAATGTATACGATGTGGGATACAAGTATTTTGTCTCCCCAATAATTCAAGAATTCCAGCTCCTTTCTCCATTTCTCTACAGTACAGGTTCATTGGCCACAAGGTGGAGCAGCTGCATAATAAATGTCACTGTTATACTGAGAAGCAGGAAATTGTGCAAAGATTTTAGAAAGTTAGCTTCAGAAGGTTTACTAGAGTGTATTTTCTTAGGAGTATGTACATATTTGACACAGCTGGTATAGCACAGTGGGGAGGAGAGCCTGGCTGGGAGTCCAGAGTCTGTGAGTTCAAATCCCCACTTGTGTCTCCTGGGTGTCAAGAGCCAGCTAAAGATCACCCCCACAGTGAGTGGCTCAGGGGTTACGTGCCCTGTCACCTGTGCAGCCGTGGGCAAGCTGCATAGTCCCAAGGAGCCCAGTTGCCCCCCAGCAGTTGAGGACAAGGAAGGGGCTGGCTTGTGCAGCTGTGGCCAGCTGGGGAGGACTAGTCTCAGAGGGAGGCAATGGTAGAACCCCCTCTGAATACTGCTTACCATGAAAACCCTATTCATAGGGTCGCCATAAGTCGGGATCAACTTGAAGGCAGTCCATTTCCAAGATGGTTTTTGAGCTTTAATTCCAGAGTCCTGAAGATACGGGATTTTAGCATGGCATTTTGAGTTTGTTTTTTATGAAAGCATTTTGTTATAGAGGAGTGTTGTTGTTGTTATGTGCCTTCAAGTCGATTACAACTTATGGCGACCCTATGAATCAGCGACCTCCAAGAGCATCTGTCATGAACTGCCCTGCTCAGATCTTGTAAGTTCAGGTCTGTGGCTTCCTTTATGGAATCAATCCATCGCTTGTTTGGCCTTCCTCTTTTTCTACTCCCTTCTGCTTTTCCCAGCATTATTGTCTTTTCTATAGAGGAGTGTACTGTACTAATACACTAATGCCACAGTGCGCCACTTCTCAGACAGTCTGCACTGATGACAGTGCATCCTCCAATAATGCCTGGAGGATCTAAGACTAACGTGGGACACAACAGTTTCAGTCTGCTTTTGTACAGGGTGACAGTGGTAATAGGATACATACATACACACA
Source organism: Rhineura floridana (assembly GCF_030035675.1). Lineage (NCBI taxonomy): Eukaryota > Metazoa > Chordata > Lepidosauria > Squamata > Rhineuridae > Rhineura > Rhineura floridana. Next base: position 41,954,682 of record NC_084481.1, on the reverse strand, counting down.
CACACACACACACATAGATATATACACCAACCATATAGGTGCATTTGACTTTTGTTTCATATTTTCCTAAGTCTGCATAAAACCCTGTGCAGTTCAAACAGGACAAGTGTGACATACTCAACAATGAGTATGTATGTATTGCAGCCTGCCAGGCAATAATTGCTCCCTTCCCCATTTATGTAGTTTCTAATACACAGCTGATGTGCTCAAGAGCTACATATGGTGCAGGCATGATCTACACAACACCTGTTCTCAGCAGTGATCACTGCATCTAATTACATGATTTTAAACACACACACACACCTCCTATGCATCTGCTAGCAGTATCTAAAATGCAAAAGACTCAACGTATAGCACAACCAACACTATTCTCAACATGCCATATGTCCAAAAAAGACTCTTCCTTTTTCCCCCTCAAGACCAAACCACAGGTTAAATTTTAGGGCAAGTATATCTGAAATCAGGGTTGGGTAGAGAGGGAGGAGAGTCCCTTGGGGCAATCTGGAAAAAAGAACTGGATGGTAGGCAAAAGGTTAATGATTCCCTTCCTGCTCTCAGTCACCTTCTCTAGAAGCAGCTTTTTATCATCAAAATAGTATGTTGGGCTACAGTTACATGTAGCTGGCCTCTCAAATTCCAACAAAGCCTTAGCCTACATATAGAACCTTGCCCTAACCTAATTATGTCAGACTCTTTCAATTTTTTTAAAAAAGCCACCACTGCTAATATGACCCTGGTAGGTGACCAGATTCAGTCTGAACTCTTCACATGATTCTGAAGCAGCTATTTGCTTTGGGTGGAAATTCCTAATGTGCACCAATAAGTAATTTCCTAATAATTCAAATAGCAATTTTTCGCAGGATCGCAGCATGGGAGGAAAGGGCTAACCCCCATGCCTGTTGGAAGTCTTATAATCATCAACCCCCCCCAGCTGATTATAGTTATATTTTTAAAAACCTTGCACATTAAATGCCACATTTAACAGTGCATTTAATTTGGTCCAGTGTTACATAAAAGGATTTTTTTTAAATTAAAAAGGGAGGAAAAGGGAGTGTTCCTGGAATATGGTGAGTTTAGTTGTTCAGTCTAATGTGCAGCTTGTTTCTTCCTTTACCACTTTAAGACTGAATCTCTTGCAGGTTAGAACTGTGGCTTGTGCAAAAGAGCTCCGGTTACACAGAAACATTTTTGTCAGAGAAGCAAACAAAGAATCTCCCTTCAGGTATCACCAACACAGTTGGTGATTTCAGTATGTGGATTTAGCAAGCTATGACCTCAGTAGCGTGGTGTACAAAGAAGCTCTGTCTGTGCACATGTCTTCAGATTCTCAACTCTTAAGAAAGCCCACATAGCATCTAGGGGTGATGGGTTAACTCAAAATGCTGAGCACTTGAGGCTTCAATTGAGGCTTCTGTAGTTTCTAACACAGCTGATGTGCTCAGCGCAAGTAAGGGTCATACTAGACATGGCGGAATAAATGTGAGTCTGCCCATATACAGTATAAAGTGGGAAGTCAAGTGGTCCTGAAATCTTCCCTCATCCCAGACATCCACACAGGCATTTGTCTCTCTGTAGGCTCATTTCTAGTATCAAATGCTGGGTGAAGGAAAGATGACATCAGGAGACAGCTTCAATGGTAGAGAGATAAACTGCAGGCAAGGAGAGGGATTAGCATGTTCTCCAATATTCTTAGTGCTACATTATCCTGACCTCAGCAACTGTATTCACAACTTTTGCCAGGCACTAAATTGATCAAGCGGTACTGAAATTTTTCATCATCAGATATGAACTTCAGCTTCCAGGTCCCCAAATTATTTTATCTGCTGAAACCAATTTCCCAGCTAACAAGTCCATTTTGTTTCCTGAGCTTCCAAGCAGGCTCCCTCTTCAATTTTAGTCAAGAGAATGCACTGCCAGCAAAAAAAGGAAAAGAAAAAAAGTTTCTTTCAAGGTTACTGTCTTTATTTGCTTCATTAGATTTTTCAAATTAGATAAAGAGTTTTCACCGCACCAGGAGAAAAGAGCCATTTGATTCTCAAGGCCAGAAATACTTTTCAATGGTACAAATCTACAGCCCAGAGCAGGGGGCGGGGTGGCGGAGAGGATTTCTTGATTTACCTGTAATGCGCTCATATTTTTATTACCTAAAAAAAATTAAAATTGTGCATGTACTGGTTTTAAAAGCGCAGCTACGTACATTTTGACATAGCCTGGTTAGCGATGGCCATCTGGTGGCTGGTTCACAAGACAGTTTTAACTGATAGTTCAGAATTTCTGACAGTCATGCCACTTTTTTTTTTTAAAAAAAGTTGCTTACAGTTTCACTTAAAAAGACAAAAGAAATTGTAAGAAATAGCAATACTCCACAGCTTAACATTACATGTTGCATACAAAATAAAAAAGAGAAATGTATGTAATCAGAACACGCATATACCTGTAAAAAAGGCATGTGCTGCAAAACTGTGAAGATTTTATTACTAGCTAACAGCAGCTTTATTATGGAGTGGCTACTTGAATGGAAGTGAATTTGTGAAACAAAATACACTTCCAGATCCATGGGCTATTTTTTAGGGAACAGAGTGGTCACCAAGATTACAGAAACTGGCCATGTCTAGTCTAACTAATAATTTCTATTATTATCGATATAGAATTCTAATTATAATTAGTAATTCCTAGCATTGGAATTTTGATAAAAGATGTAGTGAAGCATTTGTACCATCTTTTGTACTATCACCGCGCACAGTCAAAATGGTCTTGTAGGTTTTTCAAACCAAAATGGATGTGTATAATAGAGAGATCAAGTATGCACATTAAGGGCACAGTGCTTCTATCATGTAACCTCATTATTCACAAATAATGATGGTAAATTTGTTGTTTTTTGTTGCCCATTCCTAGCATCTGCTGAAAGGGACAAAGCAATACCAAGCTACTCGAACAAATAAAACTTTTACTGCTCACTTAAACAAGTCAGTGCAAAATGAGATGGTAGAATCCTGTGGTAGAAGAACAGGATGAGTTATCTCAGACTACAGGTGCAGGGTTACATTTTTTTAATGTTCTTTTGCTCCCCTATGTAAAGTAAAATAAAATAAATCACTCCTTGCAAGCATCAGGGAAGCAAGCATACTGAGCTAAAGTTGCTTTCACGTGCTAGTCTTCTATTTATGGGTGTTCCTTTACATGGGGGAATTTTCAAAAATAGCATCCATCCCCTGCAGCATGAAATGGTACAGTTCACTCTACCATATTAGGACTTCATCACATAAATATACAATAACCTTGTTAGACCTTTAAATTAATTTATGAGTTTGGCCTGTCTACAAATGCAGCAAAATCCTGAGGAAGGTAGGTGGTTGCAGATAGGTGAGAACATTTTTAGTCCTCCCTTGCATTAAAAAACTTCCTGCAAGTAGAAAACAAGCATAACAAGGACAATGGTTGCCGGCTCTATGTTGATTGTGCTAGTTTTCTACTTGGCCCTCTGCACTATACATTTAAAGAAGTATCATACCACTCTAAAGAGTCATGGCTTTCCCAAAGCACCCTGGGAACTGTAGTTTGTTAAGGATGCTGAGAGTTGTTAGGAGAACCCTATTTCCCTCACAGAGCTACAATTTCCAGAGTTCCCTGGGAACAGCAATTAGCTGTTACATCACTTTGAGAACGGTAGGTCTATGAGGGGACTCAGGGTCCAGCACCCTTAAACTACAATGTTCAGAATTTGAGGGAAACCATTACTCTTTAAAGTGGCACAATACTGCTTTAAATATATAGTGCATTGGGCCCTTGTCAGTAATTTTTTTCTGAAATGCAAGGAACATTAGAAATATGTGATGCCCTACCTGAGAATCTTATGTAGTACAAGTGATAATTGCAACAAAAACATTGCGTTATGGAGTCCTCCTGTTCAAGGTTCTAGCTACACAGCCATGTCTTTTCCATGCTATTCCTTGTATTTCTATCCGCCTAGCTTGCAGTCAGTATTTTGTGCCATCCAAGAATGTTCAGTTCTCACTGAATTGTTTTAAGCTCCCGTTCCCCATATTTCTCCTGTTTTAATTTTTTTTTAAAAGAAGTATTTCTGCAAACCTTTCTGATACCACTTTCTTGCATATCAATGCCACTTGGGATACATAAGGATTAACACTCAAAGAATGAGTTTACTATTCCTATGCTAAGATTTATTACTTCAAAATTCTACCACCTACTCCCTTCCCATTCTGCTCAATGTGTTAATCCACACAAGATTGCATATTCTCTGCATAAGCAAAAATGTTGCTCATATAAGCTAAAATCTTTTTTTAGTGGTCTTTTTACTTCTGTAGTGTCATGCCTTTCCCTTTAGTATTGTATTAACACTTCCTATAAAAATGTATTTGCAAATCTAAAATGGTTCTATTGTTAAGAGCACAGGTGAAAATGCTTGAAAAGGTACAGTGCTACTTAGGGACAAACTACATATTATGTGCTAGCGCATGCAACAGTACTCTTAACACTTCTCTTACTGTCTTTTTAAAAGTGAATGCTGTTTCAGGAGGTAATTTAGAACAAGGAAATGGGGGGGGAGTTAGAGGGTACAGAATGTGTTCCTTGCCAACCATCTCTCTGCTTCAAGTCACCCCCTTTCTGAAGCATTTTACTCTCTGCAAGTTCAAAGCATAACATGTCATAGCCCCTAGCAGAGGGCAAAAGCAGACATGGCATGAAATATCTATGTTGGAATCTCCTAGATTCCTTTTTAAACTTCAAAGCAGCCATGGGATCACAGCAATGCTGATAGTAGCAGCAGTTTTGGGAATTAGGCTGTTAACCCTCTGCCCATGCACCGATTCTCAATCTAAGGCTTCCTGAATGCTCTGGGCCTGGGGGATATTCCCAGCATGGCTAGTGATACTGCCAAAGCCCTGGTCAATTTTTGGAATACAGAGGTGACCTGGGCGGTGGACACTATTGCTCCAAAGCGCCCTCTCCCACCAGGGAAGGCCCGTAATACACCTTGGTTTACTCAAACCTTGGGCCTGATGAAACGGCAGGGATGACGGCTAGAACGACGATGGAGAAAAACTCAGTCCGCTTCCGATCAAACACAGGCTACAGCCCATTTTCAAGCCTATCATGTGGCAGCGATGGCAGCAAAGGAAGGGCACTTCTCTGTCACCATTGCATCTACCGTGTCGTCCGACGATGCTTTTCCGGGTGGTCCGGGGTCTTTGGGGCTCTGGCCCTACATTAGACTCTGAGCCCTCAGTCGCTCAATGTGACATGTTTGCGAGGCACTTTGCAGATAAAATTGCTTGCACTCCGACTGACTTGGACTCCTCGTTAACTACAGTTGTGACAGATGTCCCCAAAGCTTCCTCTTGTCATTTTTCTATGGATACTTTTCAGCTTGTAAATCTTAGGATGTGGACAGGATTCTGGGAGAATCAAGGGCCACTACTTGTTCTCTGGACCCTTGCCCATCCTGGTTAATCAAATCTGCCAGAGGGGGAGTGGCTGCCTGGTTGGCATATTGAACTAACACCTCCCTAAGGGAAGGTTCTATGTCAACTTTGTTGAAGGAGGCTGTGATAAGACCTTTGTTTAAAAAGCCTTCGTTAGACCCTGCGGATCCTAACAACTTCTGCCTAGTCTCTAATCTCCCCTTTCTGGGCAAGATGACTGAGAGGGTAGTGGCTGCTCAGCTCCAAGTTTTCCTGGATGGATCGGACTATTTAGACCCTTTTCAATCAGGCTTCAGGCCTGGCCATGGGACAGAGACTGCCTTGGTCGCCCTGCTTCATTACCTATGCTGGGCATCAGACAGGAGGAGTGCATCCCTGTTGGTGCTGCTGGACCTTTCTCCGGCCTTCGGTACGATCGACCATGGTATCCTTCTGGACCGTCTAGCTGGGATGGGATTGGGAGGCACTGTTTTATGGTGGATCTGGTCTGACCTGGCTGACAGGACCCAGAAAGTGGTCCTGGGAGACTACTGCTCAACCCCCTGGCCGTTGGCCTATGGGGTACCGCAAGATTCCATTCTGTCTCCCATGCTCTTTAACATTTATATGAAACCGCTGGGAGAGGTCATCAGGAGATTTGGAGTACAGTGTCATCAATATGCTGATGACACTCAGCTCTATCTCTCCCTACCACTTGATTGCAGGGAGGGAGTGCTCATCCTAAACCGGTCCCTGGAAGCTGTGAAGGGCTGGATGTGGGCTAACAAACTGAAACTTAATCCAGGAAGTACTGCTGGTCAAGGGAAAAACTGCATCAGGGATAGGGTTGCAATCTGTTCTGGATGGGGTGCACTCCACTTGAAGGAACAGGTCCGCAGTTTGGGAGTCCTCCTGGATCCTGCCCTGCTGCTTGAATATCAGGTGGCTGCGGTAGCCAGGAGTGCTTTTGACCAACTCAAACTGGTCTACCAGCTGCGTCCGTTCCTGGAGGCGGTTGACTTGGCCACAGTAACACATGCATTGGTGACATCGAGACTTGATTACTGTAATGCACTCTATGTGGGGCTGCCTTTGAAAACAGTTCGGAAATTGCAGTTGGTTCAAAATGCAGCAGCCAGAACATTAACTGGAGCACGGCGCAGGGAGCATACTACCCCTGTGCTTTATTGACTCCACTGGCTCCCAATTTGTTTCCGGGCCCAATTCAAAGTGCTGGTTCTGACCTTTAAAGCCCTAAACGGCCTTGGATCAATGTACCTGAGGGACTACTTACGCCCATATGTACCTGCCCGAGATTTAAGATCATCTGCCTCTGGTCTCCTCTTGCGTGCCTAGAGAGAAAGATGTTAGATTGACAGGCATGTGGGAGAGAGCTTTTTCAGCTGTGGCCCCCAAGCTTTAGAATACTCTACCCCAAGAAGTTCGTTCTGCTCCCTCCCTGTTGGTTTTCCAGAGACTTCTGAAAACGATCTTGATCCGGAGAACCTTTGGGGGTGTCCAGCCCAGAGCCGAAAGAATGAGGCTGGAGCGTGTGTGCAAGTAAATCTCGTTTTATTAGAGTAATGGATACATCAAAAGCATTGCGCTTAATAGGAAATCCTAGGCTAACTCACTAAAGTCCCTAACTATACTCTAGACATGCTCGCAAGCGTGTGAAGGAAGTTGACTCAGCGACCCCCCCCCCCCTGAGAGCAGCAGGCTTATATAGGAAATGTTTTTGAACGTAATCTCTGACTCCTTTGTAACTCCTGTCTTTGCCCTGTCCGTTTCTTGCGGCGGCGGCGGGAACGAGGAGACAGGGGTGGCGTCTCCACTTGCTCATCCGAAGACACCTGCTCCCGAGCAACAGGCTCGAGGTCAAGAGGCGGTGCCTCATTGGAATCCTCCAGGGAACTGCTTGGGAAAGGAGGAGTTGGCACTGCCTCTGAAACTTCCTTCCGCAAGTTCCCTGCATCAACTGGGGGCGGTGCGCTCAGCTCCTCGGCAAGGACATTACTCATGGGAAATGGCTGAAGAGCAGGCTGCCCCCCTCCCGGACGCTCTTGTTCAGACACAACAATCCCCAACTCTGCTTCTTCTGACTGCGGAGGCGCCTGAAATTCATGCCTCCCCCCTTCCTGTCCCTTCTGAGTTGGCTGCAGCGTAACATCGGGGGACTGAAGGTAGAGCTGACACTGATTTTATGCCTTCTACGTTAAATTTTACCTTTGCAGTCCCTTTGTACCAATACCTATATATATGTATATGTGTGTGCGTGTATATATATATATATATATATATATATTGTATTTTATGTATTTTAATTGTATTTTATATATTTTAATTGTATTTTATGTATTTTAATTTATTTTAATGTTTTTGTGATTTTACTGTTTACAATTTTATTATGTACATGTTTGATTTTATTTTTGTTGGCCTCCCTAAGTGCCCTATTATAGGGTAGAAGGGCGGGATAGAAATATTTTAAATAAAGAAATAAATAAAATAAACTCCACTCACCCCATGCAAAGCTGCTGTCAGCTCCATTGGGGGAGAGTCAGGTACAATAAATGTTTTTGGGGGGGTTTTCATCTACAGGAGCCAACAGCAGTTTTCAAGAGGATTTCATTTGAGGAAATGACACTTCTCCCCAGCATTGTTTTCCAATCAAAACCAGTAACCTGTTATTGGGGGGGGGTTGTTTTTAAGTCAGGAAGCAAGAAAAAAATGATTAAAAATCAGTATGACTATTTAATGTGATGGATGTGTTGTCTCCTGTCTTCAACTCAAATCTGCAGGTAAGGTGTAGACCACCTGAATAAAGCTTACAGATCGCAGCTTGGGAGCCACTGGCTGAACTTCGTATGAGGCAGCCTCCTATCTTCCTACTTCTGTGTTGTATCTGTTTTGGTCCCTACTGATGCAATGAAACCTGTGTCTGCACCAAGAAAATGAGCATGGTTTTCTCCCTGACATGTTGGTTTGCTATATGTAGGGATTTTATTTATTTATTTATTTAGGTATGGAATGAACCATGCAAGCCTCTACAGGCTGTATGAAGTGATACAGCTTAAACATAGCTTTATCCACCTCGGTGAGATCCAGGCCATAAACTCAATTTCTTAAGCCAATTTGGACTATATGGTCCAAGGTTCATGTTCCCAAAGAAGCACGACTTCTCCTGGGAACGTTCATGGGAATACCAGTTCTCATAACCAAGCCCTCAGAGAGTGTACACACACACACATACGCTAAGTCATATATATGGTTACACCATGTACAATACTAGCTGTCTCGCTGGAGTTGGATATTGCTAATGAAAATAGTGATAACCAGCATTTCAAGTCAAGCGGAGGTGGAATACTCTCTTCTCTATTCCCTCTGACTTAGGAACATAGGAAGCTGCCTTATACTGAATCAGACTCACTGGCCCATCTCACTCAGTATTGTCTACACTGACTGGCAGCAGTTTCAGACAGGAAATCTCTCCCAGCCTTAACTGGAGATGCTGGAGACTTGCGATAAAACCAACAATCTGAGGATTGTGAGGGGATTCGATTCGAAAGGAAATAATTTAAAAATGTAACATTAGCCACAGTGGCCTGTTTTCTCGCACCCTTTTCTTTTGTACAAACCTTCAAAATCCCATTCTCAAAGGGAATGCCTTCCACTTGAACGTATACCTGGCACAGAAGTCATCTTTTTAGCACCAAGTTAAGACATATTTCTTTGCCCAAGCTTTTTAAAGTGTTTGAGGGTGTTAATTGGTTTCATTTAGCCTGCTCACTTGTTTTATCTGTTCCTATTATTTACTGAAGTATTTTATGGTTTTATTATTCTGTATTATTTGATTTCTGATTCTGTTTAATTTTATGCTGTATCCCAGCCTAGTATCTGTACAGACAAAGGGCATCTTTGAAGTCTTTCTTAATAAATAACCCCCATTCCATCTGAAGAGGCTAAATACACTAACTTTAGATGCCCCACGTACACTTCAAGTTAGACAAGGTGGAAAGATAGAAAGCTTCAACTATCAGTCCAGAAAATCATTGACTGCACAATTCTTCAAAGCCACTGATGGCTCTCCATTGTTCCAGAGTCAGTTCTTCGAATTCAGATAGGACCAGCCCTGCCATTAAGCAAAGTGAGATGATGGGCCAGCCATGTCACTAGGCAACATTAGGCAAAAACTTCAGACAGCTGATTTTGAGTGTCATGAAAGGGCAGTAAATGGTTAGTTACTTTATTTATTATTGAATTTTTACTCCCAGGGAGAAGTACTTGGCCAGCTTCAGGTACTATGCTCCTTGACTTAGAAGGCGACTACATTTACTGTTCTGTTCCAGGCAATAAAATGTCTTGAGCAAACTCTGAACCCAGAGGTTCCCCAAAAGACGTTAAGAACATAACGTAAGAACGTAAGAGCCTGCTTGATCAGACCAGTGGCCACCTACTCCAGCATGCTGTTCTCACAGTGGTCAATCAGTTGCCCAAGGGAAACTTGCAAGCAGGACTTGAGTACAAAGAGCACTCTCCCCTCCTGCCATTTCCAGACAGCAGAAAGCCATTCTTTGCAAAGATTCCTTAAATTCAACACTCAATTCTTCATTTGTATAAATTTTCTTTCCCCTTAAGACAACACCTAGCGTATTCAGAAGCTGAAACATTCTTTAAGAAAATGTTACAAAAACACGGGGGGGGGATAAAAAGAAAATAATAATGGCAGAACTTCATTAAATCTTTATCTGTCCTTTCTCTCTTTGGTTTTTGTAGCCATAAAATCTTCCCAACCAACAATGAAGCAGAAAGCAGGTCTTTCAAATTTGTGTCAAGAGTAGATAACTGGCTTCTGGGGGAGTCAGAAAACAAAAGTGCATAATGATGAGTTGGAAGTGCAAGGAGCTCAGTTGTACTAACAGATACATGGCTGTTGTTTTCTCTTTTTAAAAAAGGATTATATGAACAATTACAATGTTCTACAGCAGGGATGGAGAACCTATTACCCTCCAAGTGTTGGAATAAAACTCCCACTGTAGTCCAGTAAGATCTGGCAGGCCACAGGCAGTAGGCATCAGGGCAGGGCTCAAGTGTTTCTCATTATTTATGTAGGCTGATGCATTGGCAACTGAGTCTTAAAAATCCTGAAGATGCATTGTCTAATGAGTTCTAGGAGGATGATTTTTGTTGCTGCTGTTTTGCTTATGGCTTCTGTGAATGTGCACTCAACTGTTTTTAAAGAAAGCCCTCGCATCATCAACACAGTTAAAAAATAATGTGGGAAATAATGTCCAGAGTGGAATTGGGGTGTGTGTGTTGATCAGTGGCATGGAGTTCTGCTTGCCTCCTTTAAATTAGCAGTCTTGAAACCTAAGGTGCCAATGTGACAGTTATCATATCTAAAAGTCCTCCAGCCACTACAGTACTGAGCCTGGAAAAAATCACTGGTGTACAGAGCAAGCTGGCAGTAGCCTATCATTAGCTCTCTTCAGTTGCAGCACCAAAACAGGCTGCTACAATATTGCAAAATTAAGATGAAAATAATGTCCTGTGAAACTTAAACCAGCTGAACCTACTGAGGCTATCTTGCAGATGATGTTAGTGATCTGTGTTTTATATCATTTACTTATTGCATAGTACTTATCCTGACTCTGGAATTAAGGCCGGATTAAAAAATTCTGCGACAGCAGTATAGTGGGTACTTGAAATGAATTAACTAGCTTGCCAACACAATTCCAGCAATGGTCACCACACTGCCAAACCAGAACCATGAAAAATAAAGGCTTCCAGCTGTGTGATGAAAAGGGCTATAAACTATGGATTATTTTAAGAAAAAATGCTTGCTATATACAGCTGTCCCCGCACATTTTCATTTTAAGTGGCCTCAATGCTGCTGTTGATACACATGCATACATTTCAGTAATACTTTCCTTTCAAAAGTAAAAAAACTATCAACTACTTATATTGTATTTGGCTTTATATATTATTTAATATTTTATACCACTTTTCTCAAGGCTGTTTACAAATTTAACAAACATTTAAAAATACACATCTCACTAATATAGCCTCATTCCATTGCAATACAAACTCAAAGATATCAGCAAGAATTAAAAGTACAGCAAAATTACATTAAAATGTAAGCATGTGTCATTATTCAACTAAAAGCAGACTTAAACATCCATATATTTAAGGCCCATTGAAAAACAGTTTGAAGGGGAAGCCATGTACACTTCCCACAAAAAGACATTCCTTAAGGATGGAGTCATCACAGAAAAGGCCCCATCTCTTCCGTCTGCCACCCAGAGGTGCCTTAGTGGTGGCCCCTTCAGCAGGGCCTGCACAGCTGAGCTTAAGGCCTGGGCAAGTACATACAGGTGCAGGTGGGACTTCCAATTATCTTTAAAGCCCTAAATTGCTTGGGACCAGGTTATCACCAGCTCTTTAAAATGAATCTGGAAATGTACCGGCAACCAGCGCAGCTAGCACAGGAGCAGTGTTATATGTCCTGAATGTCTAGTAAGCTGCTGGGCAGAAGCATTCTGCACCTTCCAAACCTTATTAATAAACAGCTCCATTTAGAGTGCATTATAGTAATCATGTCTAGATCAGGGGTTCCCAAACTGAACTTCAGTCAGGAGGTCTGCAGCATGTCTGTGGATTTGTAGCTGGAGACAGCACATCCATCTCATTAAACATTCATAATCATATTGATTCTTAATTGTATTGTTATTTCTTTATGTACACTTATTTTATGTACACTTTATGTACACTTATTTTTATACACTTATTTCTTAGACTGTAGTTTTTGCATTACAGTTTGAATTTTATGGAATACAATAAAATACAATATAGAAGATATTGTAGATATATATTGTACAATATAGAAGATAAAAAGAACTAAATACAACTAAAAATCATTCAGCATCTAGTACAGCACATTATATGCTACAGCAGGTAGAAAAATCATCAAGTGGTCCACCAACACTTTTCAGGTGGTCCACGGGAAAAAAATTTGGGAACTACTGGTCTAGATGTAACCAGGGCATGAAAAATTCTAGTAGGATTTGCTTTCACTAGATAGAGAAGCATCTGGCAAATCATCCAAAGCTGATAAAAAGATACCTCCCTTTTACTTCTAAGAATATTAAATGTTACTTGTTTCTCCCCGCCACAACCAATACAAGGTTGTATCCAAAGCAGTGCCAGTGGAGTTTTGCTGGTGCAGCACTTCCATTTCCTCTCCTCTTCCCATGTGACCCACAAATCTTTTCTAGAGGGTGTCTCAACTCCCTGGAGCTGATTTTAGGGTGCACAGGAGACCACAGGGCAGAGGAGAGGAAAGTTCCATTCCGCTAGCACGTGTCTTTTGCACTAGCAGAAGAGGAACATTGGAGATTGCCCTTTTTGTGTATAATATATCCATGACACAGTAGCCCTCTTTAGTTGTTCATAACCATGCAACAATAATCGTGCAATGATAATCATGAAGAGAGGAGGGAGAAGGGCCATGTCCGCCCCTCTCCTCAAGGCTCTCCATGTGTTGTGTTTGCAATGAGGCAGCCTGCTGAAAGTGGGTAGGCTGTCCCCATGATCACTCAGGTTTCCTGCTTATGGTCTACATATATTCAGCAGGCTGCCCTACTGCAGACACAACCCCAACACATGGACAGCCTTGAGGATCCAGCACAGGGCAAACGTGCACAGACACCCTCTCCTCCCTCGTGCAATTATCTTCATGTTGTTATAAATGTCGAAAGAGAGCCAAAGAAAGAAGCACATGGTCAGAAAAATGTCTGCACATTTTCCTCACATTAGATACTGCATATTAGTTTCTCCAAAGGTTTTTGTTGTTGTTATTATGTGCCTTCGTCGACTATGACTTATGGCAACCCTATGAATCAGCGACCTCCAAGAGCATCTGTCGTGAACTGCCCTGTTCAGATCTTGTAAGTTCAGGTCTGTGGCTTCCTTTGTGGAATCAATCCATCTCTTGTTTGGCCTTCCTCTTTTTCTACTTCCTTCTGTTTTTCCCAGCATTATTGTCTTTTCTAGTGAATCCTGTCTTCTCATGATGTGTCCAAAGTGGGATAACCTCAGTTTCATCATTTTAGCTTCTAGTGATAGTTCTGGTTTAATTTGTTCTAACACCCAATTATTTGTCTTTTTCGCATCCATGGTATGAGCAAAGCTCTCCTCCAACACCATATTTCAAATGAGTTGATTTTTCTCCTATCCACTTTTTTCATTTAAAATTACATTTGTCTCTTTGTATGAGTAAATGCTTCCATTAATTTTTTCACTGCTAGTCACAGGACTGATACAGAACACAGCTGATGTTTAACTGTACTACTCTTTTCAAATTATCTATAACAGGGCACAAAGTCCTAGGAGAGAGAGGCAACTTCTGCTAAGCTCACTAATAATTTTAGCATCTACTAAGAAATGGGCTTTATAAGTAATGGTAGAATACCCAAAAAGAGCAGGAGATCATTAAGATGCATTTAGGTGTCTCAGAAGTCTGAAAAATGTGTAATTTTTAATTATTATTATTAGAGATTAAATAAATGGCTGCCAAGATTTAGAAGAGTTGATAACATGTGACTAGGTTTTGTGTGTTTTGCTTGTTAATGTTAAATCCCCCAACTTGGTGGGTTGCAAAACTATATTCCTAGTTTTGAGCACTGTTTTACAACACCTGCAAAGCTTGAATAAGACCCTTTTATACCAGTTGTCTTCTGGTTTCTGCAAAGATGCAAAGACTATGAATTAACCAATCTATGGGGAACCACTCTATTTCTTAATATTTTCCCAAGATTCCCATTGTGCTGGGGACTTCAGTTGCTGTTTGGGCTTCTGGGTAGAAGAGAAGAGGTTACAGTAACAGGGGAATGGACAGGGGAAGAAGAAAGAGATGGTGGGTAGCAGTCTCTCACTAGCTATGCCATAAGACTTCTTCAGCCATAAGTAATCTCATTTCAGCTATTAATCAGCACAGATGCAGGGTCAACTCACAATGAAAGACCAAATAGAGAACTGCAACATGAGTACATTTTCCATTTGGGATTTTAACCGTATGGACTCAGGTAACTTGAAGTATAATTTTAAAAGCTCTGTAGATAAATAAAGGTGCACTCTGAATTGTAGGGATAAAAAGATTGCAGCAATTATAACAGGATAAGGAAACCCTGAGAAAGCATTTCGTTTCTTATGAAATTCTGCATTACTAGAAGTATCAAACAGCCACTCAGCAAAATCCTAATTCAAAATATGAGAAGTAAACACCATCTCTAGAACATTATGTGGAAACACATTGGGCATAAATTCTAATTATGTAAAATTAGTCAGTAGAAAGCACTTCTCAAGTTAAGAAGCAACCATGAGTTATTTACGTAATGAAATTTGTTTCCACAAATGATATGTTAATATCAAGATTATCATTTGCTTCACTTTACTGTAACCAAGTGGTTTTTAATTGCTAAGTTAGGAATGTGCACAATTAAGTTTAATAATCAGTTTGAATATATTAATATGCCAATTCTGCCATTTTAATACTTTATTTACCAGAAACAGCGCAGGCTGGTAAAAACAAACATCAAATGAAAACTGTTTTTTAAAAGACATTTCATTTCTTAGATGTGCAGCCTTTTTAAAAATAGCTTAGTAAATTATATGAAGGTGCTCATGGCTTTTGCTCACCTATTGTTTGCTATATACATTGTATTTCTTTTAAGAAGAAATGCAAATACGTTACTTTCTAATTAGCTTTCCATGCAAAAAGAGTGCAACCTCTCATGGTGAGAACTTCTTTCTCTGACTCCGCAGGGAGGCTAAAAGAGAGAAATTCCCAAATCCATAGTAGGGCAATATCTTTATGAGGCCAACCAAAATGTCACAAAACAACAGAGTTTGGATTTTCCCCTTATGCACCAATGCTTTTGCAGTTCTTTGTGCCTTGTAAACCAGAGGACTAACTGACTGGGGTGGAGAAGAAGAGATTTCAAGTGTTCTTTTGGGGACCCCACACTTACCACTGTTTCACATACAAACTGTAGAGCAAAAGCTAATTATTGCACGAGCAGAGAGTTAAAACAAGAGATCTTCGGGAGAGTCTGGAACTTTATACTTCAAAATGCCAATCAACTGCAAAACCCAGAAACTGGCTGGAGGGACAAGCACACGCCCATAGCCTATGCCTTGAACGGAAACAATGGGAGAAAGAGACCAGCCTCGTTTTTCTAGGCACCCTAACTGAATAAGGAATGCTAAAGGCAGAGAGATGGCACCCAGGACGCGCTCACCTCTTAAATGGCAACGCAAACTCCCATTCAATTTATCGGGGGGGAGGGGAGGAAGAGAGGTTTTACTCACCAAACAAGGTAAGGGCCATTGTAAAGGTGCAGCAAGTCGCAAGATCACGTCGGAACTGCTGAGGCAGACTTGGCTGGACATTGGCTCTGCAGCTCTCCCGTCAGCGGCGCGCACAAATGTGGACGGGCGAAACACACCCACAAAACAAAAAAGAGCAGCAAGGCTGCAATAAAAGTTATGATTGAGACTCTGTTGTCAGAGAAGGCACTTGCTGCTCACGAAGCGTTAAGAAGACACCGCTATGGGAAATGATCTAGCCCAGGAGAGAGAGGGGGGGGAGGTAGGCTGCGTCAGAAAACGGGATTGGGTTGAAGAAAGCTGAAGGGGCAGCTGCCTCTCAGAGAAATGAATTGCTCCCCTTGGAGACGGGGCTCCCTGCTCTTCCCACCCACTCACCATTCAGGCTGAAGCCTTCAGGCTGTGGTAGCCATCTTGTTTCTCCACATGACCAGTTTCTCCTCCCTCCTGCCTTCGCGGCTTGCTGATCCCTGCGTGAGTTCCCATAGCAACAGAGATTCATGGGCCACCACCTTCCATCCCCAGGGCCCCTCCATGACCCCTCCGAGAAGCAGGCCTTGACAGACTGAGCTGGGGAGAAACAGAGAAGCGCGCAGTGTCGACACGCACCACCCCTAAGAATGGGATTGCATAGCTTTTAGAAAGGGCGACCCCAAGGAGGTCTGGCACCTTCTCCAAACACTTGATAACTTCCACGCTTGCTATAAGAAGCACCCTGTACTGTTCCGTCATATTCAAAACGATGTCCTTCCACTCTGCGTGGATTAATGCACTTCTCAGGAGCACATTCTCCAGTCACCTGCTTCATTCCTTGATGCCTTGCAAGTTTAGGAAAGGCAGGCTACTGTTCTTTTTCCCACCCTGATTAGTATTGTATGGTAACTAAAAGAAGAGAAGACTGAGGGGAGATATGATAGCACTCTTCAAGTACATGAAAGGTTGCCACACAGAGGAGGCCCGGGATCTCTTCTCGATTGTCCCAGAGTGCAGGACACGGAATAATGGGCTCAAGTTGCAGGAAGCCAGATTTCGACTGGACATCAGGAAAAACTTCCTGTTAGAGCCATACGACAATGGAACCAATTACCTAGAGAGGTAGTGGGCTGTCCGACACTGGAGGCATTCAAGAGGCAGCTGGACAGCCGTCTGTCAGGAATGCTTTGATTTGGATTCCTGCATTGAGCAGGGGGTTGGACTTGGCGACCTTATAGGCCCCTTCCAACTCTACTATTCTATGATTCTGTGACAATGGATCTACGTTTGGAGGGTGAACTCTTTTAAGGCTTTGCTTTTTTATCTTACGGCTCTTGAAAAAAAGCACTCTGAATTGCTGCTCTTTAATGCGCCTATGAGAAATGTTGCCTTCTTTCTTGTCATTAAGGTGGTTTAAAAGATAATATAAACAGCAGCAAAGCAATACCTACATTAAAGTGTGCCTTCTAGCCACACTTGAAGCAGGAGTCACTGCCTTTAAAAGCTATATTTTAAGAAAGCCCATTGAAATAAGACCATTGCTCACCAAAAAGCAATCTGAGATGGGGCCAGGCATAGCTCTTTTGGGAAGCTATCCCAGATTCTAGGCACAAAGGGCCACACTCTGATGCCCACCTGCCCAACATCGGATGGTGTCCAGACAAGCACAAGTTTTCGGACAAGCTCATAAGGCAGGAGGCGAGTCTTGAGATGGCCTGGGACCAAACCATGTCGGGATTTAAAGGTCAAAACCATCACTTTGAATAAAGTTCAACAACAAACTAGTAACTAGCAAAGCTGGTAAGGATGTATGCAACATGATTCAGTCTGTCCCCATCAAAATCGTGGCAATGATGAACCAAATGAAGTTTATAGACTGAAGTGGGAAACTGTATCTGGCTAGTGGGCCAGATCATTATTTCACCTCCTCCCTCCCGAGTGGGGAAGAGCAAGTAGATGGGCCACCTGTCAATCACCTGACATCACAATGAAACTTTTTGCCACCATGTTTTAAAATTACATCATGTGGGCATATGCACAGCATGCAAAGTGCCTTTCAAAGCACCCCACAAGACCTGACAATCTGCTGATGGTCAGATCTTGTGGAGGCCATTGCAAGGGGCTTTGCAGGCCTAAAGCCCCTATCAGCTGACCCATATATGACATCAGGTGTAGGGCAGGTAAGTGTGGCTAAAATAGGCTCACAGGCCAAATGGAGAGGTCTGGCAGACATAATTAGGCCCAAGGACCAGAGGTTCCCTTCCAGTTTTCAAGGGCAACCCTTGTAAAATATGTTATAGTAATCTAAGCTGGAAGTGAGTAACAGAAAAATCCAAATCCCTGTGCTGTCATGGAGGGGGTTTGGATGAGATGGATGTGTCCTTCCACCCAAATCTGCCTGCACTAGGCTCCGCCAGAAGGGGGGCTGGGCCACCGTAGAGCTCCTGACTGCACCTTTCTAAACCATGAGCAGGTGGAACTTGGAAGCTACCACTGGCAGTATCCCCACCAGCAGTAGCCATTGTATGTTCCTGAAATAAGACATTGAGTGGATGGGAAAGAGATGAGGCTGGCCTGGCAAAGGATCTGCTGGATCAGAAGCTGGTCTGTAAGTTCTGTATGCAGTAGCCACCTCAGTAGTCCATTAAGCTTTCTTGTTGCCTGCCAGGAGTTTGGATTGTTCCTTTAAGCAAGAACGACTCTAGCCATTCTCTGGCATCCAAACATGAAGTTAGAGCTGTACAAATGGCTGTACTCCAAACTGATAATCCTATATAACAAGAATGTAGTTGGCCCTACTTTTTGAAGTGGCAAATTTTTACAAAATGCAAATGAAAGAGGCTTATGTTAGTGATATAAACACAGAGTGGTATTGAGATCTGTCAAATGGAGGTATACATGCGCGTACACGCACAAGAGGGATCAAAAGCATCTTGTGGTCCAGAAATGCTGTGATGAAACTTCCACAATTTTCAAATGTTCTCTGTCTTGAAGATATATAAGCACCAGGAGCTCAGATGTAAAAGGTTACTATCCTAGCAGGAAAAGCATTTAGATCTGCATTCCTCAAAACCTGAATTCAAGATCTTTGCAGATACAATTAGAGAGTAGCTCCTTCTGCTTTGAGCTGGATTTGGACCAGCGATAAGGAACTTGTGGCCCTCCAGATTTTTATTTATAAAAATATATCTATACCACCACATCATAAAATATCAGGGCAGTGTACAACATTAAAACATAGAACATCACTTAAGAATGCAGATAATCATTAAAGTGACTGGCTAATCAAAATAAAAGTTAAACAGCTGCAAAGGGATGTCGGCATAAAAAGGTCTTTCAGAGATGCCTAAAAGTAAAAAGCGAGGATGCCTGCCAAATCTCTGCAGGAAGCATGTTCTGTAGCATGGGACTGGCAACACTAAAGGCCCAACTTCTAGTTGAGGCCAGTTGGGCCTCTGTAACAACTAACAACGCTCCTCTGGATTATTTTTGGATGATGTTTTTGGACTACAACTCCCATCATCCTTGACCACTGGACATGCTGGCTGGGCATGATGGGAATTGGAGTCCAACAACCTCTGGAAGGCCACAGGTTCCTTATTCATAATGTAAAGAGTTTGGCACTGAACTGGAGGCAAACTCTATGACAATTCTTTACTTGGTACCATACAAAGGAAATGTGCAATGGGGAGGTCAGCCTGGATGGAGATAGTCAGGGTGGAAAATTAAAAGTGAAGAAATGACGCATTAGATCCCCCACAAAAGAGTCATTTGTGCATCCCCTGTAGAGTGCTGTCCTAAACTGGTTGATCTTGTTGCAGCACATTCCAGTCTTGGAAACAAGTTTTGTGTACGGTTATCCTATCGTTAAATCTTCAATGGGATCTGCTTAGAGAAGCTGATTAGTCATTACTTTGTCCTCTGCAGGGCATAAGAAGGGGAAGAAGAGCTGATAAATTTGTTGAAAAGGGACCAATGCTAGTGCCCTAATGTAGTTTTCCCCTTCAGCTGTACCCCAACCTGTACTCTAAATCACAATAAGCACAATCAGCATGCTGAAAGCTATGTTTGTAAATTCCTTTGAAAGGGAATTTCATGAAGTTTGAAACGAAAGAAAACCAGAAACATGTATATAGGTGCCCAGAGTTTTGCAAGGCTTTTTGCAATTTCCCTAGTATTGTGTAATTCAGACTAGCTGTTCAACTGACCTGACTAGGTTTTAATGTGTAGAGTGACCTTACTGATTTTCACCTACTAACACACAAATAAATTTCCAAGGGCTCCCAGTGTTTTTAAGTAAATCACGTTTTACTGAAATTGAAGGCTGCCTTAGGAAGGCTGTGCTGCACCAGAGTCAGTATAGCCCGGCCCTTCAACAATGACAGAAGCAATGTCACAGCCACCAGAGGACAGAGGTAATTGTCCCCTCGCTCCTCCAAGGTCACTGCAAGCAGCAGCAGCAGCACTGAATAAACATGTCTCAAAGAAGAAGATTTGAAGGACATACTTGCAACAATCCGATTCTCATACCAAGGATCGTTGTCTGAAGAGAACATCCCTCCTGTCTTCCATTATTACACATTCCTTAAATCTCTACTTCACCTTTTGTATTCAATTTAATTTATTCAGGAATATAAAATAGAGGAAAAGTTGAAATATTTAGGTATTATTATGACAAATAAAAATTCAAAGTTGTTTCATAATAATTATGAAAAACTATGGACAGATCAAGAAAGACTTGTTAAAATGGGATAAATTACAATTGTCATTAATGGGTAGAATATCTGTGATAAAAATGAATGTATTGCCGAGAATGATGTTTTTGTTCCAAACAATACCTGTAATATCCTCTGATTTACCTTTTAAACAATGGCAAAAAGATATTTCTAAATTTGTTTGGCAGGGGAAAAAACCAAGAGTTAAATTTAAATTATTACAAGACGCCAAAGAAAGAGGAGGATTGGGACTACCAAATCTGAGACTTTATTTTGCTGCCTGTTGTTTAGTCTGGATAAAGGAATGGATTTTATTGAGGAATAAAAGACTATTGGATTTGGAGGGCCATAACCTAAAGTGGGGATGGCATGGATATCTATGGTATGACAAAGTAAAAGTTAATGTGGACTTTAACAATCATTTTATAAGACGTCCTTTGTTGAAAATATGGAACAGATATAAACCAAGGTTTTATTCCAAAATACCATTATGTGTCTCAAGTCAAGAAGCATTTTATAGAAGAGAAATGGCTGGAAAAGAGAAATGGTTAACTTATCAAGAACTTTTAGAAAATGTACATGGAGAATATATAATGAAAGAGAGAGAACAACTGACAAAGGAAGGATATAGTTCTCAATGGTTTGCCTATTTACAATTGTTAGAAAGATATAAAATGGATAAAAATGTATGGGTTTGAAATAAGTAAATCTGATTTTGAAATAGGTTTGTGTACAAATGATGAAAATATAATTGCGAAAATGTATAAACTCTTGCTGAAAATGGATATGGAAGAAGAACAAGTAAAAGAGTGTATGGTAAAGTGGGCAAAAAACTTTGGTTATAATATACAAATGGATCAATGGGAAAATATGTGGAAAAAAGGCTTGAGATTTACATTATGCTATAATCTTAAAGAAAATTTCTATAAAATGATGTATCGTTGGTACATGACTCCAGAAAAGTTGTCAAAAATGTATAGTAATGTTTCTAATGTTTGTTGGAAATGTAAACAACAAGAAGGATAATTTTATCATATGTGGTGGTTGTGTAAACAGGCAAAATTATTTTGGGCACAGATAGGTAGGATGATGCAAAAAATTCTAAAGATAAATATTCAGTCAAAACCAGAATTTTTTTTATTGGGTTTTATGGATAAACAAATAGAAAAGAAATATGGAAGAATAATATTATATATGATTACGGCAGCAAGATTATTATATGCACAAAAGTGGAAAATGGAATCAACACTAACAACGGAAGAATGGCTATTGAAATTAATGGACTTAGTAGAGATGGATAAATTGACATGTTTACTTAGAGAAAAATCGACAGATACATTTCTTAAGGAATGGAAGCCTCTCAGACTTGTTGTCGAAAGATAAAAATGAAATGATGACAATGGGATTTGACGATTAATTAAGACAGACTATGGAGAAAAGTGATTTTGTATGTATTAAGGGACAGGTTTGATATATATTATATATTTATAGCTGATCTGTGACAAATCGGAAGTCAGTTTTTTTATTTTTATTGTGCTATGTTTTTTTATTTTGTTTTGTTGGTTTTATGAAAATTTGAATAAAAATTATTGTAAAAAAAAAAAAAGGAATCACCTTTCCTCCACCAATTTAAAACTCAGGACTGTGGGGTTTGTTGGTTTGTTTTGCTTAAAGATACATTAGAAAAACATAGTAGTCCTATAATAGACTTTCAGAAAAAGAAAGATATATGTACTGTTTTGGAAGCATACTTTTTCCAAATCACATTCTTTCACCACCAAATACAAGCCTTAAAATGAGGTATACAGTTTAAAATATACTTCCATGCTGCAGAGTGTAAAGTGGTAGGTTGTGTCCAGCCTTGATGCCTTACAGTGTTCATGTGCATGCACTGACAGTAGAGATTGTGTGTCTACTCCCCCATTCTAAGATTTAACTTCTGAAACCTCTGGGGAGGGGAGATGAATCTAGCAGCTAGCTTCTCTCTCTCTGTCACACATATGCACGCGTGCACAGGGATGCACACACACAAACCAGGAATTTCTAAAAGGTCCCAAAAAGAGAGAGAAATGAAATAAGGTCTGCAGTTTATCAGGCTCATGTACCCAAAAATAGGACAGCTGGAGTGTATGGGCAAGATTTTATTTATTAATTGCATTTCTATCCCATTCCATGTGGCATACACAATTTTCCTCCCCATTTTATCCTCACAGCAACCCTGTGAGGTAGTTTAGGCTAAGGGACAGTGGGTGGCCCAAGTGAGCTTCATGATCCAGTGGGGATTTGAACCCCTGTCTCCCAGGTCTTAGTCCATCACCCTAACCACTGCACTACCCTGGCTGGGAAGACCATTGGTGATTATACAATCTTTTTGTTTTGTAAACTACCCAAAAAACTGATATTGAAGGATGACATATAATTCCATAATACATACACATACATATCATTTTCAGCTCTTTCAAAGTGTGGTGTTCATGAAGCCCATTGAATCCCCTGAGCTACTTCAGGTAATCTAGTTCCAGTTCTTAATACTCTGAATACAGTGTCCTTTGTGCATTGGGGAAAAATGGTTGTCTGAATTCTCCTTAACTAAAATAGCCTCCCAGATGTAGAAAATATATATTAAAAAAGAGATAAATGCACGTGATTGGGAAATATGCAAAACAACCCGATTAAGGAGCATGCGCAATTAAGAACATTTACAAGAGATGAACTATTTGTTCTGATGTTGAGAGCAATTTGCAAATACCAAACTAGAACTACATGATTTTTAAAGCTTAATTCTTAGATTCTATGGAGAAATTATGACCACAGTCATGTTCTTATTCTATCAGATCCGCTAAGGACAACATTACAGTACCATTTGAAAAAGTTAAATGAAGCTGATGAGGAATTTGGGATGATGCCCTAGTGGCAACTTATACTGAAACCGCTTCATGGTTGATTGTACTCATACTTTACTCTAGCATAAGATCAAAGGCCCATCCCGCACAGTATCCTATCTTCAAGGACCAACAGCTCCGGGTGCTTCAAAAATATATTACAGCTGCACAACACATTCCATTCTGTCTTGCTCATCCCAAGGTTCCAGAAATCTAGAGTATATTTATTTATTTAATTTATATACAACTTATATTTCAACAGAAATCTCTAAGCAGTTTACATTCCCCTACAAAATAAATCCGTGTAAGAAATACAATACAAACCTACATTCAAAACCAGCCTGGGTCAAGGAGACAGACTGGGAATCCTGTTGGTGTACCGCCCACCTTGCTGCCCAACAGCTTCCCTAGCTGAGCTGACAGAGATAGTCTCGGAAGTATTGCTGAGGTCCCCCAAACTTGTGGTGTTGGGGGACATCAACATTCATGCCGAGACTGTTTTATCTGGGGCGGCTCAGGTCTTCATGGCCTCCATGACAACCATGGGGCTGTCTCAATTTGTTACTGGCCCAACGCATGTGTCAGGTCACACTCTTGATTTGATCTTCGCCACTGGTCATGGAAATGGTGATCTGGAGGTGGGGTGTTTTTCATCTACTCCATTGTCATGGACAGATCACCACCTGCTGAGTTTTAGACTTACGACGACTCTTTCCCTCTGCAAGGGTGGGGGACCTATTAAGTTGGTCCGCTCTCGGAGGCTTATGGATCCTATTGGTTTTCAGAGGGCCCTGGGAGTTTTTCCAGCTGATAGTACTGGCGCTCCTGTCGAGGCCTTGGTCGAACTGTGGAATACGGAGATGGCCGGGCTATCGACACGATTGCTCCCGCGCGCCCTCTTCGATGCAGAGCTCATACAGCTCCGTGGTATACCCCGGAGCTGAGAGTGATGAAGCAAGAGAGAAGGAGGCTGGAGTGCAGATGGAGACGAACTCCAGACGGATGCAGTTATGCTTTGGTAAGTGCCTCTACTAAGTCGTATATAAAAGCGGTAAGAGTGGCGAAGAAGTTCCACTTCGCTGCCTCTATCAGGACATCTCTCTGCCACCCTGCAGAGCTTTTTAGGGTTGTACGAGGACTCTTACATTCTGGTCCTCGAGATACTATTGACACATCTGAAGCTCGCTGTAACGACATCGCAGGGCACTTCCAAAATAAAATCGCATGCATCCGTAGGGACCTAGACTCCGATGTTATGACAGACGAACCCACTGAAGTGTCCAGAACACAGCCTTGTCTTTCATTATTGGATGAGTTTCAGTTGGTGCAGCTTGAGGAAGTGGACAAGGTGCTTGGATTGGTGCAGGCGACCACGTCTGCTCTAGATCCTTGTCCATCTTGGCTAGTGAAGGCTAGCAGGACTACTACCACCGGCTGGGCCAAGGAAGTGATAAATGCCTCCTTGAGTGAGGGAGTAGTCCCTAGTAGTCTCAAGGAGGCAGTAGTGAGACCTCTTTTAAAGAAACCTTCCTTAGACCCAGATAACTTGAACAATTATAGACCGGTGGCGAATGTCTCCTTTTTGGGCAAGGTTCTGGAGCGGGTGGTCGCCGGTCAACTCCAGGTGCTCTTGGATGAGACCGATTATCTAGATCCGTTTCAATCCGGTTTTAGGCCTGGTTTTGGCACTGAAACAGCCTTGGTCGTCCTGTATGATGACCTTTGTCGGGAGAGGGACAGAGGGAGTGTGACTCTGTTGATTCTCCTTGATCTCTCAGCGGCGTTTGATACCATCGACCATGGTATCCTTCTGGGGAGACTCGCAGAGTTGGGAGTTGGAGGCACTGCTTGGCAGTGGTTCCGCTCCTACTTGGCGGATCGTCGCCAGAAGGTAGTACTTGGGGAACATTGCTCGACACCTTGGACTCTCCATTGTGGAGTACCTCAGGGGTCGGTTTTGTCCCCCATGCTTTTTAACATCTACATGCAGCCTCTGGGTGCCGTCATCAGGAGTTTTGGAGTGCGTTGCCACCAGTACGCTGATGACACGCAGCTCTATTTCTCCTTTTCATCTTCTACAGGTGAGTCTGTGGATGTGCTGAATCACTGCCTGACCGTGATAATGGACTGGATGAGAGCTAATAAACTGAGACTCAATCCAGACAAGACTGAGACACTGTTGGTGAGTGCCTTCCCTGCCCAGATGGTGGATGTTTACCCTGTTCTAGATGGGGTTACACTCCCCTTGAAGGAACAGGTTCGTAGTCTTGGGGTTCTTTTCGATCCTTCCTTGTCTCTTGAGGCGCAAGTGGCCACGGTGGCAAGGAATGCGTTCTACCACCTTCAGTTGGTAGCCCAGCTACGCCCCTATCTGGACAGGGATGACCTCGCCTCAGTTGTTCATGCTCTGGTAACTTCTAGGTTGGATTACTGTAATGCGCTCTACGTAGGGCTGCCCTTGAAGACAGTTCAGAAGCTTCAGCTAGTGCAAAACGCAGCAGCCAGACTGCTGACGAGGACCAGGCGGTCAGCGCATATAACACCTGTTCTGGCCCGTTTGCACTGGCTACCCATTTGCTTCCGAGCCAGATTCAAGATGCTGGTTTTGACCTATAAAGCCTTACACGGCATGGCACCGCAGTATCTTGTGGAACGCCTCTCCCGCTATGAACCGACCCGGTCACTTCGCTCAGCATCTAAGGCCCTCCTCCAGGTACCAACCCATCAGGAAGCCCGGAGGACAGTTACTCGATCTAGAGCCTTTTCTGTAGTGGCCCCCGAACTGTGGAATAGCCTCCCCGAAGAAGTACGCCTGGCGCCAACGCTTCTATCTTTTCGGCGCCAGGTTAAGACCTGGCTATGCTCCCAGGCATTTTAATGCGTTTAATGTTACAATTTTAAATCTCTTTGTTTACTGTTTATTTATTGTGATATTTTGTATTTTTGTATTTTTAATCTTTTGTACACCGCCCAGAGAGCTACTCGCTATGGGCGGTTTAAAAATGAAACAAATAAAATAAATAAATAAATAAATAAATACTACTATTTCTATTACTATTAATTCCACATTTTAAATAACATAAACATTAAATATCTCTGAACAATGTGCATAAGTAACACAACTAAGAACCACAAAAGCAAATATAAACCATCAAAATACAACAACAAAATGTAACATAATTACATCATATTAAGTATATATCATAGAACTGCATTGTAATAAGAAACACACATAATAAAATCACCAAAATCATTCACATTCACACTACACAAAAGTAATCTAAACATACACCTCCCCCCATACACAATCATTCAACACTCACATTCTCCTTACAACCAGCCACATTACTTCCATCCACTCAGTTCTCACTTCACTACACACTCAAATATTCAGCTAACCAGTAATCAACTACAGGAAAAGAAGTCCATTGAATAAAACTATTCAATAGCAACAGAAAAGAATGAATCAGCATTCATTTCATCCCATCTCTCACCTGCAGCAATACAAACACCATCTCCCCACCTCTCACCTAGGGAGATTAAGCTCATCCCCACCAACAGGCTCTTACCCTGTTAAGGAGTCTAGTGCGGCCACTGGCACACCTGATGTTCATAACCTCATAGGGAGCATCCCAATCGATCAGACAAAAATAAAACAATCGTTATTACAGAAGCACACTTATTAGTACTGAAGTACATAACTGTAGTTTCACAGAAAAAGATGGAACAAAAAAATTTCAACCCAAGTGCTACAATGGGAAGGGGGAATTGGCATTGTGGAGACTCTCCTCCTAAGCCCTGGCCTCAGCTTCCCCAGCATCCGGCATAATGTAAAACTAATTATTTCAGCAAACACCCATTGATTTTTCTATTTTATATGGATTCATGCACCTGCTATACCTTAAGAAAAAACAGCAGCAATTTTCTTAATCATAAGGAATAAATGGCAACTCTTATTTAGTTTTACACCACTGTGGAAGGGCAAGGTCAGGACTTCATGGGCGGGAAGTCAAACTATTACATTTTTGGTTCAATGCCACTTGAGACTCAGCTGCAACAAATGAAACTATTCTAGTTTGGTTCCAGTTCAGACCAATAAAGGTTCAATAACCAATTTGGTGCATATAACCAACAGGTTCAGTTCCACTGAGGAAATGTAAGGGACATGATTTTGTTTGTTTGTTGTTTAAACGAAAAGAAAAGAAGGGACATTATGTGTCATTTGCACAGTAGGATGAAGCAACTAACAGATTTAAAACTGTTGCAGTTAAGTGGCAGCAATAAATATTATGAAGAATGTATGAAACAAACAAAACATTCTAAGGGTCCAAGGTCACGCAAGTAGACTTTGTTCATGCAACAGGACTTCCTTCCCTTCCCCCTGCACCTGCCCAAATGTGCTGCAGAAGGATCCCCAGCCCTCTGGATCAGATTTTGGAGGCATATGGGGGTTGCTGAAAAAAGAGGAAAGTCCTGTTGCACAAGTGGAGGTCAGTCCGTGTACTTAAACAAATGCTTATTTTATTTGTACTGTTTAGCTTTAATTGTACAATCAGAGACATGTGCTATAGGTGAAGAAGCAACCAGATAAATTTTATAGAGAAGGGAAAGAACTTAGTAAATAATCACAGAGCAATCACTATGATTAACTAACTTCAAGATTATATATATTTCAACTGATTTAACAAAACTAGGGAAGCCACTAATTATCACCTTAAACAGATGGATCTTAAGTTGAGATAGACCTATTATACTTTTGTCATGCTGGATTTGCATTGTTATTTTGTACTCCATGTTACAATCCCTGACTAATGCTTCCTAGGCACAGGCTCTGAAGAGGAAAGAGTACAGAAGCCTGTACAAACACCACATAAAAAACCTCTCTCAGATACTGGCTTTAGTTTATGTGCTGTTTCCAATTATAGTGGTGCTAGTGTGTATGCCATATCAGGTATTTTGTTTGGTTGAACACTTATTCTGAACCGATAACCTGAATTTTTCTTCTGATTCTTTTCTGGTTCAAGTTCAACAGAGACAGCAAATGGTTCAGGTTTTGCTCTAGTTCAGGAAATATAAAGGCTTGTTCTAGTTCAGTGGTTCTTAACCTTTTCCACTGCCAGCACCCCTTGGATTTCCAAAATATGCTCTTGCACCCCCTGAAAAAATACTGTTCATTTTTTATTTTATTTTAATTTTATTTTATTGTAATGTGTGTTTTAGCCTAACTTAGCTAAGATAAATGAATTTTTAAAATCTGTTGAACAACGCCTCACACCCCTAGAAAAAGTGTCCCACACCCCCGGGGGTGCGTGCACCCCAGGTTAAGAACCACTGTATCTAGTTTATGGTTTAGATTTGAGAAATAATATTTTTGCCTCCTATTCATGGGTAGCTGTGAATCCTACTGACATTTTTTTAATAGTGATGTGAGAATAATTTATAATGTTGAAAATAATCCTTTTTTATTCCTTAACATTTTCATTAGTTTTCTTTTCAAATACTAACCAATATCTCCAACCCACTCACACCTAAAATTATCCCTTCCCTCATAGATAAAGCTGAGAATGAGCTGAGGTTAGCAAGGGACTCCAAAAGCAACAAAAAAGCTTTCTTGAGGTACATCCATAGTAAAAGACAGAGAAAAGAAATGGTGGTACAGCTACTCAGTAAGGATGGCAAAATGATAACAGATGACAAAGAAAAGGCAGAAGTGCTCAGTTCCTAGTTTGGCTCAGTCTTCTTCCAAAAGAGGGATTATGACCCTCCTGGCAAACATGCAGTTGAAGGGGCAGGATTGGAGCTTGAGATTGATAGCCAAATGGTCAAGGAATATCTAATCACTTTGAACAAGTTCAAATCTGCAGGGCCTGATGAACTGCATCCTAGAGTATTGAAGGAACTGGCTGAAGCGTTCTCACTATTATGTTTGTGAAATCATGGAGGATGGCTGAAGTGCTAGATGACTGGAGGAGGGCTAATGTTGTCTTAGCTTCAAAAAGGGCAAAACGTAGGAACCTGGAAACTACAGACCAATCTTCTGACATCAATCCCTGGGGAAATTGTGGAGCAGGTTATAAAGCGGTCAGTCTGCAAGCACCTTGAAAACAATGCAGTGATCACTAGAAGTCAACATGGATTTATCAAGAACAAATCCTGCCAGACTAATCTTACCTCATTTTTGGATCGGGTAACCTCCCTCATAGACTGTGGGAATGCTGTAGACATAATATATCTTGATTTCAGCAAAGCTTTTGACAAAGTGCCTCATCACATTCTGATTAGGAAGCTAACTAAATGTGGCCTGGATAGAACAACTATCAGGTGGAACCCTAGTTGGCTATAGAATTGTACTCAGAGTGCTTATCAATAGTTCCTTCTGAAACTGGGGGCAGATAATGAGCAGGATACCACAGGGATCAGTTCTGGGTCCAGTGTTCTTCAACATTTTTGTTAATGACTTGGATGAAGAGGTGCAGGGAATGCTTATCAAATTTGCATATGATACAAAATTGGGAGGGATAGCTAATACCTTGGAAGACAGAAAAAAAATCAAATGATCTGGATAGGCTGGATCACTGGGCTAAAAACAATAAAATTTAACAGGGATAAGTGCAAAGTTCTACACCTAGGAAAAAGAAACCAAATGCAGAGTTATAAGATGGGGGATACTTGGCTCAGCAATACTACATGCAAGAAGGATCTTGTGAATGTTGCTGATCACAAACTGAACATGAGCCAACTTGTGATATGGCTGTAAAAAAAGGCAAATTTTAGTCTATTTTAGTCTGCATTAACAGAAGTATAGTTTCCCCTCTATTCAGCACTGGTTAGGCTTCATCTTGAGTACTGCGTCCAGTTCTGGACACCACACTTTAAGAAGGATGCCGACAAACTGCAACAGGTTCAGAGGAGGGCAACAAGGACGATCAGGGGACTGGAAAAAACTTGAGGAGGGGCCGAAAGAACTGGGCATGTTTAACCTTGAGAAGAGAAGACTGAGGGGTGATATGATAGCATTGTTCAGGTACTTGAAAGGTCGCCAGGACTTCTCAATCGTTCCAGAGTTCAGGATACAGAATAATGGGCTCAAGTTACAGGAAGCCGATTTTGACTGAACATCAGGAAAAACTTTCTGTTAGAGCTGCACAACAATGTAACCAATTAGCTAGGGAGGTGGTGGGCTCTCCAGCACTGGAGCCATTCAAGAGGCAGCTGGACCTGTTGAGTATGCTTTAATTTGCTGCCTGCACTGAGCAGGGGGTTGGACTCGGTGGCCTTCCAACTCTACTATTCTCCAATTCTAACCTGTTTATCAGAAACCAGCATTTACAATATATAACTCAACCATACTTACAAAAATTGGAGATTACTAGACCATGTGTAATTTTGGCCAACCTATCTCCAACCAGGGAAGGTCACAGCTTAACTCCAGCTGATTTCAGGAATCCATATTTAGCACAGGTATCATACTCATCTACTCTGCTATTTTCACTTTTTTTTTACTTTGACTTCAAAATCACTCTTTCACTTCATAACTTGTGATCTGTTATGTTTATTTATTTAACAAGTTGCTTCTACCTTTTTTGCCAATGCACTCAAGAGAGTTCACCTTTTTAAAGCTGTGGGTTTGATTCAGACCTGCTGTTCTGTGTGCTGGTCAGATCCAGCGGAAGCTCTTGCTCCGGGTACTGGGCGCTCTGACAAGAACAGAGGGTAAGCAACAGTTGCCAATTCCCCTTTCCCTCTGCTGCACCCCTATGCCACTCCCAACCCTTCAGAGCAGATTTTTAGGAGCAGGAACACAGGAAGCTGCTTTATACTGAGTCAGATCATTGGTCTATCTAGCTCACTATTCTCTACACTGACTGGCAGCAGCTCTCCAGGTTCCAGGCAGGAGTCCCTCCCCCAACTATACGGAGAAGCCAGGGATTGAACCTGGCACCTTCTGCTTCCAAGGAACATAGTCTACCATTGAGCTGCAGCCCTTCCCCAGAAAGAAAGGGTAAATATTCCTTGCACAGAGAGCTAGGGGCGCTCAGAAAATGGAAGGACCCTAACTTACATATTATTCTTTTGCCTTATATATCATTTCTTCTGGCATAATGTAATAAAACATATCAGTCTTATACTAGATACAGCACTGGTTTTTCTCTGCTTTTCATTTATTGTTGGGATACTTTACCTGTGAAATGTAAGGTGTTTCAGGGTTAAGGAAACAATAATGCAGGGTAATGGTTCAGGTAATACGTTTTATACAATATTTTTCACATTCCAGTAGATTTGTTTTAGGTCAAAGGAGATAATATAAGCTCTTGAAAAGGAAGCAATGAAAATAAAATATTATACAGATGGTGCATGCCATTCAAATTAAATAATATTACTGCAGGAAAAAAACAGCTCCCAGTTAAAAACTGTTCTCTCTCCACTTTTTTGGAAAAAAGATACAAATCTTTCTTTAAAAGGATTATCCAGATGGCAAAATAAAAAACTGCAACTGTACGTGTATCAAGTCTATAAAATATGGGTATTCATAATGGCCTCTTAGGAAATTAAAGATTTTTTCACTCAAATGTGAATGGCTTCCATAAAAAGTAGGAAAGCGGAAAATCTTTTAAGCAAAGTAAAAACTGGTCTGGTATTTTACAAGAGGCTTACATTAATCAGAGTCTGTTGAGTAAAGTACTTCAGTTTTCTTTTATTTCCTCCCATCCAGCAGTCGAAAGAGACACTTGAATACAAATTATTAAAGACAAGTTTGTACAAGTTTTTTTTGTACAATTTTTGTTTTCTACATTTTTTTTGTTTTGTGTTAAGGCCGATTCAGAATGCAGCTATATTTTGGTAAAAGAAGGTGATTCTTTCATCAATATTGGACTCAAAATGCCTTTTCTGAAAAACACCAGAGATTTGGATGTATTATTTATTTTTATTTATGATATTATTAATAATAATTAGTTTTATATGCTGCAACTTCCTCCAAAGGAGCCCAGGACAGCCCAGGGTGTAGTCAGAGACGGGAATATGCACGCAGTGATGGGCCTTTGATTTGATAAATACCTGATTTTTCCAACTATGACAAGAAATTTTAGGATATGATTGATAATATTACAGATGTCAGGAGCAACAATCAGACACAGAAGGATTGTACTTCTCATGCACTCCAACATACTGATGGTTGTGTCAAATAGTATTTTCATGCAAGTTAATTTATTCTATTTCTGACTGTGCTGTTCTTATTATAGAGTAGACCTGGGGTAGGGAACCTGTGGCCTTCGAGATACTGTTGCTCATCTCCCATCATCCCTGACCCCAGTCATGCTGGCTGGGCTGATTCGGAGTTGGGAGTCTAACAAGATCCAGGAAGGCCATAGGTACCATATTCATGGGTTAGAATGGGGTGGAGGACCTCTGACCTCTGGGCCAATCATGTCCCCAAGAGGCCCAAATTTGGCCCTGAGGCCATTTCTCCAAGCCATGCCTACCTGCCCACCAGTGCACATCACTAGTGAGGATGGGCTTTTGAAGGCACACTCCCACCCATCCATCAGCTGATAGGCTGATCAGAGCATGCATTCAATCCCCTTCTGCACTTCTTCAGACTGCAGAGGTCTGAAGGAGAAGCATGGAGGAGGGAGCATTTGAAGGCACGCTCCCATCCTCCCACCAGCTAATGGACAGATCCAAGCATGCCTTCACTTTGAAGTCCTGAAATCTGGGGCTTCAAAGGGAAGCATCATGTGCTGTCACTATGACATCAGGTGTTTGACAGGCGGGCTGCCTTGCCCACCTGTCAACTTTGGCCCACCAGGGATAAGTATGATGAAGATCTGGTGCTCCAGCCAGAAAAGTTCCCCATCCCTGGGCTAGAATATTCAGTTTAATAATAAATTTATTGTATTAGCCAAAGGCCATGACAAAAACATTAAAATATACGAGTGTACAGAAAGTAATATTTCAAACATTACCAAGTAATACAGGTAAATTACCATAGGCAAACTCAGTTTCAACTTAAAACTCTGAATTTCCAATACAGTTTATGACAATTTTGTCTAATATTCTCTTTCTAATCTTTTTTGCTGCCAAGGCAAAGAGAGCCACTTTATGTGCCACATAGGTGTTGGTGTAACTCAAAAGAAAAAGAACAATTTCTGCAGGTGCATTCATACATCCTTAAGTTAGCAAGAGTTTCAAAAATCTCTCTCTTGGGTCCCTTTACAGAGGGTAGATTAACATGTAATGGATAATATCTTCCACTTGGTGTTGGCCACAAATTCTTAACCTATGATCAAATGGCACCTTGTTAGAGCGTCCATGCAGGACTGCAGTTGGCATAACTTGAAGCTGCATTCAATAAAATAATTTCTTAGGGAGGGCTCTGTTTAGACAAATATCTGGCTCTAAAATGTTCTGTTTTCAATAGAGGAAACCACAGAGAAAATTTAGAGCTCTTAATTAATTGCATATCTCTCCTAGAATCTATCCAAAATAGCCAGTCTCTTAATTGCTTCTTATCCATATCAGAGACGGAGTTCAGTTCAGGAAAGTAATAGCTATACAGGAGCTTTTGGAGGGTTGACTTCCAATGTTGATTATCACCCATTTCCAGGTAACACATTGCTGGAAGACGTTCATTTGGCAGAGTAGCAATTCGTTTAAAATATCTCACTGAGCACAATCTACTCTTATCAACTGATGGCCATCCAGATTCTGTGTAAAAAGGCTGCAGGAGTTCCAACTGAGAGAGAATAAAGTTTTCAGAAAAAAATTATGGGTTAGAATATTGGGAAAATAAAGAATAATGTGTAGTTACATTCTTTGCAATTCAGGGTCATTTGACGGAAAAGAATTGACGAATTCTTCTCACAAGATTTTACTGTATTTTTCTTAATTGCTAGTAATCTGTGATTTTTGCAAGACTTTTATAAAAGATCACATCATCTTGTTCTATCAATGAAAAAAAAGAGGGAGACGCAACAACTTTGGGATCTCATTTAAAGTTTGGAAAAGGAACGTAACGTGTATGCCACCTTAACATAGCACGTAAGTGACCACAACTAGACAGAGAAGAGTTTGGTCTGTAATGTATATGTTAACATTTATGAAATATATTTTAAAAACTGAGTAATATGGCAGGTGAGTTGTCAGCAAAAAAGCAGCAGTGTGAAAAGCTAAAGGCAAGCATAATAATGAGGGACAAGATCATGAAGGGTTTTTGCCTGTTCACCAGAAATACAGCTTTCTGAAAAACATGGAATTTGCTATGATTTAACATTAAAAAGCAACTTGAAAATTGAAAAAACAAATGTAGGAGACAGCTGCCTTATACTAAGTCAGACTAGTTCAGTATTTAGAATGACCAGCAGTGACTTTCCAAGGTGCCAGGCAGGGAATGTCTCACAGCCCTAGCTGAAGATGCTGGGGATTGAACCTGGAACCTTCTGCATCCAAAGGACTAGCTTCGTATCCCTGTCAGAAGTTTCCATTAATAAGCCCCTGAGCCAGACAGTTTATAGGCAGACCTCAAAAACAATTAAGTCACGTAAAAAAGATTGGCTTCATTACTTACAGAAACATGGAGGCAAGCAATGAGAACACATTCTCTCATTCCTGGAACAGAACTAAATTAGTAGAAATACATGAAGAGAAGTGAGATCGAGAATACTCTGTTTTTTTAACACCAATATTATTACTGAACACTGACTATAAAATCCCAGCTACAGTTCTTACTTCACAATTAAACAAATATGTACATCATTACATCAGAGCTTGGAAAAGTTACTTTTTTGAACTACAATTCCCATCAGCCCAATCCAGTGGCCATTCTGGCTGGGGCTGATGGGAGTTGTAGTTTTAAAAAGTAACTTTTCCAAGCTCTGCATTACATACACCCAGATCACAACAGGATTTATTATATGAAAAATATTCTCAGATAACACAGAAGTGGCTTACTGATCTTATTGCAAAAGTACATACTGAAAAAAGTACCTGCTTTCTGTTTCTGGACACCCAGAAAGCTTTTGACTGTAATGGAAATATTTGGATAAGGTGATGAATAGGTTTGCGCTCTTTACATTTTTAACCTAGAATGATGATAAACAGAATACACTCAGATTGCTTCTCAGTTCAAAGACAAGCGTGTCAGTGAATGTCACCTTTCACCAATTATTTTTTGCCCTGGGTACTGAATCCTTGACAGCTGCAATTAATAATATGGTTGAAATGTCTGGGATAACAAAATAGGATTATATCCCAATGAAGTTGCTTTTATGAGTGATCCACAAACAATGGGTTGCACGAGGATGCTTGTGCAAAAATCATGTTTTCTCCCTATTCACATTAATGAGCAAATGTACACATAATACACATAAATACTATCAATTATGAGATTTTTCAAGGGCCTAGTAGGAAGAGAACACTTTTTCCTAATCTCCAGATTTCAACCAACAGGTCTTCTTAAGAACATAAGAAGAGCCTGCTGGATCAGGCCAGTGGCCCATCTAGTCCAGCATCCTGTTCTCACAGTGGCCAACCAGGTGCCTGGGGGAAGCCCGCAAGCAGGACCCGAGTGCAAGAACACTCTCCCCTCCTGAGGCTTCCGGCAACTGGTTTTCAGAAGCATGCTGCCTCTGACTAGGGTGGCAGAGCACAGCCATCATGGCTAGTAGCCATTGATAGCCCTGTCCTCCATGAATTTGTCTAATCTTCTTTTAAAGCTGTCCAAGCTGGTGGCCATTACTGCATCTTGTGGGAGCAAATTCCATAGTTTAACTATGCGCTGAGTAAAGAAGTACTTCCTTTTGTCTGTCCTGAATCTTCCAACATTCAGCTTCTTTGAATGTCCACGAGTTCTAGTATTATGAGAGAGGGAGAAGAACTTTTCTCTATCCACTTTCTCAATGCCATGCATAATTTTATACACTTCTATCATGTCTCCTCTGACCCGCCTTTTCTCTAAACTAAAAAGCCCCAAATGCTGCAACCTTTCCTCGTAAGGGAGTCGCTCCATCCCCTTGATCATTCTGGTTGCCCTCTTCTGAACCTTTTCCAACTCTATAATATCCTTTTTGAGATGAGGCGACCAGAACTGTACACAGTATTCCAAATGCGGCCGCACCATAGATTTATACAACGGCATTATGATATCGGCTGTTTTATTTTCAATACCTTTCCTAATTATCGCTAGCATGGAATTTGCCTTTTTCACAGCTGCTGCACACTGGGTCGACATTTTCATCATGCTGTCCACTACAACCCCGAGGTCTCTCTCCTGGTCGGTCACCGCCAGTTCAGACCCCATGAGCGTATATGTGAAATTCAGATTTTTTGCTCCAATATGCATAATTTTACACTTGTTTATATTGAATTGCATTTGCCATTTTTCTGCCCATTCACTCAGTTTGGAGAGGTCTTTTTGGAGCTCTTCACAATCCCTTTTTGTTTTAACAACCCTGAACAATTTAGTGTCATCAGCAAACTTGGCCACTTCACTGCTCACTCCTAATTCTAGGTCATTAATGAACAAGTTGAAAAGTACAGGTCCCAATACCGATCCTTGAGGGACTCTACTTTCTACAGCCCTCCATTGGGAGAACTGTCCGTTTATTCCTACTCTCTGCTTTCTGCTTCTTAACCAATTTCTTATCCACAAGAGGACCTCTCCTCTTATTCCATGACTGCTAAGCTTCCTCAGAAGCCTTTGGTGAGGTACCTTGTCAAACGCTTTTTGAAAGTCTAAGTACACTATGTCCTTTCTTTGGCACCAGTAGTTACTGTGTCCACTTGAATATTTGCCCCTCTGTTAATAGGGGTTGTGTACCTGCAAACTGCAGCAAACATTATTTTGTACAAATAAATGCTTCCTAGATTTTTCGGTAGCATAATAATATCCTGTGGAAACTTTAAATTTAGACTACTGCACAATAAGTTTATTTTTATTTTGGAGATCATGTACAAGATTACACACTAAGAGTGCACAGAGGTGTACATAAAATTTAAATAAGAGCCTGCTGTGAAAAGTAGCAAACTAAATGCATTTTTTGCACAACCATAATTTATCCCCTGGATCAAGCTCAGATCAAGCCTTTTTTTCTGATTTGCAACCGTAAGGATCACACACAGAGCTGGTTGGTTAAACCTTCTGTCAATAATGAAACTACCTCCCAGCATCCCTCCAAGCATTTTTCAGCTATAAGGGCTTAAAAATAAAGTGTCAAATATTTGATCAGCTAGAACTGTGAGTGGATAGCCTGACTCGAGCATGGCAGAAGGATAAAGAGGAAAAGTAGATCACTATTCACTTTGGAGACTGTACATATTTGAGGAGTAATGAAAGATGGAAGCAGAGCCCACGCCACAGCAGGAAACCTCTTGCCTCCGAGGTAACCTCTCTCTACACAACCAAAGGCTGGGACTAGATTGAGAAGTGAGAATTTTCCCTTCCTTTCTAGAATGTATCATGGCATAGGACTAACCCTACTGTGAAACTTCCCAAACTTCAAACAAATACACATCTCCCATACTCTTAATTCAGGGGAGCTGCCAACATAAAAATAATTTATTAAAAGGCAGGCCTCTGCATTAGCAGGGCTCATGCCTTGTCTGGGTCACCTCCTCAAGCTCCAGCCGTTTGGGCCTGGTGGCCGTAGTACAGCTGTAGCCAGTAGCCTCAGCCTCATAGCCTTATCCAGTGGCAGTGGTGGTGCTGTAATGAGCTGGGAATCTGGCCTATCATAGTGCTGCTGCTTCATGGTAAACGTACAAGCCAGGGGGAGCTTGGAAGCTGTGCCACACCCCCTCTGAGTGAAAGCAACACTGGTGGTTGCTGAACTCCCAGCATCTTGGGCTGGGGTATTAAAGGGCTTAAATTAATCTGAGATAAGGCGCATACCCAAAACAATTGTGTGTAGCCACAGGGATTTACAACCAACCCCTCTTAAACAGATCACTTACACTTAAGACCAGGGAAACATATACACTGTGCTTAATGTTTGCATTAACAAGTGTGTTTACTTCTTTTCTTTTTCAGGTCTCTGAATAAAGGTTAATGTGGTAACTCGGGGAAAATACCTTACATTTTAAAGTGAGGATTCATTTTCTCCAACATATTTTCATGTGCCACTAGATGGTGCTTTATTTCAAAGTATGATGGAATGGTAGAAATCCAGGGGTTTGAAAGAAAGAGAAATGACCGATAAAGAAGAATAGAATTATCTGACTGAGGTTGTATAGTTGACTGATTTGATTGATTAGGCGGTATCTGTTCTGCAGGTTGTCACACTTCTGTTTCACATAGTTTTTGCTCACATTGCTTCCACTGTTATCAATTGGCAGGGGTGTGTGTGATGTCATCTATGTATCTCGCACACATCTAAAAGTTGCCATTCCCCAACAGAAGAATTTCAAAGGAAGACACCAGTGTAAAACCACTGAAGTAGAACTTACCAACATATTTGATTCTGTCTGTTTGGGTATGAATAAAGACAATGCCTTCTTGCCCCATTACAGGTATTAGCTAATGTAAACATGCTAAGACAGTTGTAGCCCTTTTCTCAGGCATTATAAGTCCAACACGTGAGCTGAGCCACACTAAGCACCCCTGTTCCTAACACTGCATGTGCTGAGTAGCCTCTCGCTCGGCATCCTCACACACAGCATGAACATCTGCAAGGATCTTCAAGCTGTATGTGTAGATGCCAGGGGGAGGGGCTATTTGGCAAACCCAATGTCAAAAGATGGGGCTACTCAGTCCAGCCCTTCTTCCTACTGGTGTGTTGGACTTAGAATACCTGAAAAAGGCTGCTGTTGGTAATGAAATACAAGATGCCTAGTCTGTGACAATTCAGTTGCCATTTGAGCCCGTTTTTCCCCCATGGTTGGAGGCAATATGCTTCTGAATACCAGCTGCTGGCAACCACAGGAGGGGAGAGTGCTGTTACGTTCAGGTCCTTCTTGTGGGCTTCCAATAGACATCTGGTCAGCTGCTGTGAGAACAGGATGCTGGACTAGATGGGCCTTGCCCTGATCCAGCAGGCAATTCTTATATTGTAGTTCCTATACACCCATGTGAATATATACTAACAACAATTATAGCACATTGTATATCTAATAGTAGTGAATTCTAGTCTGAAAAGCTTATGCCATAATACATTTTTGTTAATCTTCAAAGGTGCTAGAACAATACCATGAAGATTACTCAGACAACTGGTAACACAGAAAACCCTGGTCCCATAAGATGCCTCTAGGAACCTATTCATGGTAGACAAGTCCCTAGTCACACCCAGCCCACTTCACAAACCTAGCTGAAATAAAATACTTAAGGTTCAACTAAAATTTAGTTCCATTTGCTTCAGTCGTATTAAACTGGCTTCTGTCCAAGTACTTTGGTTGTGGGTTAGGCTGGTGCTAGTATTGATTTCTTGCTCTTAACGAGAGCTATTTAGGGATGCTTATTAGCAAATTCACAAATGCTCACACACAATCTCACAATATTTTCTTTAAAATATAAACTCTCAGAGGTCAGTTTATATTGCAACAAACACAACTGCAAATATCTTGGAACACTGCTCTCTCTTTTGTACCTTTTGTGGGAGGGAAAAGATTTATGGCAGCTATAAATATATAGAAAACTTGTCTTACAATCTTATCCTGTGTTTGCTGCAGTAAGGGAGAGGTTTTCACCATGGAGGAAGAGGTCACACTCGAAGAAGGAGCATCTCACATTCCCCTATCTATTCCCCCATGCAATCCAATAAAACTGGTGTGGGGAACCTTTGGCCCTCCTGATGTTGTTGAATTAC
Source organism: Rhineura floridana (assembly GCF_030035675.1). Classification (NCBI taxonomy): domain Eukaryota; kingdom Metazoa; phylum Chordata; class Lepidosauria; order Squamata; family Rhineuridae; genus Rhineura; species Rhineura floridana. Next base: position 41,914,510 of record NC_084481.1, on the reverse strand, counting down.
AATTCCCATCAGCCCCACCAAGCATGGACAATGGCCAGAGATGATGGGAGAGCAAGAAGATCTCTCTGGGCTGTATCCAAGTAAGTCACAGAGTAGACCCAATTAAATCCCTTGATTTCAGTAGGTCTATTTTGAGTATAATTTAGTTGAATACAACTTTCTAGGTGTAGATCTATTTTTATAGCTCAGATCTGAAGGTAGTACACTGAAGATACCTGCAGGATACACTTCCTTGTTGAGGGTTGTGAGAATACAGGGTAGGGACAAATCTACCCTCTGGGAACAAACAAATCTCTGAGATAACCATAAGCACTGTTAGTTCTAGATGAATAGTTAATTCTGGTGAACAGGATGTGGCCTGCTCTGGGTGGGGTTATGCTCCCTGTGAAGGAGTAGGTACACAGCCTGGGGGTACTCCTGGATCCATTACTCTCACTTGAGGCTCAGGTTGCCTTAGTGATGCAGAGCACCTTCCACCAGCTTTGACTGGTGGCCCAGCTGTGTCCCTATCTGGACAGGAATACCCTAACTTCTGTTGTCTACCCTCTGGTAACCTCTAGGTTAAACTATTGCCATGTGTTGTGTGTGGGGCTGCCTTTGAAGACAAGTTTGGAAATTCCAGCTAGTGCAGATCTCGGCAGCCAGATTGCTGACCAGGATAGGTCAGTCTACACATATAACACCAATTCTGGTATAGCTGCATTGGCAACTGATTAGTTTCTGGGCTCAATTCAAAGAGCCTTATGTGGCTCAGAATCTCAGTATCTCAGGGATCATCTTTCCCTGTATGAACTGACCTGTACCCTGCATTTGTCATCTCAGGTCCTTCTTTGTGTGCAACACAAGAGTGGGCCTTTTCAATGGTGGACCCCTGGGTGTGGAATGCACTCCCCAGAGAGGCATGCCTGGTGCCTTATGTAGCCTCCTTTAGGCGGCAGGCAAAGACCTTCCTTTTCACTCAGGCATTTGGCATGGTGTCTGAGTCCTTTTTGATTAGGTTTTACATTTTATATATTGTATTTTAAAGAGAGCCAATGTGGTGTAGTGGTTAAGGTGTTGGACTATGACGTGGGAGACCAGGGTTCGAATCCCCACACAGCCATGAAGCTCACTGGGTGACTTTGGGCCAGTCACTGCCTCTCAGCCTCAGAGGACAGCAATGGTAAACCACCTCTGAATACTGCTTACCATGAAAACCCTATTCATAGAGTCGCCATAAGTCGGGATCGACTTGAAGGCAGTCCATTTCCATTTTCTCCCGTGTTTTAAAAATGTGTTGTAAGTTGCCTAGAGACCACGGGGTATGAGGCAACTAATCAATTAAACAAACAAACTAACTTATTTATTTCATTTATATACTACCCCATAGCCGAAGCTGTCTGGGCAGTTTACAGCCCATTACAAATAATGCATTTATTGCAGTCTGAAGAATTTAATGTTCCTCAGACCCTCCAAGTGAATGCTAGAAAGGGCCATGACAGGTAACGTGCAGAGAGCTCCCCTGACATAAATTATTGATACAGCTTTTTCCGCTATTTGCTTTGTGATTCTTGGTTTTCTGCAAGTCTGAAAAACTCCAATAGAATTACTAGACTGGGAGCTCATGGGTCCGGGAGAACAGCTCCCTTTGGCTGTTTCATAATCTTTCTTTGGAAGACATAAGTCCTCATCATCATCGGGTGCAATATGGACTGGGTCGAAGACCTCACAGAAACATTTTGGATGCCAAGAATGAAAATGCAGCCGGGCCATTCTTGGATGCCTTGACCCAGTGATGGTCACTGGGGCCCTTATGATCAGCCAGTTGGTAGTTTAGGTGTGATCTGTGATAGCCACACCCAGTTGAATATGAGAGAAGAGATGCAACCCAGACATCCATCTTTGGAACTCCCTAGCAACCCTGTAAATCTCTCTGGGAACTTGTGTATTGAGTTTTATAACTTGGGGATGAGACATGAATTTAACAGGATGTGTACCTATTACTCTTGCATTGGCTAGAGCACGTTTAAAACCCAGTCACTATCTGGCATGATCCTACTTTCTATGATTTCATATCTAGACTCGAGAACAACTGGAACCTTGATCCAGGCAAGATCTCCAGTTGCATTCAAGCACTTCCTTCTCCAGAGGCTCTAGGACCTCCAGAAAGCTGGGGCCTGAGGTGTTACAGCAGCCTTCCCCAACCTAGTGTCTTCCGTATGTTTTGGACTACAACTCAAAGCATCTCTGACCACTGGACCATACTGGCTGAGGATGATGGGGGTCTAAAGCATCTGGCAGGCACTAGATTGAGGAAGATTGTGTTAGAGGAAAGCTCCTTCCAAATGGTTTTGAATCAGATATAAGAAGGCCCCTGCATGCAGAGTCTTCAGGGGCCACCTTGTCAGTGGAGAAGTAGAGGGAGTGCTGGACTGGGGCACCTGTGATCATTAAGGCATAGGATTCCAAATCAGAGGTTGGAAGGGGACCCACAGGAATCATCCATCCCAACTCCCATGCTCATAACAGTATTTACTTGCGTGCAATCATGCTTAAGATAGGTAAAACTGACCATGGGGAGGAGGAAGGGGAGGGGGAGGAGGAGGAAGGGGAAGGAGGGGATTGGAAGGGGTTGAGGAGGGAGTGCAAAGGAAGGGGGAAGGAAGGGGCAAGAGGGAGGGAATAGAAGGGAGAAGGGAGGGTGGGTTTGATCTAGGGTTGCCAGGTTCAGGGCCTGAGAATAATTCTGTATCTTTAAGAGAAGAGAAAATTCAGCCAAGTGCAGGCTTTCTTGCAACAGAGTAACGGGAAAAACCAGAAGGTGAAATTCTCCCTTCCCCTTGCACAACTTTTAAAGATATAGAAGACCTCTTGGAGACTGGGCCTGGCAACCCTAGTTTGATCATTTGCATACTTTTTGAGTTCAATGGGATTTATTTCTGTGCAATCATGTTTGAAAATGGTAATGGATTGCCTTCAAGTTGACTTAACTTATGGCGACCCTTTGAACAGGGTTTTCATGGTAAATGGTATTCAGAGGTGATTTTACCATTGTCTTCCTCTGAGGCTGAGAGGCAGTGACTGGCCCAAGGTCACCCAGTGAGCTTCATGGCTGTGTGGGGATTCGAACCCTGGTCTCCCAAGTCGTAGTCCAACACTGCTCCGGGGGAGGGAGAGGGGAGGAGATTGGGTGGGTGGGCACTGGGCAGAGGGGAAGCCCCTTTCCTTTCCAAAAGGAAAATATTGTGAACAGTATCACGGTTTTCAGCATTTCCCTCACCTTTTTATTCTACAACAGGCACATGTAGCCTCCCACCCAAATTTAAACCAAAGCTGTCCCAGGCCACATCCACACCAGGCCTTTATTTCACTTTGGACAGTCATGGCTTCTCCCAAAGAAGTGTAGTTAGTGAAGGGTGCTGAGAGTTGCTAGGAGACGCCCTGTTCCCCTCACAGAACTTCAATCAGAGTGGCTGACTGTTAAACCACTCTGGCCACTGGAGCTCTCTCAGTGGAACAGGAGTCTCCTCTCAGCACCCTTCACAAACTACACTTCCCAGGATTCTCTGAGGGAAGCCATGACTGTCTCATGTGAAATCAAACATGTGTGGGTGTGGCCCCCTGATTAGCCAAGCCCAGCAGCTGTGAGGCTTTTAGAACACTGACTTACTGAGCATGCCTGCCCTTATCATTGACTTCCAGCCAAAATTTCTTAAATTAATTAAAAATCAGCCAAGCATTTTTTTTTTACTTTTAAACTGCAGAAGATGAAGGTCAGATTATGGGGCAAGGTCAGTATTAAGATTACAGGTACTCTGTGAACATGGCTGATTTTTAATGAATTTCAACAGATTATGAGAACTCTCAGAGAAAAAAGTCTAAAAGGGCTCTGGGGTTTTTTACTCTCTTTTTAGACTTTGAATTCTCTATTCTCTGACTGTTTTGTGTATCACTATGAAAACTTAGAGGGATGTTAAGCAAGCGTTTCTGAGTTCAGGACTATAAGTTTTGTAAGGTTTTGTTTTGAAATGAGCTTATGGGAAGCATCAGAATGGCATGGGGGGTATTTTCAATTTAACATTGTGGAATGTGAAAAATCCAAACTGGCGACAGTATACAGCCACTCTTGTGGCTGTATAAACAGCCACTCTCGTAACTGTATAATTTTCTATGTTTTCTTATCTATTGTCATTAGTAATTGGCCAAGAGGTGCTCACGCTGGGATCTGCCATCTCCACCAAGGCAGATGAGAAAGTAACTGTTTGTTGCTGCTGCCAACTGTTATCCCCGAGAGGGCAACCAGAGCTTGGAAAAGTTACTTTTTTTGAACTACAACTCCCATCAGCCCCAGCCAGCATGGGCACTGGATGGGGCTGATGGGAGTCGTAGTTCAAAAAAGTAACTTTTCCAAGCTCTGAACATTCCAAATTGTTCAGAATGTCCTTCTCAGCTTGACTGAGACGTTTTCATGCTTGATTTTCACACATGGGCAAGTAGTGTTTAAGCTTGCCAACTTTCAAAATTCATAGAGCCAATGAATGCAGCTAACAAATGTTTCTATCATTCAATGACAAATACATAGCATCTGTTCTTCATTTAGCCACATTATTTTTTCCACAAATATCATTAGTCCTTCAGCACAGTTGCTCAGTTTGTTATCAGACTGAGAAAATAAAAGCTATCACAAAGAAATTCCTTATGAATCACGGAGGATGCACACACTCCTCATTTTAGTGCTTGATGACCAGGTAACGGCAGGAGCACCTATTTGTATAACCATGGAACACACTTAATCTACCAAAAGCTGTCTCTTAATTCTAGAATGACCATGGGCTCCTGGGAGGAAGGGTGGGATATAAATTTAATAAATAATAAAAATAACAGGTAATAGAACACACAAACTCAATAGCCAGACTAAGGCCATTTCCAGATGACCTCACTGAGCATCCTGATTTGTTTTTGCAGGGAGACTAGAGAATATTGTGTCAAGCAAGTGTTATCCCCACACTTTCCAGTGCATTTTCCTATTGCTTTCCTTCTTGAAAAAGTCCAATCTTTTGGGGAACACTTGTTCCAGGTTTGTGTCATACTCCTCAAGTGCTAGGGGTCTCTGTCCCATGAGGTATAAGCCTCTCAGCAAAGTACTCACCAACACTAGTAGGGTTGAAGGTGCAGCACAGTCCAAGTGAATCACGGGGAAGGGGGAAGGGATTATTTTATTGTAAAAATCTGAAAAACCTTTAGACACAAATAATAATAATATAGGTACAGCATCCCACCTAACACCAAGCATTCCTCCAGGAGCAAATAATGAACCTACTTTCCCAGGAGACAGAGAAAGTAAAACTGCAAAGAGAAGGATGCCAAGGCCTATCCAGCCTCTCTTCTTTACAGCATTAGATCTTATGCACACACTTGTGCAAAGATATATACAGTATATAGATTGTGTACAGAGATATATACATATTATAAATATACAGATCTATTTAAATGATTTGTACCCTGCTTTTCCACTCCACAAAGAAGTTGCTCAAAACAGCTTGAAAACATTAACAAATGCTAAAAACCACAACAAAAAGCAAATACACAAAGTGCAGCGCTAACATTCAATACATAAAGTAGCAACAGAATCATGAACTTCTTTGTAAAGGAACATTTTCAATTGCTGGCAGAACACAAATAGAGGAAAATAACCTAATATCTTGGGGTCATGAGTTCCACAACTGTAGGCCATAAAAGTTTGTATATCACATTTACAATACTTTGGCTGGTATTATTTGGGATACTAGCTATAGCCCTTGGCTGCTTGAATATTCATCCCCCTAAGCTAGCTCATAGGCACCTATTGGTGCTACTTTATGCTGCTGCTGATGCAGTAATCTTGTCCCATTCTCCCATAGGCCTGAAGAGAACTCTACGAGCTCTTGCTCAATGCTGCCATGATGAACATTTACAAGTACATTTATGAAAAAACAAAGGTCATGTTTTTTGCCAAAAGGACATAAGATTAAACAGATAAAGACTTTTAAATACTTGGGCTTTGTCTGTCAAGCTAACAGTAGCCAGAAGGCGTGCGAGTACACTGCCCAGACAGCCCAAAGGAGTGCTTCTGCTGTACTAAATTTTTGCCATATCGGTGGCAATAAAGTTGTTTGAGACCAAATCATTAATCCATCTTCGGTATGGAGCACAACTCAGACCCTACTCCAGTTTTACACCTCTGGAAGTAGTACAATCCAAATTTCTGAGGGCTATACTCCAAGTACCTTCCTGGGTTCCAAATGTCACCTTACGACTGGAGACTGGTCTCCAGACGGTTGAAACTAGGGCCTGACTTGCTACTTTTGATTTCTGGCTGAAACTAATCTTTTTTCCTGCTAGTTTAGCTCCACTAACATTACAGGATGAGTTGCTGTCAATATGGAAGCAAACCTTGCTTCAAAAGCTCCATCTATATGGGCTCTCTTTGGGCTAACTCATCACCCAATAATATGAGACAACCAGAGTGAATCTCAGGCAATGCATCACCAATATTGAACACTGACATGATCTGGGCTTAACCTCCAACTGTACTTCAATTGACAGAGCACTCCAGCCCAACAAACCAGCAAATTATCTTTTCGCATTCTCAGTCCAAAAATATTGCAGAGCTTTTACAATGGCATTTTAATGTCCTTCCCTCAGCAGTTTTTGAGGGAAGATATAGAAAAATCCCTAACCACAACCATAAGTGCCCTTGTGACTCTGGAGAGGTCATCCTGTCCTGAGAGGCCATCCTTTGTGGAAGTCCCACATGGCTTGAGCAATGTTCTTGAAGGGGCTAGGAACTGGGATTGTACCGAAAGTGGATTTGGGCTCCTTCAAAACAGCTGCCCACTTTGCAGGAATGGGGGTAGGCTCCGCTTGGGGTTCCGCCACTCAGGACATTCAGAGTCTTACAAAGGAGAGGCATGAGATACATTGGTTGGAAGAGGCAATGAGATGTAGACTCCTCCACTTCTAAGTCACCACTCCACTCCCTCTCAGAGCATTCAGGAGTGATGAAGAGATCAAGGGGGCACAAATTTTTCAGTATTTGTGAGAGGCTGCATGGGGCATCATAGGGATTAGAAGATGTGGCATTGTCCTCATGAGAGTATGATTAATTTTGTGTTTAGCCTTATGCCCTCTTGGTTCCTTAGAGACTGAGGGCAAGGACTGGGCAGGCCCTGAGTTGCCAGAGGTGCCTGGAGTTCATTGACAATGGACCAAAGCAGGGCCTCCTTGATCTGCATCAGAATGTCAGCAGACAGATGAAAGGGCTGCTATTGGGCTGGGTGAGTCGGAGGATGTGCCTGAGATAAGTCAATGTTAGAGAGGCTGACTGTGGGCACCTGGTCAGTAAAACCATCAAATGTTTAATCAGATGACTCCTGAGGGGAATAAAAAAGATTTGCTACTCTGGATATAACCCTTCGGTCATCCTCCGACAGTTGCTCCTCCACTCTGTGTTCATCCATGGCCCAGGGAGATGGCAGTGGGCTGCTCCTCCTGCCCCATGTATTGTGCCTCTGAGAAGTGTGATCTACAGCAGCCTTGGCAGTGACTGGATCAGTTGTTGCTGGAGTGTTACGTAAGGAGCTAGGACTGTGGGATACGTCTCAGACAAGGACAGGAAATGGACTGGAGGACCTGACTTCTAAGCAACACTTATTTCTTTCACCGCAGTGTGTTTCCTGAACTTGGACACCAGACTGGGCAGTCATCAACTGTTTAGAAGTCATTTTGGCACCAGGCAGTATATAAATCAATAAATCATCACCATCGTCATCTAGCAAAAACTGCGGTTCTCAAAACTATCTTTCAAAATACTTATCCCTCAGCTATTCTACACTATCTTTAATTGTTTCTCCCTAGTATTAATTTCAGTTAAAAAAATTAAAAGGACAAATTTTGAGGGGGTCTTTGGAAGGATCACAAAAATCTTTTGACATCGCAGAGTCACAGCAGGAGGCCTGTAAAGATGGAAATTTAAACATTTTATTTAACCCCCCCCCCCGAAAAATGGAATCTTTTTAGAGGGGGAACTTGGGGATTACAAAAAAACTTTTGGCATCATGACATCACAGCAAGACAGCCACTGGACCCTTGAATAATTAAAAAACACTTTTAAAAAAAAGAGTACATGGGTTGTCCTGGAGACACACAAAAAATTGGGGACCAGATAAACCTACTTAGCTACTCATGTTCTAAACAGTACTAAGGGAGCAGAAACGTCAGGCTTGAGATAGGAAAGTATAGAACTAACAGAAAGCTTAAAAGAATAGAGAAAAGCTATGTTATTTTCTGGATGTGAATAGTCTCTCCTTTTTGTAGAATTGAACACGCTTCCTGATCACAGGCTTCCCCCAAGCACCTGGTTGGCCCCTGTGAGAACAGGATGCTGGACTAGATGGGCCACTGGCCTGATCCAGCAGGCTCTTCTTATGTTCTTATCACTGTGCTTATATTCCCTATCTCCATTATTGGATTATCTGAAGAGATGCTCATAATGCAGGCCTGGCCAGGGCTGGATTATCCATTGGGCTTAGTAGGCTGAAGCCTAGGGGCCCGGAGCTTTTGGGAGATGTGCATAAGCTAAAAAAAATTATAATATAGATTTTTCATTATGTACAAAAAGAAAATGTTTGCACTTTGCAATCGCATCCATAACGTTCTAAAAGGATGTCTTAAAAGACATAATGCACACCAGCCAAATAAAAATGGTCCATTAAACATTTTACTTTCCATAAATGAACTGCACCTGTGCGCTGCACTTATATACAGTATTGATCAGTTTTTAATCTTCACAGTTTGTGGCGTGCATACTGTATGTATAGGCAGGGCTCATTGTAAGGGTTTTGAGAAAAATATTGCCTAAGAGGAGAAGGGCCCCCCAAACACCAATCAGCCTAGGGGCCCTCCTCAGCTTAATTTGGCCCTGGCCCTGGCTCCAGCAGTGGCCCAGGTGGGGCACTGGCCAAGGACCCAGGAGTGCAGAGGGGCCCCTCACTGGCCCCAGTGGAATGGGATCTGTTGCTTGTTACCTACTCTATCCCATTCCAAAGGACAAGAAGTGCCCCCCCCCCGGTTAGTTTCTCTTTTTATCTGATTCATGAGGGTGGAAGGAAAATGGAGGGGTTAATGCTATAGAGATGAAAAACTGAGCCTAAAGGATCACAACCTAATCTCTGTAGTATTAACCCCTTAAATGCCTTCCAGCAGAAGGGCAGAAGGAAAGAGCAGTGATAGCAGCTCTGAGCCAGGCTGGATCAAAAAGAAGCAAGGGAGGAAGTGGCGGCTTCCTTGAATGGCATGCTCTGCTGCAGGGCAAACAGCAGGGACTCGGCGGCAGCAAGCAGGGGCTCCAGAGCCATGACAGGAATGCCCCCAATGCACTTACAGGCAGAAGCTTGGCATTCCTTCTCTCTCTCCCGATTGATTCCTCTGTCACCCCCGTCTTTCTGTTGTTTTGCTTTAAAAGGGTGAGGGCAAGAGGGGGGAGGAGTGTGGCTTGGGGAGGAAAGGAAGAGGGCAAGGGCCCCCCTAACACCCTTTGCCCATGGGCCCCCAGAAATCTAGAGCTGGCCCTGATCCTGTGAGGTGACAACCCATCCCAGGCAGACCTAGTTCTCCTGCAGCTCCTTCTAGCACCTCCTCCTGAAGGGAGGAGCTTGGACTTACACCCTCAACTGCCAAGGTCTACAAGATGCTGCAGGACTGAGGGGCTACTTTCTGGGGATTAACATCTGTCAAGTCATTTGTATCAAGGCACCATGCTTTACAAGATCTGCGTGGCCTGCCACTATTTTTTTGCCTTGCCTTCTTCAATTCAATCTTGTTTCATTTTCACTCAAGAGACTGTGAGCAGCAACTTTTAACACTTCTGTGTAAAAAGCTGTCTACTTTATGTTTTATACAGAAACAATATTACAATCTACTGTTTTAGACATTGGCAAGTTACAATTTGGCCGTAGCCATTAGAATTTGTGGAAACACATTGTAATCACAACTAATATTATCTGAATAGTGACAGAAGTAATAATCAGAGTTTCTCAGGGGAAGGTAAAGGGTAGGAAATACTTAGCTGTGGCATTTTCTCAAGAAATCTATTATTAAATGAGGAATTTAAAAAGAAAACATCACACACAGAGAATAAGATAATTGCTTACCTCTATGTGATTCACTTCGCTTGTGTCAAATATCTCAGTTGCAGTGTTGGAGCTTTCCTGGGAGATTTTCCCATTCATCCTTAAAGGGTGAGGTGGGCTGGTAGTATCAGGCACATGCAGAATCCTTGTAAAGTCTTGACTAATATTGCTAGAAAGTTCTATCTGTCTGCCTAAAACTGTCCTCAGAACATCATTCTGTATGCAGACACCACTCAAAATAACTTCAGGTTATAAAGGGTAAGTTGCATACTACTTCTACAAGGCCAGTTGTCTTTCAGCATTGATAATTTGCTAGGACAATGGTCTCTGGCAGAAATCCAAGTCTTCTCTATGTATGAAATGGAAATGGACTGCCTTCAAGTCGATCCTGACTTATGGGGACCCTATGAATAGGGATTTCATGGTAAGCGGTATTCAGAGGGGGTTTACTATTGCCTGCCTCTGAGGCTAATCCTCCCCAGCTGGCTAGGGTCTGCTCAGCTTGCCACAGCTTCACAAGCCAGACCCTTCCTTGTCCGCAACTGCCAGCTGGGGGGCCACTGGGCTTCTTGGGACTATGCAGCTTGCCCACGGCTGCACAGGTGGCAGGGCACGTAACCCCTGAGCCACTCACTGTGGGGGTGATCTTTAGCTGGCCCTTGACACCCAGGAGACACGAGCTGGTATTTGAACTCACAGACTGGACTCCTAGCCAGGCTCTCCTCCCCACTGTGCTACACTATATATGGATCAAATTAATACACCATTCACTCTAAGGAAGATTTATAACTGCGATAATATTGCAGTGATGTGAAATTTTGAGTTTCCCCTACAAATATTTTAAGAATAGATGTAAAATATTCAGTGAGGCAGCAAATACAAGACTAATAGCATTTTGAGATATATAGATTTACGGTTTTATATGAGGCAAGAGTAGCTAGTTCTCCTTTTTAAAATAATGTGTAAGTTGATCCTATGCAGGTTTAGATTATATCCAATAAAGTCACTGCATGAGTAGAACCACTTCCACTTGTACATTGGACATCCCCCCATCTGCTGTGGATTTTCCCCAACCCTCCAGAGATTTTGAGGGGTGAAGAGGGGGTGCATAGGAGGAGGAGAGGGAAGGGGTTTCAGTGTGAATGCAAGGTGTTTCACTCATGTGATGACTTTGTTGGTTTCAAGCCATGCTTGGAACTAAGCATACAGAGGATTGCAATCTTCATTCATTAGGCTTACTTAAATTTGCTAGACAAACTGAAGTGTTTGAAAGGAGTCATATTTAACAATAAAATCTCTTGTGTGCTTACTGATAATAGTTCACTGTGATTTTGTTATATTCTTCTGTGCAAAGCACATATGTGCCCCAATTACATTTATTTCTACATTTTAATGGCCTTTTAACTCCACTGTTTACAAAATGAAACCTCTCTCTGTATCCGTCTCTCTTGCTACTGAACACTTCATACAACTGACAATGAGGTTCTAATTTGTGAAAGTTTATGCCACAATATATGGTAGACTGAAACAACGGTCTCAGATTCCGTAAATACTAACATGGCCAGCCCTCTAGATAGTAGTTCAACATGCTAGTTTTTTGAAGTTCTTCCTGACATAAAGAGAAATACTCTGGGTTGCCCCCAGCACTGTTGGTTTGAGCAGTATGGCACCAACAGCACAATCCTATGTATGTCTACTCAGAAGAAAGCCCATCAAGTTCAGTGAGACTTCCTGCAATATGCGTATGACTGCAGCCTAAGCATCTTAAGAACAGCATGGCTTAAATCTAAACAAGGCAGGAAATGAATCCTATTGTGATATGTTCTACAGCAGGATGAGGAACCTATGGGCTCCAGATGTTACAGGACTACAACTCCCACCATTCCTAATCATTGGTCATGTTCATTGGGGTTGATGGGAGTTAAGGATCCAACATCATCTGGAGGGGCACAGTGTCTATATCCCTGGTTCTACAGAAATGGTAGGAACCATTGCAGCAGACAAGAAATCTGATGCCATCTCAGCTTTTCAGAAGTTATTATTGCAATGCAGTACATACAATTTAAAGATAAATTTTATTCTCTGATGACTTACCCATGCAAACTGCACATTGAAGAAAAACAGTACAGTTTGTGAAACATGTCAAATGCAAGGATCTCAAATGCAAAGTACAGAAGTAGTGTGACATACATTTTAAAACGGAATCTATGGTTATACAACTGTTCTGTTTGATGAACATAGGATTTTCGCTAACCTGTTCATTAAAATCATTTACATCTCTCCTCACACATATTTAGATTTACTTTACAACAGCTTTATTACTAAAAAAAACCCTTTTATATTAAATAAGATTTAAAAATAGTACTGCCTTATACAGAATCACTATTAATGCACCAACACCATTCATTTCAACAGAAATGAAAGGAGGTAGCAGAGGACTGCCTAGTAGATTATGCTTATTATAATTAGGAGAGGAAATATAACCAAATTTGTTCATATAATCCACAATGGAAGATAATCACCCCAATCCAGGTAAGGAGGGGTATCTGTGGAAGCCGGCTTCTACGTGCATATAAACTTGTGGAATTGGGAACCATGGGTATACATCAGATGCACATACAAACACAGATGGCATGTATGGTACCTGAACTGCATTGCTTTCAACTAGGTGCACATCCCCATCCCAGTGTGACTAGAGTTGACTCATCGATAGAAGATTTTTGCACAATTCATATTCTGTGCCAGATTTATTCCCTATACTTCTGGTGTTTTAAATATTTTTTTAAAAATCTGAAAGCTTGTTTTCAAAATTAACCCTTTAAAGAAACTGATAAAATGAATGTGTTTAGAGCACTTTTGCAAACTACGCAAAAAAATCCTGTTTCCTTACATTTTTAATACACAAAATATTTAAATTCTTGTTTTCAGACTTAAAGCACTGAAATGATATATACCATATATTCCGGCGTAGAAGACGACTTTTTAACCCAGGAAAATCTTCTCAAAAGTCGGGGGTCGTCTTATACGCCGGGGGTCGTCTTATAGGGCGGGTGCTGAAACTTCCGAGCCGGACTGGAGAATCTGCAGTCGCCGCATAAGGTGGGGGGAGCTCAAAAACGGCCGCGGCCGCATCCCCGCCGTATGTGGCGACCGTATGAAAGGGAGTTGATTGCCTCCGGACGGTGCTGTCTCTGTCGCTTCCACCGAGAGATCAGTCCAGAAGGGCGCAGAACTCGGGTCACACAACAGAGAGTGCGGGAGAAAGCCGTTTGATTCCTTATCGTGCAACAGGCGCCCCACGCACCCTCTCCCTTCAGACTCACGAGCTGTGCTTCAATTGTGTTCTGCTCACCAAAGCAAAAAAGGCCCAGGATTTCTAAGGAAAAAATGTAACTGTTTTATCAAGAGGACAGAGACTTTGTGTGTGGCGTTGAATAGTGCGCCTATTCTCTTCCAGACAACAAAAAGGAACAACAGCCATTTCTATCTCCTTGGGAGAGATAAGTTCTATCTGCCCAGACGTAATAGGGCAAGCCATTGGTTTCCATGAAAGCAGAACACGAGTCTTGCAAGGGTGCGACCAGGAAAGCAGATGGAAGGAGCAGAGGGGAAAAGACTCAAAAACCGAAAGGTAGAATAACGCTGCTTAAGGCTGGGCTTGAGCGGGTCCAGGTGATCCTGGTCACTATTAGGAACTGCCCTTAACCTTTAAATCAACTCTTGGTGATTGTTACTAGGAGTAACTATTTTATAGAGAGCGATCAGAATACGGGGATGCCCTTTACAGAGTTACGGTAAGAAAATAAACAGAGAGAAGAAATAAAGAAACAACATCAGTAACTATATACAATGTTCCTTGCCTTGTGGACCTTACAATCACAGTTTTGCCAACGGGAAGACAACTGTGCAAAAGGAGGAGAAGCCTTGCAGAGCTGCAATCCTAAGGACATTTACCTAGGAGAAAACCTCCCTGAATTTACTGGGACCTACCTCCGATGCATAGTACCGGACTACTCCTTTATGCACGCCTGAAGGACAGCAGCCTCCCCCCGCCCGTCCTTTCCTACTAAGAAACGGGGGTAAATTATTCTCAGATTGCACCCATAATCTTAAAATATGGGCACAATCCACTTTTATGTCCTTTTGATTGTAATGGGAGAATTAGGCAGGCCCTTGACAGTGCAATCTTATGCATGTTTACTCAGAAGTAAGTCCCATTAAGTTCAGTGTGTGGGGATACTCTCTAATAAATTTGTTTAGGATTGCCTTGCGCATCTCTCTTGACCTCAGGATTTACCTTGCAAGCAAGGCATCGGCATAGCTATGTTTCTTTTTGATCTCTCCCCCCTTTCTTTGTCCGTTTACATATAATAGTTGCTTGATCTGTATCTTTGGAAAAATAAAACCCTATCTTCTATGCTTAGGGGGGAAATACTTTCTGTTTCTGCATTTTTCCCTTAGTTGAGTTGCACACATTTATGTATAAAACGACTGGGGTAGTCTTATACGGCAAGTATATCCCAAACTCTATATTTTAACTGGAAAAGTTGGGGGTCGTATTATACGCCCAGTCGTCTTATACGCCGGAATATACGGTACATAATTTTATGACTTTGTTCAGCTTCCATTCTAGTTTGGTTGTACTTCATACAGATCAGAGTTGTTCTCTGCCATTACCACCAATTAAAATTCAATGATCTAAAACTGAATGTTTCATAGTTTGATGGCACCCTAGGTTAAAACAGAGCATAGAACAAATGAGTTACACAACCCACAATAAATGCATGAAGTGTTTGTTATATACATAATGGAATTTTTTTTTTACTGCCAGATGCTGCTACTGTGTAGTTTCCTTTGCTGTTCTACAAAGTTTTTCTGATGTGAAAGCACACACCTGTTTTGTACTTTTACAACTTAATAATAAAATATTATATATTTTTAACATTACAGAATTAAAATAGATGGCACATTAAAAAACTCAATATCCTACAGATGATTGGATAATGAGAAAAACTGTACCTACAATCATCTTACCAGAAACAAACTACATCATGGAATGTTAGTTATCCAAATGCACACAGTAAATAACATTTCAAAAACTGCAATCACCTATCAAGCCAGCATCACACTGAAGGCATCTTTAAACATTCAAGCACAGATTGCCGGCATAAACTACTGAACCATTCTTTCTCTCTCAGACACACACACACACACACACACACTATAATTACATTGTTTCCACGGTACGGTAAATATTGATTTTTTTTCTCCCCACAAGAAAAGTATCAAAATTTTGCTACTAAAAGATGACAGTGCTTACACAAGAATAAAGTACAAGTTACCTTGCAGATACAAGACAATGACAAAAAAAAAAGTCTTGAGTTGTTTGATGAGGGAATTTCAAGCTTTCCTGGCATCCATACGATCTTGCAGTATGAATAATCTCCTCTTTAAGACTCAAGAAACCACAAAATATCAAGTTAGCTTTGAAAAAGTATTCCATCTTTCATAACCCTGTTGAGAATTTTTCTGCTGTTGTTATTTTAGTAAGAAAAGGGTAGCTGCAGGTTTTTTTTGTTTTGCAGCAGACACGAAGCTCCTGATTTCAAAATGGAAGTGCTAGCTAAGCTGACATCTGTTTAAAAAGGAAAATCTAGCTAGTAATGACCCTGATCAAGATTACATATGTGCATAAAAAAGTACTGTATTTCATATACTGTACTGGCCCTGTTAAACAAAATTCTTTAAAAACGCCCAAACAGTTAAAAAGCCCAAAAAAATGCTACATAATATAATCAAACATATTCTCCCAATGTTTTTCCTTTCATAATGTGCAAAACAATATAAAGGCAAAATAAGACTAAAAGCAAATTTACTGTTTCTGTCTTTTGCCTAGTGCTTTATGATCTTGTAGACTTTACAAACTTAATAGGATTCTATGCAGAACTTTGGTATAAAACATTACTATCACAGTTTTTGGGGTGAGCATTTTAAGTGACTGTTTGGAATACCACCAAATTAAAGAAGTAAGTACATTTCAACTGTACCAACACTTTATATGATGAGCACTGAAAAAAACTAGCAATCCTAATTAGGAAAGAAAAATGAACTTGGATGTCTATTAAGAGACCACAACCCGCTGTGCAATTCCTGTTTGCCAACTTTCAAAGCCAAATTCAAGTTTGAACTTTACAGATGAGTAAGTTTTAGCTACAGATTTCTCCTAAATGAAGGCTGCTTTCCTTGGTTTCCCTTTGAAGTTGCTAAGGAGTATCTAAAAACAATGCAAGTTTTTAATCAACTTCCTGAAGGCTGTGACTGGGACGGAGGAGCCATTACAATCTGTGAAAGCACTGGCTCTGTACTCTGGTCTGCCATCTGGGTGAGAACTGATGTAGCCACTGCTTCTGCCTTGGAAGTGGAGCTTACACCATTGGAAGTGCTGACTGAACTATGCTGAATAGCTTCTGTGTGAGGACTACTTGGCACTGAAATGTCTTCAGAACTATCATCTTTATCTGTAGCTGGAAAAGAAAAGAAAAGCATTTCCATGCACCAGTCAATGAAATGCAAACCAATGATCATATCATATCAAAGTTAAGAGCCCTCCAAGTAAATTCTAGATTTGGATTTTTGGGGCATGAAGAACAACATTATAAAAGTAATTTCTACAGCATCCGTGTTAGGCCTTTGCAGCAAACCAAACAAAGAGTATTGTGGCACCTTCAAGTCTAACTAATTTATTGTGGAATCAGATGCACCTGATGGACTGTAGTTCACTATGCCACAAAAATATATTAGTTTTTGAAGTGCCACAAGACTTATTTTAGAAGTAGTTATTCACTCACCAAAAGGTTTAAGGTTATAGATCCAAGAAAGCATATTTTGCTGCCTAAATAGGATTTTCATAGGAGAACAACATGTGCTGACAACTCGTAGCATAAGTGCTATCTATTTCAGTTGTGAGTAGAAATATGTTTGGGTTCTAACAATTGAATGTGGGGTTCTGTTTGTGCAGTTGATGAGGTTTCTTAAGTCCTCCTTCATGATGGTCCCCGTGCAGAGCCCTCCCTTCAGTCACTCCTGAGGGTCAAGGGGTCCTCCAAAAGAGAATATAACGTGGCACAGAGAGCTGAAGAGGAAACTTGGAATAAACTGGGAATTCCCCTTTGAACAAGCTCAAGTGCCTTCTACTCATGTAGCTGAACTACCTTGTTAAGAATATACAATGCTGGGCGATACAGATTACAAATCTGATGCAATCCAACCCTTTATTTTATTGCATATTAATTCATGCATACCATAATCTGATATCTACCAAGAGTGACAACATTTAATGCTGTTTTACTGTCCACTTATACAACACAAAATTAGTTTCACCAATATTGCTAATTTTGGAGTATGCACTCTTTTAATGCTTTAAACTTTCGTTAAATGTGCAACCAGAAAGATAGTTCTCTTTCATGAGATCAGTATTCAAGACACCTAAACACATTCAGCAAACTATGCATGCATAATGTGATCCTATAGCAGCTTCTATATGGAATAATGTTGTTTTGTCAGATGGGAACCATAATGGCCTCATCCCTGCAACAATCATTGTTAATATAAATTCAAAACATATTTCTACATGGTTTCAATTTGCTCCAAGATGCCACTTTCCATCCTGTCAAAATGACTGGAGATCAAAAGTACTGAGATTTATAAGCTCAAAACTGACAAAATCAGTGCTCTAAATATATACAGGCACAGAGTGTTGCTAAATCTCCTGAATCTCTTAAATTAAAAAATATTGCCCATTCTGATGAAACTGCTCACAATGACTACAAGTAAAGATGGTGGCCATTAAGTTTTATCGCAAGCACCTGAGGAACTGTTCGCATGCAATACAAAATGTTCTTTTATTCTCCTAAATTACTGACACTAGCAAATTAAAATGAAGTGGCTACATATGGCAGAAACAATCTTCATATTTACAAATATACTGAAATATCACTAAATCATAAAAATGAAAGCTGTGGGTTATATATTATGAATGTTGCCTAATGCATTCCCAGCTCAGTTATTTGTTACAAATTTGTGTACAATGGACAAAATTGGCCATTTATTCTACAGCAGCAGCTGGTTCTAGTACTGTGTAATATATCCAAAAAAACACCCCCCAAAACAAAATAAAAAGTAAGAAACACACAATTAACGTTTAAAATGCTGAAAAAGTAACCACATTAAGAACTTCATTTCCAACACTTTGCCTATCTGACTTTTACTTGCACCATAAATATTAAAGCTTATTTTGCCTTCCCTGAGCAAAGCTATAGCAGATATTTGTGTGTGTGAAAAGACTGGTAGACAATATAAAAGATTTCATTTTATATATGACATTTTTGTGAAATAAATGAATTTGATGTGTTACAATCCTTCAATATTAATACATACCACATTCTAACTGTATAAGAACACTGTACTTTTTAAAATTCTAAGAATCTAGAAGAAGATTCAATGTGCCATTACATTTATCTTGCAGTAGCCTTGTAAGAATTGTTATATTTAAAGTGAAGTATTTGAACATCACTTTTCAATTGTAATGTTTTCTCTGTTTGCCTTGGCAGTATTTCACTGGTATAGCCCAAAGGTAGAGGTAATGGAACATTACTCACTATGATAGCCAGACTTCTTCTGCATGGCTGTTACAGGGCAATCTTTATGAGCCAGAAGAAGCTGTTTCAGCTGTGCCACTTCATTTCTCAGCAGGGTGACTTCATTCTAAAGAAGAAGAAAAGTTATATACTTTACCAAGATCAAGTTATATACATTCCAAAATGAGCTTTACAAGGTTTTGTAAAGATGAATGCAAGACAGAGCACACACTTTGTATGCACGTTAATACAACAGTCAATCTGTGAACTACAGCAGTTTTGGCCAGCCAGCTCAACATTTGTTTTCTACATTTGAAGAAAACATTGTGTCACTTTACATTTAGTATCTTACATTCAATAGCTTGTGACCTCTTGCTTCTACTGTATTTGCAGTCCTATTTATATATAACATTGTACATAATCTTTTAAGGAAGATTTGTTTAAGGGTGCTGACTAAGTTTGCTGCCATTACAACTAAGTGACAAATAGCTGAATGCGGAATTAATTCTCATGATACATATTTAAGATGAATATATTAAGTTGTGCTTTAACATAGATTAGAAAAAGTTCCATTGATCTCCTCAATTTTGTTTTATTTTGTTATACAAATAGATTCAAGTAGCCATATTCAGGTGACCTCATTCTGCTGAGGCAGGGATTCTGTTGCAACAGCTAAAATAGCATCATACAAGGCAAGTGAGCAAAGCCAAAGGCTTGGCCCCCACTTGTTGTAAGCAAACGATAGAGTCTACAGAAACCTTGCAACCCATTTTGCTCAGGTCAAGCAATGGCCCCATAAGATGAAGATATAGTTTAGCATCCTTTTCTATCTCAAAAAAACTTGTATGGCACATATGCTGGCTGATCCCTGAATAGCTACTGCTGTTCAAACACAGGGGACATGGACAATACAACCTCCATATTCAGAAACAGTATGTTTCTAATTATCAGGTGTAACGAAGTAAGGCACAAGACACTGCAGTTCTCATCTTGCTTACTCTTTGTGAGAGTAGGGCCCCGCTTTACAGCGCTTCGCTTTACAGAGATTCGCTAATGCAGTGGCTTTCAATTAGGTAAAGTCCCCGCATTAAGGCGCTTGTTCTGCTTTTACAGCGGTTTTTTTCTGTAGCACACCATTTTGACATCATTTTCGCGCAACACACCCCATTATCGTCAATGTGGTTCCGCTTTACGGCGGGGGTCCAGAACGGAACCCGCCGTATAAGCGGGGCCCGCCTGTATCTGTTTAAAACTTGTCACCGATAGTGACTAGATTAGAAAGTCTGACTAGGTGGTTTTGCCTAGTCAGCAGCGTCAGAGCAACAGAACAAGGTGCCTTTGCACTGGCTGTAACATGCAGTGTCCTATGCTGCAAAGCCAACCCTAAACCAAGCATTATAAAGATCTGCTGAAAACTACAAAGGCTGAAAATTTAGAAATCAACAGTATTTCTGATATACTTGCAAAATATTTTTGGCAGCTTCTTTTTTTATATCAAGCAATAATTTGTTAACACCTACAGGCAAAAGTCTTTAATATAAACAAAAAATACTGAGTGAACAATAACGCTGAACATTAAATTGCACTTTCATGACCACAATCTTTCATGAAGGTTCTATTTAGCCACCTTCTTTCTCCCCTTCTGTTTTTGTCTTCTTAAAACAAGAAGAGTAACAATGCACAACCCTAAACAGAAAACAGTGTAGGGTGCCATTGCCCTACAGACAAGAGTGAAAAAAAGCTGCAATATTAATTTGAACCAGTTAATGTCCTTGTAAACAAGAGTAATTAAGCAGGTCATCTGTTTGGCCTGATATGTAAAAGCCCATTTCCAAGACGTCTCTTTTATAGTATGTTACAGCCCCATTAGCTCTTGTTTTTATCAATTAAACTTTATATCTCAAGATAGAACCAATATGATCTAATAATTTTACAATTGTCACTTTTAAGCTCTGAAAATAGTGAAGCATCGCTGCACAGTAATATTCTTATATTTCATGTTCATATGCTTCTAGTTGTACTCCTCAATTTCTTTCTTTTGTACAATTCTCAAAGCTAGAACACCTACCACTGTTTCGCAGTTAAAATGCTATAGAAGACTGAATTTATCAATACTTCTATGAAGTAATAATGGGTCATTACTACCCACTATGCTGATCAGCTATGCCAGCTTGTCAAGTGAAGAATATGAAATGCAGAATATTTTCAGATAAAGTACAATTTACATTATTTCTTTTACATTCAAATTTCTTTACTAGTCATCCTGTGCTTATATAATAAATATATATATATATATTGTAACTCGCCATGAATGCTTCAGTGCAGGCATATGGTGGCAGCAGAGAGCAGAGAGGGCAAGCAAGTTGGGCAGCTGAAGCAAGCAAACTGCAGTATGAATGCTTCAGCTACCCACTTTGGCAGCAGCGGCAGTAGTCAAAGGGGGTAGGATGCGAGGATGGCAGTCGAGGGTGGGCCTCCCCACGGGACAACTTCCATGCAGCGTGAATGTGTCAGCTGCCCACTTTGGCAGTAGCGGCAGCTGCAGCAATAGTCAAGAGGGGGGCGAGAGGTGAAGGCAGCAGGCAAGGGCGGCCTGTAAGGACAACTTCTCCACAGCATGAACACTTCAGCTGTCCATTTCATCAGTGGCAGCAGCAGTAAGCAGGTGCGCAGTAGTGGCTGAAGCATTCTTGGCGAGCAGAGCAGGCAGGTGAGGCGAGTGGCTGAAGTGAGTTAACTGCAGTGTGAAAGCTTGGTGACCATTGCAGGGGGAGGTGCCTTGGCAACCTGGGTAAAAGGGACAGGGGAGGTGCCTTGGCGATCTAGGGAAAGGGGAGGGGTTGGTGCGTAAAGTGCACAGGGGCAGAACCCTCTGTGTGTGTGTGTGTGCACAAAATTCTAGTTTAAAAGTGTATGTTTAAGGAAGAAATATTGATAGTCTCTTAATGCAAATAAGAAAAAGAAAAAACATGAATTAGATGACATTTGTTCTTGACCAACCTCAACCATCATGGTGCCATCCAGATGTTTTGAACTACAGTTCTCATCAGCCCCAGCCAGCATGGCTGAGTTGGTTGAGGCTGATTGGAGTTGTAGTCCAAAACACCTGAAGAGTGCCAGTTTGGGGGGCTGTCTAGATAAGAAATTGCCACAGGGTACTAGATCCTAATTACAATATGGGTACAATCCAAAGATCTGTTTTTTACCATTAAGGCCCTAAATAACCTGACATCAGGATACTTGAAAGGTGGTCTTCTTTCATACGTTAAGGTTATCTCAGCAAACCCTGGTTTGAAAAACTTTCTATCTGAGATTAAGCAGGCGCATGTGAAAAGCAGCATCAACTCCACAGTGGAATCCTTTGAGGATTTCCATCCCAGAGGTAGCCTTGTCAGCAACTTTTCACAATTCAAAACTTCATTTACACTGGATTGTATCCAAATAAGTCAGGGAGGGGGAACCTTTGGCCCGCCATATATTGCTGAACTATGGCCATGCTTGCTAGGGCTGATGGGAGTTGTAATTCAGCAACATATGGAGGGCCAAGAGTTCCCCACTGCTGAACTAAGTAAGATATTCAGACTAGACACATAGAAATTTAATGGGCCTAAAGAAGTCATGCCCTTTGATTTCAGTGTGTTTACTATGAGTAGGACTAATGTACAGCCTTTAAGATGTAAGACAGTTGGAAACAAAGATGTTCTGTTTATTTTTTGTCTATTTTAATGGTTCATAAATAGTGGTCATGCTTATATTGGTCATGCTGTTTTAATACTTGTTAGCAGCTTCTCAATATAGTCTATAGGTTACAAGGTGCAGTATAAATTAAAACATATTAATAAAATATTAGTGGTCCAACAGAATTGATCAGACTTGGTTGATAATCTCATTTTTACCGGCTGAATTTACCTGTATATTTTGAACACATGCATTTAAGGCCTCACACTGCAAAACAAAAACACCAGTTATTTTATTTGTAAAAACATGCAATGCATCTGAGAATAGGGCTTCTAGGGCACAGAACATAAATCACAGAATGGGACAAGTCATTCTATTTACATCTTTTAAATTTTAGGCATTTTAATATCTTGCTGTTTCCTCAGGGTTTTTCTGTTATGTAGTTTTATTGTTTTTGATATTTTAAATGGTCAAAAACTGCTTTGGAGGGCTACAGGTTCCCCACCTACTTTACAAGAAAAATTCAAAATGTTTCAAATATTGTCAGGCTGTGCTGGTCACAGTATTGATGCCCTCTCTGAAAACTAACATACAGTGATCTACTTCATATACTATATATTCATCAACTACACAATTTTAATGTGTTTCATGCAACTTTTTATGTACAAGTACACAATGGCCATGGCTTTTTAGCACCCAAATTGCTTAGTGACTGTCAGGAGGAATTTGAAAACACTCCAGGCATTTGATGGCAACCTGGAGATTGTGGGATGAAAGAATATTTTCAACTGGAATTGTGTTTTTAGAATGTTTTTACAGTGCTTTTCTTTCTGCTGTGGTAACAACACATGTTGTTGATGTGTTTGCTGCTATTTTCTATGAAGTTGAAGGCCTGAGTCTCCCTAATGGAAGGGAGAGATAAACTGGTTAAACCTCTCTTTCAGCTGGGGGCAATCAACTGGGGGAGTCTTGGCTTTAGGACTAAGCAGGCAAAAAAAGGGGGGGAGGCAACCAACCACATTATTTATGACCGGGAGGAAGGGCAGAATCTAAATAAATAAATAACTTTTTATGGTATAGATTAAAGTTGGCTGTTTTAACCCTCTGTCTACTAGTGAGGTAAGAGGCAAGAGGGATAGCCAGTTGCACTCTGGTAAATGTTCAGAGCACTTATAGTTTTAGTCTGCTTGGCCAAATCTTTCACCCTAGTATGGTTCTGCTGTCAGATGTACCAGAATTGTTTGGGTATCAGCATCTTGTTGGAAGCAGCAGGCGTTGGCCATCATACTCACAGGTCTCCTGCATTGTCCTATCTCATTTGTTTCTACTTTATATTCCATTATGCCTCTCCTGTCACAAACGGAAACATTTTAAGTTACATATAATTAAAGATTGGCCAAGAAGGCAAAAATCTTTGCTTTTTAGTCTTATGGTTGTCTTCATTTTTCTTTTTTAATTCATGACTACATATACTTGACCTGTTTGAAAATTTTGCTAGACCACATCTTCACTGTGAAATAGATACAAGCAGCTCTTACTTTGAGATCCATAACCACACCTCTTGAAGATTTGTACTATATGCAATGCCTGAGGGCCAACTGTGACCTCATCTCACACTTTTTGCTGTCCCCTGGGAGAAAGTTCCAGATATTATTTATTTATTTATTTATTTATTGAATTTATCAGTCGCCCATCTGGCTGGCTGTCCAGCCACTCTGGGCGACGTACAAAATAGGCATACAATACCTAGACATTAAAAATCTAAAAACAATGAAGATAAAATCTAGCCCACCCCAAAAGCCTGCCTGAAGAGCCAGGTCTTCGAGGCCTGGCAGAAACTCATCATGGAAGGGGCATGGTGGAGATCATTTGGGAGGGAGTTCCACAGGGTGGGGGCCACAACTGAAAAAGCCCTCCACTGACATCCACTGCTTACAGCCCGTCCCCGTCTCTTTGTTTGGAATTTGAGTTTTTTTTTCAGTTCTGTTTGATATATTGTTTTGATATCTTTGTGTTGTATTTGATCGCCACTTTGTATATTGTTCTTGAGATTCCTTAATATTGTATCTGATTTCTATATTTTATATTGTATAGTGATTTGAGGGCTTTTTGGTATTGTACATGGTTTTGTTATTATTTTTGTATGGTACTGAATCTTTACTTTGTACAACGTTTTGAAATTGTGTTCCGTTGTATTTTATGTTTATTTTTCATACACCACTTTGAGATTCTCTGAATATAAACTGATTAAGAAAAGTTCTAAATAAAGTAAAAGGTAGAAAAAATGGAGCTGCTGAGGCACTTGTGGATAGGGAAACATGAAATAATACAGGGTAACAGATGGGAGTGTCATCCTGTAGTGTAAGAAAGGTCATGTGCTGTATGAGGCAGAGAGAGTCAGAGCGCTTGTATACATTTTGCAGTGGAGGGAGCACTAACAGAGATTCAGAGGTCGGTGGTGGTGCAGAGAATGAGACTGAGTTAGAATTGTAGCAAAAATGCTTTTCCACAGCAAAGCAGTCTTCTAATTAAGGTAAAGGTGGCCATCAGAATGATTTGGATTTGCACTCTTGCCTTAAAAGTAATGTATAATGCAGCCCTTAGAATCTATATTTATTTATTATTATTTACTTATTACTTATAATTAAAGTAATTAGTAATAAGTAATTAAAAAATTACTTATTTACTTATTTAATTAATTAAATTTATATCCCACCCTTCCTCCCAGAAGGAGCCCAGGGAAGCAAACAAAAACACTAAAAGCACTTTAAAACATCTTAAAAACAAGACTTTAAAACATATGAAAACAGCTTTTAAAATATATGGAAACAAAACATCTTAAAAACACATTTAAAAAACAACTTTAAAAACATATTGAAAGCAATTCCAGCACAGACACAGACTAGGATAAGGTCTCCACTTAAAAGGCTTGTTGAAAAAGGAAGGTCTTCAATAGGCACCAAAAAGGTAATAGAGATGGTGCCTGTCTAACATTCAAGAGCAGGGAATTCCAAAGTGTTGATGCCACAACACTAAAGGAAAGCTTTCTATGTTGTGTGGAATGGACCTCCTGATAAGATGGTACCTGCAGGAGGCCCTCTCCTGCAGAGTGCAGTGATCGACTGGGTATATAAGGGGTAAGATGATGTTTCAGGTGTCCTGGTCTCAAGTTGCATAGGGCTTTGTACACCAAAGCTAGAACCTTGAACTTGGATCACTTACTATCTGGGTTCTGATGCTGATGTTGGCGTTATCCTGTTTTTTGTTTGCCAGCAATGGAACCCATTATGGCATGTAATGGTGGGTTTTCACTAGAGGAAAGCACTTCCACCCATGCAAGGCAAGGCACCTGATTTTTGCCAGTCCTCTGTACTGGCAAAAATTCTCTAGACCATATTGCTCTGGAGCATACAACAACCTTTAGGACCAGATTTGGGGGTAAGATGAACAGGAGTAGGAGAGAGCAGCAAAAAGTGGGTGGAAGAACTTTCTGCTAGTACAAAGCTATAATAGAATACAACCCAATACATATGACATTTTTGTCAACTAGTATAATACAAGATAATTTAGTACTGGTTACTGCTGTGAAGAATGTAAACACATTTTAAAAAGTTATAGATGCCACAAATACAGTGCTTGTTCTGGACTTGATAAATTGAAAGTTATTGTCTTTAATTATTGTTTTAAAGTATTGTCAGATTGCTGTTTTCAAATTGCAAGCAAGTAGAAGAAAATACCTGTAATTGACCATTTAATGAGCTCAAGTCTTCTGCTTTCTTCTCCAAAGACTGTACCCAAACTTTTCTTTTTTGCCTACATCTTGACGCAGCTGCTCTATTCCTCTCTAGGAATTTCCGTCTTTTCTCGTCAGGATCTTCATTTGCTGCCCTTCGTCGGCGACCCCCTGTATTTGGAGTTTGTGGTGCAAGCTGAGCTGGAGAAGCCTACAAGAACCAAGGAATCTCACAGTACATTGCCACAAAACTTTTAATTAAGCTTAAACTTTGGATAGAAAATCACATTACTCTGTACACCATGCAGTATAGCATATAATGGTCTCATTTAAGGCAGAATGTAAACTGAAAACACACAATCTTGAGTTTTCATTTTAAACAGTTACAAAAGAAAAACAAAATGCACTGGTGACATGTTGGTTATAGCAGACACACCAAACAAAGGTTGGCAATGTGATGCCATACCACAAAGGTTCCAACTCATACAATATTACTCTACCTTAATTTGGTCCATTTTCCCCTTCCCACTACAGCCCTGTAGAACACAGCCCACCATGGTTTAGTGTTGTGTGTGAACAGGAAGCATGAAAATCTATGGAAGCCCATCTTCTGCACCATGTTTTACTCTCTCTCATATTGCACTCACTTATAACTTAAGTCACCATGCACCTACACTGAGCCTTTCAGGTCCTACTATCTTCCCTTACCTAGCACAATATTAAGTTCTCTCCCCAATACACCCCCAGGGTTTTCTCTAAAATGTGGCATGAAGTACCATTGGATGTTTACATAAGAGTAAACAGCATCAGAAGCAAGGCTTCATACCGGCGTTTCAGTAGTAGATGTAGCAGGCTGTTGCA